>NC_083227.1:171781223-172462473 GCF_032191835.1 Heteronotia binoei | reverse complement strand
CCAAAGGAAGGAGTCATTCTATATGAAATACTTGAGGATTCCTAGGACTACTGAACTTTCTGAAGAACATATGGAATAAGAATCTACTATGCCCATGGAATAAGACTCTACTATGTCTATTTCAGGACATGGAACTGATATTCTTTGTTGGTTTTATCTGTACCTGTCACTCTTGCCACATCTCCTGGTGCCTTTTCCTGAGGCAAAACTCACCTTCTGTTTTCCAGTTCAGTGTCTCTTCTGCTTCTATCAACTGAACATCAATATTCTCCAGCTGACTCTGTATAAGTGGGTACTCCACTTCCAGAACTGTAAGCAGAATCTTGTTGTACCAAGTCACCATCAGCTCCAGGTTGGCTACCAGCTGCCGGAAGGACTCCTTGGAAGAATAGATATCTGCTGCTATCTTTGGAATTCTTCCAATCTGATCTACCCCAAGGTATCTCACTTCCCTTAGAACAGACACCAGCTGGAAAACAACAAACTCAAATTTATCAGCAATTTCCCTTCTTGGAGCCTTTTCCTTTACAGAACAGTGTTTTCTTATTGAGTATTTCTGAAGTTTGAAAAAAAAAAAGTAGACAGAAAGTGCTCCAGTTTAGCACTGAAGTTTTTTTTTAAAGAAGTTATCCTGGAGGAGTCTATCAGCCAACAAATGTGGTGTACCTCTGAAAATCAGCCTCAGTTATTTCCATATCATTCAAGAGTTTTGGTTTAAACCTGGGCTTGATGAGGTCCTTCAGGATTTGTTAGAGAGGGTTGTTCTTATAGACAAATGTATGCATGATACACCCATTAGTAGTGATTAATTAATAAAGTAAATAGAACCTACTAGCTCAGAAGCAGTCTGCCTCTGAATACCTAACTGTGAGCACTAGGAGAGAGCCACAGCTGGAAACAGAATACTTAGACCTATAGTCTAATCCAGGGTTTCCCAAACTTTTCTTTCCCGTGGCCCGGTTATTTTTACACTTCTCTTTCGTGGCCCACTAAAATTTGGGGATGGAGCCGGGAGACAGGAATTATGTCATTTCCTGTGGTGTCACTTCCAGGTCAAGGACCAAGTGATGTCACTTCCAGGGCACACTGAACCAAAACTCCACCAAAACCAAAACTCTACCTTTTCCTGTGATGTCACTTCCAGGGCACTCCCCCAAACCTGCCTCTTCTTCTGAAGTAACTTCGTTTTCAGAAAAATCTCTCTGAAACGCATGCTGAGCCAAAATGGGAGTGGAAAGTGGGTGTTCTGCAACTTTTTCATACATTCCCAGGGTCCTCTCTTTCCTCCCTCTCTTTCCTCCACCATTCACCTATCTGTTTGTATGTTCTTCTCCAGCTTGCAAGCACTCCTAATGCCCATGTTCAATTGCCTGCACCACCTACACACCCCTTCCTCAACAGCACTGGCCAGTGTATGCAGTTGGAAGTACTGTTGACATTGCCATCAGGAATGCCAGTGCTGTGTACCACCCACACTAAGCCCTGGCAGCTGCTCTACCTCAAAATATGCTAACGCATTTAGTAGGTCCTTCCTTCAGCTGCTATTACTGGAACCCTTCCTCAAATTACAACCAAGCTTGCTTGGTTTCAAGAAAATCTTTTGAAGCTATTTTTTATACATTTCCTTGACTGAAATACTGGGAAATTTCTGTGAAAGGTAGCAGAGAATTGCCTCTTCCTGCCCCACACCTCTAACTCTCACTCGCACAGAAATTTCATAGAAAGGCCAGCTGGCTACAACTAGGGGGTGCCAATTTTTCATTGACAGAGCTCCTATGTCTGCAACAACAGTATGATGAACAGAAAAGTTTCATCCAGTAAAAATGGAAGGAAAGAATGAAATGGAAGTAAAGGAAAGGAAAGACATGGAAAGAAAGAACATAAGAGAAGCCATGTTGGATCAGACCAGTGGACCATCCAGTCCAAAATTCTCTCATACAATGCCCAAAAAGCACCAGAATGTCCACCAGTGGGGCCAGGGCACTAGAAGCCCTCCCACTGTTGCTTCCCCCCACCCCCAGCACCAAGAATACAGACAGAGCATCCCTTGCAGAGGGAAAAAGAAAGAAGGGGGACAAAGGGGGAAAAAGCCTTACTCACCATCAGATCACCCCAGCCAGCAACAATTCTGCCCAGGGGTTGTTTGGTAAAAAAAAAATAGCTACTGGAATGCCCATTCCCCGCCCCTCCTGGCTGAAAAAAACGCATACCCCTTCTTTGGCGCCCAGGCCTCCCAGGGAAATCTCTCCAAAAGAGCATACTGCAAGGCACATAAAAGTTCATACCTTGAAGAACACTTCATGGATCTAAAATGCCAGTGGACACCAGCTTTTCTCTCAAACACTGTGAGAGGGGGAGAAGGAAGGAGAGGCAGCCCAGCTCCTCTCTGCACAACACAGAGATGGGGGAAGGAAGCCATACAGAGCTCAGGCTTTGCAGTCTGTTTCAGTCTTCAAGGGTAGCTTTTCTCTGCACAACACAGAGATGGCGGAAAGAAGGAAGCCAAATGGAGCTCAGGCTTTGCAGCCTGTGTCAGTCTTCAAGGCTAGATTTTCTCTGCACAACAGAGAGACGGTGGAAGGAAGGAAGCAGAGCAGAGGTTATGCTTTGCTGGGGGCGAGGCTAGCTTTGGCTTTTCTTGTGACCCGGTAGCGAGGCTTCCATGGCCCGGTACCGGGTCTTAACCCTGCGAATGAGAAACAGTGGTCTAATCCATCAGGGCTCATGGTATGGCTTAATTTGTGCATGCATTCGAATGTTTCATCTCAAATATGCAGTGGGCTCACAAGTCATTTCCCAGAAGTGCAAATCCCAGCTGTGCATTGCAAGAACTCCACTTTGCCAATAACTGAAGTACAGTGCTCTTGAGGTAAGCATTGCTACTTGTCACTGTAGCTACTCCTGAATTTGCAAGAAAATTCCTGCTAGTGGCCATGCTGATGCGAAAGAGAAAAACCTTTTAAGAAAATAGCATCATCTAATCTTTACCTGAAGATCAAAATTGACTGCAATCAATTTACTCTCTGGATCTTGCTGGATAAGCGGTTGAGTGAGATTATATTGTGATTTTTCATACACGGTTTGGAGCCATTTCTTATAGAGCTTCTCTTGATATCTGTTAGAAGATCACAACCATCATGACAGACTTTATAGACTATTAGATGTACTACAGAAAGATAAACTGCAGATCTTGCTGCGCTGCCGTTACTCTGACTATGCTGTAATATCTTTTTCCCTTCCACAAGAGGCTATGGACTTCCCAGAAAGTGGAGGGACTTCATCCTCCACTACCACCCCAGAAGTGACAACAGATCCATCGGGATCCTTCCCTTCTCCAATAATACTTTGCCGATAGTTCGTCAATTCAGTCGGGTCAGCAGATGGTTTTTGAAGAGGGGGAGAATCACAGCCTCTTTAAGGGGCGTGAGAAAGATCCCTTCACAGAGGGATCTATTGATGATCCCCTGTAATGGTTCACATAGTGTTGTCTGGCTAACTTTCACTAGCCAGGATGGGCATGCACCAACCCACAGGTGGTAGGGCGCACAGCAAAAAGGATCTTGTTGACTTCTTCTAGGCTGAGTGGAGTGAAGGAATCCAGAAAAGGACCAGAAGACGTGCTTGGTGTGTTGAGTTCACTCACTGTATCAAGTGTGGTGGGAAGGTCATGGCAGAGCGACAAGACCTTATCTGTGAAAATACTGGGAGATCTCCAGGCCCCACTTGGAGTTTGGTGATACAGCTGTGCCTGGAAGTCTGAGGCATGTGGGTACTGCTTCAGTCAGTCAGCTGCTTGTTAGGCTGAAAGTTTAATCACACAAGCAAAGCTTACAAAAACAAAGCTTTTCACTTGTGTGGACAAACCCGTCCAAAGCATGGACATGTCAAGAATCTAGAAAAGTTTAGCATATCTGTGTATGCCTTGTGGCTAGAAACAGGTATAAATGTTTCACAAATTACAAAAACGTAATATTTTGTCATGGGAATGGTGTATGGAAGAAAACTGGTAACATGAGAAAGAGTTTTCAGTTTCTTATACTTGCTGCCAGTGAAGGCCTTCATGAACATGAATACTGGATCTCAGACAGCAACATTAAATATTCATATACACAAACCATAGATAAAACGGTCTACCTTTAAAAATTAGATAGCATTTTCTCCTATGAACAAGTTGCATACCTAAGACAAAAGCTGAACTGTTCAGGCACAAAGCATTTGGGAATCCTAACTAGCAGTAATGCATTACTTATGGGATAAAGGCAGCCCGGATTTGAACAACTGCAATGTACTTTAAAGGAGCATAAAGGTAAATATATACAACTGACAAAGGGAGCAGTGACTCTTAAAAGTTTGTTGGTCTCTAAGGTGCTACTGGGCCCAAGCCTAACTGTTCAAACCAACACGGCTACTCCTTGAAACCGGACACAAGTGAGTGGGGTTGGAAATAACAAGGCAAGAAGCACACAGAGAAGGAAGTTTCAGTGACTGAAACTATTTCATTCTTTCAACTACTGGTGTGATCCGAGAAACAATATTATGGAGACAGTCATATTGCCACATTTCTCATCTTTGCAAACCTTTAGTGGTTTCCCCCCGCTATGCTGGCATCAAATTTCATGATAATCTAACTACTTTAACCCCTTCCTCCTCCAAGGAGTTCAGGCTGCATATATCATTCTCCCCTCTTTTCCTTTATCATCACAACAACCCTGTGAAGTAGGTTAGGCTTCTTTTTGCATGTGGTTTTGTGGTTAATGGGGGATTTAAACTTGGTTGTCCCTATTCCTAGTCCAACATTTTAACCTAGTAATTCTCTGTTAAAACTACAGAGATGCAGTGGTCAAGCTCCAGTCCTCCAAAAAAACTCTTGAGAAAAGAGACATACTTTTCCAGCAGTTGTATCAATTCCTCATATTTCTGTATCATTCTTTTTCCCTCAGTAGAATCCAAGTAACTGTCAACAAAGAAGACCAGAATAAATATCATTTTATATTACTTAGAAAATGTATAGTTCACCTTTCTTTCAGAAGCAATATGCAAGGCAATTTTCATCAACAGAAAATAACAAAACATAGAAAATCAAGAGAACTTTTTTTAAAAAAAATCCAAGCATATCTAAGAACGAACAACCAACAGCAACCTAAAACACCACTAAAACTGCAACAGCCATCAGTTTTTTAAAAAAATTAAAACTTGCAGGAATGGTCAGAACCAACAAAAGCAGCATAATTCAACAATGACAAGATCAGCAATAAATAATAAATAAATAAAGCAATAAAGCCAACATCTGTTGTAAAAAAAGTGTTACAGTACAGGTTAAAACATCTTCATGCCAGAGACTAAACACGAAACCAGCAATCTCCAGCACAGAACTCCTGGACACCATAGTGACCACTGCTGTGTTTCCTGGCACCCAACTTCTTCCCTAAAGTATCTCTTTCCCAAAACAAAGAGCCAGACTTGGCTTTCCTCTGCTTCACTGGGATAAGAAGGCATAATTCTGAAGACCGAGGAAGGCATCAGCTTAGTGCTTGCAAGAAATACCCACCTGGAAACATGGAAAGATGCTAGGTTTAGAACCTTCCAACATTTTGTGATTGGGCCCTGCCCTCATAGCAGCCATTTTGTGCTTGACTGGGCATGCATATGCACACAAAGCACCCGTTTTCTTTAGGGGAACTGATCTTGGCCATCTAGAGATCTAATTCTGGGAGCTCTCCAAGCTCCACCTGGAGGATGGCAAACCGACATGAGTAAAATGTAATGACACACATAGTTCCCTCTAAGCTGTGCTAAGGGGTGCTACTGCACATAATTTTAGCTGACTGTTCAGTAGGCTTGCCAGTTTCCAGGTCTGAGTGAGGGTTTCCCTGATTTTGCAGGCTCCTCCTCACTGCTATGCTGCAAAACTAGTTTCTCTGCCTCAAAAAAACACCTCCCAGAGCTCCAGATACCCTGAGATTGATTCTCCAATATAGCCTATGGGGCTCATTGAACGATAATGGTTCCTATTGGCTACAGTAGAGCCAAGGGGGGGGGGGGAATTGCACACCCCTATTAATGCTTTTCAGTGTGATTTGTAAGCTGTCTTAAGGGGGTGCAGGTGGATGATTGAAGATACTGGATGCTCCTCCATGCTGTTAAGACATAAGTCCATGACTGTTATTTTGCTCTCGCCTAGCATATTGGACTTCTGTTGAATGTTGGTGAGAGTTGCTTTGGTGTTGTTTGGGAGTTGTTTTGATGATTTTATGTGTGGTGATAAGCTGCGTTGAAGAAAAAAGTGGGACATAAATATCTGAATAAATAAGTAGTTTGGGCAGGTTCATAACATTTGAGCAACTTCCTGTTTGTTCAGTTAGGCAAGATACTGACAGTGATTGTTCCTCCTCTATTATACTTGACCTGTATTGCTGCTGGTCATATTTCACTTTTTTAAAAAAAAGTAAACTGCAAGAATCCAGCCGCCTTCTCCCCCCCCCCCCCCCCAACAAATGCTGGTATGTATTCTAAGGGTCAGCACACGGTGCTGGTCCAAGACAGTGGAAAGGGGTGGGTAGACCTGATCTCTGGAGGACAGGTCTACCAATATAGTGGAAATGGGTGGGTGAAATTTGACTTGATTCTGTTTTCTCTTATAATGTTTAACTTATTCTGAAAATATAGTTTAAATATAATTTTAAAAAAATATTCTAAGATATTTAAAAGGTTGTGGAAGTAATCTAAAAAACTAATTTACATGATAGTCAAATGTTGACTCACTCAACAAATTTAATGCTACTAGCTTTTTTGCTCACGAGGTAGAATTTCTGCTCACTGCACTGTGGAGCTTAGAGAGAACACTGGTTATGAGGACCACAGAGCTGCAGTGAAGAAGAGGAAATACTCTTCTACTGATTGAGCAAGTGCAGCAGAACAAGTTCTCCACTACTAAAGAGGGAGGAGGGATGATTTTGACCAATTTCCCCCCTGAAGTCCACCAAGCCTCATTATATTTTGTCCACAAGGCTCCTCCTGGTATGACCCCCAACACTACCTTTTCAGAGACCTTAGATACCTGTTGGGGGGATGTGAGGTGGGGAAAATCACCATCTTGAGTGCCTTCTGCTTGCAGTTTGTAGGAGTCAACCCTCTGCAAGACTCTCTGTCTAAAAGTCATATGAACACTGAAAATATCATAGTGTTATCTCTTGAAAACACCTTGCATTCCTTGCTTCTAAGTTCTGTAGGCAACTCATTATGAACATATGAAGCTGCCTTATACTGAATCAGATCTTTGGTCCATCGAAGTCAGTATTGTCTTGTCAGACTGGCAGCGGCTCTCCAGGGTCTCAAGCGGAGGTTTTTCACACCTATTTGCCTGGACCCTTTTAGTTGGAGATGCCAAGGGACTGAACCTGGGACCTTCTGCTTCCCAAGCAGATGCTCTACCACTGAGCCACAGTCCCTCCCCCCCATTGCACACGGGCAGCCTACTTGCTTTTTGGATAGTTCCATTAGAGTGACATGTATCAGAAAGTGAGACTAGGCCAGGCAAACAAGCACTTTCTGAATGATGATATATATCAGGGTGGCCAAACTGCATATTGGGAACCACATACAGCTTTCACATATCAGAAAGTGAAGAAGGAAACAAGGAGATCTGCTATCTTGGATTTGATTCTCACCAACAAGGAAGAATTGATTGAAGATGAGAAAATAGTGGGCACCCTGGGCAGCAGTGACCATGTGATTTTGGAATTTACATTCTTAGGGAAGGGAAAAGCTATACGTAGTCAGACTTATAGGCTGGACTTCAGAAAGGCCAACTTTGATAAACTTAGAGCTATGCTGGGTAAAATCCCATGGTCAGAAATACTTCAGGAGGGGTGGAAGTTTTTTAAAAGCAAAATACTGAAAGTGCAATCACAGACGAATCCTATGAGAAGAAAAAATGGGAAAAGCCTAAAGAAGCCCAGTTGGCTCCATAATCAGCTCTCTAAAGACTTGAGAAATAAAAAAGACTCCTTTACAATTTGGAAGGAGGGCTTTATAACCAAGGATGAATATAAACAAATCACCAGTGTTTGTAGAGAAAAAGTTAGGGAAGCTAAAGCTCAGTATGCGCTTAGGCTGGCCAAAGATGCTAAAAACAACAACAAAGGGTTCTTTTCTTATGTTCAGAGTAACAAAAAGAGCAAGGCCATTGCAAGGGCAAGAAAGTGAAATTGTAACAGGTAATGAAGAGAGGGCGGAACTGCTCAATTCCTACTTTTCCTCAGCCTTCTCTTTTGAGGGAAACGGTGCTCAACATGGCAAAAACAGAACATATAAGAAGGGTATAAAGTTCCAACCTAGGACCAGCATAGTAGTACATAAACACCTAGTTTCTTTAAATGAAACTAAGTCCTCGGGCCAGATGAACTGCATCCAAGCGTTGTAAAAGAGCTTGCAGATGTAATTTCTGAGCCTCTGGCTATTATTTTTGAAAATTCTTGGAGAACAGGAGAGGTGCCAGAAGATTGGAGGTAGCGAATGCTGTCCCCATCTTTAAGAAGGGGGAAAAGGACAATCTGGGTAACTACCGACCCGTCTATACCTGGAAAAGTTTTAGTCGATCCTGAAACATTTAGAAAGAATGGATGTGATTACTAAGAGCCAGCATGGGTTTCTCAAGAACAAGTCATGTCAGACTAACCTGATCTCTTTTTTTGAGAAAGTGACTACATTGCTGGATCAGGGGAATTCTGTAGACATTGTTTATCTTGATTTCAGTAAGGCTTTTGATGAGGTTCCACATACTATCCTTGTTGACAAGTTGGTAAAATGTGGTTTGGATCCTGTAACCGTTGGGTGGATCTGTAACTGGTTGACAGATCGCACCCAAAGAGTGCTTGTAAATGGTTCCTCATCCTCTTGGAGGGAAGTGACAAGTGGAGTGCCTCAAGGATCTGTCCCAGGACCTGTTTTGTTCAACATCTTTATCAATGATTTGGATGAAGAAATAGAGGGAATGCTTATTAAATTTGCAGATGATACTAAATTGGTAGGGGTTGCAAATACAGTAGAAGACAGAGACAGGATACAGGATGACCTTGACAGGCTGGAAAACCAATAGAATGAATTTTAACAGGGATAAATGTAAACTTCTGCATTTAGGTAGGAAAAATCCAAAGCATGGTTATAGGATGGAGGAGACTTGTCTTAGCAGTAGTATGTGCAAAAAAGGATCTAGGGATCTTAGTGGATCATATGGTGAACATGAGTCAACAGTGTGATGTGGTGGCTAAAATGGCAAATGCAATTTTGGGCTGTATTAACAAGTATAGTTTCCAGATCACGTGAAGTGATGGTATAATTTTGTTCTGCTCTGGTGAGACGTCGCCTGGAGTATTGGGTTCAGTTTTGTGCACCACATTTTAAGAAGGATATAGACAAGCTGGCATGGGTCCAGAAGGCAACGAAGATGATGAGGGGTCTGGAGACCATGTCCTATAAAGAAAGGTTGAAGGAGCTGGGCATGCCTGGAGAGGAGGCGGCTGAGAGGTGATCACTGTCTTCAGGTACTTGAAGGGCTGTCATCTAGAGGGTGGTGTGGAATTGTTTTCTGTGGCCCCAGAATGTCAAGTCAGCTGATTTAATAACGAGACCTTCTTGATAAAAGTTTCTAGTTTATTGATATCATTGTTCTCGACTACTCAGAGAGATTGGAAGACTAAGCAACATACAGCAAAGTGTAATCATATAAGGTATACTTCAAAGGGATTCTTTAGGGAGGGGGCACTATGCAGGGCACATTCACACATTGATGTTACAATTTCGTTCTCAGGCCTGTTGGCCTTGGGCGAGAAACCTCCCCCGGTGCCCAGCCTGAGAAGGCACCACAATCTCTTTCACATATTCCCATTTCAAAGCAAAACTACTAACAAAGGAAGGGAGGGGGGAGAGGAAAGTTCGAGCTAGCAGCATTGGCATACAGTGTGGCTTTTACCCAGAATGCTTCCCCCTGAACCAAAGATGGAATACAGACTTGACCAGAGTTGAAGCAGACTTGACACAGAAGGTAGGACCAGAACCAATGGGTTGAAATTAAATCAAAAGAGTTTCCGGCTCAACATTTGGAAGAACTTCCTGACAGAGCGATTCCTCAGTGGAACAGGCTTTCTCGGGAGGTGGTGGGCTCTCCTTCCTTGGAGGTTTTTAAACAGAGGCTAGATGGCCATCTGACAGAAATGAAGATCCTGTGAATTTAGGGGGAGGTGTTTGTGAGTTTCCTGCATTGTGCAGGGGGTTGGACTAGATGACCCTGGAGGTCCCTTCCAACTCTATGATCATCTCAAGAACTTTTTAAAAGTAAGGAAATGAGAAATTTTTAAAAAACAACAAAGTTCACCAAGAGAGGGTATGTCTTCTTTCACCTGATATGGTGAAATGGCACCATCCAGTATGTACAGACTACACTGCACTTAAAAATGCAGTGTGGACTTAAACATGCAGTTAAAATGCAACATCTGTGATTATGTATGTTTAGCTCATTTTTGGGAGAGAAGGCAGCATGGTAAAGTCTGATCTCATCAGATCTTGGAAACTAAGCAGATATAAGTATTTGGAAGGGAGATTACCAAGGATGGTGTCAAATCCCTCCCCCGATTCCCCAAAATAAAAAGTCTGTATTCTTTATAAAGTTCCTTTTATTATAAGTTCCAGGTTAATAGGTACAGACATCCTGTCCGAGTCAGATCTGGGGTGCCCCAGATCTTCCTCCAGTATTACAGGGTAAATTACTAAGCAATCGCCCCCTTTTCCCAGCATAGAAAAGATACATGAGCATATTTTCCCAAGCATTCTTTGAGTAGAGAACAAACCACTCAAGGCTACCACGTTAGATACATAGTTGTTACTTTTGCGACAGAAGTCTAAAGAACAGGTGGGTTGTCATGGAATCTAAAGTGTGGGAAGTGAAGGGAGAAGGAAGACACGGGAAGGACGAAAAGAGTTAAGAGTGTGTGAGACCGAGATCATAAGCTTTCAGTGTAAGCAATGTTTAACTCTTCATGGCACATTTATTTGACAGATGGCTTTGAAGATAGGCAATTGGAAATGATATCTGCTTCTTACTTCACTAGAGGATGGTGTGGAATTGTTTTCTGTGGCCCCGGAAGGTAGGACCAGAACCAACGGGTTGAAATTAAATCAAAAGAGTTTCCAGCTCAACATTAGGAAGAACTTCCTGACTGTTAGAGCGATTCCTCAGTGGAACAGGCTTCCTCGGGAGGTGGTGGGCTCTCCTTCCTTGGAGATTTTTAAACAGAGGCTAGATGGCCATCTGACAGTAATGAAGATCCTGTGAATTTAGTGGGGAGGTGTTTGTGAGTTTCCTGCATTGTGCAGGGGGTTGGACTAGATGACCCTGGAGGTCCTTTCCAACTCTATGATTCTATGATATTGTGTGGCTCCCAGGGGTCAAGGAGGAACTTAATGCAGGCTTCCTCTCAAGTAAGCATGTTTAGCGTCAGGACCTCAGTTAGCCTCTGAGCACTGACCCATAGGTTGGTGACTACATCTGCCATGTGTGAAGCACGGAAAGAGGGGGGGAAACAGGCAGGCTTGCAAGTTCTTTTCTTCAACCACAGAGGGCACCTAGAGACCTAAAGTGTGGAAAGAGTGTAAGAGCTGAGGAAGCCACTGGAAGGAGGGATGGAATTAAAGAGGGTAGCGCAGGGTTCCCCCTTAGTTTCATAGCTCTTGTAGGAGATGCATTTACTAACTTTGGTGTCAAAGCAGAGAGATGCATAATGATGCAATCGGTTGTTAATGATTTATTTGGTACATGTGTGTTTCCTTCTCTCACTGGTGCCAAAAAATAATCCCCTATGCTGGTTTTATGGGGACTGTTTTTCCCAGCTTTTGTTTTTTAAAAAGATCCTTCAAGCTCGGTCATGTTGTAAAGTACATACATATGTATTTTATCTTTCTGTGCAAAGAAAGTATTAAGAGTTTTAATAAAGACATGTGTGAAATATTTGTTCAGGTCTTGCAGCTCTCAAATATCTGTTTATTCTGTGTAGCTCTTACATTAAGCAAGTTTGGCCACCTCTGATACAGATGAAGACAATTACTTCATTTAATTTTTAGATCCAATATTTTTGTTAACACTGAAAATAAGGCAACAAGCTGATTCATAAGAGGAAACTGTCACCAATTTCAGACTAGACCTTTTATCCTGGTTTAGCCCTGTCCCCAAACTGACATTCTACACTAAAATCATAGAATCATTTCTCTGATTCTCTTATTCTAGCGTAGAATATCAGTTTGGGGACAGGGCTAAACCAGGATTAAAGGTCTAGTTGAAAACTGATGTTTCTAGTTGAAAACTGATGTCATTTTATAGAATTACTTATGTGCAGTAAAGATACTCACAGAGGTGTAAGATTTGTGATGTTACTAAATGGAATCTGAATCCGATCTCTCAGTTCCTGAGCCCAGCGAATTCCTCCAGCAATCACTGGCATATTCCTGTGTACAGGTGGGTAACCTGAAGAACAAATTCAGTCGGAAGTGGGAACTGCAAGTCAGTTTGTTGCCAAATAAAATAAGAAATTGATTCAGTAAGATTACATTGTGTATCAAAATATGCAACTGTAGTCTTTCATTGCTGTTCCAATTCATCCCACGTGGGGAGGATCACGTGTTTAAATGCTCCTCCATGAAACCCAAAACAACTTATTGCATGTAGAAAACCTGACGGAAAAGAGTTCTAGCCTGGCCTTCTGTTTGATATGCTACTGTGTTATGCACAAGGAAATTGTTTAAAGAATGGGAAGCATTGTATGGACCAGAAAGAGAAGTTCATTCAACCACTCCCCAGCAGTTCAGTTGCTTCACATGACACCAAGTCTCAGACCGATTTCACGCAAGCATTTGCTCCACGCGCAGTGCTCTGCTTGCTCCAGCCCTTCTTGTCTATTTCCCACCTGTTGCCGTGGGCTGACGGATTGACCTGCAGCTTTCTCATTTTTGCTTCGCGTCCTGTGGATCCTCTTTTTGCCAGAAGTTTCCCTTTGCATTGGGCTCAAGTCCATTGTTTCATGTGTGAAACTCATCTCAATTCCCGCCTCTGCCCACGCCTACTCTCCTGCCTCTCTCTTCACGTCACCCAACGCTGAATTACCGGCTTGCTTGCTACTCATCATGGTGAATGAGCAGCCATAAATTTTTGGCCATTTTTTTAAAGTATCCTTTGTTAATGCCAATAAAGGGTGGGTATGTGTGTGTAATTACAAGTCAATGCAATCTTACCCAGCTCTGTCTTTTCGTTCCTCCTCCCCATACCCATCACTTTGGAAGTATCATACGGGAGGAGTTCCCATTGCAATCAAACACTAAACTGTGTAAGAACTTTCACTTAGGACTGTAAAGACTTGTTTTGCCACGATGCTCATGACATGGAGGGTTAGCAGTTCTATATTCAACCAAATGCGTGTCAAGCAGCAGTCCCCCCTTTTGTTTTTATGATAGGGAACGGCACTTTTTATTTTAGTCAAGCCTGTTGTGCTTTGCACCACTGCCCCTTGTTTGCACTACACTACACTGGGAAAGTTGCAATTATTTGGCTGATGCTATTGCCATCGTTGCTATCATGCATTGTGTTAGCCTCATCCATTTTGTGACTGGAATTTAGGGGTTACCTGTAATGGTGCCGGACCGGATTCAGGGTGGGTGTAGGCTCAGATTCCTGTGACAACATGCATTTATTGGGTAGATCTCTCACACACAGCATCTGTTACCTGTCTGTCTGTTACCCTTGTTTGCACTCCACTACATTTGGGGAAGTTGTGGTTATTTGGCTGATGCTAGTAGGGGGTTCATGCATTTGACTGAGAGGAAAGTCCTCAATTTTTGTTTGTTTGTGCTCATGCTCAGGTCTTTAAATAAAATGAAAGGAGTGGGGGGAGAGGAAGTGATGGGAGGGGAATTAAAGAGGGGTGTCCTCAATTTTTTTTTGCACTTGCTTTGAAACTCAACCATGCATGCCTAAAACAAAAAAGGGAGCAAGGGGTAGGGAAGAGAGGAAGCATTGGGTTGGGGATATGGCCACAACGCTGGAATGCCAGGAGTTAGAATGCTCAATATTCTAATGTGAAAACCATCAACACAAGAGCAGGTGCACTGCACAGCAAATTCACAAATGGGAAATCCAGCAAGACCAACCATATCAAACAACCACGCAGCAAAAGTGAGGCAAGTGCTGAGTATGAAATCGGTCTCAAACTTGGAGAGGAAGTTTATTTGCAGTTTCAAGTCCCTCTCCCTTCCATAGTCAGACTCTTATATGTCCTCCATAGGGACAGAGCAAAAGTCCAGGGGTTGGTTGCACTATGTACTCCACAGCTCCCTCCCAAAATTACATTTTGGATACTGCTGAATGAAACCCAAATTAATTACCTGATATTGCAATAATGTTGATTATTTTATAACTGCATTTACATGCTTACTTTTTAATCTACAGGGAAGTGCCAAAATACCAATGGGAGGAATTTACAAGATTAATTTTAAAAATTAGAGAGTATAAATGCTTCCTACAGTCATTTTGTATTTCCTTTCTTTTTAAGTTTTATAGAATACCAATGTTAGTCTTCAGTAGAACATCTAGACTAGAATCCAATAACACCTTAGAGACCAACGAGATTTTTGGATATGAGCTTTCAAGAGTAAAAACTCTGACAAATATCATTGGTCTCTAAGGTGCTCCTGGAGTATTCTGTTGAACAAATGCTAAGCTGCTTTGAAGGTGATGATATATACCTAGTTCTGCTTCCTCCTGAATATGTTGCAGGTAGATCCATTTGGCATCATCCAGGTCTCTTTCAAATATTGTTATCAGAAGATGGTATTTGGCAGAGACATCTACTGCTATCAGTGGCCGTTCCAAAAGGCTTCCAAATATGTCCACTAGCTACATCATAGCGGAGAGAAATGGGAAATGATTTAATGTATGTGCCCCAGTTAATAAGAGCCAGCAATCATAGACCCATTTCCAGAATGACCTCGATGCAGGACTTCTTTGTACAAAAAGCCCAACAGGAACTCATTTTCATATTAGGCCACACCCCCTGATGCCATGCCAGCTGGAACTGTGTTCCCATGTGTTCCTGTTCAAAAAAAGCCCTGCCAAGATGTACAATTATTTCAGGACATTACTCTAAAGTTATGGCTCCATTCTAGCATTCCCCCCCCCCCACATACACACACACATTAAAGCAACCATTGAATTTTTAGAGAGACTCGATTCTCCTTTTTTATTCTTTTTTTCCCAACTAGCTGTGCAACATATACCCAACTTTCATCGGCAGGTAAGAAGAAATTATCCATGCAATAGTACAAACACTCATCTTGCTTAAAAAACCAAGTTTCCTACCTGTAACTGATGATCTTCGAGTGGTCATCTATGCAGTCACACTGATGGGAGTAGGCACCAGCGCCGATCTCGATCGGTAAACTTCAAACGCTGCGGATTTCCACGCTGATGTCCCAGTGCGCATGCCCAGAAGCCCCACCGCGCATGCTCACTGGGACGAGAGCGGACATCCCGCCAGTTCCCTCTGACCGCCGCGTCAGCCCCTTAGGAGGGACTGTCAGCAGCGGGGAAGGAGGGTGGGTAGTGTGACTGCACAGATGACCACTCGAAGATCATCAGTTACAGGTAGGAAACCTGTTTATCTTCTTCGTGGTCTCTGTGCATCACACTGATGGGAGATTAACAAGCTCAAGGCCTACCTGGAGGAGGGTGCGACAGTCCATCAAGAGGAGACAGACTGCAGCACAGCACGGCCCACGGAGGACGCTTGTCTATGCCTCAAGTCCAGCGCATAGTGTGACACAAAGGTATGCGCCGATGCCCACGTGGCAGCCTTGCAGATGTCCTGCAGGGGGACTCCCCTCATGAAAGCAGCCGAGGTTGCCACCACTCGCGTCAAATGGGCCCGAAGCGGACCGGGAAGAGGCGTCTTGCGCAGAAGATAACACAACCGCTGAGAGGAGATCCGCTGACCCAGAGAGGACGCAGCATAGGAGACAAACAGCCTGGAGTCCTTCCGCGAGGGGTTAGTACGATAAAGATAGAAGGACAGTGCCCTCTTCTCATCCAGGGCATGAAAGCAATGTTCCGAGTCATTAACCGGTGAAGGAAAGTACACCGGTAGGAAAATTTCCGAGTTAAGATGAAAAGGCGAAATCACCTTAGGCAGAAACGTGATATCGGGGCGGAGCATCACCCCCTCCGCAGAGAAGATCAGGTAGGGTGCGTCGCACCGTAGCGCCGCCAGCTCTCCCACCCTCCTGGCAGATGTAATGGCCACCAGGAAAGCTGTCTTCCAGGCCAGGAGGTGAGGAGAACAAGAAGCCATTGGCTCAAAAGGCTTCCCCATCAGCGCCTTAAGTACCACAGGCAAGTCCCATGCTGGAGCAGGTGCCCGCACCGCGGGGTACAGCCGCGCCATGCCCTTAAGGAACCTTTTGGTGTCAGGGTGCATAAAGACTGAACGGCCATCAATTTGAACATGCTGTGAGGAGACAGCCGCCAAATACACACGCACCGGCGACTGCGCCAGGCCTTTGTCTAGCAAAGCAATCAGGAAGTCGAAAATCACAGTCAGGCCAGCCGTTTCGGGCCGCGATGTACGGCTCGCTGCAAACTCTGCGAACTTCACCCACTTGGCAGCATATGACCTCCTCGTAGAGGATTTCCTGCAGTTCATCATGACGAATTGAGCCCTCTTGGAGACCCGAGAGGCCCCAGACGCCAAGCAGTCAACCGTAGATGAGGAACATCGTGGTGCAGGACATGACCCTGATGGGAGAGCAGGAGATTCGGGACCTGAGGAAACTGATGAAACGTCCCGTTGGAAAGGCGCAGGACCAGGGGAAACCAGTGTTGCCTCGGCCACCAGGGCGTCACAAGGATCCCATGTGGACGCTCCCTCAACAGTTTCTGCACCACCTTGGTGAGCAGTGGGATGGGTGGAAAGAGGTACACTGTGTAGAAAGTCCAGGGTACCAGGAGACTGTCCCCGAGTGCCAAGGGGTCCGCACCCCCCCCCTGCAGCAAAACATCTCGCACTTTGCATTGTGACATGTGGCGAAGACGTCCAGCATCGGGGTCCCCCACTTGTAGAAGACCAGACTCAGGAACTCCCAGTTCAGCTCCCACTCGTGGAACAGGGCTCCCCCACGACTGAGGAAGTCCGCCTGCACATTCCGATCCCCTGGGAGATGAGCTGCTCGAATGAAGACCCCCAGCGACCTGCACATCTCCCAAATCCTCATGGCTAGGTGGCAAAGTCTGCGTGACACCGTGCCGCCTTGCCTGTTGATGTACGCCATAGCTGTGGTGTTGTCGGACATCACCTCCACCGACTTGCCCTTCAGGAGAAGCTGAAAAGAATGAATGGCGTGGAAGATGGCCAGCAACTCCAAAAAGTTTATGTGTTGCTGAGCATGTTGGCCGGGCCACCAGTCCCCCACGCACAAGCCCCCCATGTGGGCTCCCCAGCCCCACAGGGATGCATCCGTCGTGATCGTGAGGGAGGGCGCTGGTCTGTGGAAAGGTGCCCCCTCCACCAAGAGATGTTTCTGTCCCCACCAGTCCAGAGATGCCAAGACATCTGGCGGCACCATCAGCAGGCGAGAAGGGGGTTCGAGATTGCACTTGAAGCTCCGCAAGAACCAGAGCTGCAGAGTCCTCATACGGAGTCTCGCAAAGGGAATCACTGCGGTCATTGCCGCCATAAGCCCCAGAAGGCGCTGCACCTTCCGGGCGGAGACTGTGGGATTCCGCTGGAAAGCACCGACCATCTGGACAATGGCATCTGCCCGATCCGGGGGAAGAAATGCCCTGCACTCCTGTGTGTCCAATATTGCCCCAATGAATTGCACCCTCTGGGCAGGCTGGAGATGGGACTTCTTCTGGTTGATCTGAAGCCCTAACTCGTCCACCAAGGATAGGGTGACGGCTATGTGCCGCAACAATGAATGTCTTGTCTCTGCCACCAGGAGCCAGTCGTCGATGTATGGGAAGAGTTATTTTAAGAGTTATCTTTTATTTTAACGGATAAAAGGAAGTACTTCTTCACCCAAAGGGTGATTAACATGTGGAATTCACTGCCACAGGAGGTGGTGGCGGCCACAAGTATAGCCATCTTCAAGAGGGGTTTAGATAAAAATATGGAGCACAGGTCCATCAGTGGCTATTAGCCACAGTGTATGTGTGTATATAACATTTTTGCCACTGTGTGACACAGAGTGTTGGACTTGATGGGCCGTTGGCCTGATCCAGCATGGCTTCTCTTATGTTCTTATGTTCTAAGAGTGTTATTCCCTGCAGCCACAGGTGGGCGGCAATCACCACCATAGTCTTGGTGAACACTCTCGGAACCGTGCATAACCCAAACGGCAGGGCCCTGTATTGGAAGTGGTCGTCCCCGACAGTGAAGCGTAGGAACTGTCGGTGGAAGGGATGGATTGAGATGTGAAAATACGCATCTTTCAGGTTCAGCGTGGCCATCCAATCCCCTCACCCCAAAAGAGGAAGAATATAAGGCAGAGTGGTCATCCTGAACTTGTCGCATCTTACGAATGCATTCAGAGCTCACAAGTCCATGATGGGCCGAAGGCCCCCATCCCTTTTCAGGACCGCAAAGTATCAGGAGTAGAACCCGAGTCGCAGTTGGTTCGTGGGGACCCTTTCGATGGCCTGCTTGAGGAGGAGGGATTGAACCTCCTCCGAAGGGTCTGCGAAGGAGTGGTAGAGATGAAAGTCGGGGTGGGAGGGGGGTAGCAGAATTCTATTCCATAACCCCGCCGGATTATGGATAACACCCAGTGGTCCGAGGTGATACGGGACCAAGTGGGGAAGAACCTGGCAAGGAGGATAAGGTCCGAGTCCACAGGGCCACCCAAAGATGGGAGGTAGTCAAAGGCCCTGCTTGTGCTGTTTGGTGCCCTTCTGCCGAGGGGCCTGGGCAGAAGGAGGGGAATATTTGGGCTTAGCCTGGTACTGAGGTCTGGTAAACGTCGCCTGTTTCGAACGCCACTACCTTTCCGGTGACTTCGAGTAGGGCTTCTTTTGCCATGTCTTCGGCCACTGACGCTTTGCTGGTGTACGAGGCCCCGAGACCCCCAGATTCCTGAACGTTTTAATACTTTTGTCCAGCTCCTGCAGGACCGAGTCTGTATTCGAGCTGAAGAGGCCCGTGCCATCGAATGGAAGGTCCTCCACATAGGCCTGCGTATCCTGCTGAAGAGCAGTGGACCGTAGCCAGGAATGTCTGCGGAGAGAGATGGCTGTAGTCAAAGCTTTGGCACACGTATCCCCCGAATGTTTGGCAGAGTTGAGTTGCTGCTTTGCCAAGATCATGCCCTCTTTCTGTAGTTTCTTGAGGGCAGTTCTGCTCTGCTCCGGAAGGGAACCCATGATGGTGGATACTTGGTCCCACAGGGCGTATTGATACCTGCCCGTGCAAGCTGCATAATTTGCAATCTTGACCCCCAGGGAACCCGCAGAGTACAGCCTTCTACCCATCGCGTCCAGCTTCCTGCCCTCCTTGTCCGGGGGTGTGGAATGGGTTTTCTTTTCGCCTTGGAGGACGACGACACCACTATGGAGTTCGGCTTGGGATGGACATAAAGAAACTCAGCCGATGATTCTTGGATCCTATACATATGGTCCAGCCTGCGAGAGAACACAGGCGTGGACGCTGGCTTGTCCCAAGAGGACTTGGCAGTTTGTAACATAACGTTAGTGAGTGGCAGAGCTATGGCAGTAGAGGTGTCCTGTTGGACAATGTCAAAGACTGTGTCTGTGACTACCGGCTGTGGTTGCACCGTTGGGAGGGAAAGCATTTGTGCCATCCTCTTTATAAGGTCACCGTAAGACTTAAGGTCTTCTGACGGCGAAATAGGCTGCTCCTCCGAGGTCTTCAGTGGAGGAGACGGCTCACCATGTGAAGAGGTCTCTCTTTCAGGTGACGAACCCTCCAAGGACCTAGGAGACTCTCCTGGGGAGTCAGACAACTCAGACTGCTGAAGCACCTTAGGAGACACTGGGGCGGCCGGTGTGGACTTGACCTTCACCGACGGGGTGCTCTGATCAGACTCCCTCCGACGCACCTTCAGGGGCTTCGACACCGACGGAGCCTGCTTCAGGGTTCGAAAAGACATACGGGACCGATACAAAGTCTCCGATGCCTGGTCCCAGTCCATCTGCCTCAGAGGAAGCCAAGGAAAAGGCGGCTGCATGGGGTAGGCCCCGTACAAGTACTGCCACTGCCGTTGGTTCCATGGGATCTGGGCTGGAGCTCCACGTGGCGAGCGATCCCCTTCTCTGTAATGAGGAGAGTGGCTGCTTGAAGATCGATCCCGACGCCGATCTCGGCCTCGAGCAGATGGGCTACTTGCGTGCGGGGTGAGTCGACCAAGCGGGCTTCGATCGGCACCGACACGTTGGGCCGGTTCGATCTCTGAGTCCGAGATAACTAGCTGGGTCGACCTCGATTCCAACAGGGTGCTCGGCTGGCGGACCAGAGAAGCGAAGAGCTTGAGTGGCGGAACGACCGGAGCCGTCGGACCCGATGGAGACACCGGGGACGACTGCGCTGCCGATTTGCTGTGTCTCTGCTTCTTGGACTTCTTCCCCTTGTCCGCAGGCGCCCCTTTGTCCTCCTTATGCCGCTTCACTGGCACTGAGGAATCCGAAGTTAAAGCCGAGCCTGACCGTTTCCGAGGGCAATCGGCATCGGAAAGGGGTTGGTCGATATCGACCGGTTTCGATGCCGACTGGTCTGACTGACCAGCCGGCTGTTCAGCCTGTTTCGACAACAGCCGACGCGGGGAGAGTGCCTGCTCCATCAGCACCGCCGCAAGTCGAGCCACCCTGTTCTTCCTGGTTTGCCGCGAAAACTTGGCACAGTGAGCACAGGAATCGGGCCGATGCTGCTCCCCCAGGCACAGCAAACACAACATGTGCCCGTCTGGTGGGGCAATTTTACTCCCGCACGAGGAGCAGCGGCGAAAAAATCCCCACCGTCTTTCCATACGAGGAAAGTTAGCAGCGGGAAAAACGAAAGGAGGGAGAGGGGGCCCCGAAGGGCGGGAAAAAAATGCCCCACTCTCCCGCAGCTAACAACTATCTATCTAACGACTAAACTAACAACTATACTATAACTATACTATACTACAACTATCTAAACTAACGATAATACAAGAAATAGCAAAAAGACAAAGTTCACCGACCGTAGCAGAAAAGATCGACTGATCAGCGCGGCAGACGGAAGAGAACTGGCGGGATGTCCACCCCCCTCCCAGTGAGCATGCGCGGTGAGGCTTCTGGGAATGCGCACTGGGACGTCGGCGTGGAAATCCGCAGCTTTTGAAGTTTACTGATCGCGATCGGCACTGGCGCCTACTCCCATCAGTGTGATGCACAGAGACCACGAAGAAGATCTTGAATCTCAACTGCTATACATTCAATGTGAGCATGCCAGAAATCTGCTGCCGAAGCTGGGCTTGCACTGGCTTGCAAAAGTTACACTTGTAGTAGCACTGCATCTGTTGCATACACAGATTAAACAAAACCCTGGACATCTGCCATGTTGCAAACACAGACTCTTTTGGCCTGCCAGTATCACATTTAAGTTTAACCCTCAGTCCCCAATATTTTAGTGTTCTGTCCATGAAACGTCCAGCCCCAAAACTGAAAATCCAACATATCTCTTTTCATTTATAAGAAACACCACAGAGAAGAGTTAACAACATACAATGAGCCACAAATTTTCTTGAAGATAATTCTTGCACAGAAACAATTTGTTGGGAGATTTATATCCCACCTTTGAGCCTACTAAAATCCATAGAACATGTAGAAAAACACCTACTTTTAACACTGGACTGAATGTTATATAGTGGCTTTCAGCCACATAAGGACAGTAGGAGCATTGAGTAACGTAAGAAGTTTTAACTTGGTGATATGTACTGATATTATTCATTTCGTATTTGATACTTATCATTCACAACAAGTTAAAATTGCATTTTACACGGGGAGTTTTTTCTTTCTGTTGTGGCGCATTAGTCTCTCCTTCGTGGTCCTGTTTACATTGTGACACAAACTGAAAGTTGGCACAAGGGGGGAAGTTGGTGATACAGAAGCTGTCAAGCTCCCAACACTGATAACGTAAGCTGTTAATTATGCTAATGCTGTATTACCCAAACCCCCATTAGCAAGTGATACCTAGAGCCATAGAGTTGGGAACACTAAAATGACAGAAGGAAAATTCCTTTGGGACAGGAAGGTCATCCCAAAGTGGGGGGAGGAGGTTATAAAAACTCTGGAGATGAAGAAGAGGGGTCTCTTCCATTTTAGGCAGCTCTCTGGATGCGCACAAGCCATGATGGAGAAAGTTTTCACCATAAGGCAGGGGGAAATGGAGAGGAGTCACAACTTAGGGGTGTAACTTCAACTGCAACTTCAAATAAACCTTGTCTGTTCTAAATCAAACATCATTTAGGAAGTACTTAGAGAAGGGAAATTGGACTGTGTGTTTTCACCTTTTCTGTTTCCTTGCTAAACCCAAAAATGTGAACAGAACTTATATATTCTTTTATTCCTTTTATTCCATTTTCTTATATTTTTAAATCTAATCTTTGGAAAATCTCCATGCCTATTCAGTCAAGCTATCTGAAATGTGCTACCAGGGAGGAGCAGCAGAGAAGGTCACTGCCCCTTGCTTGTAGAAAGGTAGCAGGAGGCGTGACAAATAAGCGGGGCTCTAAACAGACACACAATTCTGTCTGGCATGAGATACTCTTAAGAGTCATTAGTGGCAGTTGGCATGGCTACTCATTTGGTCATTGGCGCCCTTGTGGAATGAGGGAAAGTGGAAACTTAGAGTACCTGCAGGGTTCATCTGACCGCATGAAGATCCAATCAGAAGGAACAGGGAAGACCTTGCGAGCCTGTTTTTCCCCAGAACACTTATCCAGGTAAAAGTCCTGCTAACAGCAATTGAGTCAAAGCCTAATTCAAATGATAAAACATGTCTAAAAGTTTAAAACCTAAATTGGAATTAGGAGGAAATGGGTGGGGCCATGGCTCAGTGGCAAAGAATCTTCCTTTCATACAGAAGGTCTCAGGTTCAGTCCCCAACATTTCCAATTTAAAAAAAGATCAGACATTAGGTAATGTGAGAGACCTCTGCCTGAAACCTTGAAGAACCACCACATCTCAGACTAGACAACATTGACTGTGACGGACCAGTGCCATGACTCAGCATAAGACAGTGTCTTCAGGCACTTCTTTTGTAATAAAATTAAGGATTTACATATAGAAAAATAGCCCACAATTCCTGTGTGTTGCGGTAATAAAATGCGAACCTTGAAGACATGCTCCAAACTAGCCGCATCATCAAAAGCCTGTCCAAAAATGGCCACCAGTCTCCGGTCCATCTCTTCCACTTTCTCTTTAAAATTCTGCACATCATCTTCAAACTCCTAAAGGAACCAAGCAATGGTTACATGAATCAATGACACAGCTTATTGTCAGTTTGGTGTAGTGGTTAAGGTAGTGAGCCGCTCTGAGACTCTTCGGAGTGGAGAGCGGGATATAAATCCAATATCTTCATCTACCTCACAGGGTGTCTGTTGTGGGGGAGGAAGGTAAAGGAGATTGTGAGCCGCTCTGAGACTCTTCGGAGTGGAGGGCGGGATATAAATCCAATATCTTCATCTACCTCACAGGGTGTCTGCTGTGGGGGAGGAAGGTAAAGGAGATTGTGAGCCGCTCTGAGACTCTTTGGAATGGAGGGTGGGATATAAATCCAATATCTTCATCTACCTCACAGGGTGTCTGTTGTGGGGGAGGAAGGTAAAGGAGATTGTGAGCCGCTCTGAGACTCTTTGGAATGGAGGGTGGGATATAAATCCAATATCTTCATCTACCTCACAGGGTGTCTGTTGTGGGGGAGGAAGGTAAAGGAGATTGTGAGCCGCTCTGAGACTCTTTGGAATGGAGGGTGGGATATAAATCCAATATCTTCATCTACCTCACAGGGTGTCTGTTGTGGGGGAGGAAGGTAAAGGAGATTGTGAGCCGCTCTGAGACTCTTCGGAGTGGAGAGCGGGATATAAATCCAATATCTTCTTCTTATAGATCAGATTTTACCACAACTTAATTAAATCCCATGAACCATGGAGGCAAGGATCTGGTATCCTTTCTGAGCCCCCCCCCCCACTTCAGTGAAGTTGATTTCTAGAGTCATGTGAACAAATAGCTATGTGGGTTACAGATCTGTATTGCCCCCTTCCTCTTTCTTCCACAAGCACCAGCTCTGCTGAACAACAGGCAGGAGGGTAATCTAGCCCTCCTCCCCCCCTTTCCTCTTCTCTGTGAAACCCTGTGGGGCACTGGCTATTAATTCACATGGGTCCTGTGACTGTAGGAATCAGCTTTCCCGGGACTAGAAAGTACTGCTGGAGTATGCTCATCCATCGGCATTTCTTAGTGACGGACCACTGGCTTCAACCCACTATCTCCTGAAACTTCTAATGATAGATAAATACTAAATTCTATTATTTCTCATAGCACTCAAACCACCTACCTTATTGGCCACATCCAGACAGTTATATGTACGATCTGAAAATGCTATATAGACCTCTTGGAATTCTTTGTACATGCTCAAGACTTGCTGACTCAGAGCTTTCCCTTTTATGCCACTGAATTCCAATTTCTCCAGTTTCTCTATGTCCAAAGCGGTCATCAGAAGTTCCTACAGACAAGGTCAATTTGCACATAATATCCAGACAGATCAAGTCATAATTTCCCAACAGCTAGCACATACCACAACTGTACTGTATAGCAGAGGTGTTGAACTCATTGGCTACAAAGGCCAGATTTGACACAAATAGAACTTTGTGGAGCCGAGCTATGCATGTCATAAAATATGTCATGTAGCAGAAATATAAACTTTGTAAAGGATACAGTTAAACACAATTAAAGATTTTTTTAAACTTAAAATACAAACATGCTCAAAACTTGTGATATTTTGTTTAAAATGGAAAGATAGGGGAATAGTGGGATTTGGCAACACAAAAAATAAAACATCAAGAAAAAGCACAAGGATCACAGCAGAAACTAAAAATATAAACTAAAAATATAAAATGCTCTGAGCCTGGGAAAACATAAAATGGCTGGGCATTGCAAGCTTCTCCTCCCACCTCCACCTACTCAGGCTGGCAATGGCTCTTCAGTGTAATATCCCCCTTTGGCTATGGGTTCCTGGGCTAGAGTACTCACTAGGCACCAGTTCTTAGGCCCATTCAGCAGAGATAAGCTGGTTCAAAGCATCAACCCTTTATTTGCAAGAAAACCACTCCAGCAAACAACAGCTTCAACTGGCCTTACATTGGAAAGTGAACATGCTTAAAACTCTAGTGATACTTTTTATAAAAAGGAAAGGTGGGGAATAGTGGGATTTGCCAATGCTATTTGAAACAAAAAATAAAAAAGCACAAGGATCACAGCAGAAACTAAAAATATAAAATGCTCTGGGTCTAGGAAAACAAGAAATGGCCAGGCATTGCAAGCTTTAGCCCAACTCCATTGAAAGTGCAGCACACAGTTGCAAGGAAAACATGAAATGGATTTTCCATTAAGGTCTTTTGGCTCAGATAGACCAGTCTATCTCAATGTGGAGACCTTAATGGAAAACCCATTCCACATTTTCTTTGCAACTACAGTTGAATCAGGCAAAGACAAGGCAGAAGGAGCTGGGAACATTGTCAGCAGCCTCAGAGCTTCAAAGGGGGAGGGCAGGAGGGGGAGAAAATTGCCATGGGCCTTATTGAAGCCCTGGGCAGGACAGGTGTGGCCCACAGGCTGGGAGTTTGACAGCCTTGGTAGCAGTAACTTATTTAACGGTCATAGAACAGTTCATAGGAATCCAGATAATAACAAGTAAGAGGCAATACAATTATATTATAAAGGAAAAAGCAATCTAAAATTATACATAAACATCTAAAATCCTGAATATCTAAATGCATACAAGTAGAGTGAAGACCTATTTGCTTAAAATTTAAGCAACATTGGTGTTATTTTCCAACATTGCTGAGAATTCGCAGCCTCGGATAGTGCCAATATCGGGGGATGGGAAAATACTGAAAGGTATAAGAGGGATGGGATAGGAAGAGTGAAACTGGAGGGGGAAAAGTGATAAGGCAAAAAGAACAAGGTAGAGAAGGGAGTGTGCCATTGATGGAGGAAAGGGTAGAGACCTCTGGGGGAAGAATCGGGGGGGGGGGAGGGGACACGATGGTAGAAAGAAGAAGAAGAAGGGACTGTAGGGATTGCTAGAGGAATACAGGGAGGGGAGGGAGAAAGAAAAAGAAAAGGAAGGGTCAATAATGTCTTTCCTTGAAGTTGGTGGCTCAGTGGTAGAGCATCTGCTTGGGAAGCAGAAGGTCCCAGGTTCAGTCCCTGGCATCTCCAAAAAAGGGTCCAGGCAAATAGGTGTGAAAAACCTCAGCTTGAGACCCTGGAGAGCCGCTGCCAGTCTGAGAAGACAATACTGACTTTGATGGACCAAGGGTCTGATTCAGTATAAGGCAGCTTCATGTCTTCTACCCTACTATCCCAGTATTAGCCAGGGAATAAATCTGTGGAAGTTGCATATCATAGCAACAGTTTTGGTTATTGGAAAAAATATATTAACCATTCTTGCACAGGAGGACTCTATTCAAGACTAGTTGCGGGGAAGGGGGGGAATCCCACAAGGACAACACCCCAAATCATCAAACAGTACAAGGGCGCAGATAAGGACAAATCTGAAAGTAACTGAACCAATTTAGAACCATCCCACATTCGGGAAGAGCAACAAGAAAAATAAGACATTATCACAACCTCCAGCTGTCTCTGTCTCCTGATCACTGAAGTGGATAGGCTCCATCTCCTCATGCTGTAGAGATGACACTGCCCAGTCTCAAGGAAATGTCCAAGTTTTCAATTGCTATTTTCCTTTCAACAAAAGTGCAGGGATCAAGATTGCTCGGTGAGGTAGCTGATCTTAAATTGGCAAACCATCTCTCAATTACAACAGCTGGTTCTAGTGGAGGTGGATTATTTAATTTAATTTTTTTATTTATATCTCGCCCTATCCTGCAAAAGGGCTCAGGGTGGCTTACAACAGTAAAAACAAACATCAGAATGAGAACATCATAAAACAGTTTCAATAAATCAGAGCAGCACATTCAGAAGAGACAGACACTATTTCAGACATAAACAGCAAACATATAACAGCACGTATGGCCAAAGACTGTCAACTGTTATTTTGAACTGGGCACTTTATTAGAGGATCAGCAGGCAAAGCTCATATTCCTCTAGATAACGACTGAAAGGCTCTGTGTCTGAGCACTTGAGAATCCTTGGGAAGTGCTGACCAGCTACCCTGGTGGGGAAACCAGACTCCTCTCTTATAGCTTGACAGTCAAGAGGCTTGGTGTCCAATGGAATTGCTAATGCGCAAAGAATGGGAAAGAAACAAGATGAACTGGAAGTCCTAATACAGGAAGGAGACTATGACATAATAGGCCTTACTGAAACTTGGTGGGATGACACTCACAACTGGAATATTAGGATTCAGGGGTACAACTTATTTAAAAGGGACAGGCAAATGAGAAAGGGCGGAGGCGTAGCAGTATATGTGAAGGAGGTATATACTTGTGAGGAAATATGTGAACCGGAGCATGGCAGCTCAGTTGAGAGTTTCTGGGTAAAAACAGAAGGAGTAAGAAATAACAGTGATATTATTGTGGGGGTCTGCTATAGACCACTAAGTCAGGCAGAGGACTTCGATGAGATACTTCTACAGCAGATTGCAAAGTTCTCCAAGAGAAGGGATACAGTGATCATGGGAGATTTCAATTACCCGGACATCTGTTGGAAGTCCAACTCTGCTAAAAATGAAAAGTCAAATACATTCCTGACTTGTCTTGCTGACAACTACCTTTTCCAGAAAGTGAAGAAGGAAACAAGGGGATCTACTATCTTGGATTTGATTCTCACCAACAAGGAAGAATTGATGGAAGAAGTGGAAATACTGGGAACCCTGGGCAGTAGTGACCATGTGATTTTGGAATTTACAGTCTTAGGGAAGGGAAAAGCTATATTTAGTCAGACTTATGGACTGTTCTACCCATCCAATTATTTATCTGTCAATAGCAGCTACTACAAGGGGGGGGGGGGAATAACCATTTAGGCTCTAAGCATTAAATCCAAATGTGTGATAGTCTGTTAAAGCTTATTAGGCCTCCCAACTCCCAAGATTGCCTGTGGAGATTTTACTGACTGTCTGAGACTGCGGGGGTGTTCTTTGTGCCATCTGGCCAAGAATTACTTCCCTCTCAGGCTGGGATCTCTGTGAACTGTGTTGTAAATAGACCTTCAGGGGTGGGGGGGAGCCAGTGCTTTTTGGAATTACTTAACATTGTTCAGGCTTATTGCTCTCACTTCAAGCAAAGCCTTCCAAGGGAGAAGCATGCACTTGTAACACCAATAAAGCTTTCCTATGTCTTCATAGTTGAAACCTATCTGAGTGTTACTTGGCAAAGCCTTACAATATCAATACTGCTTAGGGTTGCCAGGTTCAATCTTGTCCCCGGTGGCAGGGATTTGGGGGGTGTTCCAGGAGGGGGCATGGGATGGATTTCAAGGAAGCTGCGGCTTTTAGTTTGCAAGATGTGAGCAAGGCTGTTAATGACAAGGCACTTTGGAAGTCACTAGCTCATAGGGTAACCATAAGTTGGAAGCAACTTGATAACACTTCACACACATGGAACATTATAGCCTACCTGTCCTTAAGCCATAAAGCCCATAAGCTTCACACACACACATACCTGTCATGCACACAGGTCCTTAAGCCATAAAGCCTATAAGCTACACTAGGACCACAGTAAGTATGCACACCCCCAAAAAACAGCTATTTTATACCAATAGAAAGTTCAGAATTAAATATTGTTATTTCAGAAAAGTCATATGATCCATGCTAGTTCTTGAAAGTTATTCTTCCATTTTTAAGGATTAATACTTCAGCTGGGAGAGAGCAATACTATTTCCAACAAAAGAAGTTGAGTCTCGAGAACTGATTTATGCTTAAGCAGTCAAAGTGAAAATCATAGAATAAATGCTGTTGTAAGAACAAAGCAGATCCTGATGAATTGTGGGAGCCATGCCCTATAAATACACACTGCAACACACTGCTGGCAGGATCTTTCTGTGCCTAGTTCCATTGTATCAAGACAACCTTCAGTATCTGTAATGTATGTGGACTCAAGTGAGAACGGAATGCGTGTTCCTGCCTAGCTCATTGGAGCCAGACAGCCAGAGCTCGGGGACTTGGGAACAATGAGCAGCACAATCCAAAACCCTGCTGCCATGCTCCAATCACGGGCCTCCTACTGGTTTGAATGGACCAATCAAACGCTTGCGTGGGAACATGGGTCTGTATATAGTTGGCCCTGTGGGCCCAGTTCAGCAGTCTTATGCTTAGCCTTACTACATAATCAATAAAGAGCTGATGTTTCACTACTACCTCGCCTCATCAATCCATAGAACCCATTATATTATAGTGGCGAGGAGGATGGGATCCTGGTGAGCAGCCCAGCCAGCATTGCATCGCGCATCGCTGCCCTGATCCAGCATTGCACTCTGCACCGCCACAACTGACAAAATGGCTGCTACGTCAGGTCCAATTCAAGCTTTTGATGTGGGCCGCCCAAAGAGATGGGAGACCTGGTTAGAGCAACTGGAGAACCACATCGACTACAACAAGGTCACAGGGCGCAAGAAGAAGGCTCTGCTGTTCAGCTCCTGCAGCATGGATGTCCTGGAGTTGGCCCAAGGTCTAATGGAGCCTGTGACCCTCAAGGCAGCCGATGAGATCATCACGGCCCTCATGACGCACTTTGCCCCACAACCAACTGTCCTGGCCTGCTGCCTCAAGTTCTCAGAGCACCGCCAACACCCTGATGAGTTGGTGGAGGATTTCAGCACTGGCCTCTGCCAGTTGTCACTCTGCTGTGACTTTCTGGTCCTTGATGAAGCGTTAAGGGACCAGTTCATCTTCAGCCTGTGAAACGAGAACTGAGACAAAAGTTGGTGGGTAAAGATGACACCGACCTAGCCAAGGCCATCAAGGAGGCTACAGCATATGAGAAATCGAGGAAGGAGCGAGCCACCGCCTCTGCGTATTGTGCTGTGGACTTGGACTCGGGGGCTGGACAAACTGTAATTTCTCTGAGGACTTTCTGAAGGTTATGCCCCGGGGGGGGGGGCAAACTGCAGCCATCCTCATTTGTGGTTCAGGACTATCAGAGACGGGAGATCGCAGTTAAGGGAGTGGGGTTTCCAAGGGTAAACTATGACTTCTCAGGACGGCTGCTCCTGATAGTCGTGGAAGTGGACTTGGGCAGCTTGTTGGGCCGAACATGGTTTGGGCCCTTAGGGATCCAAGTAACGGGATTAAATCAGATCCCCACATGGCCCAGAGACTTTTTTTATTATTTATACTTTAAGTTTTTTTTTTCCATAAAGCATATCACAGACATTCATTCCATTGAACGAACAAAGGCACTCATCCTACACCCTGTGCACCACCACCATGTATTCTTCTAATCTAAACTGCCTGTAACTTGATCGATTTAATTAGATGCTGGCATGCCAATTCCCCAGCCTGTGCGTCCCCGGACAGGCAAATCCAGACTTCAAGGTGCGGAGCGTTGAGTATTAGATGCTTCTAAAAAAGCTGACCAAATCTCTTCAAATTGTTGCTGTTGACATTGCCGGCGATATGCTATCCTTTCTTGCACATCCAGAACATACATTCCCTCGAGCCAAGTGGTAATCATACCAGCGAAGTCTTCACGCCATTGCCGCAGGATAAGCTGCTTCGCAATCATTATCGCACGTGCCGCCCATCTTCGCTGCCAACGAGTCAATGGCCAGGTCGACGGGAAATAGTTCAATAGTATCTGCATGGCAGAGATAGATTGATCAGTGTTGAGTACCTGTTTCATCCATCGAGCGATCCCATCTCAAAAATTATGTAGCATCGGGCATTTCCACAGCATGTGAACCAGACCCGCCTCTGGACGTAGACATCACCAACAGGCCGAAGATTCAGCCAAACCATGCTTATAAAGGCGGAGAGGAGTCCAGTAAATCCTGAACAAAAGCTTTTGTTGAATTAAAATCAAACAGAGATCTTTCGAACAATGCCAGAGACCACTGCAAATGGCTGCCCATTGAAAAGGGTAAATAGGGCAGTTGATTTCCTCGCTCCATTGACATCGCAAGTCTTCCATAGAGTATTGCGAGTCTCTTTTCAGACATGAATATAAAACACAAACTGGCTTATTTTGTTCTATAGCCTGTTCTAGGGTCTGCAGGAGAGGCGGGGCATCCGGAACTGCCAAGGCATCTATGCCGAAAGAAGTAGACAATGAGTGCTTCAGTTGCTGGAATTGCAGCCATTGATTAGCTGGTAACCCAAAGGCACTTGGTAGATCTTCAAAAGAGAGAAACACGTCCTCATTGCTATCTTTAAGCTGATTAAGAGTTAAGAGACCCCTCTGTGCCCACAGCTTCCAGATCACCGGCCAACCCCCTATCTTCACTTCAGGGTTGCCCCAAAGGGTCATCCGACTAAGGATGTAGTTGTCAAATCCGTAGGAATCACCCAAATATTGCCATGTTTGTCTTGTCGCCCGGATCGATGGAAGAGCCAACTCTCCCTGATGGTATGTGGACCCGAGTGCATTCCATGTCAACAAAGGAGTAAGAACAGCAGTTTCCAAGTTCATCCAGGGAGACTCAACCAGATAATTAGGTGGAGCCCATCGCTGAATACCAGCTAGCAAATATGCCCGATGGTATAGGCATAAGTTTGGCAGGCCAAATCCACCTCGGTCAAATGGTAACTGTAAACGTGCCCACGACAGCCGAGGGGGGTTCCCCTCCCACAGGAAATTCATTAATATTGAATTGACTTTTCAAAACCACTTCTGCGGTATGTATTGATGGATACCACGCAACACGTAAAAAAAATGGGGATAGATGATCATCTTCAAAGCATTTATTTTACCCCAAAGTGACAAGGGGAAAGCAGACCATCACTCTAACTCTGGCTGTATTTTCCTTATTACTTTTTTAAAGTTTAACAATATCAGCATCTTCGTCTGTTTAGGAATAAGGATACCAAAGTACATAATAAAAGCCTCTTGAACTGAGAACTGCCCAATATCTCCCACCAGTGCCACTTCACCCCCGATCTGTAAAATTTCTGATTTTTGCCAATTAATTTTATAACCGGACAAACTACCGAAGTAATTTGCCAGTTGAATAATCGCCGGTATCGATATTTCCGGCTGCGTAATGGTGAGCATGGCGTCATCGGCATATAACAAAATCTTAAATATCTGTGATTGGTAACACATGCCATGGATATTGTCATTCAGACGAACTGCCCTAGTGAATGGTTCCAAACAAAGAGCAAAGAGAAGAGGGGATAGTGGGCACCCCTGTCTGGTGCCGCACCGAAGATTAATTGATGTTGAAAGGTGGCCATTCACCCACACCCTTGACGTAGCAGACTTGTAGATCAGGCACGTCCAGTAAAGAAAGTCTTTTGGGAAACCCATATGTTTCAATACCATCTGCTAGAAAGATCTATCAACCCGATCGAAGGCCTTCTCTGCGTCTAGAGAAATAAGGAGGGCGACATCATCTTTCTGAGCGTGGATCGCGGTGAAGTCCATGATAAGCCGAATATTGTCTGCACCAGAACATCCTTGGATAAAACCGGTTTGGGAAGGGTCGACCACCGAGGCGATGACCCTTTGAAGACGCTTAGCCAATATTGCCGTCAGAATCTTGTTGTCGATATTTAGAAGTGATATAGGGTGATAACTGGCGCAGAGATGTGGGTCTTTCCCAGGCTTCGGAATTAAAGTAATCCAGGCTTCATTAAAATAGCTTGATGACATACCCTGATCAAAAATCGCTTGGTATGTGGCCAACAACTTCGGAGCAAGTTTATCTGCAAACCAGATATACCACATCGGAGAGAACCCGTCAGGGCCCGGCAAAGAAGTAGTTTTAAGTCCGTGAATCACCTCGTTCACTTCCTCAAGTCTCAATGGGGCCCCAAAAAGTTCTTTTGCTTCCTCACACAACTGCGGAAGACCCAGAGAACACAAAAAAGATTCCTGGACTGATGGGTCCACCGAGGTATGTCCCTGATATAAGGTCTGGTAGAATTGACGGAAGCATTCAGCAATCTCGACAGAAGAGACGTGAGGCTTGTCATATTGATCCACAGTTTGAGCGATCCATCTCTGCTCTTGCAGGGCTTTAAGCTTGGATGCCAAAACCCTGCCTTGTCTCTCTCCGAATTCCCATCGCTGTTGTTTGATGCGTGCATAAGCAAAGTTCCACCTTGTTTGACCTAAGCATAATAAGTTGAAAATTTATTTGTTGAATCTGCCTAAATTGCATCTCTGAAGGACTTTGGAACTGTGTGTCCCATAGGGCCCGAAGTCTGGACTCAAGATTCGCCTCAGTGCAGCGTTTTTCCTTTTGTTTTGCAGCAGAATAGGCGATGATTCCCTTATCATTGTTTTAAAAGCCTCCCATACAGTCAAATAATGTTAAACGGAACCCTCATTAGTGGCGAAAAAATGTTGAATTTCTGTTTCCATTTGTACACAAAAAGCCTCATTGTTTACTAAAGAGTTATTAAAATACCACGATGGAGACTTATCTATGTGTAACAAGTTGTCCACTTCCATGAGCACCATGTGATGGTCAGAAAGAGTGGAGGGATGGATTGCCGATGAACGCACACATCGGAGTATGGATTTAGACACCAATAAGTAATCTAGTCTTGCAAGGGTCTGGTGGATGTGAGAGCAAAAGGTGTAGGCTTTCAAGTCTTTATGTTGCTCCCTCCATATGTCCACCATCCCAAATTCCTTCATCAGGGCCAACATGGCCAACCATGATCTCAAGGATCGTTCAGTCGCACCCATGCGATCCATCTTGCTATCCAGAGTGGTATTGAAATCACCACCGAAAATAATATTATCATAGTCCAAGTTCTCAAGTATAGCAGCCACTTTGTTAAAAGTATGAGGATTGTCGTTATTCGAGCCATAGATGTTAATCAGGGCCGTCCTCACCCCCTGGGCTTCCCCTAACAGCACAATATAATGTCCTTGGGGGTCGAGAAACTCCAAGATCTTTGCCCACCTCAGCTTAGCCCGGATAATTATGGCTACATCACAAGCATTTTGTTCGAAGCCCGCCAGAAACACCTGGTCACCGCAATACTTTGCCAACCAACCAGCTTTGTCTTGAAGAATGTGGGTCTCTTGCAGCATAACAATATCAGCAGCTCGTATCTCGCGTACACCAAGGATCATGGCTCTTTTTTGGGGGTCACGGAGGCCACGTGCATTAAATGTCAAAACCTTAAACGGCATCCTGCGCCTTGGTCCGGGGGCACCCGGCCGGGGGTTGACAGCCAGGCATCAAGTGGAAAGTAAGAACAGGCATGTTACACCCTACAGTGAAACCCACCACATAATACGCTCCGAACCCCAAGGAGCGTATAACCCCCACCCAAACTTCCTGGCTTCCAATAAGTCATGGGGTACTTAGCAGAGCCCAAGCGGCATAAACCTGCGCTTGCTACATTGGGTACTAAGTCCAAACACACACACACACACACAAAAAGAATTAAAGAAAACACACTGGAGTCTATATAGCTATGACGCATAAATTATGGACATGGCAAGACCAATATGTCGCATAGACTGTCACCCTTGCAAGCACATGCCTAATCAAGCGCTCGATCAGTCGAGACCCTGATCCCTAGCCCATCAAACAAAAACTCATCCCCCCCCCAGCCCACTTGTTAAAATAATAGTTGTCAGACACAACACTGAATACGCCTCAGCCTCAAAATAACCGATATACAATGAATAAGTGCTTTGTAGGTCAGTCCAAGCAACAAAACTTAAACTAATAATGAATTCTCCAGAGTAGCTGCAATGCTCCAATAAGTGCCAGAGTTTATTGGGCAAGGGGGGTAAAGAAGAGGGGCAAAACGGCTCACTCCAGAAAAAAAGGGGGGGGGATTCTGGGTAGCGAGGCAAGGCGGCACGGGGAGGCCTCCCAAAAAAAGAAAGCGGTTGACTATGAGTAATAGATTCGAGGGCAAACAGACCCAGCCACATAGAAAAAGTGGATTACATTGCATTGGGATGGAACAGTCTAAGAGGAGAAAGCCGGAACCATCAGGACCCCCTTGCAACCAATAAAAAAGAAAAAAGAAAAAACCAAATGCAAAAAAAAAGAGAGACTGAGCAAGTGGTTGCAAATTAAAGCGACTTTCCAGTGTAAGTTTTTTTTTTCCTCGCAGCAGCAAAGATCTACGGCCCAAGCATAATTAAGTCCATGGACCTTGCATTCCCTCCCTGTGACCTTGATGAGTTCACAGCAGCTGGCAGTTTTAAAGTTCTCAGAAATTCTTCCGCACTCTGAGGGAAGTAGAATACTTTACGTTTCCCTTGCTGAATCACAACCAAAGTTGCAGGGAACAAGACAAAAGCTTCTAAGTTCAGCTGCTTAGCTAGGTCTTTTGCGGTTTTATATGCCCTTCTCCTCTGAATTAAAGATAGAGGATAATCAGGATATAAGGCGAGACGCGCTGCACTCCCTTGCCAAGTTATTCTGCTGCTCATTGCAGTCTCCCGAAACAGTTTCAAAACAAAGTCTCAAGTAGTAGCACGGACAAAGGAAATCAGGAGAGTGACTCTTGTTAACCCCTGCTGTCCTGGTCTCGCCATGCGAAGAACATCAGCAATGTCCAGAGCAAAATCCTCAGGAAGTTGGAGTGTCTGCTGAAAGAAGCCAGACACAAAGGAAATCAGCTCAGAGGGGGTCTGAGCCAGCAAGTCTGTCAAGCCCACCAGCCGTAAGTTACGACGACACGTTTCAGCCTCCAGGGTATCTAATTTCTCTCACAGTGCCTGCACTTCTCCCCCTGTCTCTTTAAGAGCAACAGCTTGCTGGGTCACCAATTGTTCAACTGAAGCAACTTTACCTTCACAAAGCTGAATTTTATTTAAAGCTTCATTTGTGGCCTTTTTCATTTGTTGTAACTGCAAAGTCAGTTGCTGTAGCTGTTGGGTAAGTTGATTAGGGAGACTCTCTAAAACTTGCAGCTTGTCCATACGCGCCGACAGCTGATGCAAATTGCCCGCGAGGGCGTCTATCTTTCCCTCTAGTTTTTCCATGGGGGGGGGGTGTGTCTTCCTGATGACCCCTCTGCCGACAAAGGCTCGTCTCCACTCAAGGAATCTTCCTCCTCCGCCCCCCGTCTCCCACGCGTATCTTTCTTTTCTGCTGAGGTTTAGGAGACATAAATCTTCAGCTAAGCAATTAAGGGGGGGAGGGAAACAAGATAGAGACCTTCCACCTTCTTTAACTCTGCATGAGACCAGCAAAGTCAGGCAAAATAAAACAGGACCTCAAAGGCTTCTCCAAGAGCTGCCGCACTGTTTGAGGTAAAAAAAAAAAAAAAGGAAAAGCACTCTTATCTGCTCATATAGCCCAAAAGTTGTAACTGCCGCTCGGAGCTCGAGTTATACGCGTCTGCTCACAGCATCCCACGCGACCGGAAGCCCCCCACATGGCCCAGAGACTTCCAGAGCATCTGTGCGGAGTTTCCGACAGTTTTCGAAGGGACCCTGGGAACTTACACAGGCTCCCTAGTGTCCTTACAACTAAATCCAAACGTCCAGCCCATAAGGCTGAAGGCATGGCGAGTTCCCTTCACCCTCAAACATAAGATAGAGGAGGAGCTAGACCTTCTAGTAGCGCAGGGAGTACTGGAGCCAGTCACTAATGCATGCTGGGAAACACCCATCGTCACCCCAGTGAAGCCTGATGGTCCACCTCTGCACGGACTATAAGTGTACCATAGACAAAGCACTGCAAGGCCACGCCTACCCAGTGCTGGTGGTGAACCATGTGTTGGCCTCTCTTGTAGGGGCAAAAAATTTTGGGAAATTGGACTTGGCTCAGGCCTATCAACAGTTCCAGGTGGACGCCGCCACAGCCAAGGCGCAAACGATAGTGACGCATAGAGGCACCTTCAAGGTCAAGCGCCTCCAGTTTGGGGTCAGCGTGACCCCGGGGATCTTCCAGAACCTAATGGACTCTCTTTTGAAAGGTATCCCTGGGGTCCAGCTGTTTTTTGACGACATGTTAATCACCGCAGCCACGGAGGATGAGTTCGCCTCCGACGTTTCGACTCAGCGGGCCTAAATGTGAAGAGGGAGAAATGTATGCTGGGGGTGCCCAAGACTGACTTCCTGGGGTATTCAATCAATGTGATCCATCCCTCGAAGGAAAAGGTGGAGGCCATGTGTGATGCCCCCGCCCCCACTAACAAAGCAGAACTACAAGTTTTCTTGGGCCTCCTCAACTTCTACCACGCCTTCCTTCCCCACAAGGCAGCAGTACTGGAACCCCTTCACTGTTTGCTGGACAAAAGGGACCCATGGGTGTGGGGCCGCCTTCCAAGCGGTGAAGGACCTTCTGATGTTGAACAGCCTACTGGAGCACTTTGACGAGCAGCTGCCCGTGGTCTTGGCCTGCAGTGCGTCTCCTTACAGGGTAAGGACAGTCTTAGCACATGCGCTACTGGATGGCCGGGAAGTTCCAGTGGCTTATTATTCAAGGACATTGCAAAAACCAGAGAGCAACTATGAGCAAATAGATAAGGAAGGGTTAGCCATAGTAGCCGGTATTAAGAAATTTCATTATTTTCTGTACGGCCAACCCTTCAGCATACTCACTGAACATAAGCCCCTCCTGAGCCTGTTTGCCCCTGACTGCCAAACGCCCCAGATGCTGTCACCCCAGGTCTTAATGTGGTCCATTTTCCTAGCAGGGTACCAGTACAACCTGCAATACTGTCTGGATAAGGCTATGGGCCATGCGGACGCTTTGAGTCGATTGCCGCTACCCTCCGGGGACCCGGATCTGGTGCCAGTGCACCAGATAATGTTGTTAAAGTCCCTCCCAGACCACCCAGTTCATGCGAAGGACATTGCTCATTTCTCTGCCCGGGACAAAATCCTCTCCCGGGTTCTCAACTGGGTGTGGAAGGGATGGCCCACGAGCCGGGTGGGCTCAGAGTTTGCAGTGTTTGCTTCCTGCCAGAACGAACTATCGGTCCACTAGGGCTGTCTGTTATAGGGGGGTCAGGTAGTGGTGCCCCCTGCTTTGCGGCAAAGAGTCCTCACTGCACTACATGACTCTCACCTGGGGATTGTACAGATGAAGGCCCTTGCCCGCAGCTATGTCTGGTGGCCTGGAATCGACAATGCCATTGAGTCTTGGGTAGCAAGTGCCAATCATGCCAGGAGACCTGGCCAGCACCGCCCAGAGCGCCAGCCCAGCATTGGGAGTCCACACGTAACCTGTGGTCCTGCTTGCACCTGAACTTTGAGGGGGACATTCCAGGGTCAGCTATTTTTCCTAATCGTGGACTCCTACTCTAAGTGGTTGGAGGTAGTCCCGGTTGCCTCCACTTGCTCCCGGGTTACCATTACAGCGCTCTGCAAGGTTTTCGCCACCAAGAGACTCCCAGACACTCTCGTCTCAGACAATGGGACTGCCTTCACATCAGGGGAATTCCAGGACTTCTGTGGCCGAAATCTAATCCGGCACCTCAGGTCAGCCCCTTTGCACCCGGCTACCAATGGCCAAGCGGAAAGGATGGTGCAGTCACAAAAGAGTCCCTCTGCTGCATCATCCAGGGGGACTGGGAGGCCTGCCTTGCTGAGTTCCTGCTAGCCCAGTATGCCATACCCTGCACTGCCACTGGCCGCTGCTCGTCCAAGCTCCTCATGGGCCGGTGGCTATCGACGCATGCACCCCGATTGGGCCCCAGACCTGCAAGTGATGCCCGACATGGTCAGAGCGACCAGGGGTTTCAATACAGGGGACTTAGTGTACACAAAGAACTTTGGGGGTGGCCCAGCATGGCTTCCGGCCAGAGTCTCCAGGGTGTTGGGATCAGTCGTGTATGAGGTCATCACCGAGGGAGGGTTTACAATGCGGCAGCACATAGACCAACTGAGGTCATGGGAGGTGCCCAGGGATAAGGTTGAGGAAGACAGCGGGCCACAGGACCCACCGGCAGTTCTGGGTCTGACAGCCCCCAGACTCCTGCTGCTGCGATTCTGACCCCCAACCTTCCACCGGAGCTGGAAGCGTCCAGGAGCCTGGAACCGCCAACAGAAGCTTCCGCATCCCCGGCCCCTCCGTCCACTGCACCCGAACCGGCCTCTGCACCGCCACCCTCTCCGGCACCCAGGCGGTCAACAAGGGAGCACCGCAAACCGGCTTACCTAGAAGACTATGTATGTCAGGGTTTGTGAACTAGGAGGGAAGGGATGTAACGTATGCAGACTCAAGAGAGAACGGAATGCGCGTTCCTGCCTGGTTCATTGGAGCCAGACGGTCAGAGCTTGGAGACTTGGGAACAATGGGGAGCAGGATCCAAAAGTCTGCTGCCCTGCTCCAATCACGGGCCCCCTACTGGTTTAAATGGACCAATCAAACACTTGCGTGGAAACACGGGTGTGTATATAGTTGGCCCTGTGGGCCCAGTTCAGCAGTCTTATGCTTAGCCTTACCATGTAATCAATAAAGAGCTGATGTTTCACTACCACCTTGCCTCATCGATCCACAGAACCCACTATATTATAGTATCACTAGAAGATAACATGAAGGATGAGAAAACCTACCTCATCAAAAAAGTCACTGTTAACACTTGTTCAGAAATCCCAGCAGCTCTGCAACAGGAAATTGCCACGCTGAAGAAAAGGCTTGGGAATTCAAGAACACCATGGCTATAAACTTTGCAAGGGCTTTAAACCATAAGGTTATTTACTTACCATGTCTGCCTTTCCTCTTAGCTTAATGCATGAGGTACATTCCACTTTACCATCACACCAATTTAGAGAGTTAGGGAAGGCTGAATAAGATGTTCAAACACACCCATGAAATTAATGGGTAAACACGGTCTTATCAGTCCAACTGCAATCCTCAACAGAGTTAAACTTTTCTAAGCCTGCTGACTTCAATGGATTTAGGATGTAACTCTGTTTAGGAATATAACACTCTAAACACTACAATGTAGTGGCTCCTTGGGACATCCACAAATCTGATGTTTAAACCTTGAAACCAAACAGTAAAGGCAACATGCCTACAACTGAAATGACTTACAAAAACACATGTGGCAGATCTTTTTCTGCACAAGCAACTCTTCATCATATTTCATGATCTGGTACTTACATTCAGCAAACAGAGTCTTTCTAGAAAGTTATCCAATTGTGCAAAAACCATTAAGGAAGGGAAATCCCACTGCTTCACCTCCTGGCCTGGCTGAAAATAAGTGCTGAGATTTTCTCTTCGTTCTTCAAAGGTCTGCTTGAAGTAGTTGAAAATATCAAAAGTATTCTGCACTTTACCCACACTTTCTTCTGCTTCCCCTTTCAGCAGATCTTCTGGACTGAGATAACTTGTGGCCTAAATGGGCAGAGTAGCAAAACAACACTTAACTAAACAAAGAAAATTACACAGACATCATTTTATCATTCATCAACTGAGGCACCTAACCCAAAATTCCCACTTGATCATGTGTTTCTTATGTTGTCTATTTATTTGGTAAACATCAATGATTAATCAGTTTTGGTGTACAATATAATAGGAGGATAGGAAACAGGGTAGACTATGCACACAGAAAGACATACAGAGACAAAGAAGAAGAAGAAGAAGATATTGGATTTATATCCCGCCCTCCACTCCGAAGAGTCTCAGAGCGGCTCACAATCTCCTTTACCTTCCTCCCCCACAACAGACACCCTGTGAGGTGGGTGGGGCTGGAGAGGGCTCTCACAGCAGCTGCCCTTTCAAGGACAACCTCTGCCAGAGCTATGGCTGACCCAAGGCCATTCTAGCAGGTGCAAGTGGAGGAGTGGGGAATCAAACCCGGTTCTCCCAGATAAGAGTCCGCACACTTAACCACTACACCAAACTGGCTCTCCACTTGACCATTACTTGACCATTTGTCATACAGGAAGAGGGAAAGCCTCTTTTTCTTTTAAAAGTGTTATGTATTGAATATAAGCAACCAGACTTCATGGCGATTGCGACTAAAGGCAACCCTTGGGTCCCCGGATGGAGCTAGCCTGAGGCCCCGCCCAGCAAGATCTGTGGCAGGAAGATTGACCGACCAGGATTGGCCTGGTCAGATGAGGGGGCTGTACCGGGCATTGTATATAAGCGGGGCCCGGCCCGCGTGCTCTCCCTCTTGTAATGTGCTACTGAATAAACTATGTTGCCTTCAAACCGTCTCGGTTCACAGTACATTACAGGGGCGATGAAGGTGGGATCCTAGCCAGTCCAATCCATAGAGCCAGCAGATCCGGTGAGAGACGACGAAGGGAAAACGAGGTAGCCCAACAGGCCCGCCGCCACAGCCACCATGGCTAACCAGAGTGGATCCACAGGCCGTCTCGAAGAGTTCAACCCCGCTACTCCGGAGAGGTGGGAGACCTACACGGAGCGTGTTGTGTGCTACCTGCGAGCGAACAGGATAACGGAGGATAGCCTAAAGAGAGATGTCCTCCTGAGCGTCTGCGGAGTGGCCACGTTCGAAATCGCCAAGGGTCTCTCGGCCCCCGCAAGGATCACAGAAAAGACCTACGAGGAGATAATCAGACTCCTCACCGGGCATTTCCTGCCCCAACCCTCACTCGTTGCCCGCCGGCTCATCTTCCACAGAAGAGACCAAGAGGCGGGAGAGACAGCGGCGGACTACCTGGCTGCTCTCCGCCAAATCACGGGCAACTGTGCTAGAGGAGACCTTGTGGGACCGTTTCACGTGGGGCCTGAGGGACGAGAGGCTGCAACAAAAGCTCTTGGCAAGGGAAGAGCTCACCCTCCAGAGCGCCTTCAATGAGGCCGTCTCATTCGAGCAGAACACTAGAACCTTCCCAAAGAAGAGGGCCGAAGCCGTCCATCGGGAAGAGAGGGACCCCAGCCCACCGGACGAAGAAGAGGCACTCCAGCTACACCGCCCAACAGGGAAGGGCCCACAAGCAGCCCAGCGACCCCGAGCGGCCGAGAGACCCACTGCCACCAAGTGCACCAGCTGCGGAGACCCACACGAGCGACGGGACTTCCCCTACCGCAACGTGGTCTGCAGGAGCTGTGGGAAGATGGGCCACATTGCGAGGGCCTGCAGGGCCAAGGCCACCCGCCGCTGCCAGTCGACCAACCAGGAATCGACCGGGGACTACTCAACCGCCTCAACCAGCGTGCAGGTAATGAACTTGCCCGACGAGATCCCCAAGAAGGTCAAGGTTTCGGTCAGGATCGAGGGCAAACCCTGCCTGATGGAACTGGACTCGGGTTCCTCCATATCCATAGTCTCGGAGGAAACCTTGAGGAAACTGTGCCCATGTGGCTTGCCCAGACTGCAACCGGCACGCTTCGTGCTACGGGACTTCCAAAAGAACCCCGAAGTCTTAGGTTGGGCAACGGTGGGGGTGGAATACAACGGGTTTAGGATCAAACTCGACATACTGGTGGTTAAGAGGCAGCTCATCACCTTGTTGGGCCTGGCCTGGTTTCGGCCCTTGGGAATAAAGATCGTGGGGGTGCAACAGCTGGGGACGCGGGGATTCGAAAATGTTTGCAGGGAGTTCCCGGAGGTGTTTGATGGGGCCCTGGGGTGCTACAAGGGGCCTCCTGTATCCTTACCCCTCGATCCCCACGTGCTACCCATAAGGCTGAAGGCCAGGCGGGTTCCATTCGCTCTGAAGTCTAAAATCGAAGCAGAGCTAGACCACCTCACAGCCCAGGGAGTGCTGGAAACCGGTGGCCTATGCCGCATGGGAAACCCCAATAGTTACCCCGGTGAAGCCGAACAGGGAGGTGCACATATGCGCTGATTATAAGTGCATTATTAACAAGGCACTACAAGATAACCCCTACCCCGTTCCAGTAACAAGCCACGTCCTGGCGGAATTAGCGGGGTCCAAAATCTTTGGAAAACTTGATCTGGCCCAGGCGTACCAGCAACTGCCTGTGGACGCCGCAACGGCCGAAGCACAGACCATAGTTATCCACAGGGGGGCGTTTAAGGTGCAGCGGTTGCAGTTTGGGGTGAGCGTGGCCCCGGGGGTGTTTCAGAGCCTGATGGATTCTCTCCTCAAAGGGATCCCTGGGGTGCAACTGTTTTTTGATGACGTTTTGATCGCCACCCCGGACGCGGAGGAATTTAGCAACCGGCTGTGAGAAGTCCTCCACCGTTTCCAAGATATTAATGTCCCTTATGCTTTGCTGCTTTTTTTTTTACAAGAATGCTGTAAGTTCCCTTCTTCCTTTAATACCACCTTTTTAAAGTATTTGTATATTATACTACAATATACTTTCTGTATTTTATGTAAATTAGTTTGTTTAGATTTATGCTGGTCATGGGCCTCAATAATAAACTGACTGACTGACACTTACTCAGCCACTGAGCACACTGATGAGTGATCACAGGAGTATCAGTATCCCTCATCTTAGCATAGCTTAGTTTACAGAGTAGAGGGGAACAGCCATGTATGCAATACTGAACTCCATAGAAGAAGGCTAAAAATAAAAGGAGAAGAAATACTAGTGATATTATGATGGAGGTCTGCTATAGACCACCAGGCCAGGCAGAGGACTTGGTCGAGACACTCCTAGAACAAATTACTACATTCTCTAAGAGGTGGGACATGGTGGTCATGAGAGATTTCAATTACCCAGATATCTGTTGGAAGTACAACTCTGTGAAAAGGAAAGGTCAAATAAATTCCTGACTTGTCTTGCTGACAACCTCATTTTCCAGAAAGTGGAAATGAAAACAAAGGGATCTGCTATCATGGACTTGATTCTCCCCAACAAGGAAGAACTGGTTGATGAGGTGAAAGTAGTAAGCACCCTAGGTTGTAGCAACTATGTAATTTTGGAATTTACAGACTTCTTGGGGAATGGAAAAAGTTGTACATAGTATCGGTTGGACTTCAAGAAAGCAAATTTTTGACAAACTTAATGCTATTCTACAATATCCCCTGTCATGTTTGCTTTGCTTCTTCCTGTTGTTGTCATATATTGCTATGGGAATGGGTTGTGTTAGACTATTATGTCTCTGTCTCTCACAGTGAGAGCGTTAGTGGCTGAGCCTCCCCTCCCTTCCTCTGTGCCATCCAGAGCCTGGGAATAAGATAAGGAGATGAGTTCCCTGCAAACAGGAAAGAGTTATGTCTTTGAAGGCCAGGGTGAAGGGGAAGAGGCCGCAGTTTTGGGAATGCATTTAATGTTGTCTGTAAGTTTCAGTTTCAGTTTTACTTCTGGCAAACAAGTAGCATGTCAATAAAGCTTCATATATGCTTTCATAAGTAAAAGTCTATCTGAGAGTTACTTGGCAAAACCTCACAGTAGAATCTCATGATAAGAAATACTTAAGGACAAGGGAGTTCAAGAAGGGTGGGACTTTCTTAAAAGTGAAATATTGAAGGCCCAATCACAAACTATTCCTATGAGAAGGAAAAATGGGAGGAGCCTAAAGAAGCCAAGGTGGCTCCATAAACAGCTTTCGGAGGACATGAGAAATAAAAAAGACTCCTTTAGGGAATGGAAGGAGGGCCTTATAACCAAAGATGCATATAAAGAAATAACCATTATTTGTAAAGAGAGAGTTAGGAAAGCTGAAGTTCAGTATGAGCTGAGGCTAGCCAGAGATGCTAAAAACAACAAACAAGGGTTCTTTTCTTAAGTTCAAAGTAGAAAAAGAGCAAGGACATGATAGGCCCATTGTGGGGACAGGAAAGTCAGATTGTAACAGGTAATGAACAGAGGGCAGAACTGCTCATTTCATACTTTCCTTAGTCTTCCCTTCCGAGGGCAAAGGTGCTCAACATGATGAATGATGGGAGTTGCAGCCTAGGATAAGCATGGGGTAGTACATAAACACCTAGTTTCTTTAAATGAAACAAAGTCCTCAGGGACTTTGAACTGTATCCCAGGGTACTAAAAGAGCTTGTGGGTGTAATTTTTGAGTCTCTGGCCCTTATTTTTGAGAATTCTTGGAGAACAGGTGCCAGAAGATTGCAGGCAGGCAAATGTTGTCCCCATCTTCAAGAAGGGGGGAAAGGAGGATCCAGGTAAGTACCAACCCATCAGTTTGACATCTATACCTGGAAAAGTTTTAGAACAAATCATCAGTTAGTCCAGGAACATTTAGAAAGGATGGCTGTAATTACTAAGAGCCAGCATGGACTTCTCAAGAATAAGTCATGTCAGACTAACCTGATCTCTTTTTTTGAGAAAGTGCTGGATCAAGGGAATGCTGTAGGCATAGTTTATCTTTATTTCAGTAAGGCTTTTGATAAAGTTCCACATACTATGCTTGTTGACAAATTGGTAATATGTGGTTTAGATCCTATTAGAGTTAGGTGGATCTGTAACTGGTTGACAGATCATACCCAAAGAGTGCTTGTGAATGGTTCCTCATCTTCTTGGAGAAGAACGACAAGTGGCGTGCCCCAAGGATTTATCCTGGGATCTGTTTTGTTCAACATCTTTATAAATGATTTGGAAGAAGGAATAGAGGGAATGTTTATTAGATTTGCAGATGATTCTAAATTGTGAAGAGTAGCAAATACAGTAGAAGACAGAGTAAGGATACAAGCTGGAAAACTGGGCTAAAACAAATAAAATGAATGTTAATGGGGATAAATGTAAAGTTCTGCATTTAGTTAGGAAAAATCCAATGCAAAATTTTAGGATGGTGGAAGAAGACTGCAGATTTGTACCCCACCCTTCTCTCTGAATCAGAGACTCAGAGCGGCTTACAATATCCTATATATTCTCCCCCCACAACAGATACCCTGTGTGGTGGGTGGGGCTGAGAGGGTTCTCACAGCAGCTGACCTTTCAAGGACAAGAACTATGGCTTACCTGAAGCCATTCCAGCAGCTGCAAGTGGAGGAGTGGGGAATCAAACCTGGTTCTCCCAGATAAGAGTCCGCACACTTAACTACTACACCAAACTGGCTTGTCTTCACAGGAGACTTTTCTTAGCAGTAGTATGTGTGAAAAGGATCTAGTGGTCTTAGTGGACCATACACTGAACATGAGTCAATGTGATGTGGTAGCTTAAAAGGGCAATGCAATTTTGGGCTGTATCAACAGAAGTATAGTGTCCAGATCACGCATAATGATGGTATAGCTTTACCCTGCTGTGATTAAATGCACCTAGAGCACTGTGTTGAGTTTTGGGTGCCACAATTTAAAAAGGATATAGACAAGCTGGAACATGTCCAGAGAAGGGCAACGAAGATGATGAGAGGTTTGGAGGTCAAATCTTACAAGGAAAGGCTGAATGAGCTGAGTGTGTTTAGCCTGGAGAGGAGATGACTGGGAGGTGACATAATCATTATGTTCAAGTTCTTGAATGGCTGACATATAGAGGATGGTGTGGAGTTGTTTTCTGTTGCCCCAGAAGATCAGACCAGAACCAACAGGTTGAAATTAAATCAGAAGAGTTTCCAGCTGAACATTAGGAAGAACTTCCTGACAGTTAGGCAATTCCTCAGTGGAACAGACTTCCTTTGGAGGTTCTCCTTCTTTGGAGGTTTTCAAACAGAGGCTAGATGGCCATCTGACAGCAATGCTGATTCTGTTAATATAGGGGGAGATATTTGTGAGTTTCCTGCATTGTGCAGGGGGTTGGACTAGATGACCCTAGAGATCCCTTCTAACTCTATGATTCTAAGGGCACAATTAAAATGTTAGAATACGTAAATAATGATGTTTAAGCTGTTCTGCAGCCCTTGCACAAATAGTATCCAAGCCTATTTCACTAAATAACAAAGAGAACTCCATAGACACATTTGAAAAACAAATGGAGCTTCCTTCCATAGAAAAAGGAGCATTGTTGTACTTAAACTTTCCAGACTTGGCGGGCAGGAGTTGCAGAAAAAACAGGGCCTCTCTCTGATTATCCCTTAGGTACAACATTTCTGCTTTGAGGTCACCATGATCCATCAAGAGGTATAAACAGGTGCTTCATCCGAGCCTGCTACATTGGAACAGCAGCAATGGCAGGTACAGACTCCTGCTAAGGTTGAGGAAAGCCTTAGGATGAAAGCTGAGGGACGCTCTCACTGACAGAGTACACAATCTTAGTTGCAGAATCCAATATGTTATATATCAGAAGGCCCCAGAGGATCATTAGTAGAGAATTTTCTCCATTTTCCAAGAATAGCTGTGGGGCAAGGGGTAGAACCACAGCATGGCTTACCTGTCGGATAAGGAGAGTGCAGATTTCTTGAAGCAGTACAATTATCCTTGCAGGTGTGTTGTAGTATTTTGATGTGGTCCAGATAAAGCACACCACATGAAGAATTTGGTTAAGAAGTGGCTTCACCTCATTAAACTCTATATTCTCGATTTCTTCTAGAGAGCATTGGAGGGGCTTTAGATGCAAGTTTATGTCCTGGGCTTCAAGCAATGCTGTGATTTTTGAAAGCAAAGAAAACAGTTGCACTCAAGAGATGCTGGGATGTATACATTCCTTAAGATATCGTTTTAAGTACACTCACTTGGAATAAACGCTGTTTAATTCAATGGGACTTCCTTCCCCCAAAATACATTCAGAATTAAAATAAGTACACAGAAGTTTCCTTTGGCTTACAAATACACAGGACAGTAAAAAGCCAACATTGAAAAATTAATGGAACTTGGATGTATTCTTTAGGAATCTAAAGAATACACCTGCAAACATTTTTTAAAAACAGTACAGCTTTCTGTTTGTGACAGTGAGTGCAAATTTGTCATTTCTATAGTTCTTCAAAGCCTTTAGAAAAGGTATGTGCCCTGAACATATGCTGTTTAGCTACACTAGTATTAGCTTACACTAGTATTAGCTTGCAATAGCTTGCAATGTATTGCTGCTATTCTTCCTTCACTCTCTAGTCTTTCTGCCACAATTTTCACTAATTCTTTAGGAACTGATATCCAGGCAGCCAACCAGAATTATTCGCTTATTTATTTGTTTCAAACATCTGGACCTTTAATCAGGCTAATGGCAGCATTACTTAAAATGTCATCAAAAGAAAATATATTGTATTTAAAATACACAACAGATTGTAGTAGCCATAATCACTCCACATCTGCTCAAAGTCCCTATGCAGCAGCAGCAGCAGCATGTTCTATTCAAAGTTCCCTGAAAAAAACAAAATTTACAATGCCTCATGAAAATGAACAAGGAAGGGGCTTTAGAGATCCTGGAGGAAATCACCACCTTTCAGTTAGCGGGGCTCATCAGCAATGAATTGGTCTGAGGACCTAAGACAGTGCATGAGCTCATAAAGAGAGAGGCAGTTCTTCAAGTATCTAGCTACTAAGTTTTAAGTCACTGAGAGCCATTCTGGTGCAATAGTTAGAGTGTTGGACAAGAATCTGGGAGCCACAGGTTCACTCTTGCTGAGTGACATTGGGTCAGTCATTAATTTTCTCCCTAACCTACTTCATAGAACTGTTGTGAGAATAAAATGAAGGAAGGAAGACTGTTGTATGCTGCCTTTAGCTCCTTGTAAGAAGAGCAGGATGAAAAAATAATAACGCAGAACACCAACATTCTGAACTTAGCCTGGAAACACACAGCGGTTAATTTAAAATAGGCGTAAGGAGCTGAAGCCTCTCACATCAGCCCACAGACCGGCAGCCACAACTTGCACAAGCTGAAGCTGCCAAATTATTCTCAAGGGCAGTCTCACGAGGGATGACAATCCATTCTCAAACATCATGATGTGAACTTCCAAAATCTCACCTGCTTCTACATCTCTGAAGATTGACCTGAAGGCGAGGAAGTAGGTGCTCTGCACTCTCTCTAGCAACTCCATCATTATTAAGATCTGCCTTGTTTTCAGCTGGCTGTAAATGCACTGTAGATCCTCACATCTACAGCAAAACCAAGATGATGACACTATGAGAAAAAAAGGCATTCCATTCCAATTCAACAGGCAATATTCTTGCAGCAAAGCCACAGGCTTGGATTTCATCAAACATTTCTGATGATGGAAGGATTGCTGCACGCAAAGCACAGCTTTCTAGCCTCCCCAGCCCCAAAGCTGAAAATGTTCCCCTGAAATGCTGCTTCTGGGGAACAAGGTACTCCCTCCCCAGAAGCAGCATGAAGGGAGAGCAAATCACTCCCCCTTTCATTTCTGTTTGTTTATTAAATCGTATTTTAAACCACCCAGTCCTGTGGGAACAGGACTCAGGGCAATGTCCAACGTAAAATGCATTAATATATAAATATATAATTGAAGTAGTTTATAATGTACTGGGTTCAGACACAAGTAACAGTCAACATCCTTTATTAGCTAGTACATCACAAAGGCAACATGGTGAGGCCAGATCCCCGATTATATACATTGCCCGGAACAACCCCCTTCCTGGTCAGGTCCAATCCTGACCAGTTAAACTTCCCACCACAGATCTTCATAGGCAGATTGCCTTTGTCCCTTATGTCAGGTGACCTGCTAATTCCTGCCAGTCACCTCAGCATACGTAGCCGCGCTGTGTTGGAAATTCAAGGACCAAAATGCAAGACACAACACTCCTTCCCCCCTAGTTCAAGACACAGTCTTTTAAATAAGCTGGTGGCTGCTGCTCCCTGTGGGACCACAGAGGTTTGACCTGGAGAATGGGGGCTGCTGGAATCACAGGCAGAGGCCGGAAGAGCGTCGCCCTGTGACTGTGACAGTATTGAAGGCTCCTCCCGCTCCCCTGCTGGAGAAAAGTCACTCCACTCTCTGTAAGGTTCCGCTGTCGGCAAGTCTGGGGCTGGTAGGGCAGCTGCCAGTGGCGTTCCAACGCTGTCCCCATTCCCCGCTCCCTCAGACCCCACTGGTTCATCCGGCAGGGTGCAACGACACAAGTGATCAATGTGCCGATGGAGGAGCTGACTCCCCTCTGTCGAGACCTCGTACGAGTGGGACCTGCAGCACTCAGGCCGGTATCCACTCTGGACCGCATAAAAAGTTCTTTGCATAGACCGGATTCCCTGGAAAGAACCCCCTAGTGGCTTTCCAGGTCTCAGGGGAGCTGTGGAGGTCTGGAGACTGGTCAGGATGCAATCTATCTAGCCTGGTGGTTAGTCTCCTGCCCATGAGTAGTTCAGCCGGGCTCAGGCCTGTGACTGGGTTTGGGGTGATCCAGTTCCCAAAAAGAAAGGCTGCCAGATGGTGATCCCAATCCCCCTGAACTATGCTGCCCAGGGCCTCCTTGGTGGTGCGAACCATGCACTCCGCTTGGCCATTAGTGGCCGGGTGAAAGGGAGCGGACCGTATGTGCTGGGTAAGGTACCTATTCAGGAATTCCTGGAATGCCCTGAAGGTAAACGCAGTACCATTGTCTGTCACTATGATCTCTGGGATCCCATGGGTACAAAAGACTCTTCGTAAGGCCCTAACTGCAGCCAAGGTCACTTTATGTAAGCGTCAGCCAGGATGAAGAATATTTGACCTTGGTATGACCCTGTAAAGTCTAGGTGTAGCCAGGACCAAGGCATGCAATAAGACTCCCAGAGGTGAATGGGGATGCTGGGCAGATCTGGCCGGGACTCTTGGCATGGCTGGCACTTTCTAACCCAACCCTTTATCTCTTCATCCATCCCCAGCCACCACACATAACTACGGGCCAGAGCCTTCATGTGCACAATCCCTGGGTGCATCTCGTACAAGGCTTCGAGCACTTGATTCCGAAGTGGGGGGGCAACCACCACCCTGCTGCCCCAGAGAATGAAGCCCTTGTGTGTTGAAAGTTCATCCTAGCAGGATGCAAAGGGCCTAAACTCCACATCAATTTTTCCCATTGGCCATCCCCTCCCCATTCCAAAACATGTGCAAGGATGTGGTCTCGGCTTGTGGACCAGGCTACCTCAGTGGCATGGAGGGGTCTCTCTGGCAGAGTCTCTATTAGCATCACATGGTGATATGGCACTGGATCGAGGTTCTGTGATGACAATGGAAGGTAGCTGAGGGCATCTGCATGGCCCATTGCTTTGCCCAGGCAGTAGATAGGGTTGTATGAGTATGCCCGGAGGAACTCATTCCAACGCAGGATGTGCTGGGACAAGATCTGCAGGGTGGGACGATCCAAGGCAAGGAGGCCCAGAAGTGGCTTGTGGTCTGTGGCAACCGTGAACCGTCACCCATACAAATAGTCATTGAATTTGTACACCCCCGCCACAATCGTCAGTGCCCCTTTATTGATTTGCGTGTAATTGCGCTCCGCTGGTGTCAGGGTGTGAAAATAATATGCCACGGGAACCTCCCTCCCATCCAGCAGTTGATGGCCCAAAACAGCTCCAACACCCTACGGGGAAGCATCGCAGGCCAAGATCACTGTGAGGGACTCGTCAAAATGGTGTAGAACCTCGTTAGACCAAGATGTTCTTGACCGCCTGAAAGGTGGCCTGTTTTTTTCCCCAGATCCATGAGGCGTGTTTATCAAGGAGTCTGTGTAGGGGTTCTGTGAGGGCGGCTTTGTGGGGCAAGAAGGAATGGTAGAAGTTCAGGAGCTCCAAGAAACTTTGAAGCTCCACTATGCAAGTGGGGGCTGGAGCTTGGACTATTGCTCTGGTCAGCCATAGGGTGGATTTCCGCAGCATCGACTGCAAACCCCAAGAACTCAACCCTCGGCACCCCGAGGGAGCACTTCTCCTGCTTCACCTTAAGTCCCATTGTCTAGAAATGGCACAGCAGCTCTTGAAGGCAGAGGCTAAATTTTTTGACGTCAGGTGCCTTCAATCAAAACGTCATCGAAAAAGGGTTGTACTCTGAGAATCCCTTTGAGAGGAGAGTTCATTATGCTTTGAAAAATTCCCAGAGCCATGCTAACCCTGAATTGCAACTGCTGCACCTTGAAAGCCCCCTGGTGTGTAATTATGGTCTGGGCCTCAGCAATCTGTGCATCCACCAGTAGCTGTTGGTAGACTTGGGCCACGTCCAGCTTCTCGAAAATCTTAGATCTGGCCAAGGATGTGAGGAGTGGCTAACCACTGGGACGGGGGACAGGTGGTCCTGGAGGGCTTTATTTATTGTGCATTTATAGTCTGCATATATGCGCACGTCCCCATTTGGTTTTACTGGAGTGACTATGGGGGTCTCCCAAGCAGCATGGAAGACCAGCTGTAGCACCCCCTGGGTCATGAGGTCATCACATTCAGCTTCTATCTTTGGTTTCAGTGCGAATGGAACCCGCCGAGCCTTCAGCCTTATGGGCCTTACCGTGGGGTCGAGCTGCAGCACTACGGGTGGCCCTTTGTAACATCCTACAGTCCCATCAAACCTCTCCAGGAATTGCTGACACACCTGGTCGAAATTGTGGGTCTGAATTTGGTTCACCCCAACTATTTCTATTCCCAGCAGCTTGAACCAGGCAATCCCAGCAAGGTGGTGAGCTGGTGCTTTACTACGAGTATGTCCAGCACTCGCTTAAGGTGTTTGAAATCTACCCTGACTCTGGCCCACCCCTTAATCTGGATGGGGTTTTTCTGAAAGTCCCTCAAAATGAATTTTGCCGGCCGCGGGAGCATAGTTTTTTAAGGGACTCCTCCGATATTATAGAGATGGAGGACCCCGAATCCAGTTCCATCAGGCAGGGTGCCCCCTCAATCCGGACCAACACTTTGACCTTATCTGGGGTGCCCAGGGGCAAGTTCATTACTTGGAGGCTGGAGGAGGCGGTCGTGTGTGCATCGGTCAAGTTGTGGTGCGTGGACTGGTGCCTCCATTTGGCCTTGGCCGGCAAACTCAAGCAATGTGGCCCAACTTCCCGCAGTTTCTGCAATCCGTGTTTTGGTAGGGGCAGTCACAGAGCTCGTGTGGATCCCCACAGCTGGCGCACTTGGCAGAAGCAGGCTTCTCAGCAGGCCTGGGTTGGGTAGGCCTCAGTAGGCCTTGGACCCCGGCATGGCTGTTGATGGATCTGATGTGCTTCTTCCCCATCTGAGCCATTGGACACCGATGCTGTGGCCGCCTGGTGCGCTCTTGTGAATTGGCCGAGATGTGCCTGTTCAAAAGCCGTCGCCTGTCAGAGCGCCTTTGCAAGAATAATATCTTTGTCTTCTATGGTCAACAACTTACGGTGCACCTTCTCCTCTTAGACCCCCACCACGAAATGGTCGAGTAGGATCTCTTCCAGGTCACCCGTGAAATCGCATCGCAGGGCAAGACTCGGAGCTTGGCGAGGTACTCAGCTGCGGACTCGGGCTGCTGCCGCCTTGTTTTTTTCATGGTTGCTTTTTTGATGGACATTATGGCCTTGCATAGAAAGCATGTCTGCGTGCTAGGTAGGTCGTTTGCAGGGATAAGTGGTCTGTCGTCACCTTGATCAGGTTCTCGTAGGTGGCTGCAGCGAGGGTGGTCGGTGCAATGAGTCGTTTCATCACCTGGATGGTCTCCATCCTGCACAAACTCAGGAGGAGCACCTTCTTTTCTGCTGCTCTCTCCATCTTGTGTGGCTCTATTTAGTAGTTGAGCCGGTCCACCCATGATTTCCACAGGTCAGGTCGGGTGGAGTTGAATTCCGGGAGAGATTGTCCTGGAGCCACAGCCATGAACTCGACCACATGCGTTGTGTTGCACGAAGGGGGAACACTAAGCTCGGTGCATGGAGCTTGTGGTGTGGCCAGGTGGAGGGCTGGCTGCTTAACAGGATCCCATCCTCATCACCAGTGTAATGTACTGAGTTCAGACACAAGTAACAGTCAACATCCTTTATTAGCTAGTACATCACAAAGACAACATGGTAGGGCCAGGTCCCCGATTATATACATTGCCCGGAACAACCCCATTCCTGGTCAGGTCCAATCCTGACCAGTCAAACTTCCCACCACAGATCTTCATAGGTGGATTGTCCCTTACATCAGGTGACCCGCTGTCTCCCACCAGTCACCTCAGCGCACATAGTTGCGCTGTGCTGGAAATTCAGGGATCGAAATGCAAGACACAACATAGTTAAAACATAGCATAAAACACAATGATCAACAGATGACATTATAAACTTCCAGTGGTGCCACTGCCTCATGGGAAAGGCAAGGAGTAGGAGTGCCAGACAGATGGAACCATTACTATCCTCAACCAAATGGCTGATGGAACATCTCTGCCTTGCAGGACCTGTGGAATTTCCTCAGATCCCACAGGGCATGGATGTTATTCAGCAGAGAGTTATACCAGGTGAGAACCAGGGTGAAAAATGCACTGGCTCTGGTCAAGGACAACTGGATATCTCCCAAATGCAGTGTTCTCCAGGGGCTATACCAAGAGAGGTGATCCTGAAGATAAGTTGATCCCAGACTATTAAGGGTTTTGAAGGTTAATCTTGAACCTGATCTGATACTCCACAGGAGCCACTGCAGCTCATGCAGCTCACGCAGCGCAGGTTGAATACATGCCATTCATGGAGTCCCCACGAGGATCCATGCCACTGCATTTTGAACCAGTTGCTGAGGCAGTCTCAAGGGTAGCCCTAACAGAAACCCACTGTGGGATCCTACCCAGGATATTCCCCAGGACAATTGATTACATGGAATAAAAGAGATCTTTTGTACTAAACAAGAAGTAAACTACTGTATAATTTAACAGATCAGATTCTATTTCCCTGGCTAACATTTCCCCATAAGCAAACAGACACCTTTGTTCCAGTCCAATCAACAGAAATAACTGTCCCCATCCTTTCATTCTACTTGAAACAGGGCTAGTGTTGAACGATGGGTTCTTCATGCAGCAGACCTTGTGTAACAGTAGCTCTGGCTAGTTTGTTTACACCTGCAGTACAGTATGAAGTTAACCATTTACCTGACTTTCCAAAACTCCAGCTCCACTTTTGGATTGGGATCTTGACCTTCCAAAAGTAGCTCTGATGACTCTCTCTTCAGAACTTTCTCTACCTGAGAACTCCATTCAATAACTGCTGACTCAATGGCATGCACAATAGATTTATCCACTTGCTCAATGCTGCAGAAGCAAAAATATAACCAGTTTAATTTTGTTTTCCATTTGAGGGTGCTGAATAAGAAGGTAGATTTGTAAAATTACAATCTGAACTGAAATTATAATCTCTGTTAAAGCTGGACTTCAAAGAGAGTACAATTCAATTTAGATTCCACTTTCATTGACCTAGCTCACTTATTTATCAAATGCAAAATCATTCATGCCCACAATTCTCTTTCCATTATAACAACTACTAGGTGAAGATATTTTAAAATAAATCACCCAAGAACTACTTGGTGAAGATAATTTAAAATAAAACACCCAGTATCACACTGTCAGCTGCACTTACCATCAGAACTGTTTTTGCCAGGGTTCTCAATTCTTTTGAGCCTGCAGATACCTTTGGAATTGTGACAAAGGGTGATGGACATATCAACAAAATGGCTGCCACAAAACCTGGAGCCAGTTACAAATTGGCTGCCACATGAAGCAAAGCCAAACACAAAATGTCAGGGAGCAAGGTTATGCATAACTCTCAAAGTAGCTCTTCAATATTTAAAGCAGAAGCTCTATTTTAATAGAATAGCTTTTAATTTCCACAACCAATCAGAAGCCCTGTGGGGCTCAAGCCTTGCCCACTTTCTAAAAACACTTGGTAGGTTCCTGGAAAGGCATTGGTGGGTAACAGGGTATCCATGGGCACAACATTGGAGACCCCTAGTTTAAACCTTGACCAAGAAGAAATGGTCCAGAAAATAGTTTCTACTTTGTAACAAATAATTGAAAAGAGAACAAAATGGCATTTGGAGCACTGAAGGCAACTGTATTACAAAAATATTCACTGTTAACTAGAACATACATCAGCATGTATAAAATATGCATTGCTTTTAGTAAGTGGAACAAAATCATATTATAATGCAATAAAAATTGATCTGTTGATGAATTAACTTTCATAGGACAAAACCAATAATTCAAAAGAATACACAGATTTAATTCAATACCTGTTTTAAAAAAACTCACCTTTTCTCATTGTCCAAATCTATATATTTATTCATCCCAGAGTCAGCAGGGAGAAGCAGAACAGTTTTGCCTTTTACTTGACCAACAACCACAGAAATGCCATTTTCCAGGCTGCAGACATGTCGGGTAACATCCTGAGACACTACTTGTGGCCAGCCGTGATGGTTTTGCTGGTTTGCCAGCAGTGGCACAACTACCTAGAAATGTAACCACCGGGGTTATGTGAAGAAATGTTAATCAAAAAGAAAGCAGAAGAGAAAGTTTAATGGTCTCTGGCTTGCCTGATTCGCACTTTAGCCAGGACATAATCAATCACAGTAGGACCTGGCTGAAAGGAGCACTTTATAGATAGTCCTCTATTAATTTCTGATCCCTTGTTAAGAAAGAGCATTACTCCATCACCCCCTGAACTGCAACCCGAAATTGAGCATTTGGGAACTTAGAAGTGCTTCAAGCCATCTTTGAGATAAAGTGCAAGTGCAATTGGATAGGCAGGTCGATCAGGAAGCAAGACATTGACCCACCAAGAACAGAAGACAAGGCATTCAGTCTCAGTTCCTACACACACATTACTACTTTCCTTCTGTTCAAAGTCTGGCTCTTTTTAAAGTTATAACTTCTTTTGCTATCAATAACTTAATGAAACATAAGAGATTACACTGAGAAGAAAAACCTATAATTCTTGCAAAGGAATCTCCAAACCATACAATTACCATTCTTTTTGGAGAGCTACCCCTGACCTGAAAAGCCCAGGTTAGCCTGATGTCATTAGCTCTCAACAGCCCTGGTCAATACTGGGATAGGAGACCACCATCAAATACCAGGGTCATGATGCAGGGGTAGGCAATGGCAAACTACCTCTGAACATCTTATATCTTGAAAACCCCATGGGTCAAACCACCTCTGCATACTCACTCACCTTGAAAAACCTACAGGGTTTCACTGACCTTGAAAATCCTACAGCTGACATAAATCAGCTGCAACTTGACAGCACTTTACACAAACACATTAAAACTAATAATTGCTGCTGCAATTCCATTTCCCACACAGAAAGCACATCGTGTATGAACTAGCATGCAAACCATGAGTAAATTATCATAAATAACAACCACACATGTTTTCAGTTGCTATGGTTTGCATTTCAAAGTAAGAAAAAGAGCAAAGGCATGGTAGGCCCATTTAGGGACAGGAAAGTGAAATTGTAACAGATGAAGAGAGGGCAGAACTGCTCAATTCCTACTTTTCCTCAGTCTTCCCTTCTGAAGGAAACAGTGCTCAACATGACAAAAACAGATGATGAGCAAACGGAGTTGCAGCCTAGGATCAGCATAGGGGTAGTAAATAAACACCTACTTTCTTTAAATGAAACAAAGTCCTCAGGGCTGGATGAACTGCATCTCAAGGTACTAAAAGAGTTTGGGGACATAATTTCTGAGCCTCTGGTCATTACTGTTAATTTCTTGGAGAACAGATGAGATGCTGAAAGACTGGAGGTGGGCAAATGTTGCCCCCATCTTCAAGAAGGGGGGAAAGGAGAATCCAAGTAACTACCAAACTGTCAGCTTGACATTTATACTTGGAAAAGTTTTAGAACAAATCATCAAACAGTCATTTTGAACATTTAGAAAAGATGGATGTGATTACTAAGAGCCAGCATAGATTTCTCAAGAACAAGTCATGTCAGACTAACCTCATCTTCTTTTTTAAGGAATTTACTACCTTGCTGGATCAAAGGAATGCTGTAGATAAGGTTTTTCTCTCTGGGCGATTTCCCACACAGCTTACCGAGGAGCGAAGTCCCTCCTCACCAGGCAGCGTCTGCTCGGATTTCCCACCAACTGCTCCGCGGAAGCAGGAAGTGCCGGACCTTTTGCATCTCAAATGGAAATCGCTAAAACCCTAGTTTAAGTTAGCGACACAAAAGGTCCAGCACTTCCTGATTCCGCGGAGCAGTTGGTGGGAAATCCGAGCAGATGCTGCGCGGTGAGGAGGGACTTCGCTCCTCGGTAAGCTGTGTGGGAAATCGCCTTCTGTTTCAGTAAGGCTTTTCATATGGTTCCACATACTATTCTTGTTGATAAACTGGTAAGATGAAGTTTAGATCCTATTACTGTTAGATGGATCTGTAACTGGCTGACAGATTGCACCCAAAGAGTGCTTGTGAATGGTTCCTCATCCTCTTGGAGAGGAGTGACAAGTGGGGTATCTCTGAGATCTGTTCTGGGACCTGTTTTGTTTAATATCTTTATAAAAGATTTGGATGAAGGAATAGAGGGAATGCTTATTAAATTTTCAGATGATACTGAATTGTGAAGGGTAGCAAATTGTCAGAATCCACGTCTCCTGCCATGTTTTACTTCCTGAGTGGGTTTACATACAACATAACTGTTATTGCTTTACTACGTTGTATGCTATGTACTGCTATTGTACAAGGTTATTTCGCCTCTCACAGTGAGGCTGTTAACGGCTTCCTGTGAATGTGGGGCCTCTCCCCCTCCTTCCTTTATGCCATCTGGAGGCAAAGACTGGGAAACAGGCTGGGAGATAAGGCGATGAGTTCACTGTGAACTGTTTCATGAAGAGTTATGTCTTTGAAGTTCGGGGTGGGAGGAAGCCCATGTTTTTCTGAAAGTATTTACTGCTGTCTGTAGTTTTCATTTTTTACTTCTGGTAAGAAATCCGCATGCACAAGTCTGAACTAGTAACATATCAACAAAACTTCCCCTATGCTTTCATAAGTAGTCTGAATGTTACTTGGCAAAACCTTCCACATACAGGAGAAAACAGTCAGGATACAGGATGATCTCGATAGGCTGGAAAACTGGGCTAAAACAAATAGAATTGACTTTAACAGGGATAGATGTAAAGTTCTGCATTTAGGTAGGAAAAATTGAATGCATAATTGTAGGACGGGGGTGGGGTGGGGGTGGGCTCCCTCTGGGAATCCTACCCCCCCCCAGGGAAAGTGCATGCGCAATACATAGCCTCTCCTCTCCCGGTGTAGTGAACGCCGCGTGGTCACTGTCTGGCTATGCCTGGCAGATGGTCACTGCAATGGCCTCTCCTGCATTACTGCATCCGTAGCAACACCTTCTCGCTGGTCCCCCCCGTTTTCACAGAGTTTGCTACGTCATGGTGCGACCGAATGTCCGGCGGTATAACCGGATGGGCAGGCTGGGCCCACCAACCTCGCCAGCCTAAGAGAAGGAAAACTCTAACATCAAACCCGGGCAGATAGAGCTCGTTAATGTAACACCTACCACCTGGAGGACTCGCTGCCGGCGTCCCGGCTTACTGGGCCATGGCAGATGACCCCCAGGTGAAAGGGTGGAGCCAGTACTGCGCACACTGCGATTCACCTAAAAAATTCCTCTGCGCAGGCCTGAAGGGCATATCCGTACACACAACCCACAACGCATCAAGTCCTGCAGCGATGGGCAAGGGGCGAAACGGCAAGTGGAAGGTGCCACTGGAAGCCGCAGTCCCGATCCTGCATGTAGGCGGTTCAGGGTATTGGTCACCTGATGCTAACCCGGAGACGAAAGCATTTTTCGGCAGCACCCTGAACGACCAAGCAGCCTTATCTAGGGACAGCACCGCTTGCTCCACACGGAGAGAGGCCTAGAAAAGGTGGCCTAAACAAAGCTCGTCTCCCCCCCCCCCAGTTGGCTAGCCGCGGTCAACGGGCATCCTTACTTGCGATCGAAAAATAACAACAAAGAAAAGGCATGCACCTGCCTCACAAAGTGTGCAAAGACTAAAGCTTGCGTGTTGGAACATCAGAACCATGCTTGACACAGTAGGCAGTGGTCGCCCTGAACGACGCTCTGCTCTAGTTGCCCACGAACTTCTCAGGTTGAATATCGACATAGCAGCTCTCAGTGAGGTCCGTTTCCCTGAGGAAGGTAGTCTTCAAGAACACGGTGCTGGCTATACCCTCTACTGGTCGGGTAAGTCAAAGGCTGAGAGCCGCCTTTGGTCAGGAGCTTCATGGTCAGGAACTCCATTGCCTCCAAACTCGAAAACCTGCCAACAGGTCACTCAGATCGCATCATTTCCATGCGCCTCCCACTTCAAAACAAGCAGCATGGAACACTCTTCAGTGTGTATGCCCCAACCCTTCAAGCAGATCCTGCAGAAAAGAACAAGTTCTATGCTGATCTACGCAACCTTGTATGGAAGACAAGGTGATCATCCTTGGCGACTTCAATGCCAGAGTAGGTAAAGACTCGGAAGCCTGGAAAGGAGTACTTGGCAAACACGGCATTGGCAACTGCAAAGACAACGGGCGCCTCCTGCTAGAATTCTGCATGGAGCACCAGCTCACCATCACCAACACTATCTTCCAGCAGAAGAACAGTCTGAAGACAACCTGGATGCACCCACGGTCCAAGCACTGGCACCTTATCGACTACATTCTGGTGCGCCAGAGAGACCTTCGAGATGTCTTACACACCCGAGTAATGCCCAGCGCAGAATGTCATACGGATCATCGTCTTGTACGCTGCAATCTCTGTCTTCACTTTAAACCCACACCCAGGAGAGGAGGTATCCCTCAGAGGAAGTTTCAGGTTGGCAGCCTTCAGTCAGCCGAAGTTAAAGCTGCCTTCCAGGCAAAACTCCAGTCAAGAATTGAGGACCCCAGTTGCCCCACAGACCCTTCTCCAGAAGCACTCTGGGAACACCTAAAAACTACCATCCTGCAGATCTCTGAAGAAGTCCTCGGGTTCTCCACAAGGAAGAACAAGGACTGGTTTGATGAGAACAATCAAGAGATCCAAGAATTACTGGCAAAAAAGAGATCTGCCTACCAAGCACATCTTGCTCAGCCCTCCTGTCCTGGGAAAAAAGCAACCTTTCGCGCTGCATGTAGCAACCTCCAGCGCAAGCTTCGAGACATTCAGAACGAGTGGTGGACCAAGCTTGCAGAGAGAACCCAGCTGTGTGCAGACACTGGTGATTTAAGAGGGTTCTACGAAGCCCTGAAGGCAGTATATGGTCCATCATATCAGGCTCAGAGTCCCTTGCATAGTGCAGACGGCCAAGTGCTCCTCACAGACAAGGCATCCATACTGAACCGGTGGTCGGAGTATTTTTGGGTTCTCTTCAGTGCCAACCGCGTAGTTCAAGATTCAGCAATCCACCTCACCCCACTTCAACCGGTGAAAACAGAGTTGGATGAGATCCCCACCCTAGAGGAGACTGTTAAAGCCATCAAGCAACTGAAAAGTGGCAAGGCAGCGGGAGTTGATGGAATTCCACCAGAGATCTGGAAGCATGGGGGCACAGTACTACATAGCTCACTTCACAAAGTACTTCTCACCTGCTGGGAACAAGGCAAATTACCACAGGACTTTCGCGATGCAATCATCATCACCCTATACAAGAACAAAGGGAAAAGTCAGACTGCTCCAACTACCGGGGGATAACCCTGCTCTCCATCGCAGGCAAAATCCTTGCCAGAATACTCCTGAACAGACTGGTGCCCACCATTGCAGAAGAACTCCTCCCAGAGAGCCAGTGCGGCTTCAGAGCTAACAGGAGCACCACCGACATGGTATTTGTTCTCAGGCAGCTCCAAGAGAAATGCAGGGAACAGAACAAGGCTCTGTATGTGACTTTTGTCGACCTTACCAAAGCTTTTGATACTGTTAGCAGGAAAGGCCTGTGGCAAATCTTGGAACGTTTAGGATGTCCCCCAAGGTTCCTCAGCATGATCATCCAGCTACACGAAGACCAGCGAGGCCAAGTCAGACACTGCAATGACCTCTCGGAGCCCTTCCCAATAGGCACAGGTGTAAAGCAAGGCTGGGTTCTCGCGCCAACTCTCTTTACGATCTTCTTTAGCATGATGCTTCAAAGAGCCGCAGTAGATCTAGATGATGACGATGGTGTATACATCCGCTATCGCACCGATGGCAGCCTGTTCAACCTGAGGCGACTAAAGGCCCACTCCAAGACAATGGAAAAACTCATCCGAGAGCTACTGTTTGCTGATGATGCTGCACTCATCTCCCACTCGGTATCAGCTCTGCAGCATATGACGTCCTGCTTTGCAGAGGCTACCAAGCTATTCGGCCTAGAAGTTAGTCTGAAGAAGACAGAAGTTCTCCACCAGCCTGCACCCCAGGAAGATTATCACCCTCCCTGCATCACTGTGGGTGAATCAGTTCTGAAGACAGTCCAGCAGTTCAGCTACCTGGGGTGCATCATCTCCTCAGATGCCAAGATCGACAAGGAGATTGACAACAGGCTGGCAAAGGCAAACCGTGCCTTTGGCCGACTGCACAAAAGAGTGTGGAGCAACAAGCATCTGAAAAAAGGCACAAAGATCAATGTTTACAAAGCGGTTGTGATGACAACCCTCATCTACGGCTCCGAATCGTGGGTTTTATACCGTCATCACCTGCGACTCCTTGGATCCAGGGGTCTTAGTGGACCATACGCTGAACCTGAGTCAGGAACGTGATACAGTAGCTAAAAAGGCCAATGCAATTTTGGGTTGTATCAACAGAAGTATTATATCCAGATCACACAAAGTGATGGTATCACTTTACTCTGCTCTGGTTAGATCTCACCTAGAGCAGAAGTGGCCAATGGTAGCTCTCCAGGTGTTTTTTTGCCTACAACTCCCATCAGCCCCAGCCAGCATGGCCAGTGGAGAGCTATTATTGGCCACCCCTGACCTAGAGCATTGTGTTTAGTTTTGGCCAGCACAATTTAAGAAGAATATAGACAAGCTGGAACGGGTCCAGAGGAGGGCAACAAAGGTTGTGAGGGGTCTGGAGACCAAGTCCTGTGAGGAAAGGTTGAAAGAGCTGGGTATGTTTAGCCTGGAGAGGAAACAACTGAGAGGTGATATGATCACCATCTTCAGGTACTTCAAGGGCTGCCATATAGATGATGGTGTAGAGTTGTTTTCTGTTGCCCCAAAAAATCGGACCAGAACCAACAACTTGAAATTAAATCAGAAGAGTTTTCAGCTAAACATTAGGAAGAACTTCCTGACAGAGTGGTTCCTCAGTGGAACAGGCTTCCTTGGGAGGTGGTGGGCTCTCCTTCTTTGGAAATTTTTAAACAGAAACTTGATGGTCATCTGACAGCAATGCTGATTCTGTGAATTTAGGCAGGTCATGAGAAGGAGGGCAGGGGGTTGGACTAGATGATTCTGGAGGTACTTTTCAACTCTGATTTTATGGGGGAATCTTAGAATCATAGAGTTGGAAGGGATCACCAGTGTCAAGTCGGCAGATTCAATAACGAGTCGTTGTTGATACAAAGAAACTACTTTATTGATACTGATACTTGAGGCTAGGCCAGTATTAAAAAGACTAAAGAATAACCTGTAGATACATTGCATATAAGGGACACTTCAAAGGGATTCCTAAGGGGGGAGGATTATGCAGGGAACATTCACACATTGATGTTACCAATTCGTTCTCAGGCTGCATGGCCTTGATCGTAGTGGGCTCCTGACTCCCTTCCGAGAGCCAGGCCTGAGAAGGCACAGATAAGACTTTCACATCTTTCCATTTCAAAGCAAGGCCACTCACTACAGGAAGGCAAGGGTAGGGAAGGTATGAGCTAGCAGCATTTGAATATACTTTGGTTCTACCCAGAGTGCTCTTTAACTGAGCCAGAGTTATAGACAGACTTGACAATCTAGTCCAACCCCCTGCACAATGCAGGAAACTCACAAATACCTCCCTCTAAATCCACAGAATCTTCATCACTGTCAGATGGTTATCTAACCTCTGTTTAAAAACCTCCAAGGAAGGAGAGCCCACCACCTCCTGAGGAAGCCTGTTCCACTGAGGAAGTGCTCTAACAGTCAGGAAGTTCTTCCTAATGTTGAGCCAGAAACTTTTTTGATTTAATTTCAACCCATTGGTTCTGGTCCTACTTTCTGGGGCCACAGAAAACTATTCCACACCATCCTCTATATCAGCGTTTCCCATTTGCAGGGTCACTATACCAGGCCATGGAAGCCTCAATACCAGGTCACAAGAAAAGCCAAAGCTAGCCCCACCCCCAGCAAAGCATGAGCTCTGCTCTGCTTCCTTCCTTTCCCATCTCTCTGTTGTGCAGAGAAAAGCTAGGCATGAAGACTGACACAGGCTGCAAAGCCTGAGCTTTGTTTTCCTTCCTTCCATCCCCCACCATCTCTGTGTTGTGCAGAGAAAAGCTAGGCTAGAAGACTGACACAGCCTGCAAGGCCTGAGCTCCATTTTCCTTCCTTCCATCTCCCAACGTCTCTGTGTTGTGCAGATAAAAGCTAGGCTTGAAGACTGACACAGGCTGCAAAGCCTGAGTTCTGTTTTCCTTCCTTCCATCCCCCAATGTCTCTGTCTTGTGTAGATAAAAGCTAGGTTTCAAGACTGACACAGGCTCCAAAGCCTGAGCTCCATTTGGCTTCCTTCTATCCCCCAACGTCTGTCTTGTGCAGAGAGGAGCTGGGCTGCCTCTCCTTTGTTCTCCCCCCCCCCCGCCCCAGTGTTTGAAAGAAAAGCTGGAGTTCACTGGCACTTTAGACCCATGAAGTGTTCTTCAAGCTATGAGCTTTTATGTGCCTTGCAATATGTTCTTTTGGGGAGATTTCCCCAGGAGGCCTGGGCAGCAAAGAAGGGTGTGTGTGTGTTTTTCATCCAGGAGGGGTGGGGAGTGGGCATTCCAGTAGCTATTTTTTTTTTTTACCACACGACCCCTGGGCAGAATTGTTGCTGCTGGGGTCATCTGATGGTAAGGCTTTTTCCCCCCCTTTATCCCCGCTTCTTTATTTCTTTCCCTGCAAATGATGCTCTGTCTGTATTTTTTGTGCTGGGGGGGGGAGCAACAGTGCAAGGGCTTCTAGTTCCCTGGCCACATTGGTAGACATTCTGGTGCTTTTGGGGCATTGTGTGAGAGAATTTTGGACTGGATGGTCCACTGGCCTGATTCAACATGGCTTGTCATGTTCTTATGTTCTTTCTTTCCATGTCTTTCTTTTCTTTTCTTTTCTTTTCCTTCCATTTCATTCTTTCCCTTGCTTTCCCGTTCTTTTTCTTTCTTTCCTTCCATTTTTACTGGATGAAATTTTTTACTGTTCATCATACTGTTGTTGCAGACATAGGAGCTCTGCCAATGAAAAGTTGGCACCCCCAGCTGTAGACAGCTGACCTTCCTATGAGATTTCTATGTGAGTGAATGAGAGGTATGGGGCAGAAAGAGATTACTGGAGATTACTGCTGTATATCTCAACAGCACTGGAAATGATAGTACTATGAACTTGGCACCATTTTACTGGTCCTGCTTTTAACAGCTATCTGACACCAAAATTAAACTCCTCCTTAATACTATACTCCTTAATAATACTCCTTTCATACTATTTAAAAGTATGAAAGAAGTTCACTGGCTAAATATCTGCACAACAGGTTGCTTTTAAAGGCATGGGAAACACAGCCAGTAAAAAACTACAAGCCCCTTATAAATATCCTTTTAGGGATAACTGCAGAAAAGCTTGTATGAACTTCATGTAACTTTACTTTACTTTATTCGATTTATATCCCGCCCTACCCCACCGAGGTGGGCTCAGGGCGGCTTACAACAATAAAAGCTAACAGAGGTCGATTTAAATACGATTAAAATTATACAATAAAATACATAAAAACCTAAAAATACATAAAACTCACATCGATATACACTATGCTACTATTCCTTAAATCAGTCCTTCAAATTTCCAATATTCAGTAATCTGATGTTTAAGATTTAATATTCAGGCATTCTGCTCACAGTTAATTATATGCCAACCGGAAGAGGGTTGTTTGCTTGAAATTAATTCATTAATTGCAGTACAATTCTCTGCTGCCTTTCACAGCAATTTCCCAGTGTTTCAGCCAAGGAAAAGTATGAAAAATAGATGACAAAAGATTTTCTTGAAACCAAGCAAGCTTGGTTGTAGCTTGAGGCAGGGTTCCAGTAGTAGCAGCTGAAGGAAGGGCCTACTAAATGTGTCAGCATATTTTGAGGTAGAGCAGCGTCCAGGGCCAGTGTGGGTGGTACACAGTGCTGGCATTCCTGATGGCAATGGCAACAGCACTCCCAACTGCATACACTAGCCAGTGCTGTTGAGGAAGGGGTGTGTAGGTAGTGCAGGCAATTGAACATGGGCATTAGAAGTGGTTGCAAGCTGGAGAAGAACACACAAACAGATAAGTGCATGCAGGTGTGGGGGTGGAAACAGAGGACCCTGGGAATGTATGAAAAAGTTGCAGACCACCCATTTTCCACCCCCATTTTGGCTCAGCATGAGTTCCAGAGAGATTTTTCTAAAAACCAAGTTACTTCAGAAGAAGAGGCAGGTTTGGGGGAGTGCCCTGGAAATGACATCACAGGAAAAGGTAGAGTTCTGGTTCAGTGTGCCCTGGAAGTGATATCACTTGGACCTTGACCTGGAAGTGACATCACATGAAATGATATAATTCCTGTCTACTGGCTCCACCCCCAAAGTCTCCTGCCCCTACCCCCGAATTTTAGCAGGCCACGAAGGAGAAGTGTAAAAATAACCGGGCCACAGGGGAAGGGGGGGAGTTTGGGAAACCTTGCTCTATATGACAGCCCTTGAAGTACTTTATAGTGATCATATCCTCTCAGCCACCTCCTCTCCAGGCTAAACATGTCCGGCCCCTTCAGCCTTTCTTCATAGGACTTGGTCTCCAGACGATCTTCGTCGCCCTCCTCTGGACTCATTCCAGCTTGACTATATCCTTCTTAAAATGTGGTGCTCAAAACTGAACACAATACTCCAGGTGAGGTCTTACCAGAGCAAAGCAGTGATTAAGTGTGCAGACTCTTATCTGGGAGAACCGGGTTTGATTCCCCACTCCTCCACTTGCACCTGCTAGCATGGCCTTGGGTCAGCCATAGCTCTGGCAGAGGTTGTCCTTGAAAGGGCAGCTGCTGTGAGAGCCCTCTCAGCCCCACCCACCTCACAGGGTGTCTGTTGTGAGGGGAGAAGATACAGGAGATTGTAAGCCGCTCTGAGTCTCTGATTCAGAGAGAAGGGTGGGGTATAAATCTGCAATTCTTCTTCTTCTTCTAGTGGAGAAAATTCATTCTCCAGGACAGTGGAGGAAAGTGCAGCTCCATAACCACATCTGATTTGCTTAAGCAAATGTTACCAGCCCTAACAGACTTCTTTACCATTTATATGAAAATGTTAAGAGTTTACAAAAAATAGTACCATTTATCAAAAGTAACCCAGCACCAACAAAAAGCCAGGGGATAACATTTCAGTTCCTCCAAGGCTAATTGTAACCATTAATAGCACCAAAATGAAAACTGTGTGCAAAGCAATTGCACAAATATGGAAGTCTCCTACAGAAGTTGAGTGGATGGGAAAGAACTATGAATTTATTCTGACAGCTGCCAAGGGCAAAATTAAGACTTATAAAGTGAGACAAGTGAATGGAAGAAAGAAGCCAACAGCCACAAGTAGGAACTATAGCTTCAGTGTATTCCCTTTTGGAGTAAGGTTGAAGTTCTCAAACACTGGAAGAAGAAGAAGAAGAAGAAGAAGAAGAAGAAGAAGAAGAAGAAGAAGAAGAAGAAGAAGAAGAAGAAGAAGAAGAAGAAGAAGAAGAAGAAGAAGAAGAAGAAGAAGAAGAAGAAGAAGAAGAAGAAGAAGAAGAAGAAGAAGAAGAAGAAGAAGAAGAAGAAGAAGAAGAAGAAGAAGATATTGGATTTATATCCCGCCCTCCACTCCGAAGAGTCTCGGAGCGGCTCACAATCTCCTTTACCTTCCTCCCCCACAACAGACACCCTGTGAGGTGGGTGGGGCTGGAAAAGGCTCTCACAGCAGCTGCCCTTTCAAGGACAACCTCTGCCAGAGCTATGGCAGACCCAAGGCCATGCTAGCAGGTGCAAGTGGAGGAGTGGGGAATCAAACCCGGTTCTTCCAGATAAGAGTCCGCACACTTAACCACTACACCAAACTGGCTCTCTATTAGAGATTTGGCTGACCCAAGACCATGCTAGCAGGTGCAAGTGGAGGAGTGGGGAATCAAACCCGGTTCTCCCAGATAAGAGTCTGCACACTTAACCACTACACCAAACTGGACTGAGATATATGGATCAACAACAATAGGGAACTGCTTTCTCTAGGGCAGGGGTGTTGAACTCATTTGTTATGAGGGCCAGATCTGACATAAATGAGACCTTGTTGGGCTGGGCCGCGTGCTTCATAAAATGTAAGGCCAGGTAGTGGAGACATAAAGTTTATAAAGGACACAGACAAACATGATAAAGCTTTTTTTAAAAAGCTTTAAATAAAACATGCTTAAAAGATTAGCATTCTTGCTAATCTTATTATTATTTTATTTATTAGCATTCTTGCTAATCTTATTAATTATTATTTTATTTAACAATCTCTGATAACTGAAAGAAGCAAGAGAGAGGAAGAAGGAAGCAGGCATGCTTGCGGGCCTGATAGGAGCCCTCCAGGGGTCTGATTTGGCCCCCGGGCAGCATGTTTGACATCCCTACTCCAGGGAATGTAAGTGTTCTCACCAGTGAGTCCCCTTTTTTCATTTCACCTGCCTCTGCTCACCAGACACTTGGTCCAGTAAAACAGGGAAGAGACTCAAGATGTAAATAAGACCCAAGACTTGAACTGGGAAATTGACAAGCAGAGAGTAGGAGGAGGAGTTGCTTGGTCCCTGCTCTTTGAATCAATGCCTTGACTAGCCAAGTGGGGCTGTGACTTCTTATTGTCATCCCCCCAGCCCTGAAATCACTTGCCTTCATTTTCCACTTCTTGCTCCAGACAAGGAGAGGCTGCCAACCCCTCCTCTAGCATTGTTATCACTCATAATTAGCCTTCTTGCCCCCCTTCCTTTGTAACCACAGACATAGGATGAGACCCCTGCATCCCCTAGTCCCACAGGTGAGGAGTAAGGGACTCTCAATGAAAGCATCATTAATATCCTTTTATTCTGATCCACTGTATTGTTAAGCAGAGCAGCATTACCAATAATTACATACTTGAAATATTTTATAGTACGGTAGCAACAACAGTGCTCATATAGCGCAAATAAAATTGATTTGCAGACATAAGAAGAGGCAAAGAAAAAAAAACAGGAATATGTGAAGCTTCCTTATAAAAAGTCAGACCATTGACCCATTCAAAACCAGCACTGTCTATTCTGGCTGGCAATAGCTTTCCAAGGTCTTAGGTAAATGAGTGTTTCCCAGCTACCTGAGAGCGTTTTACTAGAGATGGTGCAGGGATTCAACGTAAATCCTTATACAAGCAAAGCATGTGCCCTAAAATGAAGACATGGCCCCTTCCATGTACTGATGACAGCAAATAGATCCCAGTAGGCAGCCGTGTTGGTCTGAAGCAATAGAACAAAGCAGTAGACAAGTGCACCTTTAAGACCAACTAAGTTTTATAAAATAAAACTGCATTTCCTTGATTGGGGTTCTAGGTTTTGCATTCCTGTCCCTCAGCCACTTTCTGAAGAATAAAAAGGAACTACTCTTCTTAAAATCATTTTGTTCTAATTGTACTGTCAGCAAACAAACCAGTTATATTTAAAAGTAGATATCTACAACCAGTTTTCCCACTACCATGTGCAGAAAGTGCATTGCAGGAATACAGATGTTATTATCTTCAGGACACCTGTCCCTGCCTACCAGCTTCTGCATCTTTACCTGCACAGAAGGCACAAATCAGCAGGGGATGAAAGAGGACCTGAACCGGAGTTGCTCAGATACAAATCAGCAGAGGATGAAAGAGGACTTCTGCTTTGAAACTGGCTCAGCCTACCCAAGGAGCTGAAATCCTGGGAGAACAGATGATGACTGGGGCTATAAAGAGAGCACATTAGTCTGTTCCAGCTGGCAAGGCCAGGAGAGAATGAAAGAGGTTCCAGGTGCTTCCTGGCTGACTGTCCACCTGGCATTGTACCTTTCTTCTTAAGGTCAAATTGTCTGTACTATTAGCATTCCATAATTAAGGGCATGTTATTTGGCCCTACGAGAAAGGCATGTTAGGGATTATGTGTCTGGGGACAGTGAAAGGCGTGGTTAACCGTTTGGCTATGCTGTTTCCCCAGTTATAAATACCTCACCCAGACTGCCTGATGCCCCAGTAAGGAAGAAAAAATACAGGAACAATGAGGGCACCACCACAACCACCAGTGGGTGTTTTGACTGGGGAAATAGTGCAATGGGGAGCAGAACAGTAAAACAGCATCCCTAGCTTGTTAATCCCATATGGCACATCAGGAACTCCAGCCCAGAGAATCCAGCGCCACATGGAATCCAGCTCCTTTACCAGCTTTTTTAAAAAGAAAAAAACTTCTGAAAAAGTCTGCGGACCTCCAAACCCTGCTGTGTGGGAGCTAATTAGGATCACTGGAGTCAAAAAAGAAAGGCATTGTCCACCTCGTGTAGTGGCTAGACCATCAGACCACCCTCTGGGAGAGTCGGGTTCCAAGCTTCATTCGGCAGGGGAAGCTCCCTTGGTGCCCTTGGGTGGCTCCCTTTCCCAGCCGCTGCAAGGAGCAGCCTCCCGCCTGCCTGCCTGGCTGCCTACCTGCTGCACGAGGGCGGCGAGGTGCTCGAGGGGCGCGGCGGGCAGGTCCCCGCACAGCAGCAGCGGGCCGGCAGAGGGCGGCCGGCGCACGGGCCCGGGAGCGGCGCGCAGCAGGAAGACCCCCTCGGCGGGCGGCGCGGGGAGGAGCTGCAGCTGCCCGGCGGCGTCGCGCGCGACGAAGAGCAGCGGCTGGGCGGGGTCGCCGCTCAGGAAGGCTCGCAGCAGCTGCCGCGCTTGGGGTCCCGCCGCGCCCCGCGCCCAGCGCCCCGACTCCACCCGCAGGCTGCGCGCCACGCGCTCCCCCAGCCGCCGCCAGCGCGGGTCGCCCTCCGCGGGGCTCTCCTGCTCCTCGCCGCCCATGCTGCTGCCCGCCGCTGTTTGGGGCCAGGCGCGCCCGTTGCTGGGGCACCCGGGACGCCGCGGGGCGGAGAGAGGAGCCATTGGCTGCAGCGCTCCCCTCCTTCCTTCCTCCCTTTCGTCCCCAGGGCGACCCTGCAGCCTGCAGCCCTGGCGCTTCCTTCGCCCTCAGGCGGAGACGTTCGGCCGGGAAACGCTCGACAGCCAACTTGGCCCGTGCTTTGGAAACCAGCATCCAGCATTTCCCCTGCAGACACCAGTCAGTCAGTCATGCCCCGGCCCAGTTTCACCTAGGGAACCATACGAGGAGCAGGGTTGGCACAAAATGCGGAATGAGGTGGGGGAGGGCACCCCCCACTTCGAGGGAATCCCCCTTGGAACATTGCTTTTCATGACAAACTCTATACAAGTAGCAGAGTGACACCACGGGTTCAGGTCCAGGCACTACGATTTAAGAAGGATCTAGACAAGCTGGAACTTGTCCAGAGGACGGCAACAAAGATAATGAGAGGTCTGGGAAGGAAAGGTTGAAGGAGCTGGGGATGCTCAGCCTGGAGAGGAGGCGGCTGAGAGGTGATAGGATCACCATCTTCAAGTCCTTGAAGGGCTGTCCTAGAGAGGATGGTGTGGAATTGTTTTCTGTGGCCCCAGAAGGGAGGACCAGAACAAATGGGTTGAACTTAAATCAAAATAGTCTCCAGCTCATCATTAGGAAGAACTTCCTGACCATTAGAGCAGTTCTTCAGTGGAACAGTCTTCCTCGGGAGGTGGTGGGCTCTCCTTCTTTGGATGTTTTTAAACAGAGGCTGGACAGCCATCTGACAGCAATGTGGATTCTGTTAATTTAGGGGGGGGGGGCACAGTATTTATGAATTCCTGCATTGTGGAGGGGGTTCAACTAGATGACTCTGAAGGTCCCTTCCAACTCTATGGTTCTATGACAACCCTTCAAGTACTTGAAGATGGTGATCATATCACCTCTCAGCCACCTCCTCTTCCAGGCTAAACATCCCCAGCTCCTTCAACCTTTCTTCACAGGACTTGGTCTCCGACCTTTCACCATCTTTGTAGCCCTCCTCTGGACCTGTTCCAGCTTGTCTATATCCTTCTTAAAATGTGATGCCCAAAAATAAACACAATACTCCAGGTGAGGTCTTACCAGAGCAAAGTGAGAACCATCACTTCATGTGATCTGGACACTATAATTCCGTTACTACAGCTCAAAATTGCATTTGCTTTTTTAGCCACTGCATCACACTGTTGACTCATGTCCAGTGTATGGTCCACTAAGACCCCTAGATCAGGGGTCCCCAACCCCCAGGCCATGGACCAGTACCTGTCTGTTAGCAACTGGGCCATGCAGGGCCTCACCACCCCACACCCCGTGGTGCCCTGCCCCCCCGTGGCGGCACCTCCTCCACCCCTAATTCACAATTTTAAGGCTCAGAAAGGGGTGGTGAAGTGACACCTTCCCCGGGGTCTTTAAAGGCCAACCCCCCTGCCAATCAGCTGATGGGTGGAAAAAACACAGCAAAGGAAGGAAGTGGGGAGGAAGTAAGTGGGGTGGAGGCAAGGGCAGCGCTGCTTTTTCAGCAGGTTGCTCACCACTGCTGCCCCCAGCGGGGCATAGGAGTCCACCATTCGGTGTGTTTTCCCTGCTGATCAGCTGATCGGTGTGGGGGGGTCAACCTTTAAAGAGCCCGGGAATCACTCCACTGCCCTTTGCGGAGCCTAAGGGGTGGGGTGGGGTGTGCAATCTGTCAACCAGTTACAGATCTTGCTAAGCGTAACAAGATCCAAACCACATTTAACCAACTTGTCAACAAGGATAGCATGAGGAATGTTATGAAAAGCCTTACTGAAATCAAGATAAACTATGTCTACAGCATTCCTCTGATCCAGCAAGGCAGACACTTTCTAAAAAAAAGATCAAGTTAGTCTGACATGACTTGTCCTTGAAAAACCCATGCTGGCTCTTAGTCACAGCCATCCTTTCTAAATGTTCCAGGACTGACTGATGATTTGTTCTAAAACTTTTCCAGATATAGATGTCAAGCTGACGGGTCAGTAGTTACGCAGATCCTCCTTTTTCCCCTTCTTGAAGATGGGGACAACATTCACCCGCCTCCAATCTTCCAGCTCCTCTCCTGTTCTCCAAAAAGTCTCAAAAATAATAGCTAGAGGCTCAGTAATTACATCAGGAAGCTCTTTTAGTACTCTTGGATACAGTTCATCTGGCCCTGAGGACTTAATTTCATTTAAAGAAACTAGGGGTTTGTGTACTACCCCTATGCTGATCCTTGGCTGGAAATCCACACCCTCATTATATGTTCTGCTTTTGTCATGTTGAGCACCGTTTCCCTCAGAAGAGAAGACTGAGGAAAAGTAGAAATTGAGCAGTTCCACCCTCTTTTCATTACCTGTTACAATTTCACTTTACTGCCCTCACAACGGGCCTACCTTGCTCTTTTTCTTAATCTGAACATAAGAAAATAACCCTTTTTTTGCTGTTTTTAGCATCTTTGGCTAGGCTAAGCTCATACTGAGCTTTAGTTTTCCTAACTCTCTGTAAGCACTGATGATTTGTTTATATTCATCCTTGGATATAAGACCCTCCTTCCATTTCCTAAATGAGTCTTTTGTATTTCTCAAGTCTTTAGAGGGCTTTTTATGGAGCCACCTTGGCTTCTTTAGGCTTCTCCTATTTTTTCTTCCCATAGGAATAATCTTGACTGGAGGGGGGGGCAGGAGATTCTCAAGTAAGTGAGACCTGCTTTGGCTGGCTGAATCTCTAGCCAGCCCAAGGAGGCCTCACTAACCCAGGGATCTCCTTTCTTGAATCAGGTTGCTTTTGGCTAGGGGGGGGATGGCATTTGCTAATGAGTTATACTAATGAGCTCCACCACCTATTTTTCTATAAAACTACCCCTGGTGAGAATCCAGTCCAAAATAGCAGATCCCCTTGACTTCTGGGGTTGGATCGTGGAGAATTGAGCTGCTTCTCAAAAGGGGAGCAGACCAGAGCCTTTGTTCTGGGTAGAGAAGGCGAATCCAACTCCTGCTGCCCACTTTTCTCAGTAAGGGAAAAGGCCAAGACATGCATGGAATATTCTGAGGGGATTTACTTTGGCTGAAGAGGAGTCCCCATACAGTTCCTTTTAGGCTTTGAAGAGTCCCCATCGAGGAATTGCATTCCAGCGTCTACAGAGGGTCTCCGTGGTCATTAAATTGACTTCAATTCATCAAGATTCAAGCTTTCTTTGGACTATCTAAATGTCTAAATATTAATCTTTGAAGAGGACGGTGTTTAGAAGGTTAAATTTGGCTGCAAGGTAAGAAGATCTTTATCTTTCATTCTGGGACTAAAACCAACTTTATTTGAGATAAAGATTGGAATTTGGACTTAGCTACAATACTCTAAAGTTATAAACAAGAGAAGGGGGCAATTTTGAGACTTTGGGGAGACTTAGAAGCAAAGTTAAAGGCAAAAAACCCCTTATGTTTGGAATACTTTCGGTTTCTGTAAAAAATCCCCATCGTCACTGAGTTGCTGAGCTGGAAGATTGCACAGGAAGTGACGCACAAACTGTATCGTGAGATCTTTCAACCATTGAGAACGGGACTTTGTGGCAAGAAAAGCAGGAAGAGGCCATTGAAAGAAGGGAACTTAAAGACCTCCTGGCCTTCTCTAGGACTTGAAAATCATAGAAAAATTGCGGCCATTAAAAGAAGGTCAAAATAATTTAAAACTCTAAAGAAAAAAACGGGACTGTGACGGAACCGGCCCGATTCCGCCTTCAGACCCGGTCCCATCAACTCCCTATTGAGTCGCCAACTCCTGGAGGGAGCTATTTCTCCTCCTGCCACTTGGGCTCGCTGCCACCACCTGCTCAGTCTAGGGGTTCAGATTGAGAGGAACAGGACTCCCAATCCCCCTCTCCAGCTCTGAGGCCGGGCCTCAAGGTCCTCTGCCACCCTGTACTTGGGTATCACAGAGACCTCAGCGCTTCTTTGGGGAACCCCTGGAGGATTGGCACCTTATCCAACTGCATGCCTTCCCCCTTCCCTGGGGCCCCCTTCATAAAGCAGCGTGGTCTAAACGGTCGGGATCTATGTGGTACAGAGTTTGACTGCCAGCATTCAAAACAGCAAAAATATTTATTTAAAAGAGAAAAAGAAAAGAAAAGCACAACGAAAACAGTTGCATGTAAAAGGTTAACACAGCACTGCACCCGCACAGCAAACAGCATGACAAAGAAAAGGTGGTTATAAACGCATCTTATTGTCCCTGGTCTAAACTTGCCCTGTCTTGTGGATGACTTACTTGGTCTGACTGCCTGGAGTCAGGAGCCCCCATGCTCCCAGCCTCCTCCTGTGAGCGCCAGTTGAGGACTGCCTCTCTTCAAATAATTCAAAATGCAAAGAACAAAAGAACTTCCTGCCTCTCTAGGAGGCTTTCCCCCTAGAGTTGCTGGTTTGGCTCCGGAAGGGAGGGGGGGTAGGAGGGAGGCTAGGCCAAAGCCTGCTTAGCAGTTTCATGTTCCCTCCCAACTAAGATGGCGTTTCTCCACAGGGACTTTCACTACTACAGAGTGAAACATATTGGAATATATGAGAGGTATCAATTTTGGTGGCCTTTGGGAGAAAAAGAAAATTTTAAAAGGGCTAGAAAAATCGTGGCCGTCATTTTGTCTATTTTAAAAACTTTAAAAATTAATATCTTGGACTAGGAAGCCCTGAGGACAGCGATTTTGGGTGCATTGAAAAGGGCATCTCCTAATCTTTAAGATCTAGTGGTTTATTTTTAATTTGGAAAGATCAACCCAAAATTTCATTTTGGCAGTGAGGGGAGTGGAATGTCAGAGCAGAAGCTGCCAAAATTGACACGTGCAAGGACTGCTTCACTTGAGGAGGGAAAGATGCCAAAAATACAAGAACAACTTAGATGCCATGGAGGCAAGACTGATCAAAGTGATAAAGGACCTAATAACAGAAAATAAAAAGCAAGTAGTTAAAGAACTAGAGGTGGTTAAGTCAGAAATAAAGAAAGAGATTGAAGATCTTAGAAAGGACTCACAAACAACGTTGAACAAAGTACATGTGGTTGAAAATAAGGTGAAAGATCAAGATTCCATGATTAATAAATTGCAGGAGAAAACAGCTCTGCAAGATTACAAGTTAATGGAAAACCAGATTCGTTTGAGACGAGTGCCTGAAGAGGAAGGTTCTGATTTAAGGATATATATAATAAGAATCATTGCTGAGTTCTTAGAAATAGACTCTGATGAATCCAGTTATTTGTACGTCTATATATAGAGAGTTAATTCCCAGTATGCCAAGAAAAATAAATTACCAAGAGATGTGGTAGTCAAATTTATTACAAGAGATATGGTGGGAAAGATCTTAAAAAAGTAATTTGAAAAAAAAACTGGAAATTGAGGGAAGCAGAGTAAGAATAATGAAAGAGTTGCCAAGAAAAGTTATAAATGACAGAAGACTATATTAAAAAGCTAACAGATAAGTTGCAGGATATGGACGTGTGGAGAAACACCATCTTAGAGTGTTGGTGCTTCAGTGGCAGGGATCAGTAAATCCCTCAGCAGGCTTTGTAGCCTTCCTCTCACTTCCCCCCCTCCCTTCCAGAACCAAACCAACAACGCTAGGGGGAAAATCTCCTAGAGGGGCAGGAAGTGCTTTTGTTCTTGCCATGTGTTAGGCAGGAAGAGAGCCTCAGTGGGGAGCTGGCGCTCTGGAAGAGAGGTTGCTTGCCGGTGAGCTCCTGCCTGTGGGGGAGGCCTGCTCAGGAAAATGAGGCCTCCAGGCAGTAAGACAAAGTAAGTCATTCAAAAAGGGCAGGGCATGTCTAGATCAGGGCCAACCGGATGCGTTTATAATCAACTTTTCTTTGTTATGCTGTTTGCTGTGTTGTGCGGTGCTGTGCTAACTTTTTAAATGCAACTGATTTTGTTTTGTTTTTGTTTTCCGATCTTTTTCTCTTTTTAAATAAATATATTTTTACTGTTTAAATGCTGGCAGTCAATCTCTGTACCACCTAGATCCCCAGACCGCTTTAGACCACGCTGTGTTGAGAAGGGGGCCCCGGGGAAGGGGGAAGGCATGCAGTTGGATAAGGTGCCAATCCTCCAGGGGTGCCCCAAAGAAGCGCTAAGGTCTCTGTGAAACCCAAGTGCAGGGTGGCAGAGGACCTTGAGGCCTGGCCTCAGAGCTGGAGAGGGGGATTGGGAGTCCTGTTCCTCTCAATCTGAACCCCTAGACTGAGCAGGTGGTGGCAGCGAGCCCAAGGGGCAGGAGGAGAAATAGCTCCCTCCAGGAGTTGGCGACTCAATAGGGAGCTGACGGGACCGGGTCTGAAGGTAGAATCGGGCCGGTTCCGCCACAGGACGTGAGATACAGATGGATACTGCCAGAATTACAAATGTACTGGAACTGCGGAAGTTTTTTGAAGAAAATAGGGGATTTGGGGATACAGAATAAAAAGAAGAACCATTATGGATTACAAATTAATATCTTGGAATGTAAATGGACTAAATTCACCGCAAAAAAGAAGGGCTACATTTCAATGGATAAAGAAACAAAAATGTAATATAATTTGTCTACAAGAAGTACATATTAAACAATTGGATTACAAATTTTTATGGAATAAACAATTGGGAAAAGAATTTTTTCCCTTGGCCAAGGAGAAAAAAAGGGGTGTGATTTTTTTTATATTAAACAAAAATTAGATCCAAAATTGATTTTTAAGGACAGTGAAGGCAGATATCTAGCTGTGGAAGTGACAATGAATGATAAAAAGACATTGTTGTTGGGATTGTATGTTCCAAATGGGGCAAAAGACTCTTTTTTAAAAGATATCACACAAAAATTAGACCAAGTGACCTATGATCAAATAATGATAATAGGAGACTTCAATGGAACAATTATAAATGGTTTGGACAGATCAGGAAGAAGTAAGGAGGGGAAATTACCAAAGTCATTTTTTAATTTAGTGAAGCAAGAAAATTTAATCTCAAGGTGCGTGACTATACTTTTTTTTCAGCAAGGCATAACTCTTTCTCAAGAATTGATATGTTATGGACTACAAAAGATCTTGGACTTATGACGGAAAAAATAGAGATTCTTCCTAAAGTTGGAACTGATCACAATCCACTGATGTGGTCGGCAAAAAGTGTGAAAAAGACTAGGCGATAGAGAATAATGAAGATTTGCTACAGAAAACAGAGACAGTGGTGTCTCTAGAAAAAGAAACTAAAGCTTTCTTTCAAATAAATGAAAATGAGGACATTCACTTCCAAACTGTGTGGGATTCATACAAAGCTGTAATTAGAGGTCTTATAATTACAATGAATAATAAAGACAAAAGAGATAAAGAGAAACAATTGCTGGATATTCAAAAAGAGATTGGAAAAAAAGAAAAGGAAGTTAAAAAAAGACCGGGGAAAAAGAAAATAATAAGGGAAATTACAATATTGCAGAATCAATTGAGACATTTGTTAAATAAAGAGATAGAGTGGAACCTTAAGAGATTACAACAGAAATCCTTTGAAGGAGCAAATAAACCTGGAAAATACTTTGCTTGGCAAATGAAAAAAAAAGGGGGGAAGTAAATTTGTTACTAAAATAGTATTGGAAGGTAAAGAAATAGTTGACCAAGCAGGAATTAAAAGGGAATTTTTTAAATACTATGCTAAGGTGGATAAAAATAAAATAGATGCATATTTACAGAAAATTCAGGTAAGCCCCTTAACAGAAAATATGGAAAAGGTCTTAAATGAACCAATTGAAAAAAGCTGAAGTTGAAGCAGCAATAAATTCAATGAAATTGGGAAAGGCAGCAGGTCCAGACGGTTCCACAGCAAAATTTTATAAAGTCCTCGCAGAAGTGTTAGTACCAAAACTTCAAAAATCGATGAATATTATAAGGATTGATGGGAAAATACCAAATACATGGAAGGAAGCAATATTTTCATTCATACCAAAAGAAGATAGACACATAACAAATGTAAAAATCTATAGACCAATTTCATTACTTAACAACGACTACAAAATATATGCCAGGATACTAGCATAAGGACTCAGAAAGCATTTGAACAATTTTGTTAAAGAGGAACAAGCAGGATTTCTCCCTAGGAGACAAACTAGAGATAATATCAAAACTGTCATAGACATTGTTGAATATTATGAGAAGCATCCTGAAAAAGAAGTGGCATTATTCTTTGCAGATGCAGAGAAGGCCTTTGACAATGTGAATTGGGACTTTATGTTTGCAGTGATGGAGAAATTAGGACTTGGAGAAGCTTTTATAAGAATGGTTAAGGTGATATATACTGAGCAACAAGCAAGACTCTTTATAAATGCAGATTTGATGGAGAAAATGATAATCAGCAAAGGTACAAGGCAAGGTTGCCCTCTATCTCCATTGATATTCATAATGATGTTAGAGATATTGCTTATGCAAATACAAGAAGATAAAGGAATAGAGGGGCCGAAGGGTTTTTCTTATAAATACAGAGCATTTGCTGATGATGTAATGTTTATTAACGAAAATGCTCTGTCTGTGACACCATTCCTGCTTCATAAAATTCAAGACTATGGAGAATTGGCAGGCTTCTATATAAATAAAGAAAAATCTAAAATTTTGTGTAAAAATGTGACAAAGAGTCAACAGAAAGAACTGCAAAGAGTAACAGAGTGTGAAGTTGCCTCAAAAGTAAGATATTTAGGTGTGGAAATTATTATGAAAAATATAGATTTGTATAAAAATAATTATGAAAAGCTTTGGCGGAAAATTTATGAAGATTTGATAAAATGGAATAAACTTGAACTTGTCTATGCTGCACAGAGCTGCTGCAATTAAAATGAAACCAAGAATTAGAATGAAAATTTTAACTGATGCAAAAGAAAGAGGAGGTTTCCAACTGCCGGATTTAAAATTGTATCATGATGCAGTATGTTTGGTATGGATTAAAGATTGGATGACGTTATTAAACAAGAAGCTGCTGGCATTAGAAGGTCATGGAAATATTTTTGGTTGGCATGCATATATGTTTTATGGGAAAAATAAGATGGATGTCTTTTTCTTGCATCATTGTATAAGAAGAAACTTGCTAAATACTTGGGTAAAATATAAAAAATATGGTGATGAGAGAAAGCCGCTACGGATTGTGCCAACAGAAGTATTAAATTTAACTTCAGAAACTGATGAAGGGATGTGGTTAACGTACAATCAGCTATTAAAAATACATGGAGGAAAGGTGAAACTAAAATCAGCTAAAGAATTACAATACAAATATAATTGGTTTCAATTACAACAGATTAAGATCTTGGTGGAACAGGACATTAAAAATGAAGGTATAAGACAGGAGCAAACAGAATTGGAAAAATGCTGTTGGGTGATAATGAAAAGTTGATTTCAAGGATTTATAAATTACTATTGAAGTGGTCAACAGAAGAGGAAGTAGTTAAATCTCAAATGATAAAATTGGGCAATTAATTTTAACAAAGAAATTCAAATGGAATCTTGGGAGTATTTATGGAAGAACTCTATGAAGATTTCGACATGTTATAATATTAAAGAAAACTTTTAAAATGCTGTATAGATGGTACATGACACTTAAGAAATTGGCAAAAATGAATAATCAGGTGTCAGAGAGATGTTGGAAATGTAAAAAACATGAAGGATCTTTCTACCATATGTGGTGGACTTGTGAAAAAGCAAAACAATTTTGGCAAATGATTCAGAAAGAAATGTCAAAAAATTTAGGTTATGACATTAAGAGGTCTCCAGACTCTTTTTTGTTGGGATTACAAATGGAAAGTTTTCCAAAACAAGATAGAACAATGGCGTGATATCTGCTTTCAGCTGCAAGGACATTGTATGTGCAGCTATGGAAGCAAGACAAAATACAAAAAAGTGGGACTGGATTTTAAAAGTTTTGTCATGGAGTGAAATGGATAAACATACAAGAATCTTAAAAGACTATGATTTGGAGAAGTTTAGGAAGGAATGGGAGAAATTTCAAAACTATGTTGAAAAGCGATGGAAAGTAAGGGGACACAGTGATTTCTGATAAAAGCTGAAGGAGGTGAAATAATGGACTAGAATTTATAAAGGGAAATTTTTTTATTGAAAAATGAAGATGAACTTATAGAGTTAACTTTTCTTATTTTATGTTTTTATTTCTTCCATATTGATATAAGGTTCTAAAATGGAGATTCTTGATTTAAGTTACCTTGTTTCTTTTTTTAAATTTTAAAACACCGGCGGGGGTCAAGAAAAAGGGAGGGAGAAGGGGAGTAAAGCGATGTATTGTTTTTATTTTGTATTATTTAAAAAAATATATAGACTTCTATAACAATATATTGCTAAGTAATAAAAATTATTTAAACCAAAATAGCAGATCCCCTTGTTTCCTTCTTCACTTTCTGGAAAAGGAAGTTGTCAGCAAGCCAAGTCAGATGTTTATTTGACCTTTTGTTTTTAGTAGAGTTGGACTTCCAAAATATGTCCAAGTAATTGAAATTTCCCATGATCACTGGGTCCCTTCTCTTGGAGAACTTTGCAATCTGGGGCACTGGATGGGGGCGGGGGGAGCCCAATTTGCCGCCCCCGGCCTCTCGGCAGCCTAGGCAACTGGCTAGTTTGCCTAGTGGACAAGTCAGCCCTGTACACACCTGTAAGTTAATGTTACCATATATAAAAGAGCAACAGGACTACTAATGGCTACCCTCACCAGCTTCCCTGAGAAGAGCAGCGTCCATCTTGTGGCCATTTTGGGCAGCAACTCAACATATTTCTGAAAATGAACCACAAGGGAAAGGAAAAATTCCTTGACTTTCACACAGCTGTACAATATAAAATAATTATTTTTGTGAGCTCAGGCATTTCCCCTTATCCACTGTTAGGTGTTAGCTGATTTCTTTTTCCAAGTTTCTCTTTTACAGATTTATGGTGCACAGAGCAGACAGTTTCATCCAGATAATTTAGAACTCTGCTTTTAAATGTCCATTTGAATCACAGATACTCAATGGCTTATCTAGTTCAGCCCTGGTCCCAGTTCACTTTAACTGCACTCTTCGGTTGCTTCTCCACCTTAACAATAGCATGCAATAGCCTGGGTGAAGACTATTATAATCAGAGATCTTTTGCCATATGAAACTGAGCTTTCCAACTCCACAGACTGTTATAGGTGAAAGCAACCCCCCTACAAGTCCCCAGTTATTCTTTATACCGGTATTTCTTTCTACTGAATTTAGATTTTTATTGGAAGAATTCACACCACTGTAAACTTTCCATTATTTCAGAACTAACACCAAGGATCATTTCCTGCATTTATACCAAACACACATGCTTCTGTGGTTTAATGCCCTTACCAGTTTTATTGGATCTAGTTTCAAGTTTAAAAAAATCTTTCCACTCTTACTCTCTCCTAGTTACTCTGTTAATACTTCTGTTTTATACATCCATGTTCTCCCCTGCAACTGATTGCCTCCTGCCGTCTCAAGTCTCAATACTTCCTTCCATAGAACAGCTGAAACAGTGCTTAAGGACTTGCCTTTGACCTCTGTAGTACCATTTCTGCAGTATGGTCCGTCTTACCTCTTTTTATGCTCAAGTTGAATCCCCATAGTGTTTCAGCTTTGCGGAAGTAGTTCTGCAATAGAGATTTTTACCTCAGGGTTTAGGGCTTCGATCCAGCATTGGACCTGCCACATGCATTCCACAGTTCAAATGGGAAAAATGACCATGTGACCTGTCACGCACATCGTTTTTTATTTTTCCACGTGTGGCAATGCTAGAACGTAATAGCTTTCTCAAAAAAGTCAAACTTTGAGAGCAGGATGCTGATAGGCCAGAGAAACTCCAGTAAAGTTTAAATATGCCCCCCATGCCTTTCCTATACTTTCCTGGTCTCTGAGATCCTCTAGGCCGCATTAGTAGTACCCCCGCCACCAAAATCTCCTTGTCTGACCAAATGCATCCAACAGAGCCTGCTCACTCCCATTTTAAATTTGATAAACAAGTAGGTGGAGAGATACACACTCAATTTTTAACCAGTTTAGGAGCTAGCAATGCATTCTTGCCTATGTTAACTAACAAATATATGGGTTAGAAATAATACTGCTACATCATTAAATTCCACTTGTTTTCTCCAAGAGGGAAAAATCAGAGATCCTTCTGTGAATCCAGCAGTTTTGCAGGCAAACTCTATTTCTGAGAATGGCCAGCTTGTTCAGCTGGTTAGAGTGGGATGCTGACAATCCCAAATTTGAGGGTTTGATCCCCAAAAGTTCCTTTTGGGGGAGGAATATGTATTCTTTTAAACTGACTCGGACCACAAACATCAAATCATTTTTCATATGTCATGATCAACTGAGACTATTGTCTTAGTTAAGAAAATAATTGAATAAATTAGTGAAACCTTCTATCCTAGTCTTGCTACTCTCTTCCAAGTGAAGGACTGCATGTGCTGCTAGTCCAATCACGTCTTGTCTATTCCTCTTTGGTTGTTTTGTGATGACTGTTACAATTGATCATGATACCAAAAACAAGAAGCAACCATGCAACTACAAAAAAAACAAGCACAAATGTTCACAGCCACAACAGCTGAAAATGTAAGAATATAATGAAAATATGAAATCAAGAGAAATATGTGAAAGTCTAACAATATTTACAATGGGTGACAATTCAAATCCCATATATTCTTTACATACAAAAATTCCTTGCAGACTCGGAAAAATACAACCAGTCAGAAGCACAAAGTTCAAAGACAAACTTGTCTATTTCAGGGAACGCCTGTTCCTTTTCATGTGCTGAAGTTGAAGTGATGAAACTAATTCAGTGATCCCTGCTCACAAAGTTGATGCGCCAGAGTAGCTGTTTCCCAAAGCCTTCCTCAGGCATGCGTGCTTTCAGGATACTGTATAATAAATGCACAGTATGTCAATAGCTATATTATTTTATCCAATACTCAAAACAGAGAGCAAAATTACAATCTTAGCATATTTCAGAATCACAATCACTTTGAATCATGCAAAATGCTGTCGTTCGCTGAAATGTTCAGACCAAGCGATTGCGACGCTTTTTATAATTTTCAATTTATAGCTCACCCATTCCTAAATGGGCTCTGGGAGGGTAACAACAATCATAATACAAGATTAAAATCAAATATATATAACAAAACAATATACAATCTAAAAGCAATATAACAATCTAAAAACAGTTGGTAATATCAGTTGCCTCCACTCCTTCCATACATCCCCCAGCTGGTATAAGATAAATGTGTCAGCAAAATTATATCATCAAGGTCCCTGCAGCAGGGAGGCCACAAAATAACAAAATGTCCACAGCCTCAGTTGAATGCCTGGTGGAACAGCTCTGTCTTACAGGCCCTGCAGAACTGCAACAGTCCCTGCAGGGCTGTAATCTCCAATGGGAGCTTATTCCACCAGGTGGAGGCCAGGACAGAGAATGCCCTGGCCCGGGTTGAGGTTAAGTGGACTTCTTTTGCGCCAAGGATTACCAGCAGATGTTGAGCCATGTGTCAAGAGTCTTGCCATGAAATCCCTTATGCTTTGTGCTTTGTCTCTTTTGCACTTTCTCATGCTTGCTATAGTATCTGTGTAACAGTGTTATCTGAAGAAGATTCCACCAGGCAGGCGATTGCCCCGGAAACCAAGGACAACTGGTCAGGCCAGAAACACCTACAAGAGGCTGGGCCAAAAAAGCCGCACTAATTCCCTGCTCTGTTTTCCCACTGCCGTTTGAAAAGTTAACAGTTTTACTGAGAGTATATATGTGAGGAAAAGACCGACTCCGTCAGTCTTTGAAAGAGCTGCCATGCCTGCATCATCTTAAGTTCCAATAAAACAACCATTAAACCTATGGCCTGTTTATTGCGTCTGAGAGACTGAGGACTTGACATATTGCAAAGACTCCTCTATTCCTTGGCACCCGTTCAACTCCCCAGCATGTCAGGAGCAGACATGGATGAAACCAAGGACCCACAGAACGCTCTGAGGGGAGAGGAGAAAACCTAGAAAGAGCAACCCGTACTGCCCCCACTGTTGGGAACTGGGGTGACAGTCTGGACCCTGGATCATGGGGCCCAAGGAGCGAGCAAATGGAGAGACTTGGGGGCCATGCCTCAATGCACTCAAGTGTGCTCAATGCTCCTGGTGGAACCCCTGCGACCATGGGGGTCAGACAACAAGGACGAGGATGCTCCCTGGTGGGGGAGACCCTCTGGCGAGAGGGGGCCCTCAGGAACCGAGATGGACGCTCCTGTTTGGCTGATGGACTCCCTGGCTACTTGGGACCAATATATGAGAGATGAGATGCAAGATGTGTTGAAGCGGGAGGTGAAGGAACTCGCCCGTCAGCTACAAGCAGTAGCTGTTCAGGTCACTGAACCACCTCCCACCCAACCACCACTGCAGGCATTTCCAGCCCCCGTCAAAGTGGTGCCACCCCCTCCAGCTCCAGATGGGGGGAACCCACCCCTGTCGCTGGCAGGACCACCAGGACCCCGGGTACCAGGAGGCCCTAAGGTACACAACACGGAGTTCAACGGGGACCCAGCAAATCTCAGATACTTTATTGTGCAGATCTGAGGTCACCTGGGAGTGTGGGATGACTCGAAGCTGGTCTACATCGGGGGCTGTCTGAAGGGGATTGCGGCAGACTGGTATGTCTCCCTGTATGAATCCTGCTCTCCGGCATTGGTGTCGGCCCGAAAACTATTGAAAGCACCGCAAGCACATTTTGATGACCCACGTACAGGAGAACAACACCATCTCAAACCTCCAAGGCCTACAGCAGGGGTCTAAAACGGCCCGGGAGTATACAGTGGAGTTCAGATGTTGGGAAGGCAAAGTACTCAGGTGGAATTCCAACGTGTTTGCGGAAGTGCTGAAGGCAGGGGCACCGCAGACCCTGGGAGAGTGGTTTCAACTAGCCTGCGAGGTCGAGGACCACCAGAAAATGGTAGCCCTGCATCACAAGCAGCAAGGCATGATGGGCCAAAAGGAGCAAAGAGAATGCACCCTGGGGAAACAAGCAATGAAACCACCAGGGAAGTCAGTGTTGACCCCTGGAGAATGTGAGAGGAGGATCAAGCAGAGGCTCTGCTTCCATTGTGGGGAGGAGGGAGAATCACTTGGCCAATGAATGCCCTAGCAGTCCCTGCACACCCAGTACCTCCAGTGCCAAAAAGAAGGATGGGAAGAAGAAGGTGGCCCAGAAGCCCACCCAGGGTGAAGTAGCTCTTTTGGAGTATCTAGGAGATTCCCCGGAGGAGTCATCGCAGGAGAGCGGAGATGAACAGCTAGCAGGAAATGCCAACAACCTGCTGTGAAGGGTGCGCGCCAGCAGGTCTCCCAAACAGCTGCGCCACTGAGGGTGAGAATTTCTGGAACTTTGTATTATGTACCGATTACCCTGGTGAACCCCTGAACCTGGAGGTTCATTCATATGAGGGCCCTGTTAGACTTGGGCTGCTCAAAAGATTTGTTATCCCCCGGGCTGACAGAATCGTTGGGCCTGGGTCTGAAGGCTCTGCCCTGCCCCCTACTATTTGAGCAGATGGAAGGGGAACTGAAGAAGGGGGAGCCTTGCACCCAACAGATTGAGACTTGTGTACTAGGGGTGGGGCCCCACTGGAAACGGAGGTCATTTGTAGTTGCCCCTTCTGCCAAATTCTAGGCGGTCCTAGGGCTAGAGTGGCTAGCAGACCATGACCCATTTGTGAAGTGGAGCAGGCATGCCATCTATTTTCAGGACCCAGACAGTCAGAGGCACACCTGGGACAAAAAGTGGGGCCCAGAACCCCCGCCCCAACTGGAGAGGGTGTGTGTTGTCAAGGTGGAGAGCACCAAGGTGCTGGTGGAATACAGTGATCTCATCAGGGTGTTTGGGATTCAGGAAGCTGATGAATTCCCCCCCCCCCCCCCCACAGGCCTACTGACTGTGCAGTCCAGTTAGTGGAAGGGGAGCCCCTCCCTTAACCTAAATTGTATTCGATGAGTAGGGATGAGTGGGAGGAACTAAAACAGTATCAAACTGAACTTGAAATGGAATATCATTCACCCCTCTCAATCCCCCCACACAGCCCCTGTCCTTTTCAGGAAGAAAAAGGATGGAAGCCTGAGACTTTGCACTGACTTTAGGGGTTTGAATGCGATTTCAATTAATAATGCTTATTCGCTGCCATTGAACAAAGACCTGCTAAGTTGAGGTCTCTCAGGGTCGGGTGTTCACCAAACTGGATATGAAAGATGCATACTTTCATGTGCGCATCAAGGAGGGAAATGACTGGAAAATGGCTTTCAACACGCCATTGGGCCAGTTTGAATACTTGGTGATGCCGTTTGGGCTGAAGGGTGCCCCCGGAGTTTTTATGAACGTAATCAATGAGGCGCTGAGAGAATTCCTCTTTAAGGGCGTGGTCTGTTACTTAGACAATGTTTTGATATATTCAGAGGCCCTCCCCTTACATATTGAGTTGGTCAGGAAGGTCCTCCAAACCCTCTACCAGCACAAATTGTTTGCCAAACTTTCAAAGTGTGAATTCCATAAGGAGGAACTCGACTTCCTGGGCTACCAGGTGTTGGCCCAGGGCCTGGGGATGTTCCCAGCCAAAATTTAGATGGTAGTGGAATGGGTGGCCCCTCGATCCCGTAAGCAGCTCCAGAGTTTCCTCGGGTTCATGAACTTTTATAGAATTTTTAACAGGACTTTGCACAAGTTGCCCTCCCCCTCATGGACTTGTTGAAAACAAAGGGGGAAGGGCCTGGGGCACAGCAACCAGGGTGTAGACTAGAGTGGTTGGCCAAGTGCCAAGCAGCATTTGAAAAACTGAAAGGATTATTTACTTCGGAGCTGGTGCTCATCCACCCGGATGAGAATAAAAAGTTTGTTGTGCAATGCAACGCCAGTGACGTCACCCAAGTGGCTGTGCTCTTGCAGGAGGGAGTGGATGGGAAATTGCACCCCTGCACTTATGTGTCCCAGAAATTTTTGGACCCTGAATGCAACTGGTCGGTCTGGGATAAGGAAGCAACAGCCATCAAGCTGGCACTCGAGGCTTGGCGGCACTACCTAGAGGGCGCCAGGGTCCCTTTCGAATTGTGGACCGACCATAAAAACCTGGCGGCGTTGATAGCAACCCGCAACCTCAACAATAAGCAAGTCTGGTGGGCGGGGTTCTTCCACCAGTTTTGTTTCACACTCGGCCATATTCCTGGCAAACAGAATTTTCTAGCGGACGCTTTGTCCCACCTCCCACAACATGAAAGCAAGCTGGAGCCGGTCATTCACTCATTCTTCACCCCCACCTAACTGGGAACACGTACTCAAACTAAGCTCCAGACTTCGAACCTCGAGGACCTGGAGCCCCTAGCAAAAGACACTATCTGCCAACCCCCCAGATTCTGGATTAGAGGTGGTAGAGGGGCCTGATGGATTGTATTATAAAAACAATCAGCTATTTGTCCCAGAGCCCCTTCGAAAGCTGGTTCTACAGTGCACGCACAACAGCAAGCTGGGGGGCCACTTCGGCAGCATAAAAACATTGCATTTACTCCAGAGACAGTTTTGGTGGCCGGAATTCAGGAAGGATGTGTCGGCCTACGTCATGGGCTGCCCCATGTGTCATGGCTAAGAAGCGGGGAGGGAAGCCCCCTGGAGAAGAAGCTGGGAGAGAAGCCCCCTGGGAGGGGGTCAGCAGCCTCCCAGCTGTGGGAGTGTATTTCTATGGATTTTATTACCGACCTACCCCTCTTGCAGGATAAATCAGCTATCTGGGTGGTGGTGGACACGTTTTCCAAGCAAGCCCATGCAAGCAACTGCCCATGGCCAAAAGTCTGGCACAGTTGTTCCTCCAGCACGTGGTCCAGATCCACGGCTTTCCCAGTAAGGTGGTCTCCAACTGTGGGTCCCACTTCGTTGCCAAATTTTGGGGCCAACTATGCCACCTCACAGGCATGGAGCAGGGACTGAGCTCCGCCTACCACCCCCAGAAGGATGGACAGATAGAATGAACAAACGCAATTCTCAGTTTTTGCACTGTTACGTGTCGTTCCAGCAAACTGACTGGGTATCCCTCCTCCCTATTGCTGAATATGCTTAAAACAACAGTGTTCACAGTTCTACCAATGCCACTCCTTTCATGGTGGTAAACGGCTATGAATCCAAGCCATTCCCGGAACTACCGGGGGGACAAGATCCACAGGCCTCCAATGACTTTTCTGATTGGTTGAGTAAAATAGCAGTTGGCTGGGGCCAAATTCAAAAGGAGCTTGAGAGAACCAAAATGACTTATAAAAAACAATATGACAAAAACCATACCAAACTGTGGGAACTGAGGGTGGGGGATACGGTTTACATCTCTACAAAAAACCTGCCCAACACACAACTGTCCAAGAAACTGGGTCTTAAGTATTTGGGTCCATTCCCTATTAAAAGCATCATCAATACTGTGACCGTCAAGCTGAAATTACCCAAAGCACTTAAACACATTCATCCTTGTTTTCATGCTAGCCTGCTGAAGCGTGACCCTGGACCATCGCAATGGCACCCGCAGACAAGCCCCCCTCCGCCGATGCTGGTTCGGGGCCAGATTCATCATGAGGTAGAGTCTATCCTCGATTTTAAGGTTTGCCAGAAGGAACTGCACTACCTGATTAAATGGACTCACTTCCCCATTAGCCAAGCGGAATGGGTGTGTGCCACCAACACTGACTCCCTGCCTAGTGAAAGACTTCCATAAACGGTTCCCTAATAACCCGGCTGGGGGGGGTGAGCCTGGGGGGGGGGGGCAGAATGTCAAGAGTCTTGCCATGAAATCCCTTATGTTTTGTGCTTTGTCTCTTTTGCACTTTTGCTTGCTTGCTATAGTATCTGTGTAACAGTGTTATCTGAAGAAGATTCTGCCGGCCAGGTGGTTGCCTCGGAAACCAAGAACAACTGGCCAGGCCAGAAACACCTGCAAGAGGCTGGGCCAAAAAAGCCGCGCTAATTCCTTGCTCTGCTTTCCCGCTGCCCTTTGAAAAGTTTTACTGAGATTATATATGTGAGGCAAAGACTGACGTCAGTCTTTCCAAGAGCTGCCATGCCTGCATCATCTTAAGTTCCAATAAAACTACCATTACACTTATGGCCTGTTTATTGCGTCTGAGAGATTGAGGACTTGACACCATGGAGCGTAAGGCTCGCCAGGGGGCATATGGGAAGAGACAGTCGCAGATATGCTGGTCACAGGCCATTCAGGGCTTTGAATGTCAGAACCAAAACCTTGAATTGGATCCGGTACTCAGTTGATATCCAGTACAGCTAGCAGAGCACTGGTTGCATGCACGCCTGTATAGGCACTGCAGCAAGTAGGCTTGCCACAGTATTCTGCACCATTTGGAGTTTCCAGATCAGATTCAAGGGGAAGCCTGCGTAGAGTAAATTGCAGTAGTCTAGTCTGGAAGTGACCGTTGAATGGATCACTGTGGCCAGATCCTGGATGGATAGGTAGGGAGCCAATTGTTTCACCTGCCATAGATAGTAAAAAACAGACCTGGCTACTGCGGTGATCTGGGCTTCCATAGACAATGAGACATCCAGTATCACTCCAAGGCTCTCAATCCTTGGCACTGGTGACAGAAGTGCCCCACCAATTGTTGGGAGCTTTATTCCCATACCTATTCTGCCCTGGGCCAGATTCAGGACCTCCATCTTAGATGGATTTAGTTTCAGTCGGCTCTGTTGCAACCACCCCGTCACAGCCTCAAGTGCACAGCCAAGATTTTCTGGGACAGAGTCTGGGTGGCCATTTATCAACAGATAGAGCTGGGTGTCATCGGCATATTGATGACAACCCAACCCATACCTCTGGGCAAGGGGGTGCATATAGATGTTAAACAACATTGGCAACAGGATTGCTCCCTGCAGCACTCCACATTTTAATGGGTACTGCTGGGAGACTGTATCACAATTGCCACCCTCTGTCCCTGACCCCAGAGGAAAACCATTGTAAGGCAGTCCCCTTCACTCCTATGTTGGCAAGGCGGTAGGTCAAAAGATCATAATTGACTATATCAAACGCTGCTGTCAGATCTAACAATAACAGCAACGCCAATCTGCCTCAATCCAGATGTCTCTGGAGGTCATCTGTGAGAGTGCCCAATGCCATCTCCACCCCATGGCCAGGTCGAAAACCAGACTGGAATGGATCTAGGACAGATGCTTCATCCAGGAAGGCCTGGAGTTGTTCAGCAACTGCTCTCTCAACTACCTTACCCAGAAATGGTAGATTCAATACTGGGCGGTTGTTGGATAGGACCAATAGGTCCAATGATGGTTTCTTCAAGAGTGGCCGTACCACTGCCTCTTTCATTCCCACTGGAAAAACTCCTGATAAAAGGAACAAGTTGGCAGTCCTTGACCAGCCAGGATGGGCACAGATCTAAGAGGCAGGTGGTAGGTCTCAGAGCTGCCAGGACCCTGTCAACATCCTCCTGGGAAATCGGGTGCAGGCCTCCGTCCTTCTTCGGGACAGCAAAGTAGCGGGAGTAGAACCCACGGCCGCGTTGATCCTTTGGGACCTCCTCGATGGCCTGCTTGAAGAGGAGGGACTGAACCTCTTCCTGGAGAGGAGGGGAGGGTGAAGTGCAGGCAAACGTCGGGGTTGGGGGATGTTGGAAGAACTCTATATTGTACCCCCATTGAATTACAGATAAGACCCACTGGTCTGAGGTGATACGGGACCAGGCTGGAAGGAAACGGGACAGGCAGATAGAGTCCATGTCCCCATGGGGACGAGTAGGAGGTGGGTAATCAAAGGCCCTGTTTGTGCTGCTTGGCACCCTTCTGCCTTGAAGCCTGAGCAGAGAACGGTGAGTACTTCTGCTTGGGCTGGTACTGAGGTCTTGAAAAGGTGGTTGCTGACTTCGGGCACCACTGCTGCTCAGGAGACTTGGCATAAGGTTTCTTCTGCCACTGCCGCGGCCACTGCCGTTTCGCCTGAGGACGAGAGGTGGAGACCCCAGGTTTCTGGATGTCTTTATACTCTTGTCCATCTCCTGAAGGACCGAGTCTGTGGTCGCACTAAAGAGACCCGTGCCATCAAACGGGAGATCCTCAATATACGCCTGCGTATCAGGTTGCAGAGCAGTGGAGCGTAGCCAGGAGTGCCTGCGTAGAGATATGGTCGTAGTGAGAGTTTTGGCACAAGCATCACCTGAATGCTTTGCGGAATTCAGCTGCTGCTTCGCCAGGGCCATCCCCTCCTTTTGCAACTTCTTCAGAATCGATTTACTCTGTTCCGGCAGAGTATTCAGGATGGGCGAGATCTGGTACCACAGGGTATATGGATACCTGCCCATACACGCAGAGTAGTTTGCGATTTTCACCCCAAGCGACCCAGTGGAGTACAATCGCCGACCCATAGCGTCCAGCTTCCGGCCCTCCTTATCAGGAGGAGTCGAATGCGTCTTCTTCGCCTTGGACGAGGACGATACCACAACTGAGTTAGGCTTAGGGTGCATGTATAGGAACTCCGCTGTGTTCTCCTGCAGACGATACATGTGGTCCAGCCGGCACGATGACACCGGCGTGGACGCAGGCTTGTCCCAGGACGACTTTGCCGTGTGAAGCATCACATTGGTGATGGGTAGGGCAACCGCCGTCGAGGTGTCTCTTTGGACGATATCAAAGACACTGTCCGTGACCACAGGCTGAGGCTGGACTGTTGGTAAAAACAGCACCTGCGCCATCCTTTTAATCAGATCCCCATAGGACTTAAGGTCTTCAGACGGGGAGATGGGATGATCCTCTGTGGTCTTTGACGGTGGAGATGGTTCACCAGTAGAGGAAGCCCCTTGCTCTTCCGGCGACGACTCTCTCAAGGACCTAGGGGATGCTTCAGGCGATTCCGACTGCTCAGACGGCTGATGCCGAGGCGGTGACGTCCGAACCGTCGGTGTTGTCTTCGGCTTCTCCGGGGAGGCATGCTGCTCTGGCTCCTGACGCCGATCCGGATGCTCGACCTCGGGCGGCTTCGATAGCGTAGCAGAAGGCGCACGTCGAGGGGTTCTGCAGGACAACCGGGACCGATAGGAAGTCTCCAAAGCCTGATCCCAGTCCTTCTGCTGCGGTGGCAACCAAGGAAACGGGGGCTGCATCGGGTAGGCACCGTAGAGGTACTGCCATTGCCGCTGATCCCAAGGAATCTGTGACACTGGCCAATGAGAAGGGTCCCTCTTTTGGTAGTGAGGAGAGCGGCTGCTCGACGACTGATCCCGGTGTGAGTCCCGACGTCGATCCCGAACAGGACTACGGGAACAAGGGGTCCCTTGCCCTGGCATACGCCTACCCGATGGGCTTCTGTCAATACCGACGCGTTAGGCTGAATCGATCTCGGAGTCAGAGTCGGAGATGACCAGCTGAGTCGACATCGAGGTAAGCAGCGGTGGGCTCGATCGACGAACGGGTGAGGCGAAGAGCTTCAACGGCGGAACGACCGGCGTCGAAGGCTCAGAGAAAGGAGGAGAGGATTGCGAAGCGGACTTGTGCTTGGGCTTATCGGCCTTCTTCTGCTTCTTCGCCTTCTCAGCATGCAACCCCTTGTCCTCCTTGTGCTTCTTTGCCGGCACTGAGGACTCTGATGCAACTGCCGAGCCCGAGCGCTTGCAGGGGCGATCGGAGTCGGAGGGACCTTTTTCGGCGTCGACTGATTTCGGTGTCGACAGTTCAGCCGAAGGTTGCCCTTGATCGGTGGAGAGCGCACGTGGTTATAGTCCTTTCTCCATGAGCGCTGCCGCCAGCTGCGCCGCCCTGTTCTTCTTTGTCTGCTTTGAGAACCTGGCGCAATGGACACAAGAGTCCGGCTTGTGCTGTTCTCCCAGGCACAGCAAGCACAGTGAGTGGCCGTCCGGCGGCGCAATTTTGCTTCTGTACCTCGAGCAGCGACGGAAGAAACCCCACCGCTTTTCCATGTGAGGGTTAGGAAAACGGGTGGAAGGCCCGAGAGCATGGGGGGGACGCCCCGAAGGGTGGAAAACTCACCCCATGCTCTGAACAGTACTAACACTAACTAACTAAACTAAACTACACTAACAACTAATACTAACTATTCTAAAAATTTTAGACAGAGTCCAACGAAGTTCACCGACCGTGGCGAAAAGATCAACCGATCAGCGCGGCGGTCAGAAGAGAACTGGCGGGATGTCCGCTCCCGTCCCGGCGAGCATGCGCAGTGAAAGGGGGGGGTCTGCGCATGCGCGCTGGGACAGAGGCGTGGAAATCTGCAGCTTTTGAAGTTTACTGATCAGGGTCGGCGCCGGCGCCTCTCCCATTGGTGTGATGCACAGAGACCACGAAGAAGATCCAGCTATGCCAGTTCTTCACCAGTTCATCTAATGAGGTGCCGGGGGGTCTGGGATCTCGCAGAGCCTCCTGAAGCTGCTCAGGGTCCATTTGGCTCCTTTGGCAAGCATAAATCCGCTCACTGCCTAAACAGGGAGGGTTCAGCACGCTTAGCTGGACCTTCAAGGCGAAGTGATCTGACCATGGTACTGGCTCCACAGATTCCAGATCCAGATACCTCTGCTGCAAAAATCAAATCCAGTGTGTGGCCTCTTGATGTCTGGGAGTCGATATAAATTGGGAGAGCCCCAGTGCCCCTATGTGTCAGGCTCTGCTCATTTCCACTATTGCTAAACGCTGTTACCATCCATATTGATCAATGCCTAGAAACGCTCACTAACACAGGGGCTGAGGTAGTAGAGAGGGGGGGGAAGTAGAGAGTAGCTTCTCAGGAATATCAAAGGTTGCCAAAGTCTCTTTGAAGTAGACAGTATGTGCCAGATTCTCACCTCCCCTTCAGAGGCAGCAAGGACAGTGCCTCCAGGAAATGGAACCACCAACTGATAAAAGATAAGTGGGGAGCGTGGGGAAAACTCTCACATGCAAAAGCAACCTTTTGTTTTGGGAAATGAGGGGTAGAAGCAATCGCTTTGATGTAGAATGTTAAATACCAATGATTTGAACTGATCTCCATCAGTTCCAATGCCTGCCAAACTGGAGTAACTCTGAAGTATCCAATAAATGCAACTTTGTTTCAAAATACCAATTCAGCTTACTTGTGAGCTTCAATGAACCCCAGCCTGACACTATGGACATCACTAGATCTCTGACCTGAGAAGATGCCACATCATTGGTGCGAACATTGAAATCCCCCAGGACCAATAGTCTGGGGAACTGCAATACCCACCCAGAGACGGGGGCTACTAGGTCAGGCAGGCTGTCTGGTGGTGCGTTAGGCGGTCAGTACACTACCCAGACAGCCAAGGTCTCCTCAGCATCCCATGCCAGGCCCACACATTCAACACCAGCAATTTTTGGTGCAGGGAGTGTCCTGAAGGAAAAGAAATTCTCAGATAAGCAATGCCACTCCCCCGCCCACCCATTTGTCTGGGACTGGTGAAGGACTGAAAACCCAGGTGGGGTAAGCTGACCTAAGGCAACTGTTTTGCCCACCTTCACCCAGGTCTCAGTCATGCAAGCCAGGTCTACATTCTGGTCCATGACAAAATCTCATAGGACTAGATATTATTAATAGACCTGGCATTGCACAACACAGTGCCGGAGATGAGTAAATTCCCTTTGCCCCACAACCAGCATGTCTCGGGATGGGACATAGGTGGGAAGAGGTCCGAGCATTTCCATATCTCTGGCTCCTTCCATTCCTTTGAGTGGAATTCCACCTAGACCCACCACTATATCTTCCCCTCCCCCTTATTACTGGTATTTCCGACCCCTGCATGGCCTCCCTGCTAGATCTTATTGGCCCCAAAGTAGCCCAATAACATCCAGCTGAGGGTGACAGAGAGCCCTAATAGAACTAACCTCCCCACTATTCCAATGAGGCTCAAACAATGGCCTCAATCAATTTTAACCAAACCCCTTAGCCACCCACCGCTCCTACTTACTAAGCCGTCCCTTAGCAAGGCAATAATTTACAGTTTGTGGGTGGAAGAAACTCTTCCAATCTCTCAAAGATTTCAGGTTTTCACAGCTGGTAACATCATTAGGGTTTGTAGAATCTTTCGGGCTCAAGTGCCGTGTTCTACTGGAGAAATTTTTTCTTCCAGACGTTTCGTTCTCGGCTGCGGAGAACATCCTCAGTGGCGTTGCAGCCGGAGTAGGTGCTCTGACCTTCTTGGCTGCTGTGCATTGAGTGAGGCCAGGGCTGCTGGAGAGCTGCTGTTTCTAGGCTGGAGGGGTGGTGGTGAAAGGGCAATAGGTTTGTGGATGTGCCCATTGTTTGGTGGGGCTTCCTGGAAGGGTAGTGATAAGGAAACTGGCTGTTGAATGTGACCATTGTTCTGTGTTAATTGCTGGGAGGGTTGGAAGGGGTGTGAAGATAAGGAAGATGGTTGTTAACTGTGCTGATTGTTCTGTGAAATGTGCTGGTTGTTCTGTGAATTTCTGCAATTTAGAGTCTGTAGGGTGTTTTGCAGAGCTGGGTACCAAGATTGGTGAATGGAAATGCCTTCTTCCTTTCTGTTAAAGTTGTGCTGGTGTTTGTAGATCTCAATAGCTTCTCTGTTCAGGTGGGTATGATAATGTGAGGCCATAGAAAGGACTTCAGTTCTTTCAAAGTGAATGACGTGGTCTCCTCCTTGCAGTGCGTGTTCAGCTACAGCTGATTTTTTTGGCTGAAACAAGCGACAGTGTCTCTTGTGTTCAGTGAGGCAGGTGTTGATACTGCGTTGGGTAGTGCCAATGTAGACTGCACCACAGGAGCAGGGTATTTTTATTTATTTATTTATTTATTTATTTATTTATTCCGTAACTTTGTAGACTCCAGGGGTTGAAAATGGATCTCTCATATATTTGGCCGAGCACAGCATGTGGCGGATCTGTTGTGTGGATTTGAAGACTGTGTCAACATTGTGGCGTTTGAGAATTTTGCCAATGCGGTCAGTGACAGATTTTATGTAGGGCAGGAAGGCTGTACCTACATTTGTGTGTGGCTCGGGATTTGGTGTGGATGGTCTCTTGGGATGGAGGGCTCTTCTAATTTCTTATAGGGAGTATCAATTGGCCTGCAGTGACTGGTTGAGGTGGTGTAGCTCCTGCTGGAGTTGGCTTGGTTCACAGATGCGTGATGCTCAGTGGATGAGGGTTTTTACAACTGTACATTTTTGGCAATATGAGAGATCCAGCAGCCCTGGCCTCACTCAATGCACAGCAGCCAAGAAGGTCAGAGCGCCTGCTCCGGCTGCAACACCACTGAGGATGTTCTCCGCAGCCGAGAACGAAATGTCTGGAAGAAAAACTTTCTCCAGTAGAACACGGCACTTGAGCCCGAAAGATTCTACAAACCCTAATCTTCCAATCTCTACCTGATTGAGCCCAGTTTTACATTCAACATTTAAAGGCATGACTTAACACTATATCCACTTGCAGTATGTCTCCAATTCCTAAGAGCCAACCAGTAGTCCAAACTATAAAATTTACGTAGGCACTAAAACTCCTCCCAAACTCCCGCTGCCCAACCTCCTTTCTTACACCTCCCTCCCTGTTAACAAGACAATTCAATTTAAATAGTTCCTATGATGGACAGAAACATTCTTTCTATAGCTAATTCAGCAATACAATATTATTTAACTAACCACCGTACCCAACTAGACCAAACATCGAAAACTTAAGTTAAAAAAAACCTGCAGCAGAGTAACTTTCCAATCACCTAGGCAGAACCAGGTAAGGTTGTTATAGAGCAATCTGAACTAATTTGTAGGGATTAGGCAATCCTCCACTGTTCAGTACAATTAGCAGGCAGTCTGATTGCTCTCCGACTCCCTCATTCCTCTACCAAAATTGAACGGGGCAAACTTTGCTGAGAAAAGCAAGTGTTTTTCCAAACCAGCTCCAAGTTTAGTGTAGTGGTTAAGTGTGCGGATTCTTATCTGGGAGAACCAGGTTTGATTCCCCACTCCTCCATTTACAGCTGCTGGAATGGCCTTGTGTTAGCCATAGTGTCTGTAATAGTGTCTGTCTTCCAGTTGACTTCCCAGTTCCACAGCATCACAATTCTCAGTAGAGCTGCAGCAGAGAGCTGTAGTATTATAGCTAAACTGGAAAATGCCAAGGAAGCAACACCTGTCATCCTGTCAATTATCCCTTCTCAGCCCCCCAAGCAGGCCAGGCTGTGATAGCGAAACAATCAGGAGGAGTTTCAAAAACCACACCAACAGCTGGAGGATGTCAGAGAGGCAATATTTCTCTGCGGGGTCACTCTCCCTCCTCAGTCCTCCTTTGAGGCTGGAAAACTCAGCAGAAATTGTAAAAGCCTTGCTGACGGTTGAAAAGCATTGCTGTGGCTTGGCTGATGCTCAGTCAGGTTCTCTGGGTGGAACACAAATAATTCTGTATCATCGGCTTCTCCAATTTCACCAGCTCCCACATTTGGTTTGCAGTAGTTAAGCAGAGTCCAGATGCTTATGGTAAGTTTCTCTGCCATTCCAAGCACAGCAATTAATAATAGTTTGATCGGTGTAGTGGGAGCTCCTCCTCTACAGAACTGCTGGGCAGAGGTCATGCTTCCATTCTAAATGCAGGAAACTGGCAACAGCTGCAACATGCCCATATCTTTTAAACACACACATTTGGTAACACCACACATAAATTCTATACAAAATTTATTTATTAAATCAGTTTCAACAATCACTTTAAAATTTATTGTTTATTGGATCCCTTTGAAAACTCTTTAAAAACCATTGCAATTAACTTACACTCAAGACATCACTGCACCCCGTGAACTCTGGATCTGCATTGCTACAAATGACAGCATTTGGTACTGACAGTCACACCCCTGATTTGTGTTCCAAGACATGAGTGCATAAAGCATGGGTGGTACTATGTAAATTTTTGGACAATCATATAACAAGACAGTACACAACATCCTGAGTTCGACAGATGTTGAAAGATTTTAAACGAATCTTAACCCCATTAGGGCTAGTGAGCTCCTTGATCTGCATCGATTGTGGGCATAATGCGCATGTCCCGAATTTAAAATGCCCAACTGTCATTCTTTCACCCCTCACTGGTACCTCACATGGAAAACTTGCCCTGATAAGGTGATCTTTAATGCTTTTTATTTTTCTAAATCCTACCAATGGGGACATTTCACACTCATGAACGTCCCTAAATTGGTGCCAGTGCCTCTGGATTATTCTCCTTATAGGATCCAATGTGGGAGTAAAGTTAAAGGCACACGTTAACCGTTCTCCAGGTGTTCATATAAGTGCTGTCTGCCCTCCTGGCCGCATATAATATATCATATAGGTACCCTCTCTGAAATCCTGCATCATTTTGTCACGTTCCCTCACATAGTGATTGTTAACTGCTGCATTACACTTTATCCTGAGGAAGTGCCTACATGGCAAATTCCTCCTAAGATGTTTGGGGTGAAATGACCTAAAGCAGGGTTCCCCAAACTTTTCTTTCCCATAGCCCGGTTATTTTTACACTTCTCCTTCATGGCCCACTAAAATTTGGGGGTGGAGCCAGGAGACTTTGGAGGTGGACTTGGGAAACAGGAATCATGTCATTTCCTGTGGTGTCACTTCCAGGTGAAGGGCCAAGTGATGTCATTTCTGGGGCACACTGAACCAGAACTCTACCTTTTCCTGTGATGTCATTTCCAGGGCACTCCCCCAAACCTGCCTCTTCTTCTGAAGTAACTTTGTTTCCAGAAAAATCTCTCTGAAACTCATGCTGAGCCAAAATGGGGGTGGAAAGTGGCCGGTTTGCAACTTTTTCATACATTCCCAGGGTCCTCTCTTTCCACCCCCACACCTGCATACACCTGTTCCTGTGTTCTCCAGCTTGCAATCACTCCTAATGCCCATTTTCAATAGCCTGCACCATCTACTCACCTCTTCCTCAACAGCACTGGTCAGTGTATGCAGTTGGGAGTGCTGTTGCCATTGCCATCAGGAATGCCAGCACTGTGTACCACCCACACTGGGCCCTGGCAGCTGCTCTACCTCAAAATATGCTGACACATTTAGTAGGCCCTTCCTTCAGCTACTACTACTGGAACCCTGCCTCAAGCTACAACCAAGCTTGCTTGGTTTCAAGAAAATCTTTTGACAGTTATTTTTCATACTTTTCCATGGTTGGAACACTAGGAAATTGCTGTGAAAGGCAGCAGAGAATTGTACTGCGATTAATGAATTAATTTCAACTTATATGAAGTCCATACAAACTTTTCTGCAGTTATCCCAGAAAGGATATTTATGAAGGGCTTGCAGCTTTCTACTGGCTGTTTCCCAAGCTTTTAAAAGCAACCAGTTGTGCAGTTATTTAGCCAGTGAACTACTTTCATCCTTTTTAACATCTACAGGAGTTTAATTTTGGTGTCAGACAGCAGTTAAAAGCAGGACCAGTAAAATGGTGCCAAGTTCATAGTACCGTCGCTTCCAGTGCTGTTGAGATATACAATAATCTCTTTCTGCCCCACACCTCTCACTCACACAGAAATCTCATAGAAAGACCAGCTGGCTACAACTGGGGGTGCCAACTTTTCATTGGCAGAGCTCCTATGTCTGCAACAACAGTATGATGAACAGAAAAGTTTCATCCAGTAAAAACGGAAGGAAAGAAAGAAAAAGGGAAGGAAATGGAAGGAAAGAAAAAGATATGGAAAGAACATAAGAGAAGCCATGTTGGATAAGGCCAGTGGACCATCCAGTCCAAAATTCTCATACACAATGCCCCAAAAGCACCAGAATGTCCACCATTGGGACCAGGGTACTAGAAGCCCTCCCACAAAGGAAAAAAAAGCATTACCATCAGATGACCCCAGCCAGCAGCAATTCTGCCCAGGGGTTGTTTGGTATATAAAAAAAATAGCTACTGGAATGCCCACTCCCCTCCCGGCTGGAAAAAAAATCTCCCCCTTCTTTGCCACCCAGGCCTCCTGCGGAAATCTCTTCAAAAGAACATACTGCAAGACACATTAAAGCTCAGGCCTTGAAGAACACTTCATGAATCTAAAGTGCCAGTTGACTCCAGCTTTTCTCTCAAACACTGGCAGGGCAGAAGAAGGAAGGAGAGGTAGCCCAGCTCCTCTCTGCATAACTCAGAGATGGGGGAAAGAAGGAAGCCAAACAGAGCTTAGGCTTTGCAGTCTGTGTCTGTCTTCCAGGCTAGCTTTTCTCTGCACAACACAGTGAAGGGGGAAGGAAGCCAAACAGAGCTCAGGCTTTGCAGCCTGTGTCAGTCTTCAAAGCTAGCTTTTCTCTGCACAACACAGAGAAGGGGGAAAGAAGGAAGCCAAACGGAGCTCAGGCTTTGCAACCTGTGTCAGTCTTCAAAGCTAGCTTTTCTCTGCACAACACAGAGACAGGGAAGAAAGGAAGCAGAACAGAGCTCATGCTTTGCTGGGGGCGGGACTAGCTTTGGTTTTTCTTGTGACCCAGCAGCGAGGTTTCCATTGCCCGGTACAGGGTCACGACCCTACAAATGAGAAACGCTGACCTAAAGGATAGAAATTAATTTTTATCAGGCTCTTTCCTGTAAGGTTTCACAGCTAACCTATTACCAGAGCTCCTATATACAGCGACGTCAAGAAAATTCACATTCATAACATTTGCAGAGCCTGAAAATTTAATGTTGAGGTAGATCCCATTAATCCACATCATAATTCCAAAATGAAGTGGTAGTGTATTATAGATTTATAAGTGATGGCCCTTAAAGATGCCCTTAAAGATGCGTCCATGGTTGATTTATTTATTACATTGACATACTATGCATTTATTATCTCTCGGCTTGGCTTCGCGAACGAAGATTTAAGAAGGGTGCAATAGTCCACGTTTGCTGCAGGCTCGCTGGTGGCTGACAAGACCAATGTGGGACAGGCAGGTCCGGCCACAGCGGCTGCAGGGAAAAGTCTGATTTAGGGTTGGTCCTGTAGCAGTGCGATTCTTCCTCAATCTCCTTTTGTCCTCAAGACCAGCTATGCGTATGTTCTCAAAGGAAGAGACAGCCTGGTGGATGGTGTGCCTCCATGCTTTGCGATCTGAGGCGAGGTCAGACCACTGGTGATGGTTGATGTGACAGGTGCTAAGGGATTTCTTCAAGGAGTCCTTGTACCTCTTCTTTGGTGCCCCTCTATTTCGATGGCCGGTGGAGAGTTCGCCATACAGGGCAATCTTGGGAAGGCGGTGGTTTTCCATCCTAGAAATATGCCCTGCCCAGCGCAGCTGCGTCTTCAACAGCAGTGCCTCGATGCTGGTAACCTCTGCCCGCTTGAGGACTTCAGTGTTGGTCACAAAGTCACTCCAGTGGATGTTGAGGATGGTGCGAAGGCAGCGCTGATGAAAGCGCTCAAGGAGTCGCAGGTGATGACGGTATAAAACCCACGATTCGGAGCCATAGATGAGGGTTGTCATCACAACCGCTTTGTAAACATTGATCTTTGTGCCTTTTTTCAGATGCTTGTTGCTCCACACTCTTTTGTGCAGTCGGCCAAATGCACGGTTTGCCTTTGCCAGCCTGTTGTCAATCTCCTTGTCGATCTTGGCATCTGAGGAGATGATGCACCCCAGGTAGCTGAACTGCTGGACTGTCTTCAGAGCTGATTCACCCACAGTGATGCAGGGAGGGTGATAATCTTCCTGGGGTGCAGGCTGGTGGAGAACTTCTGTCTTCTTCAGACTAACTTCTAGGCCGAATAGCTTGGCAGCCTCTGCAAAGCAGGACGTCATATGCTGCAGAGCTGATACCGAGTGGGAGACGAGTGCAGCATCATCAGCAAACAGTAGCTCTCGGATGAGTTTTTCCATTGTCTTGGAGTGTGCCTTTAGTCGCCTCAGGTTGAACAGGCTGCCATCGGTGCGATAGCGGATGTAGACACCATCGTCCTCATCTAGATCTACTGCGGCTCTTTGAAGCATCATGCTAAAGAAGATCGTAAAGAGAGTTGGCGCGAGAACGCAGCCTTGCTTTACACCTGTGCCTATTGGGAAGGGCTCCGAGAGGTCGTTGCAGTGTCTGACTTGGCCTCGCTGGTCTTCGTGTAGCTGGATGATCATGCTGAGGAACCTTGGGGGACATCCTAAACGTTCCAAGATTTGCCACAGGCCTTTCCTGCTAACGGTATCGAAAGCTTTGGTAAGGTCGACAAAAGTCACATACAGACCCTTGTTCTGTTCCCTGCATTTCTCTTGGAGCTGCCTGAGAACAAATACCATGTCGGTGGTGCTCCTGTTAGCTCTGAAGCCGCACTGGCTCTCTGGGAGGAGTTCTTCTGCAATGGTGGGCACCAGTCTGTTCAGGAGTATTCTGGCAAGGATTTTGCCTGCGATGGAGAGCAGGGTTATCCCCCGGTAGTTGGAGCAGTCTGACTTTTCCCCTTTGTTCTTGTATAGGGTGATGATGATTGCATCGCGAAAGTCCTGTGGTAATTTGCCTTGTTCCCAGCAGGTGACAAGTACTTTGTGAAGTGAGCTATGTAGTACTGTGCCCCCATGCTTCCAGATCTCTGGTGGAATTCCATCAACTCCTGCTGCCTTGCCACTTTTCAGTTGCTTGATGGCTTTAACAGTCTCTTCTAGGGTGGGGATCTCATCCAACTCTGTTTTCACCGGTTGAAGTGGGGTGAGGTGGATTGCTGAATCTTGAACTACGCGGTTGGCACTGAAGAGAACCTGAAAATACTCCGACCACCGGTTCAGTATGGATGCCTTGTCTGTGAGGAGCACTTGGCCGTCTGCACTACGCAAGGGACTCTGAGCCTGATATGATGGACCATATACTGCCTTCAGGGCTTCGTAGAACCCTCTTAAATCACCAGTGTCTGCACACAGCTGGGTTCTCTCTGCAAGCTTGGTCCACCACTCGTTCTGAATGTCTCGAAGCTTGCGCTGGAGGTTGCTACATGCAGCGCGAAAGGTTGCTTTTTTCCCAGGACAGGAGGGCTGAGCAAGATGTGCTTGGTAGGCAGATCTCTTTTTTGCCAGTAATTCTTGGATCTCTTGATTGTTCTCATCAAACCAGTCCTTGTTCTTCCTTGTGGAGAACCCGAGGACTTCTTCAGAGATCTGCAGGACGGTAGTTTTTAGGTGTTCCCAGAGTGCTTCTGGAGAAGGGTCTGTGGGGCAACTGAGGTCCTCAATTCTTGACTGGAGTTTTGCCTGGAAGGCAGCTTTAACTTCGGCTGACTGGAGGCTGCCAACCTGAAACTTCCTCCGAGGGATACCTCCTCTCCTGGGTGTGGGTTTAAAGTGAAGACGGAGATTGCAGCGTACAAGACGATGATCCGTATGACATTCTGCGCTGGGCATTACTCGGGTGTGTAAGACATCTCGAAGGTCTCTCTGGCGCACCAGAATGTAGTCGATAAGGTGCCAATGCTTGGACCGTGGGTGCATCCAGGTTGTCTTCAGACTGTTCTTCTGCTGGAAGATAGTGTTGGTGATGGTGAGCTGGTGCTCCATGCAGAATTCTAGCAGGAGGCGCCCGTTGTCATTGCAGTTGCCAATGCCGTGTTTGCCAAGTACTCCTTTCCAGGCTTCCGAGTCTTTACCTACTCTGGCATTGAAGTCGCCAAGGATGATCACCTTGTCCTCTGTAGGGGTCTTCCGTACAAGGTTGCGTAGATCAGCATAGAACTTGTTCTTTTCTGCAGGATCTGCTTGAAGGGTTGGGGCATACACACTGAAGAGTGTTGCATGCTGCTTGTTTTGAAGTGGGAGGCGCATGGACATGATGCGATCTGAGTGACCTGTTGGAAGGTTTTCGAGTTTGGAGGCAATGGAGTTCCTGACCATGAAGCCAACGCCAGAAAGGCGGCTCTCAGCCTTTGACTTACCCGACCAGTAGAGGGTATAGCCAGCACCGTGTTCTTGAAGACTACCTTCCTCAGGGAAACGGACCTCACTGAGAGCTGCTATGTCGATATTCAACCTGAGAAGTTCGTGGGCAACTAGAGCAGAGCGTCGTTCAGGGCGACCACTGCCTACTGTGTCAAGCATGGTTCTGATGTTCCAACACGCAAGGTTTAGTCTTTGCACACTTTGTGAGGCAGGTGCATGCCTTTTCTTTGTTGTTATTTTTCGACCGCAAGTAAGGATGCCCGTTGACCGCGGCTAGCCAACTGGGGTGGGGGAGACGAGCTTTGTTTAGGCCACCTTTTCTAGGCCCCTCTCCGTGTGGAGCAAGCAGTGCTGTCCCTAGATAAGGCTGCTTGGTCGTTCAGGGTGCTGCCGAAAGATGCTTTCGTCTCCGGGTTAGCATCAGGCGACCAATATCCTGAACCGCCTACATGCAGGATCGGGACTGCGGCTTCCAGTGGCACCTTCCACCTGCCGTTTCGCCCCTTGCCTATCGCTGCAGGACTTGATGCATTGTGGGTTGTGTGTGTGGATATGCCCTTCAGGCCTGCGCAGAGGAATTTTTTAGGTGAAGCGCAGTGTGCGCGGTACTGGCTCCACCCTTTCACCTGGGGGTCATCTGCCATGGCCCAGTAAGCCGGGACGCCGGCAGTGAGTCCTCCAGGTGGTAGGTGTTACATTAACGAGCTCTATCTGCCCGGGTTTGATGTTAGAGTTTTCCTTCTCTGAGCCTGCCCATCCGGTTATACCGCCGGACAATTCGGTCGCACCATGACGTAGCAAACTCTGTGAAAACGGGGGGGACCAGCGAGAAGGTGTTGCTACGGATGCAGTAATGCAGGAGAGGCCATTGCAGTGACCATCTGCCAGGCATAGCCAGACAGTGACCACGCGGCGTTCACTACACCGGGAGAGGAGAGGCTATGTATTGCGCATGCACTTTCCCTGGGGGGGTAGGATTCCCAGAGGGAGCCCACCCCCCACCACCCCGCATTTATTATACAGTATCCCAAAAGAGCCTTGTGGCACAGAGTGGTAAAGCTGCAGTACTGCAGTTGGAGCCCTCTGCTCATGACTTGAGTTCGATCCCAGCGGAAGCTGGTTCAGGTATCCGGCTCCAGGTTGACACAGCCTTCCATCCTTCCGGGGTCGGTAAAAAGAGTACCCAGCTTGCTGGGGGGGAAGTGTAGATGACTGGGGAAGGCAATGGGAAACCACCCTGTAAGAAGTCTGCCGTGAAAACGTGAAAGCATCGTCACCCCAAGTCGGAAATGACTGGTGCTTGCACAGGGGACTACCTTTACCTTTATCCCAAAAGCATTTGCCAGCTACTCCAGCACAGCAACTTTGTGTGCGGGGATCACTGAATTGGTTTCATCACTTCAACTTCAGCACATGAAAAGGAACAGGAGTTCCTTGAAACAGACAAGTTTGTCTTTGAACTTCGTGCTTTTGACTGTTCGTATTTTTTTGAGTCTGCAAGGAATTTTTGTGTGTAAAGAATATATGGGATTTGAATTGTCACCCATTATAAATATTGTTAGACTTTCGAATATTTCTCTTGAGTTCATATTTTCAATATATTCTTATATTTTCAGCTGTTGTTGCCATGACCAATTGATCATGATGCATGAAAAAATGATTTAATGTTTGTGATCAGACTCAGTTTAAAAGAATACAATGTGGGGGGTTTTTTCCAGAAAGGAACTTGCCCAAACCCATGACTTTGGCATTATTAGCACTGCACACTAAATAACTAAGCTATCCAGCCATTCTCAGAAGAGAGTGAACAGTGATCCATTTTCTCTGCATATTTCTCTGCATTACTGCATATTAAAGAATGAGTAAACCATCACCCGCAATACCATGGATGGGGGTGGGGTGAGGGAGACAGGGAACAAAAGGAATACACCTTTGAGGATCAATAACAACACAACATAAATGAAATTAGGACAGGATTATGCTTGGAAACCACAGGACAGGTAAAATAACATTGCTGTATTGCAAAGGACAAGAGCACATTATAATGTGATAAAAATCCCATTTTAAAAAATGGAGTTTTGGGGTGATGGGGAAAGGAGGTAGGGTAAATAGGAGTCACTGTTAACAGCAATGGCAGCGCAGTGTAAAACTTAATTTAGAAATAGAAACTCCTCACTTTAAAACGTGAGTTAAAATCTGAAGGAAAGTTGAAGAAATGGGGACTTCAGAAAGCACTTCTAATCTACTCCTGAAGAGTTGAATTTTTGTGCAGAAAATTCTGCAAACTCCAAGGAATTAAGAATGCTGATGCAGGGCTTTGCGCTACTGAGGAAATGGTACCGGCCTCTTTTAGGAGTGCACATTCAGATCTACACAAACCAAAAATACACCCAGAAAACACCTTTTCGGTAGTTTTCAGATATATTTCAGCATCCCAAATGTATCTGGGATTTTTCAAGAGAACAAAAAAAGAAAAAAAAAATACCACCACAACCCCCCCCCCCCCAAAAAAAATCCAAGATGTATTCGACAATTACCAGCAAACTCAGCTGCAGTAGAAAAAGGTGCTTGGATCTAGAACAGAGCTGCTGGTAAGCTGTTGCTGAGTGTGGAGAGCTTGTCTGCCTGGGGGTAGTTGCTGACCGCACCCTCTGCTGTTGCTCTGGCTGCTGAGTCAGAGGTGGGTGAGGGCTTGAGCCTTTAACTTTCAAGGCTCATCCTTGCCAGAGGCAGAAGTGGCTCAGCTGCAGTAGAATCTAGAACAGAGCTGCTGGTAAGGTGAGACTTGATTTGCTTTTCTAAAACTACTGGGGAGCATTACCTAGGGTTGCTGTGGGAGGAAATTATGTGAGTGCTTGGTGCCTGCTGGAGAGGGGTTTCTGATTGCTTTTGTGTAGCTGTTGAGTGAGGAGAGCTTGTTTGCCTGGGGGTAACCCTCTACTGTTGCTCTGGCTGATGAGTCAGAAGTGGGTGGAAGCTTGAGCCTTTAATTTGCAAGGCTCATCCTTGCCAGAGGCACGAGCTTTTGGCGCGAGCCAAAGGGCAAGAGTCAAAGGGCTGTTGACCTGTGGCTCTTAGCCTGGAGGTTCTGAAGAAACATGGAGAGTTACCCACAAGTAGTTTCAAGTGGCAGTTGGTAGTCGGATTTAAAGAGAAGTGAAAATAAAAGAAAATTTTGAAATGGATTGCAACAGTATGGCTGGTGAGGGAGCAGAGGCAATGACGTGTAAAGACTGTGGAATGTTTGTATTTCTACCTGAGAGTAGCACGAATTACACTTCCAGCAAGTGTAAGTTAGCGGCCCTGCTGGAGGACAAGATACAGGGACTGGAGGCACGATTGTCCACACTGCAGTGTATAAAGGAAGGTGAGGATTTTCTTGACAAAACGCATGAGGCGCTCTTGAAAGGACAAGAGGAGGGAGAGGAAATGGTATCTCAGCAATTAGAAGAGAACCCAACACAGGAGGAGGGTTCCTGGAAAAATGTAACCCGAAGGAGAAAGAAAATCAAGAGATATTCTGAGCCCCTGCTGCTCAGCAATAGGTTCCAGGATTTCCCCACTGTAACTGATTCTGAGCCATTGGAACAAGGGCTACTTCCCCAGCCTCCAAGAAGCTTGAAAAAAGTTTCTCAGGATCCTGTGGATAAGAAGCCTGGAGCTTCTACTTCCCAATATAGGAAGAGGAAGGTGGTGGAGACTCCTTGCTAAGAGGAGTGGAGCCCAAAGTGTGCCAACCGGACTTGTCTTCCCGGGAGGTCTGCTGTCTGTCGGGTGCATGCATCCAGCATGTGACAGAAAGGATTGGAAGACTTATCAAGTCCACGGATTACTATCCTTCCTTGCTGATCCACGTGGGAACGAATGATACTGCCCGTCACAGCCCTGAACGTATTAGAAAAGACTATGTGGCTGTGGGTCAGAAGGTGAAGGAGCTGGGCGAACAGGTTGTGTTCTCGTCAGTGCTTCCTGTTGAAGGCTGTGGCTTAGGACGAGAAAGAAGAATACTTCAAATAAAAGACTGGCTATCTCGATGGTGTCATCAGGAAAGATTCGGATTTCTAGACCATGGCTTGCGCTTTCGAGATGGTGGACTTCTATTAGGAGATGGTTTGCACCTTACTGCAGTAAGGAAAAGGGTGTTTGGTAGCAGCCTTGCTAACCTAATATGAAGGGCTTTAAACTGAATTGTATGGGGGAGCGAGACAATAATTCAAAGCCTCATATGATGCCAGAAACTGGGAATAAGAACATTAAAGATTTGCAAAGAGTGGCGCATACGCTAGGTAATGTTAACTTGCAGGTTTGTACGAAAACAAATCTTCAGGATGCACAAAATGTGGATTCCAATGTCTCTACACTAATGCAGAGTATGGGAGACAAACAGGAGGAACTGGAAGCCCCAATACAGGAAAGAGACTATGACATAATAGGCTTTACTGAAATGTGGTGGGTTGACACTCACAACTGGAATATTAGGATTCAGGAGTACAACTTATTTAAAAGGGACAGGCAAATGAGACAGGGCGGAGGCGTAGCAGTATATGTGAAGGAGGTATATACTTGTGAGGAAATATGTGAATCTGAACATGGCAGCTCAGTTGAGAGTCTCTGGATAAAAATAAAAGGAGTAAGAAATAACAGTGATATTATTGTGGGGGTCTGCTATAGATCCACCAAGCCAGGCAGAGGACTTGGATGAGATACTCCTGCAACAGACTGCAAAGTTCTCCAAGAGAAGGGAAACAGTGATCATGGGAGGTTTCAATTACCCGGACATCTATTGGAAGTCCAACTCTGCTAAAAATGAAAAGTCAAATAGATTCCTGACTTGTCTTGCTGGCAACTTCCTTTTTCCGAAAGTGAGGAAGGAAACAAGGGGATCTGCTATCTTGGATTTGATTCTCACCAACAAGGAAGAATTGATGGAATAAGAGGAAATAGTGGGCACCCTGGGCAGTAGTGAGCATGTGATTTTGGAATTTACAGTCTTAGGGAAGAAAAAAGCTATACGTAGTCAGACTTATAGGTTGGACTTCAGAAAGGCAAACTTTGATAAGATTAGAACTATGCTGGGTAAAATCCCATGGTCAGAAATACTTAGGAGGAAGGGAGTTTAGGAGGGATGGGAGTTTCTTAAAAGCGAAATACTGAAAGCGCAATGACAGACTATTCCTATGAGAAGAAAAAATGGAAAAAGCCTAAAGAAGCCGAGTTGGCACCATAAACAGCTCTCTAAAGACTTGAGAAATAAAAAAGACTCCTTTAGGAACTGGAAGGTGGGCCTTATAACTAAGGATGTTGTTTATAATATAAACAAATTACCAGTGCTTGTAGAGAAAAAGTTAAGAAAGCTAAACTTTGGCTAGCCAAAGATGCTAAAAACAACAAAAAGGGTTATGTTCAGAGTAAGAAAAAGAGCAAGGACATGGTAGGCCCATTGTGAGGGCAAGAAAGTGAAATTGTAACAGGTAATGAAGAGAGGGCAGAACTGCTCAATTCCTACTTTTCCTCAGTCTTCTCTTCTGAGGGAAACGGTGCTCAACATAGCATAAACAGAAAATATAAGGAGGGTATGAAGTTCCAACCCAGGATCAGCATAGGCGTAGTACATAAACACCTAGTTTCTTTAAATAAAACTAAGTCCTCAGGGCCAGATGAATTGCATCCAAGGGTTCTAAAAGAGCCTGCGGATGTAATTTCTGAGCCTCTGGCTATTATTTTTAAGAATTCTTGGAGAACAGGAGAGGTGCCGGAAGTATGGAGGTGGGCGAATGTCGTCCCCATCTTCGAGAACGGGAAAAAATAGGATCTGGTTAACTACCGACTCGTCAGCTTGACATCTATACCTGGAAAAGTTTTAGAACAAACAGTTGGTCCTGGAACATTTTAGAAAGAATGGATGTGATTACTAAGAGCCAGCATGGGTTTCTCAAGTCATGTCAGACTAACCTGATCTCTTCTTTTGAGAAAGTGACTACCCTTGCTGGACCAGGGGAATGCTGTAGACATAGTTTATCTTGATTTCAGTAAGGCTTTTTATAAGGTTCTATGTACTAACCTTGTTGACAAGTTGGTAAAATGTGGTTTGGATTCTGTTACCATTAGGTGGATCTGTAACTGGCTGACAGATCGCAACCAAAGAGTGCTTGTGAATGGTTCCTCATCCTCTTGGAGAGGAGTGACAAGTGGAGTGCCTCAAGGATCTGTCCTGGGACCTGTTTTGTTCAACATCTTTATAAATTATTTGGATGGATAGAGGGAATGCTTATTAAATTTGCCGATGATACAAAATTGGGAGGGGTTGCAAATACAGTAGAACGGGGTGGCCAACAGTAGCTCTCCAGATTTTTTTTTGCCTACAACTCCCATCAACCCCAGCCACTGTCCATGCTGGCTGGGGCTGATGGGAGTTGTAGGCAAAAACATTTGGAGAACAACCGTTGACTACCCCTGCAGTAGACAGAAACAGGATACAGGATGACCTTGACAGCCTGGAAAACTGGGGTAGAACCAATAAAATGAATTTTAACAGGGATAAATGTAAAGTTTTGCATTTAGGTAGGAAAAATCCAATGCATGGTTATAGGATGGGGGAAACTTAGCAGTAGTATGTGCGAAAAGGATCTCAGGGTCTTAGTGGATCAGTCAACAGTGTAATGCAGTGGCTAAAAAGGCAAATGCAATTTTGGGCTATATCAACATAACTATAGTGTCCAGATCACGTGATGTGATGGTATTGTGTTACTCTGCTCTGGCAAGACCTCACCTGGAGTATTGTGTTCAGTTTTGGGCACCACATTTTGAGAGGTGATATGAACTGCCCAGAAGAGCCCCAGCTGAACCACATCACAGCTGTTCTTTGCTGCTTTGCCACTGCTTTTTTTCCCTTCTGTATTTTTCAGTTCCAGTCTATTAGACCTGTAAAGAATATGGAATTTCCAAAGGGATCCAGGTTTTTTTCAGGAATCTCAAATATGTTTCAGGTCCAATAGACTCAAACCGAAAAATACTAAGAAAAAAACTGCATACCCCTAGTCACACTCTGCCTTTTAAAGGTGGGAAAAAATGTAAACCTGTAGTCAATGTGTTTATTTTTAAGTGATCCATAGCACCCGTTAGGCTTTTGGAAAACACAGTAATAGATGGTGCTGGTAAAATTAAACCTTGAATATGGAATTAAATGGAAAGCGTGCAACATAACCATAAATTAGCTATCTATTTAATTAACATGGCAGGAAATGTTATTACATTTATATCCCACTTTCTTCCACCATAGAGCTCAAGTACATAGAGGTCTCCGTAAGTCTTGCCTCTAAACACTCAGCAGACCACACCTGCTTAATTACAGCAAAATTGCCTTACCTTGTGTCTTCAAGATGATAACCAAGAGGTTATCATAATCATGCTTCTAAAGACTAAAAAACTTGTCGTAACTGAAGTGTAGTTTGGCAAAACAACACACTTAAGTTCCTTTTACTGGTTCCCTGAATTTAAAAAACAAATGCCAACAAGGAACACCTACAGCATTACACTGCAAATACCAAAGTACTGAGGAATACTGCAAGATTAATCCAAGATATTTCCACATTTTTCCAGAGGCATGCACAGTTAAAACACAATACATCCTCTTTTACTGTGAAAGACTTGCCTCCTAAAATGTACTTAAGAAGTAATCCTGATTTCCCCTTGTCTAAACCTTAATTATTACTCGTCACTTGTGTCAGATTTTTTAAAAAACTATTTTCAGCAAACAGGCAGATGAGCAACAAGGATGGATCTTGTTTCTAGGCAGGAAGTGCATTTTGTTAACGTGGATTAAGTTCAACAGAAGCAGCTTAGGTAATCTTCCAGGGGGCCCCCCCATAGCAGACAAAGCTGAAATATGCTGATGCCACCTCCTGAAATCTTCAATACACATTGCGTGCCATATGTAAGTCATTCTCACCCCAGCAAGAAAGGCACAAAGACAGCTGTTTGCGGCTTTGCTCAGTTGGCAGTTTTAAGTTTTTTGTTCGGTGCTCCACGAAGCTCCACTCCATGTTCCAGTTCTGTTTTGGCAGTTCGGGCCTCAGAGGCTTTTATTGCCTCTTTAAGAAGTCGCAGCTCTCGTTTCTCCCTTCGCTCTTCCATCTCCTCAATCTCATCTGCAAACAAGGCTTTCAGTGGCAGGATCAGTTTTGGAATAGCTGCAAAATCACCAAACCGCACCTGGCAACAAATAAACCCATATTACCATTAGTAGTGATTGTGCAGCATATTAGTCCACACACATTCTTGGAACAAGGTACATATGTATACTTCATGTTAGAAACCCAGTATTGTGTAGTGATAGAGTGCCAGATTAGGTCTGTGGAGACACACCAAATTTCCAATCTGCCAGGACATTGACAGGGTAACTTTGGAAGAGTTACTCATTCAATTTGGTGTAGTGGTTAAGTGTGTGTAGTGTTTGGTGTAGCCAGTTTGGTGTAGTAGTTAAGTGTGCAGACTCTTATCTGAGAGAACTGATTCAGAGAGAAGGGCAGGGTATAAATCTGCAGTCTTCTTCTTCAATAGGGTTATTTTAAAAATAAATTGGAGAAGAAGAAAATCTTGTGTACTATCCTGAGAGGAAGAGCAGGATAAAAAAATCTGACAGCCCACAGGTGTTGTCACAGTATTTTGAGTATTGGACAAATATTTTGCTCCCTTTTTCTACATGACAGGGGAAAGACAGGTTGCTTACCTGTAACTGTAGATCTTCGAGTGGTCATCTGTGCATTCACACTCATGGGATAGAGCGCCCACGCCGATCCTCGAATCGGTACATAAAAAGCCTGGGATTTTTTCACGCTCGGCACCAGTGGGCATGCGCAGGCATCCTAATATGCCTGCTCACCGGAGCCAGTGTGAGGATCCTGCCAGTTCCTTCCTGACCGCTGGAAGTCCCTAACATAGGGAGACCGTCAGCAGTGGGGAAGGAGGGCGGATAGTGTGAATGCACAGATGACCACTCGAAGATCTAGTTACAGGTAAGCAACCTGCCTATCTTCTTCATGGTCTCTGTGCTTCACATTCATGGGAGATTAGCAAGCAAGACATACCTGGAGGCGGGAGCAGATGGTCAACCAGAAGAGACAGCATGCAGCACCACAGCTCCCAGACGAGTCCTCTACTGAGCATGCACATCCAAAGCGTAATGCTTCATGAAAGCATGAGGAGAGGACCAAGAAGCGGCCTTACAGACATCCATCAAGGAGACACCCTTCAGGAACGCCACTGACGTCGCCATCGCTCTAGCAGAGTGTCCACAAATGGGTCCAGGCAACGGCTTCCTCGCCAGCAAGTAGCACAGCTTAATAGTTTCAGTAAGCCACTTTGAAAGCCGCTGAGATGAAATTTTTAAACCCAACCAAGGAGCAGCATAGGAAACAAAAAGATGCTGGTCCTGACGAAAACTCTGAGAACGACTCAGATAAAAAAGAAACGCACGCTTGACATCCAAAGAGTGCCACCAATGTTCCTCGTCCAAGGAAGGCATGGGGTAAAACGTAGGTAACCAAACGTCCAACTTAAGGTGAAACTGAGAAACCACTGAAACATCAGGAGCCAACGAAACTCTGGACTCATGAAACACTAAGTAAAGGTGGTCACAACGCATAGCCATGAGCTCCTACACGGCATGCCAACATGATTGCCACCAAAAATGCAGTCTTCCAGGATAGAAGCTGTTGGGAACAGGTTGCCATTGGTTCAAAGGGACGGCGGGTCAATCTGTCCAATACTAACGGCAGACCTCACAACTGTGGAGGTGATCTAGACGGAGGATGCAATCTGACCAATCCTTTCAGGAATTGCTTTGAATGAGGATGAGCAAACACCGAATGCCCCTCAATAGGCTCATGGTGAGTTGATATCACTGATAAATAAACTTTAACAAAAGAAAAGGAAAGTCCAGCATCCACCAAAGACAACAGAAAGTCAAAAATCGCCGGTAGACCCACCCATTGGGGTGAGACTGCAGGATCAGCCAAAACCCAAAGAAATTTCCCCAATTTCCTGTCATAAGAAATACGGGTAGACAACTTTCCACTATTCAGAAAGACGTACTTTGTTCGAAATTCGCAGGGTCGATTAATCACACCGTCAGCTTTAAATGAGGTATGTTGTGGTGAAACACGTGCCCCTCCTGGGCCGAAAGAAGGTCTGGTTCCACCAGGAATAAAAAACTCCCCTCACTAAACGAAGCAAAATTGGAAACCAGTTTTGCCGAGGCCAATGTGGCGTGATTAGTATGCACCTGTCAAGCATTGTGAATTCTCTATTTGTTATAATTGTCAGATCATAGAATTGTTACTAACCATGAATTAAACCCAGGCACATCAAAGTAGCAAACCCCCTCCATTGCTTCTTTCACTTTTACTAAACAAATGCAGGAATTTCCTCTTTGAAGATAAGACCTCCTGGGACTCGTTCCCAGGCCCAGCGAGGCCTGGACCCAGGATGTGCCAACCGCAATAGAGATAAGGAATTTAGTGTGTGAATTTCACATGTGAATGTAGAATTGTTTATAGAACCTTTGATGTGCCATTTTAAAGTGTGTACTCTGTTGTTACTAAGTATCAGTTCCAATACCTAGCTCGGCTGAACCACATGGATTATCAATAAACCACACTTTGTTTCAAAATCCAAGGACTGGTTATTTTGAAATCTCATGCTTGACATTTTAGAACTGATCCTTTATTAAGAATTCATCTGACCTGGCAACTTTTAAGACGGATGGCTGAAAGAGTACCAGATAACAGAGAACCTACTGATCCACTCGAAGGAATCGAGGTGCGGACTCCCCCCTGGCACATCGTTGGGACTCGGAGAGTCGGGGGGGGTGCGGGTCCCCTTTGCACGTACAACAGCTGTTAATCACCCCTAAGAAGTGGGCACCGCGTACCACCACCACCCTGATGAAGCCCCAGCACGCCACGAGATCATCCTGCCGAGACCAGTGCAAGGGGGCAAGAGTGGTGGAAACCCCGGTGAGAGGGGGTAAGACTGTCCCATGGAGGATGAGGACGAACGGGGTGTAACTAGACCGGATGATGACCGTCCTGTTGGATCTGAGTTGGAGGAGGAAGATGGGAGTCCCCCTAAAGAGATGGACATCCTAAAGACCATGAGGGGAGAGATGACTACCATGGCGAGAGAACTACGGGACGAAATGCAAGCGAACGCCACCTTCATGGCGCAAGAGATGCAGAGGCAGATTGATTGGCTACTGCTGCGTGACTTTGGGAGAGCTCCATCAGCCACACCCGCAGCGCCGGCACCACCAGCAGCACCTGCAACTCAAGTGCCCCCAGTGGTACTGGCCCAACCAGGAGCCCCAGCACCACCGCCGGGACCCCCAGCCCCTCAAGACTATGGAAGGGGACGAGAACTGGACGCCACCTTTGACGGTGACACAGAGGAAGTGAAGTACTTCACCATTCAAGCCAATAGCTACATGCATTATTGGGGGAACACGTTCCCTGATGACTTTAGCCGAGTGGACTACCTCGGCTCCAAGCTGAAGGGGGCAGCGAGACGGTGGTACGTGAGTCTGTACGAGACGAGGGGGCCTGAGCTCGACACAGTGGCCGGATTCCTGCAGGCGCTGTTAACTCAATACGAAGATCCCCTCAAGGAGACCCGAGCCATCACGGCCTTACATGACATGCAACAAGGAGCGAAGTCGGTATGGGAGTACACGGCCGACTTCAGAGCATAGTCAGCTAAAGTTCGAGGTTGGAGTGAAATGATGATTGAAGCGTACTAGAGAGGGTTGAATGCAAGTCTACTAAACCGAGCCCTGCAGCAAGCCCGTCCCACCACACTCGTGGGCTGGGTACAACTGGCCAGTGAGGTAGAAACCAATATGAAGCGGGTGGCCCTCCAACGCCAACTGCAGCAAGGGGGAAAGGGGGGACATGAGGCTCAGTCGGGGGCCAAGACCGATGGGAAGAAAGGAACGGCCCAGGGAGGGAACTCCAAAACTTCCCCTGTGAGCAAATGCTTCCGATGTGGAGACCCAAACCACTTGGCAGCCAATTGCCCTGAGAAACCTCGAGCCCCTGACCCCAAAGCCGACCGCGGCGGGACCAAAGAAGACTTTGACCAAGGCCAAGGAATCGGTCTGAGGGAGCACCACAACATTGATGGTGCTTGACGAAGATACTATAATTCTGGATGACTTAAGTAAGGAGTCGTGGGGAATGGAGCCGGCGGAAAACGACAAAGACCTGCACTGAGAGGTGCCAGGAGGCAGGTTGCGGATCTAACGGCACCGTTTCAGGGGAGAATAACTGGATCTTTGTTTTTTGTGCCATTGACATTGCTAAATCAAAAGCTTAAATGCTTTATCCATGCCCAAGCTCTAATTGACCCAGTTAGTGGACTCTTTGGGGTTAGCCCGGAAACCCCTACCCAACCCGATCCAATTTGAACACATGGACAGGTCAGTAATGAGGGGAGAACCCTGCTTGGAGAAGACCCAGGGAGTACCGGTGGGGATAGAAGATCAGTGGGATGTATAGATGTTTGTAATCGCCCCCTCTTCCTCCTTCGACATAGTGTTGGGAGTCGGATGGTTAGCCAAGCACCAACCGGACATACAATAGGGGGACCAAACAATAGACTTTACCAATCAAAGGTGCAAACACCATTGCTGGTTAGGGGCCAGGGGGCCTAACCCTCCTCCCCGAAATGAAAGAATGTGCGTGTCGGTAGAAGAGGTCCAATCTATCCCTCGTGAGTACAGAGACTTGCGTAGAGTATTTAGCGAGGAGGAGGCGAACGAGCTCCCTCCCCACTGAAGCACCGACTGCGCCATGGAACTAATCCCTGGGCAGGAGCTGCCCAAAGCCAAACTATACTCCATGGGGTGGGCTGAGAAGGCAGAACTAAGGAAATTCATAGACAAAAACCTCAAAAGAGGATTTATTAAACCGGCCACTGCCCCGCATTCAGCGCCGGTACTCTTCCAGAAGAAGAAAGACAGGAGCCTTAGGCTTTGCACAGATTTTCACGGAATAAATGGGATTTCAATGTCCAACGCTTATCCCACCCCCCTGATGCGAGATCTAGTGAGTATGGTGTCTGAGGGGTCCATTTTCACAAAACCGGATCTGAGGGATGCACACTTTAGAGTGCGGATCAAAGAGGGGGACGAGTGGAAAACTGCATTCAACACTCCAATGGAGCAGTTCGAGTACCTCGTGATGCCTTTCGGATTACAGGGCGCTCCAGGAGAGTTTATGAACTTTATTAATGAATCTTGAGAGAGTACCTGTACAAGGGGGTGGTGGTGCACCTGGATGACATTATTATCTATTCAAAGAACATAGCTTCTCATGTACAATTAGTGAGAAAGGTGCTCACCACCCTATACGAGCACAAACTGTATGCAAAACTGTCCACCAGACTGAGCTTGACTATCTAGGATTCAGAGTGTCTGGGAAAGAACTCGCTATGGATCCCGCCAAAATACAGGCAGTGTTGGATTGGGCACTGCCGAGGACACAGACAGCTATAATCTTTCCTCGGGTTCGCAAATTTTTACAGAAATTTCATTCAAGGGTTCGCCCAAGTAATGCTACCTTTGACAGATTTGCATAAGACTAAAGGGAAGGGGCCTGAGGTGAAAAAACCGGGGGCGAAACTGACGTGGACCCCTGCCTACCAAAAGGCGTTTGAAAAACTTAAGCGGTTGTTCACAAGTGAACTGGTGCTGGCCCATCCCAAAGAGCTTAAGCCCTTCGTGGTTCAATGCGATGCCTCCGATGTAGCTGTGGGAGCCATATTGATGCAGAAAGATTCGGAGGGGTGGTTACGACCATGTGCCTACATTTCTAAGAAATTCTCCCAAGAACAGTGGAATTGGTCGGTGTCGGACAAAGAGGCGTTCGCAGTAACTTTTGCATCAAAAACATGGAGGTCCTGGCTAGAGGGAGCGAGGGTACCATTTGAAATCTGGACCAATCATAAGAACCTAGAGGCATTAACTGGCCGCAGGAAGCTAACTGAAAAACAAATTTGGTGGGCAGGATACTTTGCTAAGTTCGACTTCACCCTGAGACACATACCTGGGTCGAAAAACTCCTTAGCCAACGCGCTATCTAGACTGCCCCAACATGAGAGTCAGAGGGAGGAGGTGGTGGACTCCATCATCCCTCCCAGCGCTGTAGCGGGCACAGTGACCACCCGGTCGAAGAAGAAATGGGGAGCACCAGAGCCATGGTGGGGGGCAATAGACTAATCAAAGAGACAGAATGCGAAGGCGAAGGCACACCCCAAGGACTGATTAAAGGGGCAGGGGTTTTTTGGTACCACGACGAGAAATTGTATGTGCCAAAAACACTGAGGCAAGAGGTTTTACAACATTGACATTGTAATAAACTGTCTGGTCACTTTGGACACGTGAAGACGTTACACTTAGTCAATAGACAATTCTGGTGGCCTCAAATGAAAAAAGACATTTCAGAATTTGTGACCACTTGCCAGGTGTGTACAATGGCAAAGAAACGAGATGGGAACCCCCCCGGCCTCCTCCAGCCGACTCCCACTGCGGAACGCCCTTGGTCCGTGGTCTCTATGGACTTTATAGTGGAACTACCAGCTTCTCAGAGCAAAACTGTAATATTAGTGGTGGTGGATACTTTCTCAAAGCAAGCCCATTTCATTCCCTGTAAAAAATTGCCTACAGCAAACAAGCTTGCCTATTTGTTTTTCCAACACATTGTTAAGGTCCACTCATTCCCCGATAAGGTCATTAGTGACCGTGGCTCGCAATTCGTTGCCAACTTCTGGTGGGAGTTTTGTAAACTGACAGGCATGGAACGGGTTGAGCTCTGCCTACCACCCACAGACGGACAGGCAGACGGAACGCGTAAACGCACTTCTAGAACAGTATTTATGGTGCTATGTGAACTTCCAGCAGACTAACTGGGTGGAGCTGTTACCATTCGCAGAATATGGATACAAGAATAGTCTCCATAGCTCAACCAAAGCTACTCTGATCAAAATTGTAAATGGCTATGAGGGAAAACCATTCGCACTGCTGCCCAGCGGCAGTGGGGACAAGCCCCCCACCTCATGTCAGCAAAGGTGGGAAATGCTGGGGAAAGGGTGGTCCATAATCCAAGAAAACCTGGAAATGGCCAAACGGGATTACAAAGCGCATTATGACAAACAACATGCCCCTGAATGGGATTTTAAAGTAGGAGAAACGGTGTTCCTGTCTACAAAGAACTTGCCGTTGCCACAGACTTCTAAGAAGCTCGCGTACAACTACTTGGGGCCATTCAAAATAAAGAGGGTGATAAATAAAGTGACAGCGGAGTTGGAATTGCCAAAACTGTTTAGTAAAATCCACAGTTTTCCATTGCAGCCTTCTTTGGTGAGATCCGGGGGCTACGAGCTGGCACCCTCGCCCACCGGAGCCCAAACCTATTCAAGTGAAGGGTCAGAGTCACCATGAGGTGCAGGAGATATTGGATGCGAGAGAAAAGAGGGGGGTAATGTACTTCTTAGTACGCTGGAAGTATTTTCCCCCAGTTGTGATGAATGGGTAAAAGCATCCGACCGCCGGGCCCCCCTCCTCCTTAAAAGATTTTACCTGCTGCACACAGACAAACCCCGAGCAAGAGCTTAGGGGGAACAGTATGTCAAGCATTGTGAATTCTCTATTTGTTATAATTGTCAGATCATAGAATTGTTACTAACCATGAATTAAACCCAGGCACATCAAAGTAGCAAACCCCCTCCATTGCTTCTTTCGCTTTACTAAACAAATGCAAGAATGTCCTCTTCGAAGATAAGACCTCCTGGGACTAGTTCCCAGGCCCAGCGAGGCCTGGACCCAGGATGCGCCAACCGCAATAGAGATAAGGAATTTAGTGTGTGAATTTCACATGTGAATGTAGAATTGTTTATAGAACCTTTGACGTGCTATTTTAAAGAATGCACTCTGTTGTTACTAAGTATCAGTTCCAATACCTAGCTCGGCTGAGCCACATGGATTATCATAAACCACACTTTGTTTCACAATCCAAGGACTGGTTATTTTGAAATCTCATGCTTCACAGCACCTCGGTTTCTCTCTTGCTATCTTGTTGACAACTTTCGTCAGCAGCGGAACAGGCGGAAACAGATACAGGAACCAACCCTTCCACTGGAACATTAGTCCGTCTCCCAAGGACACCGGATCCGTTCCTCCCCTGGTGCAGAACAGGGGACACTTCAATCTCCCATCCTGTTTGGGGACCAGGAAATAACGAGAATAGAACCCCCCTGTTCTGGCTACTACAGAGACCAGTTCTATGGCTTGTTTCTGCAAGAGGTTGCTCACCTCCTCTAGCACAGGAGGGGAAGGAGGTGTGGTGACAATCACTGACTGAATCAGAACCTGAACAAAATCTATCTTGTAACTTTCTGATATGATGGAGAGAACCCATCTGTCTGTGGATATGGACTCCCAAGCCGGTAGATGGTGATGGAGGCGGATGTGAGAAGAAGGGGCAGTGATGTGTGTGGCAGAAAAGTCAAAGGCCCTGCTTCTGAGGGCGGGAGCCCTTGGATTTGTTAGTGGCCGCCAAGGTCGAAGCAAAGCGAGACTTGTTATTTCCCCTATAAGGAGATCTACTCTCCGTCTGTGAAGAGCGAGGTCTCCAGGATTGATCAGGGGGAAATTTCTGATAAGGCCTCTTGGGCCAAGGTTTGTGCCACTGCTTAGGCTTGCCAGCCCGAATAGCCAAGCCAAGGTTCCTCGAGGTCTTAATACTTTTGTTCCTCTCCTGTAGGACACTATCAGTTATCGAGCTGAAAAGACCTTCGCCTTCAAAGGGAAGGTCTTCGACATAGGTTCTGGTGTCAGGCTGAAGGGCGGTAGACTGTAACCAGGAGTGACGGCGCAGGGAGACGGCGGAAATGAGGGTCTTGTTTTGACGCAGCCAGCTGTTGTTTAGCCACAGCAAATCCCTCTTTGCAGCTTCTTCAGCGAAGCCCACTTCTCCTCATGCATAGATGACATCAATGGTGTTAGCTGTTCCCAAACCGAATACTGGTAGCGTGCCATACATGCAGCGTAGTTGGAGATTTTTACTCACAAAGCTCCCGCTGAGTAGAACAGTCTGCCAGTATCGTCGATCTTCTTGCCCTCATCAGGTGGAGAAGAGTGGGTCTTGTGTGCTTTGGCGGACGAAGAAACCACCACCAAATTGGGTTTGGGGTGAGAAAATAAAAACTCAGCACCAGCCTCCTGGACTGTGGTCCAGGCGTCGTGAGGAAATTGGTGTGGATGCCGGCTTTGTCCAAGGCTCCTTCACTGCCTGCAGAATGACTTTGGTCACTGGAAGGGCCACAACCGTCGATGTGTCTCGCTGTATTATATCAAATACAGTATCATCGACGACTGGCTGTGGTTGGACCACCGAGAGGGAGAGAGACTGTGCCATACGCTTCACCAGATCCCCGTATGACTTGAGATCCTCCGAGGGGGATATCGGAAGGTCCTCAGCTATGTGCGAATCTGGAGAAGGTTCCGCTGCCTTATCCAGATTATCAGTACCAACCTCGGAATCCAATGTCGAAGAAACTCTTCTCCCAGAGTGTTCAGATAACATTGGGGTTAAAGCATGTTCGGGTGACCGGAGTGATACCGACAGATGAGCCTGTGGGTCCCCAGACCGCTCTCTGCGTCTCTCAGGAAGAATTGACACCGATGCCGAAGGCGCACGAGTGGCAGAGTGATATGAAACCCTCGAGAATGACCCTTGGCACTTACCATGAGGGGTCCTTCTCCTAAGTGGACAGGAGGACATCTTGGGTGTTTCCCACCGTCCAATCAGGGAGGCAGGAATCTTAAAACCTTCCTCTTCCTGTGGCTGTGGGAACCACCCCTCTCTCAGTTCAGGTGACTCCGAGCAGCAGTAAAAAAGAATTATACCTAAAACACACCTAAAACAGAAATAACTAACATTCGGTCACAAAAAACGGGGTGTTAGCCCAATAGACCGATCAAACAGGCCTTTATAGGAAGAGAAACATGAAACAGGTAACAGTTTTAAGCATGAAAAAACCTCAGAAGCAGGTTGCCAGGCGAGGTAAAGAAAGGTACTGCCCAAGGTAGGGCGACAGAAGGGAGGGCAAGATGTCCTCCTGTCCTCTTAGGAGAAGGACCCCTCATGGTAGGTGCCAAGGGTCGTTCTCCCTAAGAGGCGGAGGACATCTTGGGTGCTCCCAGAGCAGTATTGTTAGTCAGGGTGGGATCGCCCTACTCAGGAAGTACATGTTGCAGGATTCGCCGACCAAAGGCTGCATCCGCCGATGCGTAGGCGTTCAATTTGTAGTGGCGAATAAAGGTGGAAACAGACGACCACGTAGCTGCTTTACACACTTCTTCAACAGAGGCGTTCTTGCTAAAGGCGGCATTAGTGGCCGCACTTCTGGTCGAATGAGCAGTGATTCCTGTGGGCACCTTGAGATGTAGCGCCTTGTACAGTTCTGCAATGCACTGTTTAATGGCGTAACTAATGGCCGACTTGGACATCTTCTGGCCCAGTCTGGGAGCTGCTGTGTTAATGAACATAGAATCTGACTTATGAAAAGGTTCAGTTCTGATCAGGAATATCTTGATTGCCCTACATACGTCCAGAGTGTGCCATATGTGCTCCTTGGGGTGCTTAGGATCCGGGCAAAAAGATGGTAAATTGATTTCCTGGTTCTTGTGGAACCTAGATGAGACCTTAGGATGAAAGGTAGGATCCGGATAGAGTACAACCTTGTCCTTATGAAATACACACAGCTCTCGCTTGACCGACAGGGCTTCGATCTCAGAAACCCTTCTGGCCGATGTTATTGCCACCAAAAAGATAGTTTTCATGCGCATCATCTTTAAAGGTACTGACATTAGGGGCTCAAATGGTGGATTTGTTAAGGCTGAAAGCACTGGGTTTAGACGCCAGGTAGGAAAGCGATGAACTTGAGGTGGGGAGCTCATTGAGGCCCCTCGAAGAAAATGACAAATATGAGGATGTGACGTTAGATTTACGCCGTCCACCTGTTGAAGTACCGAAGACAAGGCCGCAACCTGACGCCTAAGGGTAGCCAGTTTCAGACCAGAATAGAGGCCGTCCTGAAGAAACTGAAGAACTTTAGGAACTGTGGGATGAAGTGGGTCCACTCCCTTCCTCCGGCACCACCTGTGAAAGGCTTTCCATGACATGTTGTAGATCCGTGTAGTGGATTCCTTTCTGGACTCTAGGATGGTATTCGTCACTTCACTGGAATAACCCAAACCTAATAGCGATCTCCTCTCAACCTCCACACGGTCAATCTCAGCCATTCTGGATGTGGATGCCACACCGGACCCTGCAACAGCATGTATGGCCAGATTGGTAGACAAAGAGGCTCCATTATTGACATCTGCTGGGTTGATGAGAACCAGGGACGTCGAGGCCACCAGGGCGCAACCAGAATGACATCGGCTCCCAACAGACTGATCCTTCTGAGTAACTTCGGGATGACTGGGATCGGAGGAAAGGCATACAAAAGACCTTATGGCCAGGGAGACGTCAGGGCGTCCGTAGCCTCTGCCTGACTGTGGAAGTACCTCGTGAAGAACCGAGGTAGTTGGTGATTCTGATAGGAGGCAAAGAGATCCAACATCGGCTGACCGAAGTGTTCCACTATTTTTTTGAAAAAGAGACTTGTTGAGGGACCACTCCCCGGATTGCATGTTCTGTCGGCTGAGCCAATCTGCTTTGACATTGTAAGACCCTTTGATGTGCTCTGCCCTTACTGATTTCAGATGGAGCTCTGCCCAATCGAACAGCTTCATGGCCTCCTTGTGAAGGGAACTGGACTTGGACCCCCCTTGATTGTTTAGATATGCTTTGGCTGCTACATTGTCCATCCTTACCAGCACATGCTGTCCTGTCACCTTGTCTTGGAAATGTAACAGTGCCAAACGAATGGCCCGAAGTTCCAGGAGATTGATCGGAAGGTTAAACTCCTTGGTCGACCACTGACCCTGCGTAGGTATCTTGTTGAGGGTTGCCGCCCAACCTGAGAGGCTGGCGTCTGAGAACAACTGTATCTCCTTCTCCACGCAGTAGGTTCTTCCTTGGCGTAGGTTGGCGTCCTTGGTCCACCAAATGAGACTCTCCTTGATGACTATGGGTACCGTCAGAGACATGGGACGTTTCTCCATGATCTGAAACTGGTGGGGGCGTAGAAACATCTGTAGCTGTCTGGTATGAATACGTCCCCACTGAAGTGCCTCGAGGTTAGAAATCAGGAGGCCCATAAGTCTTGCCAAGGACTGAAGGGTCGACGACGATTCCCGTATCACCTGTTGCACTAACCCCTTGGTCTTTATTATCTTGTCTTCTGGAAGAAAAATAGAGTTCAGGGTCGTATCGATGACCATGCCCAGGTGTTCCAGTCTCTGAGTTGGGCGTAGATGACTCTTGGACAGATTGATTATGAAGTCATGCTGCTGAAGACAACTGATAGTGTGACGAACGTCCTGCTCTGCGTTCTTTTTCGACGTGGATCTTATTAACAGGTCGTCGAGATACAGATGCATATGTATCCCCTTCTGCCTGAGGCATGCTATCAGATTCACCAATACCTTGGTGAACACCCACGGTGCTGTTGCGAGGCCAAATGGTAGAGCTCTGAACTGGAAGGGGGACCCGTTCACACAGAAACGAAGGAATCTGCGGTGTGCAGGTAGAATCAGAATATGAAGGTAGGCCTCTGTTAAGTCCAGGGATGACATGTAATCCTGATGATGAAGGGCCTCCATTATGGACTTGATGGACTCCATTCGGAAATGGAGTAGCTTGATATTCTTGTTCAAAAATTTTAAGTCCAAAATGGCCCTCCAGTCCCCGTTCTTTTTGGGAACCGTGAAAAAAATTGAGTAGACACCTTGACATCTCTGCTTCGAAGGAACTTGTTCTATTGCAGAAATATTTGGCAGGTGGTGTATCGCTTTGAAGGTAATGTCTCTTCGTCCCGGGTTTGACTGAAGAGGAGATATGATGAAGTGGTCCGGAGGTGTCCTTTTGAACTCGATTGAGTAGCCCCAGGATACAATTTCCAGAATCCAAGAGTCGGTCTGCGAAGCCATCCAAGCTTGGCGAAAATGTAGCAGGCGACCCCCTACTGGGATGGGGTCCCAGTCATGCCTTATTGGGCTTGGGGCCCTTGTCGAATTTGTCCGACCTGTCAGACTGATTTCTCTGAAACCGTGGGTTCTGCTTGGGTTGTCCCCAGGCTGATTTCCTGTATTCCTGTTTTAGCCTGGAGGTGCTGGTGGAGGCACGAAAGGAATTAGATCCAAAACCTCTTCTGTCCGGACATCTCAGGTACTTGGGCATGGCCTTCTTCTTGTCCCGTGTCTCCACTAGGATCTTATCCAGGGTGTCTCCAAAGAGCTTTTCCCCTTGAAAGGGATAGGCTGACACTATCAACTTTGAATGAATGCCTGCTGGCCAGGCCCGGAGCCACTAGCCCCTCCTTGCAACAGTGGTTGATGCCATTGCTCTGGCGGAGAATGTAAGAGCATCCAGAGAAGCATCTGCAAAAAATTCAGCTGCCCTAAGAAGCCTGTTGGTGCCCTCCAGAATCTTTTTATCTACGTCCGGCAATAGTTGGGTTAGCCGTCTTAACCAAACAATTGCCGCCCTAGAAACTATAGAGTTTGTGGCGGATGCCTTGATGGCCAAGGCCGTAGCCTCATGGCTCTTCTTCAAGGCCAGGTCAATCTTTCTGTCCCAGTTATCTTGGACTGACCCATGACCATCTTCAGCTAGCAGCCCATGAGATTGAAGAGCCGCGATTGGGGCATCAACCAGAGGGACCTGTAGCATGTCATTAGCAAAGGAGGGTAAATCATACAGCTTCTTAACCACATTAGGGACTTGTTTGTTAGTGCTTGGTTTAGCCCATTCCGATTTTAACTGGCGCTCGAAAAACTCTGGAAAGGGAAAAACCTTATCAGAAGACTGGTAGCGAGGAAAGAATTCCGTGTTCCCCTTGGGCTTGTTTTTTGGATTAGTTAAAGGACTGTTGGTCTCCTGCTCCTCAGGTGGAACATAGAGGTCCAATGCAGCTAACACCTTAGCTAAGAGAGGCTGATACTCCTCTGCCTTAAAGAAACATGAGGGGGGCTCTGGAACAGAAATGTTATCTATCTCCTCGTCTGATAAGAATTCGCCCTCCTCCCGGTCTCCCCATAAGAGCTCGCAGACTGATTCCCATTAAGGGATCTCTCCTCCATGTGGTCACGGACTAGGGATTTCTTCTGGGACTTAGAAAGTCGGACACGCTCTCTGGTTCTCTTGGGGGAAGAAGACCTGGAAAGGAACGAGAGCTAGAGGGACCTGGCCTCCTATGAGAGGCTGCCCTGACTGCTTCCCCCACAGTCTGCTTAATAGAGTCTAAAAACTCTAATAAAAGAAGATCCCATCAGGGTACATTACCCAAGCCCTTCTGGGGCTGGTAGGACTCTGGATTATACTGGGTCTCCTCGTGGTCGCAGTCTACCGGCGAGAGGTTACCATCAGAGGGTTCTTGCCGCTCCGCAGAACTCTGTTGCCGGTCAGCCCCGTTTCGTGCCCTTTTGCGCTCTGTAAAATGGCCGCCGGCCTCTGGAGGGGCTTTTGCTTCTCGCGCCTCTTTCCGAGCCGGGGAAGACCAGCGCCACTTTCGTCCGCTCCTCTGCGGGCCGGCCTTACAGGGCACGTTGCCAGTAGCCGAGGCAAGCCCTGAGGTCATGCCGGCTCCGGAGGACGTCTCTTCAGCTTCATGCCAGCGGCTTGGAAGAGCGTTGTCTTCCATGAAGACGTCCTTGGAGCGACGGTCCATCTAGCTTCGCGCCGTGGCTTCGCGCCTGAGCCGCCACAATGCAGTTCCTCTCCTCGTTGAAGGAGGAAAGGCAGAAGGAAGGAAAGGTAGAAGCTAAAGAAGTTAGTTATAGGAAAGATAAGAACAAGAAGATAAAAAACAAGAAAGAGGAAGGAAAGGTATGCATATACATACACTTTAAAAAAAAAAAACAGATATAAAGATAAAGGGATAGGAACCTATCCTGAACCTTGCTCTCCCTGTCAAGGCAGGAAAGGAACTGAGAGAGGGGTGATTCCCACAGCCACAGGAAGAGGAGAGTTTTAAGATTCCTGACTCCCTGATTGGACAGTGGGAAACACCCAAGATGTCCTCCGCCTCTTAGGGAGAAGTGCTAAGCCTCTGAGCGTTGGTCCCACTCCGGTAATTCATGGGGAGGGTACCAAGAATATGGCGATGGATTTGGGTAAGGCCCAAATGAGCAAGGCCACTGATGTTGGTCCCACATAGGAGGTGGCAGCAACCGTCAAATCATAGCACTCGACTCGATCTCTCTCTGTCTTGTAGTAGGTGGAAGCAGTACTAAAGGTTCACTCGGCGCCGAAGCCTCGACTTCCAATACTGAACCACTGTCGCTCCGACAACGTGATCCCAACCTGGACAAATGAGTCCGCTGGGTTAGGTGGATTTCCTGCTGATCCCAAAAAATGGGTCGGCTGAGAACCGTGTCTCCCGGATACCAATGGACTTTGAGGACTAGAAGACTCCAGAATTCTCCAAGGTGGAGCAGTCTGCGCCGACACCGACTCCATCGAAACATCCCTAGAAGGGGAAGGAGTGCGGGAAAGTCTGTTCTTCCGCTTACCCTTCGATTTCGACTTCTTTGGGAGGGACGATCAGGTCCCTGAAACGTCCCGACATTTCTTAGTCAGCATGGGCTCCACTAACCCTTCAGAGGGTCATTTTGTGGATCGACCCCGCTCAGTCGGCATACCCATCTGTGATGGCGACGATGGATCTATCGATGCCGAAGCCATAGACTGGGTAGCGTCCCCCATCGATGCCGATGGGCCTGTAGCAATTTTTGGTGGACGAAGAGCCAATTTGACTAAAGCTGCTGATAGCCTTGCCGCCCGATTTTTCCGCATCTGCCTCGAAAATCTCAAGCAATGCGGGTACAAGTTGACATGGTGTCCCTCGCCCAAGCACAACAAGCAGAGGAAGTGACCGTCAGGGGGTGCGATTTTACTATCACACTTCAGGCAGTGCTTGAAGAACCCCCAAAGCTTTTCCATACGCACTAGAACCCACGAGGGAAGGGAGAAATTATGGCCCCGAGGGGCAAAGTCCAACACAAAGTTGTTTGTTTTTTTAACAACTAACAAGGCTAGGAAAAAAAAAAAACGGGCAAGAAGGGGAAAATCCAGAATGATTACCAGGCACCGACCAGAGCAGTCAAAGAGATATCCTTTCAACACAGCAATCAAGAAGGCACTGGCGGGATCCTCGTGCTGGCTCCGGTGAGCATGCGTATTGGGACGCCTGCGCATGCCCACTGGTGCCGAGCGCGAAAAAATCCCGGGCTTTTTAGGTACCGATTTGGGGATTGGCGTGGGCGCTCTATCCCATGAGTGTGAAGCACAGACCACGAAGAAGATGAGGTTAGTGGAATCCAGAAACCAGCCAATCCTGGACTGCTGCATTGTGGTACTATAGCTTTTTTTAAAAAAAAGATGTGATCAGTATCAAACACTTTCCTGCAAAAGGACGTGCAAACATGCTAAGAAAAGAGACGGTAGTTAGTTTGGAGAAATTGATATGTACTCCAAAGTAGAGATGAAACAAGTGTATTCAGTCCCAGTTACTAGCATCTTTTCATGAACCCATTACAAGAAAAAAAATCCTTGCTGTTCTATTCTCCATCACCAATGCCTTGCAGTTGGCCCAAACCCTGTCTTAGAAAGCTCTGATGGAAATTCTGCCCAAGAGCTTAGCTCCCAGCAGGAGATGACTGAGCATTTGAAAATCTGGAGCTCTTATCTGACAGCTCAAACCTCAACTCACCTGCATGTGATCAAATGCAATCCCAACCTTTTCATTGAAATCCTCGCTGAAGAGAGGAATTTTAGCATAGCGTTGGCTGAAGTGATTGAGCATGATGAATTCTGCATTCATCTTCATCCCAACTTCAATCGCTTGGGAGGTAGTGCTGAAAGATAATTATGGCACAGGAGATAATAAAGAGCTAAGAGGGTGGAAAAGCACACCAATATATACAACCCTCAATGTGGCCAAATCTGTGGATCTGGAGACTGGAGCAGTGAACAGAAAAAAAGAGGTCTTTCTATAAACCTACGAAATGTTCCAGATTTGCAGAAATATCTGAAATCTAAAAAAAATTCACTGGGGGTTAACCACCTTCCGCCAAAATAATTGACGTCTAACTGTAGCTTTAAGAAATTGGACTTCCCCAGGCTGTTAGTGCTGGGGGATTTCAATGTCTATGTTGATTATGCAGCATCCTCACAAGCCCAGGACCTAGTGTAATCCATGGAGATGCTGGGACTCACCCAGATTGTATCAGCACCCACCCACCAGACTGATCACATGCTGGATTTGATTTTGGGGGCTGGGATAACATTGGATCTGATAGCTATTCACGCAGTTCCATGGTCAGATCACTATGCCCTGAAAGTCCAACTGGACCTGCAGCCCCCCTCCTGTTTAGGCAGTGAGCAGATTTATGCTTGCCCACAGAGCAAACTGGACCCTGAGCGGCTTCAGGAAGCTCTATGGGATCCAATGCCCCCTTGGCAGGTCATTAGATGAGCTAGTAGAGGATTGGTACTTCCAGCTCTCTACAGCCTTCAATGACATTGTCCCCCGGCACCGTCTTTGTTGCCGTGCCAAAGCAGTCCCATGGAATACCTTGGAGCTGCAGAGGATGAAGGGACAACTTAGATGGCTAGAGCGAGCGTAGCGGCATTCTTATGACGAAGAGTCAAGAGCTTCTTATAGAACATTTATCAAGGTCTATGAGAAGGCAATGAAGTCTGCAAAGAAAGAATTCTATGCAGCCTCCCTTGCGTCTGTGAAATCGCGACCAGCCCAACTGTTCAGAACGATTCAATCATTAACCACATTGCCAACTGGCAACCAAAAGGTTAGGGAATTGAATACTGGCTGTGAGGCCTTTGCGACTTATTTCACAGATAAAGACTTGACTCTCCACCAAGATCTTCCAGCCACAATTGATACAGTACAGGAAATAGAAACCTGTCATCTGTCTTCTGGTCCTACTTTGGACCACTTCAACGGACTTTCTGTGGAAAATGTGGACAGGATTTTGCAGCAGTGAAGCCTACCATTTGCCCTTTAGATCCATGTGCATCATGGCTTGTAAAAGCAGGTGGTGATGGCATCCGGGGTTCTCTGGCTGATATTATCAACCTGTCCCTGTCATCAAGGATGCTCCCAGCCAGGCTCAAAGAGGGAGTGGTTCATCCACTTTTTAAAAAGCCATCCTTGGATCCAATGGTCCCAGCCAATTACCTCCCAGTTTCAAATCTTCCTTTTTGGGGTAAGGTAATTGAGAAAGAGATGGCAGAGCAGTTCCAAGCTTTCCTGGAGGATGCATCTGCCCTCAACCCATTCCAGTCCGGCTTCTGCCTGGGCCATGGGACGGAGACTGTTCTGGTTGCTCTTACAAATGACTTCAGAAGCAGTGCTGGCTCTAGGGTGTGTGGCGCCCCAGGCAAGCTGTTTGCCCCCCGCTGCCCTACTTCCCTCCGCAGCGCTGCAATGCAGTGCTGCGCTCCATCCCCCCTCCCTCCAATCAAAGCGCACTACGCCAAGGCTGGGCCCTACCGGCTTCTATGTGGCTGGTGCACCATCTAATCTTTTGAAGCACACACAGGAGAAGGCTTCCCCCCCCCCTTCCTGGAACTGAATTAAATTAGATGCCGTGTCAGCCACATCAAAGCCAGTAGGGCCCCACCTCAGGGCGCTACTCTGACCAGGCCGGGGGGACTGGTGGGCAGGCGAAGCACAAGGGAGGGGAGCGGGCGTGTGGCGGGGAGACATGTAGGCAAGCAAACCAGGTGGTTGTCATGGGCACTGGGAGGGGGAGCTTAATTCAGCGACCCCCTCCTCCCGGTGCCCTAGGCAATGGCCTACTTTGCGTAGTGGGCAAGCCGGCCCTGTTCAGAAGGCATCTGGATCAAGGCGGATCAGTGCTGCTGTTGCTTTTAGATCTATCAGCAGCATTTGACACGGTTGACTATGATCTAATGACCCACCGCCTTGCCGACATTGGAGTCAAGGGGTTGCCTTACAGTGGTTTTCCTCCTTTCTCCATGGTTGGGGACAAAGTGTGGTGGTCAGCAAGAAGACCTCCCTGCGACATCCATTTGAATGCGGTGTGCCTCAGGGAGCTACTCTCTCACCCATGGTATTTAACATCTATATGCATCCCTATGCCCAGATTGCTCGAGGTTATGAGCTGGGTTGTCACCAGTATGCAGATGCACCCAGCTCTACCTGTTGATGGACACCCATTCAAACTCCACCCCAGATCATCTGACCAAGGCCTTAGAAGCTGTGGATGGATGGCTGCAGTTAAGTCGGCTGAAGCTTAATCCAGCTAAAATGGAGGTCCTGTACTTGAGTCATGAGGGGTTAGAGCTGGGCATCCAGCTCCCAACCATTAATGCAAGACAGAGCTATTCTACCAGGCCTTCAGTTGTGGCAGCGGCTGTCCTTACTCCATCTGCTTGGCCTCCCTTGCCTCTCATGATGCTATCTTATTTTGATCTTAATTTATTATTCCATCTCTGGGCCTGCTGCTGTACTGATATATAGGATGCGCCCTATGGAAACCGTTGCCTGTGACATACATGCTGTTTGTTTTATTGTATTTTATGGTTTAAGTTTGTAGTTTTTAATTGTTTTAACTTTTGTTGTTATCCGCCGCCCACGTGTGGGAAAGGGCAGAATACAAATCAACAACAATTTGTTTTTAAATGAATGTCGTCTGTAGTTGTTGCTAGGCAACCACATAGCCTTCAAGCCTTAGTTTCTATCAGTAAAAAGCAGAGGGAAGGACTAATTAGGGCCAAGTCCAGCAGCAACCATCGGTGTGACCTGCTACCACACAACTTGCATGGCTCACCCCACAAAAGCCAGTGTGATGTAGTAGTTTCAGACCAGGAACTAGGAAACCCAAGTTTGAATCACCACTCTCACATGGAAGCTCACTGGGCCAGTTACATATTCTCAACCTAACCTACTTCACAGGGTTGTTGTGTGAATAAAATGGAGTCAAAAAGAATGATGTAATGGAGGCAAGAAGAATGGTGTAAGATGCTTGAGGTCCCTGTTGTGGAGAAAGGCAAAGTAGAAGTCCAGCGGAAGATGGGGCTGCCCAGACAAAAGGTAGGCAGGTTGGTCGGCAGGGAAGGAGAGAAGCAGGGAAAAGTGAGGAAATGTAGGTTTGCCTAGAGGACGGAAACAAGTAAGAGTGTCAGGAGAGGATACATAGGGGTGGCCACATGTGGCTCTTTCACACACATTGTGCAGCTCCCAGAGGTCAAGAAGAAACTTAATGCAGGCTTACTCTCAAGTAAGGCATCAGGACCTCAGTCAGCCTCTGAGTGCTGACCCATAGGTAGGAAACTATTTCTGCCATGTGTTAAGTGGGGAAGGAGGAGGAAATAGGAAGGCTTGCAAGCTCTTTTCCTCCACCACAGAGGTTGCCCAGAGACCTAGAACAGGGAAAGAGAGGGAAAGAGCCAAGAGAAAAAAATGACCACATATGGAAGGGAAACTGTTGGCCATGCCACTGAGTCCAACTGGGCATGCACTTAGGATTCCCACCCTTCCCCCTGTTGGACAGATGGAGCAACCCAAATGCAGCCACTGCCAAGAAAGGCAATGAGATAGAGAGCAGTGAGTGAGTGAGGGAAGGAATACAAGAGGGCAAGTGCCAGTGGCAATCCTTAGCTTGGTGAACGACAATGGTGGTGGAACTGGAGGGAGGGGCATGATGGCTGCCCTCACCCCTCCATTGCAAGGTGTACTGGGATGGCCAATGGCAGGTCCTGCAGCCTAGCCAAGTGAGCTGTGGCTCTAATAGAAGAGGATTGCCTCCCTCTCATGGCTGGCCAAGTGCCATGGTCCCGACAGGTTTGTGAGATTGCTGAGCACGGGGGAACTGCTGCTGTATCCCTCTCCTGCACTGGGCTTTGGAAGTAAGCAGGTTAACAAGTCTGCCATCAGGTTACAGGCAGCTGTAGAAGTGATAGTGAAGCTGTAGTGTCCCTCAGTTTGCCTGTAATAACACTTCACACCATTTCTCAGCTGAGTACTCCCCCCGCCCCCCCGTAGGGCTTTTCCATTGGAAGGAGGAACAGAATTAAAGAGCATGGTGCAGATTTCCCCCTTAGTATCATAGTTCTTATAGAAACTGTATTTACTAACCTTGGTGTCAAGCCAAAAAGAGATGCATAATGATCAGTGATTTATACAGTACATGTGTGTTTCCTTCTCCCAGTGACAACAAAAAAAAATTCCTTAACCTTTCCCAATGCTGGTCTTATGGGGACTGCTATTCCCAGTTTTTTTTTTTTTAAGCCTTCTAGCATACCATGTTGTAAAGTACATGAATCTATCTTATCTTTCTGGGAAAAGCATTAAGAGTTTTAAGAAAAATGTGTCACTTCCAGGATTTGGAGAATGCTGAGCTGACCTGACTCTCTAAGGGGGGCAGACTGGAGCTTCTGTTCGGGGTAGTAAAGGGCAAATTTTTGCCTTCTGCCTACTTTTCTCAGTGAGAGATCAGTCCAAGATATGCACAGGAAACTTTGAGGTGATTTACCTTGGCTAAAAGGGAGTCCCGGGGTGGGGGGGCTCCTTTGAAGCTTTGAGGGATCCCCGGAGAAGAGTTGCATATTCATCATCTGCAGAAGCTTACAGAGTCATTTATTTGACATAAGCTGGACAAGATCCTAATCTTCTTTGAGACTGCTAAACATCTGATGCTGTACGAGACCAGTGTTGATTTGGATAACCTTAGAAAAAGGTACTGATTGCTATCTGGCAATCCGGGACTATTTTAAAGCAAACAAAATAATATTAGAAGCTGGGAAAGAGAAAGTTTGAAAGCTTGGAAGAAGAAGAGGAGAAGGGGTGAATTTTGGACTTTGTTAAATTAAGGACAGTGTTAAAAATTGGAAAGGAATTTATTGTTTTGTCTACCTGCGGTCGTGGAGTGAAAGCACCATCGTCAGAGATCTGCAGTTTCTACAGTCAACACAGGAAATACGTCAAGTATTGTGAGACTTTGTTACCAGTGAGAACGTGACTTGGGGCAAGCAAAGCAGGAAGTAACTATTGAAGAAGTGTACCTATTCTAGGATTGTTTTACCATAGAAAAACATCGGCGGCCATTACTGAGAGGGTAAATTTTTAAAAAATTAATATCTGAGCAAGGCAAGGTCGGAGGACGGCAAAATTAGGCTCATTTGAAAGGGAAAGTTCTAATCTATCAAACCTGATAGTTGAAATTTAATTTGGTGATATCAAATTTTTTGCTGTTTTTTTTTAATCAGTCAAAGGTAACCCGTGCAAGGGCTGCCTCATTGGAGAAGATGCAAGATCAGTTGGAAGCAATGGAAGCTAGGATGATGAAAGGGGTGGAAAAGATGATAAATGGTTGCAAGAAAAAACTTTAAAAAGATATTGAGAACTTTAAAAAAGAAATGGAAGAGCTTAGAAAGGAAACAGTGGTGGTGTAAAAAAAGTGCAGGAGGTAGAAGGGAAAGTTAAACTCCAGGATTCCACCTTATTAAAAATGCAAGAAAAAATAACAATCCATGACTGTAAATTGATGGAGACACAAATACGTCTGATAGGAGTACCTGAAGAAGGGACAGACTTAAAAGAGCCTTGCCAAAGGCTGAGCACATCTCACAGAGGTCTGAGAGGAACAGAACAGAGCAGAGCAGCTGGAGAAGTTGCTGGGAATTTCTGAGTGTTGGAAGACTTCATTCTGAGCTTGTGGGGCTGCCTAAAATTCTGAGGTGTGATAGCAGGGGAACTGCTGTTTGTTTGGTCTTTGTTTGCTCTTTGTTTGGTTGAGTGGGCTAAAGGAGAAAGAGATTGAGAGTGATTGCTGCTGATTGCTGAGGAGTGCCTCTGCTCCACCCTCTTTGCATTTTAAGCTGCGCCTTGCCAAAGGCGCGAGCCGAAGGGCGAGAGCTAAAGGGCTCTTGGCCTGTGGCTCTTCGCCTGGGGATTCCCTAAGAACCAGGAACCCAGATCCCTGATTTCCTTGTTCTCCCAATAAGGTAAGTTCCCAATAAGGTAAGTTAAGTTAAGGTAAGTTGACCCTCCAGAGAGGAGCCACTTAAACAAACAGCATTTAAAGAGGACTGTATATTTTAAAATATATATATATATATATCTCATGAAGATAGACTGCCAGCAGGGGGTTGGGGGCTTTCCAGTGTTTTGCGCTGAGTGTCACATGTACGACTATCTGCCCAAAGGACAGAAGTCTTGGGTGTGTGCTCGATGCAAGGAGCTCCTGGTCCTCAGGGAACGAGTTCGTACCCTTGAGGCCGAGGTGACTGCCCTGGAGAAGCAGAGACGGTCAGTTAGGCACTTGGGGAAGACTCTCGGAGGCGTATTAGATGAGCCCCGCTCTGAATGTAGCAGCACCGTTGCTGCCAGAGAGCGTGAGGGTCCAGAGGGAACAGGGCACCGTGCTGAGGATAAGGGGAATGCGCCCTCAGAAGGGACCTCTTCTTCGGTTGGTGAGCGGGAATCCTTTTGCGCCAAGGAACCATCCCTGAGCAGGGGGAGGGGGGGGTGGTAGTTGGTGATTCGATCCTTAGGCAAGTAGACAGATGGGTGGCAAAACCACGTACTGACCGTATGGTGACTTGCCTGCCTGGTGCGAAGGTAGCGGACATTACGCGTGTAGTAGATAGACTGATAGACAGTGCTGGGGAGGAGCCTGTGGTTGTGGTGCATTTTGGCACCAACGATGTGGGGAAATGCAGTCGTGAGGTCCTGGAGGAAAAATTTAGGCTGCTAGGCAGGAGACCTAAGGCCAGGACCTCCAAGGTAGCCTTCTCGGAAGTGCTACCTGTTCCACGTGCAGGGCAGGAGAGACAGGCACAAATTAGAAGTCTCAATGTGTGGATGAGACGATGGTGTAAGGAGGAAGGTTTTACGTTTGTTAGGCACTGGGATGCGTTCTGGAACAAGCGGGAGCTGTACAAAAGAGACGGTCTCCACTTGTTCCCGGATGGAACCAGGCTGCTGGCGCTTAAAATCAAAAAGGTGGCAGAGCAGTTTTTAAACTAAATCTTGGGGGAAAGCCGACAGGAGATGAAATGTCTCTGCTTCAGGAGGACTCGTCTCAAAGAGATGAAGGGTTGGCTACTATTTTTCTACCGGGTAACGGACCAGAGTTGTCCACTGTAATAGTGACAAACAGTATGGACTGTCTGCCAGAGTCTCGAGGAGGCAGGAGGAAGGTGGCGGGCCTAGCTTGCCTGGGAAATTATAGATGTTTATATGCAAATGCTAGAAATGTTCGAAGTAAAATTGGTGAATGGGAATGTTTAGTGTTGGGAGAAAACATAGACATTGCAGGAATTTCAGAAACTTGGTAGAATGAGGAGAATCAGTGGGACACGGTGATTCCTGGATATAAGTTATATCGGAAGGCTAGGGAGGGAAGGGTTGGAGGTGGGGTGGCTCTATATGTCAGAGAGGATATACGGTCCAGTAAGACTGAGGTCAGAGAATTAGATTCACTTTTAGAAATGCTTTGGGTTGAAATAGAGGGCCCAAAAGGAAATTTAACTATGGGAGTTTGTTATCGCTCACCAAATCAAAAGAGAGAGGACGATTATAATATGATGGAAGGATTAAAGATAGCGGCTAAACGTAAAAACTGTGTCGTAATAGGTGATTTTAACTACCCACAGATTGATTGGGTCAATATGTGTTCTGGTCGAGAGAAAGAGATTGAGTTTCTTGATGCTCTCAATGACTGTGCTATGGAGCAGATGGTCTCAGAACCTACCAGGGGTGGGGCGATCCTGGATTTGGTCCTAAGTAATGCCCAAGACTTGGTGAGAGATGTAAAAGTGATTGCACCGCTTGGGAGCAGTGACCATAATGTTATTGATTTCACCATTTGTATAAATAGGGAGTTGCCCAAAAAGACCGCCACAACCACGTTTAACTTTAAAAGGTGTAAATATACTGAGATGAGGAGGCATGTGAGGAAGAAACTGAAAGGAAAGGTAAATACGGTCAAAATCCTTGGGGAAGCTTGGACACTATTTAAAACTATAATCCTAGAAGCTCAGATAAAATACATACCACAAGTTAGGAAAGGCACAAATAGGCATAAGAAAAGGCCTGCATGGTTCACGAACAAAGTAATGGAAGCTGTAAAAGGTAAGAAGGACTCCTTTAAGCGGTGGAAAACCAGTCCAAGTGAGATTAGTAAAAGGGAACACAGGCTGTGGCAAATCAAATGCAAGACTGTGATCAGGCAGGCAAAAAGGGACTATGAGGAGCATATTGCAAAAAACATAAAGACCAACAATAAAAATTTCTTCAAATATATTAGAAGTAGGAAACCAGCCAGGGAGGCAGTGGGGCCCGTGGATGACCATGGGGTAAAAGGATTACTGAATGAGGATAGGGAAATGGCTGAGAAGCTGAATGAATTTTTTGCCTCCGTCTTCACTGTGGAAGATGAGAACTTTTTACCCGTCCCAGAACCACTAATTTTGGAAGGGGTGTTGAAAGACCTGAGTCAGATTGAGGTGACAAAAGAGGAGGTCCTACAACTGATAAGACAAATTAAAAACTAATAAGTCACCGGGTCCGGATGGCATACATCCGAGAGTTCTGAAAGAACTCAAAGTTGAATTTGTGGATCTTCTAACAAAAATCTGTAATCTTTCATTGAAATCTGCCTCCGTTCCTGAGGACTGGAAGGTAGCAAATGTCACCCCCATCTTTAAAAAGGGTTCCAGAGGAGATCCGGGAAATTACAGGCCAGTCAGTCTGACTTCAATACCGGGAAAGTTGGTAGAAACCATTATCAAGGACAGAATGAGTAGGCACATTGATGAACACGGGTTATTGAGAAAGACTCAGCATGGGTTCTGCAAGGGAAGATCTTGCCTCAGTAACCTGTTACATTTCTTTGAGGGGGTAAACAAACATGTGGGCAAAGGAGACCCAATAGATGTTGTTTACCTTGACTTCCAGAAAGCTTTTGATAACGTTCCTCATCAAAGGCTCCTTAGAAAGCTTGAGAGTCATGGAGTAAAAGTACAAGCCCTCTTGTGGATCAAAAACTGGCTGAGTAATAGGAAGCAATATAAATGGGCAGTCTTCGCAGTGGAGGACGGTAAGCAGTGGGGTGCCGCAGGACTCGGTACTGGGTACCATGCTCTTTAACTTGTTCATAAATGATTTAGAGTTGGGAGTGAGCAGTGAAGTGGCCAAGTTTGCGGATGACACTAAATTGTTCGGGGTGGTGAAAACCAGAGAGGATTGTGAGGCACTCCAAAGGGATCTGTTGAGGCTGGGTGAGTGGGCGTCAACGTGGCAGATGCGGTTCAATGTGGCCAAGTGCAAAGTAATGCACATTGGGGCCAAGAATCCCAGCTACAAATACAAGTTGATGGGGTGTGAACTGGCAGAGACTGACCAAGGGAGAGATCTTGGGGTCGTGGTAGATAACTCACTAAAAATGTCAAGACAGTGTGCGTTTGCAATAAAAAAGGCCAACGCCATGCTGGGAATTATTAGGAAGGGAATTGAAAGCAAATCAGCCAGTATCATAATGCCCCTGTATAAATCGATGGTGCGGTCTCATTTGGAGTACTGTATGCAGTTCTGGTTGCCGCACCTCAAAAAGGATATTATAGCATTGGAGAAAGTCCAGAAAAGAGCAACTAGAATGATTAAAGGGCTGGAGCACTTTCCCTATGAAGAAAGGTTGAAACGCTTGGGACTCTTTAGCTTGGAGAAACGTCGACTGCGGGGTGACATGATAGAGGTTTACAAGATAATGCATGGTATGGAGAAAGCAGAGAAATAAGTACTTTTCTCCCTTTCTCACAATACAAGAACTCGTGGGCATTCGATGAAATTGCTGAGCAGACAGGTTAAAACGGATAAAAGGAAGTACTTCTTCACCCAAAGTGTGATTAACATGTGGAATTCACTGCCACAGGAGGTGGTGGCGGCCACAAGTATAGCCACCTTCAAGAGGGGTTTAGATAAAATATGGAGCAGAGGTCCATCAGTGGCTATTAGCCACAGTGTGTGTGTATATATAAATTTTTTTGCCACTGTGTGATACAGAGTGTTGGACTGGATGGGCCGTTGGCCTGATCCAACATGGCTTCTCTTATGTTCTTATGTTAACATGTAATAATAATAATTGCTGATTTCTTGGTGGAAGATCCTGAAGGGACTAGAAATATGTATGATTATATGTATAGAGTGAATTCATTATATGCCAAGAAAAATAACTTACCAAGAGGTGTGGTTATAAGACATATGACAAAAGGAATGGTGGGGAAAATCTTGAATAAAAATTTTGAAAAGACATTGATAGTGGGAGGAAGCAGAGTAAGTATAATGAAAGAATTGCCAAGACAAGTGATAAATGACAGGAGAACATATAAGAAATTAACAGAAAAACTACGTGACAATGGAATGAGGTATAGATGGATAATACCTGAAGGTTTGAGCTTTGAGCTACAAGGAAGAAGGATTAGAATTACAAATACACAAGAGCTGCGTAAATTTTATGAAGAGAATAAAGAATTTGCACCATGTTGGATTATAAATTATTATCTTGGAATGTTAATGGACTAAATTCACCACAAAAAAGAAAGGCAATATTTCATTGGATTAAAAAACAAAACTGTAATATAATTTTCTTACAAGACGTTCATATTAAACAAAAGGATTATAAATTTTTATGGAATAAACAACTGAGACTGGAATTTTTTTCACTGGCTGAACAGAAGAAAAGGTGTGTGGTTTTTTTATATTAAACAAGAATTGGACCCAAAAATAATATTTAAAGATAAAGATGGAAGATTTGTGGCAGTGGAAGTAATAATAAATGCAAAAAAAACCTTTATTATTGGGACTGCATGCACCAAATGGTGCAAAAGATGTTTTTTTTAAGACATTATAAAACAACTTGATGAAGTGACATATGACCAGGTCATGATTATGGGAGACTTTAATGGAAGAATTCAGAATACATTGGACAGAGCTGGGGAAAAAAGTAACGTTAAAGAAGGAAAATTGCCAAAATCCTTCTTTGAACTGGTTAAACAAGAAAACTTGGAAGACATATGGAGAAAATTTAATCCTGAAGTACGAGATTATACATTTTTTTTCAGCAAGACATAATACTTTTTCCAGAATTGACATGTTATGGGGTACAAAGGACTTAGGCCTTATAACTAAGAAAATAGAGATCTTACCGAAGATAGGTACAGATCATAACCCAATATTATGGATTACAAAATTGTCTAAAAAAGTGAGAAGATGGCGCTTAAATAACAGCTCTATCGCTGCCAGATATACTCATATATATTTAGTCTAATGAAAATCATGTATTTTAATTTAACTGACTGGTTTTTATGTTTAATTTTAATTGTTAAATTTAAAGTTTTATTTATGTTAATGTGTAAGTTGTTGTTAGCCGCCCTGAGCCGCCTAGGCGGGGAGGGCGGGATAGAAATAAAAGTTATTATTATTATTATTATTATTATTATTAAATGAAGATTTACTACAAAATAAAGAATTAGTGACATCTCTAGAAAATGAAACTAAAGCTTTCTTCCAAATAAATGATACAGATGATATAGAATTTCAGATGGTGTGGGATGCTTATAAAGCCGTAATGAGAGGAATATTGATTACATTAAACAATAAGGACAAAAGGGCAAAAGAAAAACAGATGTTGGACATTCAAAATGAAACAATATTTGATAAATTTCATAAAGGAAGACTAAGAGGGGTTTCTCCCTACAAAGTGGCAAAATAGAATTGAAAACTGCTGTGGAGTTGAATAACAAATACGATTGGTTTCAAATGCAACAAATAAAGAGTTTGGTGGAAAATTATATTAAAACTAAAGGAATAAGACGAGAGCAAATAGAAATGGAGAAAGTTCTGCTTGGAGATAATGAAAAATTAATTTCAAAAACTTATAAGTTACTTTTAAAATGGTCTACAGAAGATGAAGTAGTGAAATCTCAAATGATTAAATAGGCAATAAATGTAAATAAAGAAATACAGATGGATACATGGGAATATTTATGGAAGAACTCTATGAAACTTTCAACATGTCAGAGTATTAAAGAGAACTGTTTTAAAATGATGTATAGATGGTATATGACTCCTAAAAAATTGGCAAAGATGAATAACAAGATGCCAGACAGATGTTGGAAATGCAAAAAACATGAAGGTTCTTTCTACCATATGTGGTGGACTTGTGAAAGAGTGAAAAAGTATTGGCAGATGATCCAACAAGAAATGTCTAGGATCTTGGGATATGAATTCAAGAAAGTTGAAGAGACTTTTCTGTTGGGATTACAAATGGAAAAATTTCCAAAAGAAAATAGAACTGTAATTTGTTACTTGCTTTCAGCTGCTAGGACACTATATGAGCAGTTATGAAAGCAAGAAAAAAATACCAGAAAAATGGGATTGGATTGTAAAAGTTATGACATGGAGTGAGATGGACAAATTAACAAGAACTTTAAGAGACTATGAGGGAGTGGAAAATTTTTAGAAGTTATGTAGAAGACGAGTGGAAAGCAAAAGGACTTTGGACAATTTTTGATAATGATTAAACTTTAGAAGAAAGAAGAATATTAATTTTAGTTCTTAGTAATTAACGGTACCTTTTAATGTTAGTATTTTGAGTAAATAACACTGGCAGGGGTCAAGTAACGGGGGGAGGGGTGATCAGAAATAAGCACATGGGATAGATGAAAAGGTTATTAACGGAAATTGTTACCATATGTTATCAATAAAATTGTTTAAAACAAAAAAAAGAAAAATGTGTTTAATATTCGTTCATGTCTTTGATTTAGAGATATTCAAAAGGGAGTGGAGAAAATAAAGGATATATGGAGAAAACTTGGAAAGTAAAGAAACATTGGACAATTTTTTAGTAGTAAGAATATATACATTGAACTTTAGCAGTTAGAAGTGCCTTTAATATTGATTTTGAATTTATAACCTCGGGGAAGTCAACATTGGAGGGAGGGGGGATCGAAATGTCATATGGGTTAATGCGAGGGGAAAAAAAATTAAAAAATAGTTAAGTTTTGTAACCATATGCTACCAATAAATTGTTTAAACACAAAATATTCGTTCATGTCTTGCATCTCTCTAACATCTGACATTTATTCTATGTGGTTCTTATATCAAGCAAGTTTGGCCACCTCTGGCCAACCTGGCACCAGAATCAGATGACTCCGTTTCCTTTTGAGAGAAGTGTGCTCTCCCTGACATGGCTGCAGCAGGTACTGTAGTTAAATGGTTAAGCTGCCATTAGATATTTTAACTGATCTATTTAGATGGTTGTTGTTTTTATGAATTTTTATTATCTTGTTCTTACCATATGCTGCAAGTCACCCTGAGCCCATTTACAGGGTAGAGCAGGATACAAATTAAATTAAATAGATAAATAAATTTGATAAAAAATCAACAGACATTAGTTCCAAACTGAAAGCAGTATCTTTGAATCCCTCAGATTGATTGATATATGTGATTTACTGCTTTAATATGTTGAGAATGTTGTAAAATTAAAATAAAAACAGGTTAAAAAAAAGATGGGGCAATTTAAAAAGTCTCCTTACTCAATCAGAAAAAATGAAAGACTGGAAGACAGTATGTAACCTATTTGATGCTATTGAATCAAATACTCCGGAAGGTTGAACCATTTTACAGGCAGGATTGACTAAACTTTTAAATTATGTTAATAAAGCTCAGAGTTTTCCACTAAGAGAGGCTAATTTTTAAGACTTCACACACCAAAAAGTGTAGAAGGTTTTTATTTTATTACTTTTAAACATGGTTTGTTCATCATCTTTTTAATTTCATGTACATTTTTTAGAGCATTTATGATAAACCATTCTGACACCAGCGTAATATTGGGATTTATTTTGTTCCTTACACGAGGCTTACAATAATATATGCTAGTGAATGAAAGCATTCCTGTGGCTTGATGGGACTTTGAATCTTGGCTCACTCAAAGAGATGTGTGTGTAAAGTACAGTAAAGTTGCAGTCAACTTATGGCAACCACATAGGATTTTCAAGGTGGTCAAAGAGATGGATGGAATGATATACTGGAATTTTAAGCAAGAAAGACTTTGTATGCTGTCTGATGCTTTTCTTTTGTTTCTATATGCTAATGCTGGCTGAATTCAAGAGAGACAGAGCTTTTGACTTCCTTCCTGCCACTTATATGCTAAGAGAAAGTGTCCATACTTAATAACTGCTAGAAAGTCTCTTACCTGTGTGTCTTCTCTATAGCCTCCTCTTCCAAGCCATCTTCAAGCGTAGCTTCGTGAATCAACAGAGAAGCATTTTTCCCTGCGTAAGACAACACAGTCAGCACATTTGTGAAATGGGGGTTAGGAATTTTCAAAGCAGATGTATATCATTATATAAAGGGACATCTCTTGGCTTTCTTCACAACATTCTGGAAAACTGGGTGAAAACAAATAAAATGAATTTTTAAAAAAGATAAATGGAAAGTTTTGTATTTAGGTAGGAAAAACTAAATGCATAATTATAGGATGGGGAAGACTTGTCTCGGCAGTAGTATGCACAAAAAGGATCTTGGGGTCTCAGTGGACCATACAATGAACGTGAGTTAGCAGTGTGATGCAACTGTTAAAAAGACATCCAATTTTGAGATGTATCAACAGAAGTATAGTATCCAGATTGCACAAGAATTGGTTCTCGTCATGAGAAATTATAACCTGCTAACATTCTATAAAAAGAGCCCCGTGGCGCAGAGTGGTAAAGCTGCAGTCGAAACTCTCTGCTCACGACCTGAGTTCGATCCCAGTGGAAGTTGGGTTCAGATAGCTGGCTCAAGGTTGACTCAGTCTTCCATTCTTCTGAGGTCGGTAAAATGAGTAACGGGCTTGCTAGGGGAAAAGTGCAGATGACTGGGCAAGGCAATGACAAACCACCCCATAAAAAGTCTGCCATGAAAATGTCGTGATGGAACGTCACTCCAGAGTCGGAAATGACTGGTGCTTGCACAGGGGACTACCTTTATCTTTTAACCACTGTATGTCATGTTACATGCTGTAGGTGCTTTTGCTTTTGCACTGCCTGTTCTGTCTGCAACAATACCGTAAGTATTCTTTTCTGTCCTGGCTTCAACAAAGCCTGCCTGTATGTTCAGTTGCATTACTCTCATGGGCTACGAAGGTGATCCTGCATTGTACAAGGGGTTGGACTAGATGACCCTGGAAGTCCCAATTCTATGATTCCTTACAATGGATATGCTATAGAAAGGCAGGCAAACGACCTGTATGGCACATATCAGCAGCATTTTAAATGGTCTCCTGCAAAACAAAGGTAATAACTGCCTCTCTCACATGCATATCATTCTTATTACCAACATTCTGAAGTTTTTTTCATTTTCTTCTTCCTCTTTCTCCCTCCTCAGCAACAATACAACACAAAACTTACCCATTTCAACTAAAGCTTCACATGGCATAGTGTCACCAGAATAGACAATTTTCCATCCAGATTTGTGGACCACCGAACATGCAAAGGCATTTTTACAATGCCTGACTTCACATGTCTGAAACTGAATAAGACCACTGCATGTTAAATCATTGGCATTCCTCTTCAAGTGCTTCTTCTACTATCTTAACCTGTATCCACGTACCTTTGCAAAGTCATATTTCTCCATAAGCGAACAGATGAATGTCTTTGCTTTAGGCTTAAAGACATTGCACCCTTCCATTAAAAACCGGGCAGGAATCATACTGCAAGAAAAGGGGGGGGGGGAGAAGCCATAATTACAAAAATAGTTCTATTTCCATACCAAAACTCAGACTGCAGGGTAAAATTTGAGCAAATCACAAACAGTGGAATTTTAGCATGTTAAAAGGAATGAGATGAAGACGCCTGCAACTTAACCTGTTGTCCAAAAAACATTGCCAAATTGAATAAAACTTTCCAAGGCTCTCTTCTACACAATCTTTTATTCAAAAGCAGCAGCAGCAGAAGAATTTGCACTCTACCCTTGGATTTGCACCCTAACCTTTTCTACACAAAGGAGTCTTGGAGTGGGGCTTACAATCACAACTCACTTAATGTGCCTTAGGATTTGTTGGCAATGGTCATTGTATTGATGTAACCATGTCATGATCTGTGTGGGAGCAACCAGAAACAGTGGGCTGTAGGGCCGACCCCAGTACATCTGAAAACAGAAAGGAGAAAAGACAATGGGATACAATAGCAACAGAGATGGCAGATCCAAAAGCAAGAACCAATGCTGGTACACACTACTGCTGATCCACTGAAATTACCACAAAACAACAAAGCCTGATTTTTTTCCCTTTAAAATAGTACTTACAAATGCACGATGTCTCTGCAACAAGATATTCAACAAGCCCTAGGAAACAGAAAAATAGCTAATGATAGAGATAGGTGCCAATTTTCTACAGCTCTTGTTAAACAACTGTAAGAATGATTTGATTACAATAGCAGTTCAATCCTTATTTGTTTTTTCCTATAGTATTATCAGACATTCTTTGTTACACTTTATACTCCTGTTCCTAATATATTTAGGAACTTGGGTCTAACCTCATGCATTGATCCACACAACATTCCTGTGAAGTAGGTTAAGAGAGTATGACTTCTAAGCCTGTGACCTTTGCAACAGAGTGGGATCTGAACCCAAGTTTCCCCAGTTCTAATCTAGCTTTTCCACAACACTGGCTCCCAGACATCTTTCTGCAGAAGAGGTTAAGACATGCAGCCATGCAGTGTGCTTCCAGAAGGACAAGGATTTGTCATGCATGGGATTTCAAAATAACCAGTCCTTGGATTTTGAAACAAAGTTAGGTTTATTGATAATCCATGTGGCTCATTCGAGCAGAAGATTGGGACTGATACTTTCTAACACTAGAATACAAGCTTTAAAATGGCACATCAAAGGTTCTATAAACAATTCTACATTCACGTGTGAAATTCACACGCTGGGTCCCTTATCTATATTGCGACTAGCACATCCTGGGTTCAGGCCTGGTTGGGCCTGGGAACAAGTCCCAGGAGGTCTTATCTTCAAAGAGGACATTCCTGCATCTGTTAGTAAAAGCGAAAGAACGGTGGGGGCTGCTACCTTGATGTGCTCACATTTTTAACTTTGGGTTAGTAACAACTCTACAATCTAAATTCTATAATATAAAAGTAACAATTCTAAGATCTGGCTTCTTTAATATAGAATGAGTATACAATGCTTGACAGGATTGTACGAAGAAAAAGAGAAAAATGACTGAAGGTTGTGAATGTCTTCATTTATTAAACAAAACAGAAGGAAATGAAGCTTTGCTTCTTGCTATCAGATACAATTTCTGATAGGTCAGTAATTTTGGGCAATACAGTGTTATAGCTTTTTCATGGTGGGTTTACCATAATGAAGAAAAAAAGGTTTCTTACCTGCAACTGATGTTCTTTGAGAGGTCATCTGTGTATTCACACCAATGGGATGGAATGCCTGGGCCAATCTGGTAATCTCTCAAACCTAAGGGATTTTTGTGCCGTTCCCCAGGTGGCATGCACAGAAGCACCACAGCCCGTGCCCACCAGGGTAGGTGCAGACATCCTGCCAGTTCCTTCTGATTACTGTGTGATCCCCAGAGTCTAGAGGACCAACAGCAAAGGAGAAGGAGGGCAGGTGGCGCAAATGCACAGATGACTACTTGAAAATCATCAGTTACAGGTAAGCAACCTGTTTATATTTGTGGTGGTCTCTTTGAGCCTGCATGTTGACAGCTTCCACCCATTTTGCCTTGCTGAGACGAAAGTGGGTCCATTTGACCAAGTAGTATAACTCCCCTCGCTTCCATTTCGAATTGAGAATGTCCTGGATCTCATGATGAATCTGACCCCAAACTAATATAGGTGATGGTGCTGCAAACTGTGGGTGCCACTGTGAGGGTCCAGGGTCATGCTTGAGCAGGCTAGAATGGAAACAAGGGTGGATATTAGAGCTTTAGGCAATTGCGGTTCCACAGTCACACTATATAATTCGTTTTGTTGCGAAGGGATCCAAATACTTTAAACCTAATTTCTTAGAGGGCTGTGAGTTTGGTAGGTTTCTTATGGAGATGTATACAGTGTCACCCACTTTCAGATTCCAACATTTGGAGTGATTCTTGTCACACTGCTTTTTATAGGTCTCCTTAGCCTTTTCTAGTTTGGTTTGGTCTGCCATCCACTGCCAATGACTCCCCACCACTCTGAGAATTCAGAGGAACCGCTGGGTGATGGACCCCCCAGAAGCTCTGGAAATGGCTTTCCTTCATAGCCATTGGTGATGAGGAAGGGGCTGGCGTTAGTTGAGCTGTGGAAGCTATTGCTATAGGCATTGTGAAGGGGAGGAAGGACACCCAATTATCCTGTTGGTATGAGACATAACAGCATAGGAACTGTTCTAGCACGTCACTGGTGCATTCTGTTTGGCCATCAGTCTGTGGGTGATAGGCAGAGCTCAACCCATGCAATTCCTGTTAAGGCACATAGCTCTCCCCAGAATTTGGCATTGAACTGCACACCACAGTCAGAAACCACCTTGGCTGGGAACGAATGGAGTCTGACCACGTGTTGGAGAAATAGTTCAGCTAATTTCTTGGCTGTTGGCAATTGTTTGCAAGGGACAAAGTGAGCTTGTTTGTCCACCACCACCCAAATTACTGACTTCCCTTCAGAGGGAGGTGAATCTGTGATAAAATCCATGGAGATGCACTCCCAGGGTCACTTAGTCAGTTCTAGGGGTTGGAGTTCCCCTGGGGGTTCCTTCCCCCTTTTCCGCGATAAAGCACATCGGGTAGCCAGTTACATCTCTACATAGCCCCGGACAACAGAACTGTCTTCGGATGAGGTGGAGAGTTTTTACAAATCTGAAGTGACCCCCTAACTTAGAATCATGTGAACGCTTCATTACCGTTAGGCAGAGCGGCTCTGGCACGTAAAGCTTAGTGTTCTTTTACCATAGTCCATTGGGCTCTTGTGCTAGCCCCCCGGTGAGCCCCGGGGGTTTTCGGGTCAACTTGTCTTGTAGGGAAGAAAGGAATGAATCGGTGGGTCCAGGGCAGGGGTTGGGATTTTGTGCCTGCTGATGTGTGGTGACCATCAGCCCCAATTGGGATGGCGAGAACAAAGAGTCCACCACGACTTCCCATTTGCTGTTGTGCTGGTGAAGGTGGGAGAGTGCATCTGCTAAAAAGTTCTGCTTCCTGGGGATGTGGCCCAGCATGAATCTAAACTTGTGAAAGAACCCTGCCCACTGGATTTGCTTGGTGCTGAGTTTTCTGGTGGTTTTTGTGGTCAGTCCACAGTTCGAAAGGTACTCTGGCTCATTTGAGGAAGTGGTGCCAGGTTTCTAAGGCCAACTTAATGGTAGATGCCTCCTTATCCCACATCGACTAGTTTCGCTTATTGGCAGAAAATTTCTTGGATAGGTAGGTGCACAGCTGCAATTTCCCATCATCCCCCTCCTGAAATAGGACTGCTGCTAGGGTGACATCGCTTGTGTCGCATTCAACCACGAACCTTTTGTTTTCATCCGGGTGGATGAGGATGTGTTCTGAGCTAAACAAGCATTTCAGTTCATCAAACACGGCTTGGCATTCTGGGGACCAGTTGAGGCGTGCTCCCAGTTTCTTTGCGTCTGTGCCTTTCCCCTTAGTTTTCAGTAAGTCTGTGAGGGGGACGGCCACAGCTGTGAAATTATTGATAAAATTTCTATAAAAGTTGGCAAATCTGAGGAAGCTTTGTAGCTGCTTCTGGTTTGAGGGGGGAGGCTACTACTGCTTGGAATTTGGCTAGGTCCATTCCTAGCCCTTCTGCCGAGACGTGGTATCTCAAAAAATCGAGTTCCATTTTATGGAATTCACACTTGGGAGAGCTTGGCAAATAATTTATTGTCATGGAGGATCTGTAACACTTCCTGCAGGGTCACTTGGGAGGGTAGGTCCTCAGAATAAATCAAAACATCATCTAAATAACAGACCACACCCTTAAATAAGTGCTTTTGTAAAACTTTATTGATGAGGTTCATGAACACCCCAGGGGTAGCCCCTTCAGCCCAGATGGCATGACTAAGTACTCGAATTGGCCGAGGGGGATGCTGAACACAATTTTCCACTCATCCTTTATGCATACCCAAAAGTAAGTGTCCCACAAGTCCAAATTAGTGAAAATTTCTCCTTGGGAGACTTTGCTGAGGTCTTTTATAAGTGGGAGGGGATACACATTGTTCATGGGGATAGCATCCAGGCCCCTATAATCAGTGCAAACCCTAAGGCGTCCATCTTTCTTTTTTCTGAATAATACAGGGGCGGCATGCAGGGACTGGGCGAGGAGTATGAAACCCCTTTGAAGGTTGGTTTCAATGAACTTCTTTCGCTCCTCCTGGCGGCTCATAAAGTAAAGTTTTACTTTGGGTAGCAGCTCCCCCTCTTATCAGTTCGATCACAAAGTTAGTGGAGTGGTAAAGGGGGAGCTTGTCCGCCTCCACGGCCTCAAAGACCCCTTTCAGGTCTTGGTACTCTGCTGGGATTGTGGCCACCTCCTCTCTAGTTAAACACAGTTTTTCCAGGTGGGGGGGGGGGGAGGTTCGGGCCCCATTCTCCCTTCCACGTGTGCTTATGGCATTTTTCATCCTGGAAACAGATGGCATGGCCACTCCATTGAACAAAGGGGTCATGGTCTGCCAGTCATTGGATCCCCACTACTGCTAGGAAGGAGGTGAAGGGGGCAATCATGAATGGCCTTGCTTCCCAATGTGCCCCCCCACTGCGCAAGGGGCCATCTCTTGGGTGCACGGGTCCCCCTCAATTTGTTCAAACAATAGTGGGGTGGGTAATTCGTTCCATGTTAACCAAAGGGCGTCCGCCAGTCCTGGGAATAAAAGATCCCGGGAGCACCCAGAGTCTAATAGGACCCGTACATTCACAAACCTCCTAGTTAGCGGGTTTACTATGGTGACAGGGATAAAATATAACATCCCAGAAACTCTCACCTGAAGTGGTGTGGCAGTAACCTGCTAGTGTGCGCCCTTCACAGCAGGTCATTGGTATTTCCTGCCAGCTGTTCTTCCCTACTCTCCTCCCCCAAGGTCTTGCTGCATTGGCCTAGGAAGTGTAGTAGGGCGGCGCTCCCCTTCTCTGGTTTTGGCAGGGTTTTTTTTTTCTTCTGGTTTCCCTTCTTGGGAACCGACGGTGGGGTCTCTCGAGTAGTACTTGGATATTCACTGGCTACATGGTTCTCCTCTCCACACAAACACACATTTGAAGCACAGGCGATTTTTGGCCCACCGCTCCTTTTCCCCGAGGGGTGATGGATTATCTCCAGGGGACCCTTTCCCTTTGCTTTTGTCCTTAGTCCCTTTTGTGGTGGCCCCTTCTTGCTTCTTCTGGTGGAGGGTCACTACCTTTTGCCGGTCTTCAATTTCACATGCTAGCTGGATCTACCCGACCAGGGTTTGCGGGTTCCCGGTGGCCAGCTCTTGTGCAAATAGGGTCCCTTCTTGTACTGCTCAATTCTTGTTCGTTCATCCCAGCTGTGCACTCGGCTGTCTTGAATGCAGAATTCTGCAGTGTATTCTTGTACCAATCTCACCCCTTTCCTGAGCTCTTGGAGTGTTGAGATCACTTGGGTCTCCTAGAGCAGGTCCTCAAACTGTACCCAGGGTGCACTAACAGGCTCCTGGCCATTCCAAGTGTGGGGGACCATGTCTCGTAGAGCATCACATACCAGTCTGCTGCTGCTCTGTCTAGGCACAACCCAATATAGATCACTTTAGCTTACTCCGTTGGGAAGTTGTCAGCACAGACCTGGATTGCACCCGGAAATACCCAAGCTTGGTGGGGTTGCCATCAAACCGAGCCTCGTGCACCTTCGGTCCTCCTGGGGTGAACTGGGGCTCTGGCTGAGGCGCAGTCAGTGCAGTGGGTGGCACCCGTTTTCACAATATGTCATGACCCTGACAGTGCACTGATCAAAGACAGTCCATTACAAGAATAGCAGTTTGATGCATGACAAGTCAGAGCAAGATGGTCCTTGCGAAAACTGGCTTTTGCCCTTCTCTTATAGCCGTGGTCCAAACTGTTACACATTCAGAGAAAAGCGGGAAGTAAGCAGTCCCTCCCCCCCAAACTCTTTCCAGGCCCCTCGCAGGTGTGCATGTAATCAGGCAAGAGCGACCTTGGTAACTCTTGAGACTAGGCAGAAAGGAAGGTTTCAACTGTTACATAGAGACACCAGAAAGCGAAAGTGCTTCGAGATAATGCCAAGAGCCTTCTTGACAGGAGGGTCACATCTGAGCATCATGAGCACCCCTACCTGTCTTGCACAGCTGATGGCCACCAGAAAGGACATCTCCCAGGACAAATGTTGAAGGGAGTATGTAGTCATTAGTTCAAATGGTTTCCCTGGCAGTTTATTTAAAACCAAGGCTGTTTGACCGGAAGAAACAAGCAAAGTAGGCCTTTCAGAAATCATTTAGTGTCAGGGTAGGAGAAAACAGAGCAGCTGTCTATCATGTCATGGCATGCAGAAATAGCCACATGGTACACCCAAACAGATGAGTGGCTGAACCCATAGTCCATGAGGAAAAGTAGGAATTTGAAAATAACCTCTAGGTCCACCTGAACTGGTTAAGTTGGAACAGAGGCAGCATAGGTTACAAACTTAATCCATTTGTACGAATATGACTAGCAAGTGTATTGTTAACTATACAAATGATGGGAAAATAAAGAGGTGTCTGGTTGCATCTTAAAGATGAACAGATTTATTCAAGTATAAACTTTGGTTGCTCACAGCTTTTTGAAAAATGGTTATTAATGTTAAAAAGATCCTTTGAGTCAACACCTGAGTTTATTTTATTGCCTACTTTGTCTTAACAATCAGTACTACATGTAATTGTCACACTAAATATTTCCTTGAAATTTAGGCAAAAATGGCTGAAAATGTGTCAAAATGTAGTTATTTAAATCAATTTTCTCTTAAGAGAAATGCATAATCTAGGGCTTTTGAGAGGCCATATCAATAGATCAGAACATTTTCTTTATCCATAAAAGTAATTCAGTGAGACAAACGCTGAATTAGTAATTCAGTGAGTAAAACCCTGCCAGCAAAATGTATACCCTAGTACATTTTTTACAAGTCATGTTTCATCAATTTATGAGGACGCACTAAAATGCAAAAGGATTTCAGTTCCAATCTAGTCTGTTTTCTGTCATCTTTTTAAGGATGGCTGAGGTGGCAGCTCTGTGATCACATAAGTGGAAGTACCAGTGAACTTAACTCACCCACCCACCTAAAGTAACATTTCCCACCATCTAATAATGACAGCCAAACCCTGGGCATAGCAGCAGGTGCACATGGGCCCTCTTCCACAACATGACCCCCAGGCCCAGATAGCTACACAGTTTATGATGGAAGCTGTGGGCTTTTCTGTACTTTTCCTACAAACATATTAACTTAATTCAACCCTTCCAAATTTAGACCCCCTGCCCAGGTAATTTCCCCTCAGTCACCACTGCTCTTGATTTGACAAAAGCAGATGTTGCTTCTGGTTGTATTTTACTATTTCCAACTAGGGGAGAGAGTTTTGAAACCCTTTCCCCTGCCCTAACTCAAAGCCTGGATAGACCCGCCCTCCCCCCCCCCCAAGGTTAAAACTGGGATAGGAAAAGCATGCCGTTTGTCCTTCACCCCAGAACCAGTGAGTTGACCAGAAATACCAGTGTTCCTGAAGAAACACCGAGTGCCATATAAAGCAGTCAGAAGAGTTAGCTCACCTTGATGCCAAATAGGATTGTCCCAGAGGAAACACATTTACATGCCATTTCATGATTCTCACTGGCTGCTAAGCAAGTTTTTAAATGATGTCAGAAAGCACTTTTTTCCCTTGGAAGCGGGGTGCAAAACAAGAGAAGAGCTTCAGAACACTATATATCAAATTGCTCTCCGACGGCCCTGGGAGGTTGCTGCGGCAGTGGCACTTCTCCTCCACCTCGGCTGCCAGGCATTTCCCTTCCTCCCCTGCAGAGGAAGCCCATTTGCTCATGCAGGGAATGACCTGCTGCCACAGCGAAATGAGGGGGGCAAGCTGTGATTTAGAGAGACCACATGGCTTCCTCATGGTGGTGGTGCAACTGGCGGTGGCCGTCTGTGCCTCACTCCAGCAGTGCTGGCTTGGCTGCAAGTTCCCTGCTTGGAATCAGTTGCCCACAGGAGTACAAGTGGCACAGGCAGCAGTGGTGACAGCAGCAGCAGGAGCACCTGGAAGGCACCAGTGGCACAAGTGGTGATGGCAGCCACCACCACTTTTGGCTCACCAAGCTGCCCAGTGGCACAGCTCCAGGGCACCAGGCTCCAGTGGCAGCCACCCCACAGCAGCAGCTCACCCAAATGCACCCGCCACAAGCTACCACCTGCCACTGCGGCTGCACATCTGCCCCTCCGGGTGAAGGCTTGACATCTTGGCCAGGGAGAGGGCACCTGCAGAGTAGATTTTCCTGCCCAGGGTGTCCAATTTCTTGCCCTCTTTTTCCAAAGGGGTGGAATTAGTAGTGTGCCTTGGAAGAAAATGAGACCATGATGGAGTTCGATTTTGGATGAGTGAAAAGGCACTCAAGACTGGCTTCCTGGATATGGTTCGTATGTTGTGTCTCCTGGAAAAGACAGGTGGATGCTGGTTTATCCCAAGAAGCTTTAGTAGCTTGGAGCATGACAGTACTGACTGGTAGGGCAAGTGGATGTGTTGAGTTCTACTATGTCGAATACTGAGTCAGTTATGGAGGGCTGAGGTTGGACTGTAGATAGTGTCAGGGTGTGTGCCATTTGTTTAATAAGTTCCCTCATAAGATTTAAGGCCTTCTGAAGGAGGCATTGGTAAATGCTCAGAAACAGGAGTTGCTGGTGTCTTGGGAGATTGTCAATCAGAATCTGAGTGGTCAGGCACAGGATCGGACACAGAGGATGTATCCTTGGCATCGGAGGGTTCCAATAGGAGAGGCTTTGGCAGCATGTCCAGATTTGGTGTTAGTGGCAGTTGGCAAAGTGGTTAGCAGTGACTTGTCCACTGGTTCATTCAGCTGAGTGGGCTGATTGTATCAGTGTTGGACTGATGGTGTCAAATGTTTGGTGGAGGTCGTCTGATGCTGATCTCAATGGGATGCTTGGGAATGATGCAAGAATTCTGAATATTGGTCCCAGTTTTGAGGACTACACAGTGGAAGCCAGGGATAGACTGATTGGAGTGGGTATGCCCCATGTAACTGGCACTGGTCCTAAGGAACAGGGAATAGCAATGGGGGTCAGAACACTGGTGATCGATCCCTGTTGTGGTCCCAATGAGCAGTCTTGATGTTAGAGGGTAGTATCTCTTCGGCAGCAGTCACAAAATGAGGTTACATCACCCTGGTCCGAACGGCTGCTCGTCACGCTCAGAAATCAATATTTAGATTGCAAGTGGGGAGAGTGCTATATCAGGTCTATCTTGCAATCAGATTCCAAGAGTTGGACCAGTTGTGTAGGAAGCCAGCCCAGTTTCAGGGGGCTTAGCCAACAAACTGGTGACTCCAAGAGTTGCACTGGAGCAATAACTGATGGGTGTGTTGGCTCTGGTGCCAGGCGCTTTGTAGAGGCAGGCTCAGTGGGTTATGAGTGATCATGCTTGTGATGCTACTCTGAGTCCTTTTTATGCTTCTTAAGTTTGTCAGAGTTCAACTCTTTATTCTCCCTGCTCTTTTTTGCAGGTGGAGAGGACTCTGACTTAGATGCTGAGCCCAGTCATTTCAAGGGGAGGGGTGGTTGGCGTTGGAAAGGGCTTGGCCTTGGGAGCTCTGGTGTCCCTAAATCAACTTGCCTCTCAATGTTGAGGCCAGTAGTTGAACAGGGGTGTCGGTCAGTGGTGAGAACGTTGACGCCATCAGGGTGGGTGAGAGAGCCAATTCTAATAATGCCACAGAGTCGCTTGATGTTTAGGAGTACCATCATCTGAATGGGTGGAAAGGCTAGTCCAGCAACTGGGGGGGATGAAGACCAGGCACAGCTCCCTGGGGCAGAAATTGTTCAAAACTGTGGGGGCATTATATTATGTCAGTGTCACTCATCAAATGTGGTTTTCTATGCTTTCTTCCCCCCATCACCCTCCCTCAAACCCTGTGGAAGACCCTGATCCTGAGCGACTCTATTAAAAAAAGCTGGCTGGTTAGCTGCTGTGTTCAATACTTTGCTCACCTCAGAGTTGCTAGAATTTACAAGTGTAGTCCTCTCTGGCCACCAGAAGGGGGTTTTGGGTTGGTTTTTTTTTGCCAGATCCAGGTTGGGAAACTCCTGGTGATTTGGCGATTATGGTTGCCAGTCCCTCCTGGCCACCAGCATGGGATGTTAGTTTTGGAGGATCCTGAGATCCCGCCTGAAAACTGGCATCCCTTGCCCCCACTCAATCCTGCATTCTCACTTTCATTTGTTTAGGAACTTATTAATTGAATGGTGAAGTCCAGATCACTTGTTTTGGTCATCTTAGAAGGGGATGTGTCAGTCGGCTGTTGTCTTCCTTTCTCAATCCAACATCACTCCACACATTTTCCTTGGCATTTAGCATGGGATGTTAGTTTTGGAGGAGGCTGGTATCCCTAGCCCCCACTCAGTCCTGAATTCTCACTTTCAGTTGTTTAGGAACTTTTTAATTGAATGGTGAGGCCCATATCAGTTGCTTTGGTCATCTTAAAAGGGAGTGTCAGTTGGCTGTTGTCTTCCTTTCTCAATTCAACATCTCTTTGCGCCACACATTTTCTTCAGCATTTAGCTCAGAGGTGCTGTTTTGATTTATTTGAATGCGTTTCCCACCGTGTATGCTTCCAGAAGTGTGGTGGGAAATAAGTGTGTGCTAAGAGTGCTTTGGGCAGCCTGATCTATGTTTCCCCAGTGCCCGTAAAATTATCAGCTAAAATGGACAAAAGCTGTGTGCATTTTGGTTTAATCAAGTTGCCTCGCTGCCTTCTCTCCTGACATCAGGTCTGCTTCCTCCAGCGCTGTACTGAATGGAGAAGCAAGTTTGGCTGCTGAAGAAGTAGTTTCTGTTGTTTAAATTCCAGAAAGTCAGCCGTTAAGTCTTTTATTTGTATTAGGTTAGCCCAGGTGACTGGATAAGCATGCTTACAAATTTTTGTTTTGTAAAAGAAGTGGTTGGTGGTGCTAAATACTTGTAGATCTTGAAATGTAGTACTTGATCTTGAAACACAACATTAAAAACTTAGTGTTCTACAAAGACATGCTTTAAAGATTTATTTACAGAAATGTGCGAAATGTCTAAAGCTGTTGGAACAAAAGAGGCTCTCTCTGTACCTTCCCCTAGCCTGGCTTTCTCTTCCTATCTAGTTCTGGCCCAGCTTCATATTCTGGGATTGCTTAACAACTTATCTCAATTTATTCCACTACTGTAACAGCCAGACACTTTTAGCCTTGACTCTCAACAACAAAAGGCTTTTTGGTGACTTCAAGGAATTAAAATATTGTGAATTGTAGTGAAGCCAGATGTGAACCCACAGTGCATTTCACTTTCAGCGGAGCGGAATCTTTAAAAGCAGGTTGTGAGGAGCTGCTACAATTTATTTATTTAGTGAATTTATAGTCCACCCTTTCCCTTAGCAGGCTCAGGGCGGATTACAGCATAGTGAAACAATTAAAATCCAACAATTAAATAATTAAACAATTAAAACAATTAGATAAAAACAGCATGAAACCTTGAAGCGAATCCGGTACTCGATTGGTAGCCTGTAAAGGCAGTTCAGTCAGCAATCAAGCTGCAGCATTTTGCACCAGCTGGAGTTTCCGGATCAGTCTCAGGGGCAAGCCTGCATAGAGTGAGTTACAGTAGTCCAGCCTGGAAGTGACTGTTGCATGAATCACTGTAGCTAAGTCCTGGGGAGCCAGATAGGACGCTAGCTGTTTGACCAGCTGAAGATTGTGCAACTGCTGTGACCTGCGCCCCCATAAAAAGGGTGGCATCCAGTATCACATCCAGACTCCTCATCTTCTGAGCTGGCACAAGTGGTGTGCTATCCTGGGTGGAGAGTCAGACGCCTGGTCTTAGCCCCCCACGACTCAGGTACAGGACCTCTGTCTTAGTTGGATTAAGCTTCAGCCAGCTCAGTTGTATCAGCCACTGCTTCCAATGCCCTGGTCAGATGGTCAGGGGAGGAGTATGGATGTGCAAATTAAAAATGTGCACAGCAGCCTGAAATCTTTGTTTACTAAAGGATGAACAGTGGAAAGTGAGAATAAATGCTTAGTGGGGGACCTCAGCGAGGTACAAGTCTATATCACCACTACCTAGCATTACATTTTATGACACACATGGCCCAGCCCCACAAGGTCTCATATATGTCAAATCTGGCCCTTGTAATAAATGAGTTTGACATACCTGCTGTAAACCTTCCCTCTTCCATTTTTTTTTAAACCAAAGTGAAGAAACAAAGAGAGTTCAAGAAACACTGAAGAAAGGTGAAAGAACTGAAGGCTTGGCAAGAAAGCTACCAATTGTGGCGGAGAAGATCAACCAATCTGCGCAACGGTCAGAAGACAACTGCCGGTATGTCCATGCCTCCCCCGGTGAGCATGCACAGTGGGGCTTCTGTGCATGTCATCTAGAGAAACGCCCAAAAAATCCCTTGGGCTTACCAATCAAAATAGGCGTAGGCACCCTATCCCATGGATGTGATGCGCCGAGACCACAAAGATGATCTAGTTATACAGCATGATGTAGGCATGCTTCAGACGCAATGGCATATCATGGTTTGTTGTGTAAACGAATTTGGGGCCTGCATGCTCCTCCCTCCCCTTGCAGGCAGTAGTCATAAGGAAAGACTTCTGCAAACTATTGTTTGCCTGGGCATCTGGGCCACCAAATAGGGTTTGTTCTGTGACATCTGCTGAGCATTTGCAGTGATAAACATGGCGAAAGCAGGAAGAGTTCACTGAATTGCCATGCACAACGGGATGAGGGAAAAAACATGAGTTCAATGATCCTCCTGACTTATTCTCATAATCATTATAGTCACTACAATATAGCACTTAGAGCATCAGACTAAGATCTGGAAGACCCGGGTTTGAATCCCCACTCTTGTAATGGAAGCTCTCTGAATGACCTTTGGCCAGTAAAATATTCTTAAGCCCAACCAACTTCACAGGTTTGTTGCTGTGAAAATCAAAAGGGGTTACGTGTTGAATGCTAGCATTGGAGAGAAAAGTAGCAAAAAATCTCTAAACTTTTTTTTTTAAAAAATCATTATGTTTATACTATTCCTTTATGTTTAAAAGAAATGAGAATAGGAAGAATCACAATATAAAACTGGCACAATGGAAAATGCAGGAGAATTTCATTCCAATACAATACTTACTGTATGGTGATCTGCATGTATATGAGATACAAACACAGCTGCGATGTTGCACAGAATTCTGTCAACATCATCTCCATAATGACGGCAAAGCTGACCAAAAGTTCCTTCCCCACAATCTAGAATCAGAGACTGGGTGGCACTAGCAAGAGAAACAGATGCCAGTTTATATTACAAGTACCAGTGGCAGTATAAAGGCTTATTTCACCAAAGTAGCAAACAACTACATTTTGCAACGTTTATGGCAGTGATAGAATGCACCTTTGCTCTCTCCTCATGCTATGCCATGGAAAAGAGCTAAAAGATTCACACAACTCATTTGAAATCTTATGAACAATCTATGAATACGGAAGAGAATCAATGTGCCATTATTGATCATCAATTATTCGTTACAGGCCAAGGAGCTTTGCCACTACTTTGGTGAGGAGAGCAAGGTCCGTTTCAGAGACAAGGCAGGGTCAGGTGTAAAATGCTACGGTAGGCACCTATAACAAACACTTCAATTTTTGACGAAAGACCAATACCTTCTGTTACAAAGAAACCAATAACTTCTATTAACAATTCATGCAGCACCTTTCTGCCCTAGCCAACAATACATAAACCCTGTAAGATACTCTACATTAAAGAACATCCCAAAAAAGGCTTCATTTACATACCCCAAGATCCACACCTGTCTCTCCCCCAAAGACTAGTGCCTTCAGCCACCCACAGATACCACATACTAGAGTATATACCTGACATTTATCAATGTTGAGCTGACATTCCGTATTTTCATTGGGACTGCAGAGCCAGTTCCTAAAAATACAACTTCAGGATACTGATCTGTATTTCCTAGAACAAACAATAAAAAGCTCTTGAATACTTGCAAATCAGAGTCTTGCATTATTACCACCTATCAAGTTTAAACACAGTTTTATTAGACATGAGGGCAAAACATAAAAGCAGACTAGGGTTTCAAACTGAAGTAAGAAATTTAACTTGGTTGGCCAAGTAGAAAATTTAAGGATACACCAGGAAAAGGAATCAAACCCACAGAGGCCATCATTCTTTCTCACTACCTTTGCTACAAAAGTGGAACAGGAAATGCCAGAAGGAACAAGGGTAACTCAGTAAATACTAAAAAATCCATGTGGGCAGCCATGTTAGTCTGAAGCAATAGAGTAAGGTTAGAGTCCAGTGGCACCTTTATGACTAACAAACTTTTATTCAAGATATGAACCTTTGTGTGCATGTACACTTCTTCAGATGTAATGAAACGGAAGAAAACCATTGAAATTTATAGACAGAGGCTGAGCAGCAGATTAACATATAACATGATGGAGATATTTTAAGATATGGGGAGACAAAACAGGAATAACAAGTTATGTGTATAGGGTTCAACAACTGTACGGATTTAATTAGGGTTCAACAACTGTACGGATTTAATTAACAGATGAAGCAATATATCAGCGTTGAAAGTAAAATTTTATTTTTCATTTCCCTGACTTTTCCTGACCAACATTTGTCAATTTCCCTGATCACCATTCAAATATAACCACAAGTTTAAAAATGAATAGGTCATGTTACATTAATGCAAGGCTAATGAAATGTTCCACTCTACAACTACACAAGTCTCAACTACAAAAATATTTGTCAAAGTAAGAGATTTAATATCAGCTTCTTTCAACATTAACTGCAGCAACACCTGTTTTGCAATTGCACCAAAAATTTAACCAAGATACAAACTTCAATTCAGTTAAACTCTGAATGCTAATAAATGGCATAACATTTTTGTTATTGTTTTAAAGATACGCTAAAAATTATATAAATTATATAAATGTTCTATCTAAAACGTTTCTCTGAAGTCACATTACAAAACTTGTAGTTTTGAAATTGCAGTAATAATCAAGTTGGAAATTAGAATACAAGTAATCTGTTTTTAAAGAATGAAGATTTAAGATATAAAACTATTACTTCTACAGTTTTCTCTTTTTATTTTGCAACTCCTTTAGTTTCTCATTAATTGTTTTCTCTTCCACTTTGGCTTCTTCGCTCAGTCTTTTTTTTAGCATTTTCAGGATGTTTAATTTGTCTCTCAAGTTTCTACTTCTCTTCTTTCCTCTTGTTGCTTATGGTGTTTAGCCTCCAAGTGCTCTGTGTAGTGAGCATGAGCATGCCTGACTGACTGCAACAAATTCCTATCAATTACAACAGATTCAAGTCCTCCACGTAGTTCAAGAAGCATCATAAACCTGACGTTGATAGAAAACAGTTTCTTCATGCAAGTTCTCAATTAACACTGACTTATTAACTGAAAATTCACTTTCAACAGAAGCATTACCATGAGACAGGATAAGGCACATTTTGACAACAGACCACAGGTCTGAGAAACTTTTGTTGGACATCAAAATACCACTGTAAAACATATCCTGTCCAACTTCATCATTTTGTTTTGCAACATATACATGCTATATACAAAGTAACTAGTGCAGTGACAAACATGGATCTCAGTGACAAAGTGCTCCACCAGCATTCACCTCTCCAGTGAGAGAACTATACACAGGTAATGCAGTCCTTATATATGTACATCAGCCAATCAAGGCAGTCCATAATCTTGCTGACTCCAGCAGGTACTTTCCCCTTGTCCTTATCCAGCCAGAACCGGCTTGCTGACAAGGCCACTCTGACCTGACCTGTCAGATAGATCTCCTGCTGGCACGTTGCACCTGTCAGGCTGTGTAAAGGAGGACTCCTTATACCAACAGTGAGTGCTACCAACAAGGCCTTTTTCCAAGTCAGGAGATGTAGAGGAATGGATGCCATAGGTTCGAAGGGTAGCTTCATCAACTGACTCAGTACGAGTGACAGACTCCAGGTAGGATGGATTTTCCGGATTGGAGGGTGGAGGTGAAGGATTCCTTTCAGAAAGGCTTTAAGTAGCATAGTGGGAGAACACGGTGGAGCCCTCGATATGTGGGTGGAACGCAGAGATAGCCGCTAAGTGGACCTTTAGGGAGGAGTACGGAAGTCCAGCGTTAGAAAGGGCTAGGGTGTATGTTAGGATTTGAGTGATACTGGAAAGATCAGGTTTAAATTTATGTTGAAATGCGTATTCCAAAAAATGTTTCCATTTAAGAGAATAAAATTTCCTGGTGGCAGGTTTCCTTGCATTGAGTAGGACATGGCGGACCTCTGGTGGAAAACTCAGAAACTGATTCTCCATGCTGTCAGTCGCAGGAGCGTTGGGTTGTGGTGTAGGACCTTACCCTCCTGCTGGGAGATTAAGTCCTGAGCTTGAGGGAGCTGGAAGAATGTGTTGTTCGATAGGAGGAGAGTAGTGAACCAGGGTTGACGCGGCCACCAAGGTGTAATCAGAATGCAATTGGTGTGGTCCATCTTTATCTTCTGTAATACCCTCGTGATGAGTGGTATTGGAGGGAATAGGTAGTGCAGTGGCCCGGTCCATGTCTGGAGGAAGGCATCCCCTGCTGACAGTGGGGACGAAGGGCCTCGCATGTAAAAGCGGGGGCACTGGGCATTGTCTGGGGATGCAAATACATCTATTTTCGGAGTACCAAAGGTCTGGAACAAAGGCTGTAGTTAACGACTGTTGATGGTCCATTCGTGGTCGTTGACTAAGTGGCAACTCAGTGCGTCTGCTTGGACGTTCTGGACCCCTGGTAGATGTACTGCTGTTAGGAAGATACCCTGGGTGATGCTCCAGTGCCATAGGGCTAGAGCTCATTTGCATAGTCAAGTAGAGGCAGTGCCTCCCTGTCGATTGATGTAGAAGACAGTGGCCACATTGTCGGAGGTGACTTGAACGTGGCGGTCATGAAGGGATGGAAAGAAGGATAAACAGGTTTCCTACTTGTAACTGATGATCTTCGAGTGGTCATCTGTGCAGTCACACCGATGGGAGAAGGCGCCAGCGCCGATCACGATCGGTAAACTTCAAAGCTGCGGATTTCCGCGCCTCCGCCCTAGTGCGCATGCTCAGGAGCCCCACCACGCATGCCCACTGGGACGGGAGCGGACATCCCGCCAGTTCCTTCTGACCGCTGCGTCAGCCCACTGACGGACCGGCCGCAGAGGGGAAGGAGGGCGGGTAGTGTGACTGCACAGATGACCACTTGAAGATCATCAGTTACAGGTAGGAAACCTGTTTATCTTCTTCGTGGTCTCTGTGCATCACACCGATGGGAGATTAGCAAGCTAAAGTCATACCTGGTGGAGGGTGCCACGGTTCGTCAGTAGGAGATGGATTGAAGCACGGCAGGGCTTACCGAAGACTCCCGATGTCGCCTCAGGTCCAGGGCATAATGCGACACAAAGGTGTGTGGCGACGCCCACGTAGCGGCCCTGCAGATGTCCTGAAGTAGGACACCCCTCATGAACGCCACCGAAGTGGCCATCGCCCGCGTGGAATGGGCCCTCACCGGCCCCAGAAGCGGCGTTTTGCAGAGCAGGTAACACAACCGGATCGTCTCGACAATCCACCTGGACAGCCTCTGGGACGATATTCTCCGCCCCTTCACTGCAGTCGCGTAGGACACGAACAGCCGGGGGTCCTTCCGAGAGCCCTTCGTACGATGCACATAAAAGGATAACGCCCGTTTCACATCCAGGGCGTGCAGCCTGCGCTCAGACTCAGTCGCCGGGTTGGGGTAGTACGCCAGCAACGAGATCTCAGCGTTGAGATGGAAGGAGGACAAAACCTTGGGCAAAAAAGTAATGTCCGGACGGAGCACCACCCCTTCTGGAGTGAAGGTCAAGTAGGGGGCGTCGCAGCGGAGGGCTGCCAACTTGCCCACTCGTCTGGCAGACGTCACCGCCACCAGAAAGGCCGTCTTCCAGGCCAGGAGGTGAGGAGCACAGGTAGCCATCGGCTCGAATGGCTTCCCAGTTAAAGCCTTCAGCACCAAGTTCAGGTCCCAAGCTGGGGCGGGCACCCGCACTGCCGGATACAGCCGAGCAAGGCCCTTCAGGAACTTTTTGGTGTCCGGGTGGGCAAAAACAGACTGACCATCCACCCGCGGGTGTTCTGCCGAGATGGCAGCTAAATAGACGCGCACCGATGTCACCGTCAGGTCCGCATCTAACAAGGAGATTAAGAAATCAAAAATAACAGGCAAACCCGCCGCACACGGGTTAACCCCTGCAGCCTCAGCAAACTTGAAGAACCTGCTCCACTTGTACGAGTACGACTTTCGCGTGGAAGGCTTCCTGCAATTCAGCATAATGAATTGCACTCTCTCAGATAACTGCTGTGCCCCAGGCGCCATGCTGTTAGCTTCAAGTGCGGGACGTCATGGTGAAGGACCCGCCCCCGGTGGGATAATAGGAGATCCGGAACCTGCGGGAAGTGATGAAAATCGCCTTTGGCCAGCTCCAGAATGAGGGGAAACCACTGCTGCTTCGGCCACCACGGCATTACAAGGATGCCCACCGGCCGGTCCTGCAGAACCTTCTGTAGCACTCGAGTAATGAGTGGGACGGGGGGAAACAGATACACGCTGTGATAACGCCATGGGACTAGGAGGCCGTCCCCCAGGGATCTGGGGTCCACTCCTCCCCTGCTGCAAAACAGCCTGCACTTCTTGTTGTCCCTTGTCGCAAAGACATCGAGGTCTGGCGTGCCCCAGCGCTGGAAGACCGGTTCCAGATAGTCCCAGTTCAGCTCCCACTCGTGGAGCAATGCTCCCCCTCAGCTTAGAAAGTCCACTCGAACATTCTGCCTGGGGCCTTGCGCCTCCAGGGCTTAGCCTGTCGTGGGGATCGAGAGCGCTTGTAATTTGGCTTTCAAATTCTCTGTCGTATGGATTGGGATTGCGGTTGGGTGACCCCCAATCTCTTAGCCCTCTTTCTGCTGTCGTCTACATTGGTCAGAATGTCGTCTGTAGTGGTAACTGTGATGGACAGCAGGTAAAAGCATGCTTGGAGGCAGTGTGTCAAGTTCTGCACAGTCCTCATCAAAAGACGCTTCTCAGGATTTTGCAGAGTAAGTTTATTGCATTACAACAGGCAGGTACAGAGAGCAAGATTCCTCTTGCTGAAACTGAGGCTTGAGGCCTCAGTTCCCCCAGATATAGGTTTGGGTCCATCCACTATACATTCAGAATGTTAAGTGCCAAAATCTACCAAATGCAGCCCCCCTCTATCCCCCCAAAAACACTCCAAGTAGCATCAATGAGAAGGAAACGAAAGTACATTCTCTGAGAGTCAAATAACACAGTATAACCTTGGTACCATCGTGCTCTCTTTCTCAAGACAGAAGTGGTTACTTTGTAAAGCACAGACATAACAAGCCACACCATGCAGGAATACTATGCTGTGTGCCACCCTTTTTTTTTTAATTTTTATTCAACGCCACAAAAAGACGAACATAGAATAGAGTTGTATACATACAAAATAGTCAAAAGAATCATTCTTAAATATATGTATCATATATCCTCAGAAACCGATAGACAAAGTGATAGACCAAATATTTCAAATTAAAACCAAAAGGCCTGCCCATAACTATATTTACAATAGTAACAGAAACTTATAACTCTCACATTTCAAGAGCGAATTTACATAGCAAGGATCATTGTCTAACTTCTCAATTATCGGAAACCATTTTGCAATAAATTTTTCATGGGCCATGTAGGGATCTATAGAATTACGACCTGATGCTATTTTTTCCATGGCCATATGGTCCCAAATTTTGGAAAACCATTGATCAACACTTAAATAATCAAGGCTTTTCCATGTGGTAGCTATGACGGATTTCGCTGCTGTCAGCAGAGTTACCAACAATGAGCAATGCCTAGATGGAATTTTCGAATCTAACCAGTTATACAATAATATGAAATCTGGAGTATATGGAATGCAAACACCTGTAATTTCTGACACCTTTTGGATAATACATTTCCAGAAGCTTACGACTTTCTCACATTCCCACCAACAATGGAAAAAAGAAGCTTTTTATGGAGCTATAAGAAACCAAGGGTTGCTTTCTGAACTCTCTGTCGTCATTCCGACAGAGGTGGCCTAGCTTACCCAAATTTATATTTATTTTATTCAGCGACAGTACTTTCAGGCTTCTTAAAAGCAGTTTATGCTAAAGATACTCCAGATTGGGTGATAATAGAAGAACAACATTTAACCCCACTGAAATACCATGAATATATGTGGCTGGAAAGGTCATCTAGACCAGGCTGGCTGTTACAGAGCTCCTTCTTGAAAGCAAAAGTAAATATATGGGATATCAATCGCAAGAGATTGGCCCCTCCTATCTCATTAATTGCTACCTTTTTGAGGCGAACCTGGTTTGCTCCAGCGGCAAAACAGGACTCTTACGGTTTTTGGAACAGAAACTCAATCAAATTTTTGTTTCAGTTAATCGTTGGGATAAGCCAAGCTAGAGTCAGTGAGGTCGCATTAAGTCACATAACAATCCTGAGACTAAATTCATGGCAAGAGGCATTCTTGATACAGTGCTGATTGGAAGAGAGTGAGTCAGCTAACATGGAAAGGAAAAGTCCCCTGTGCAAGCCCCAGTCGTTTCTGAAGTTGCTTTAGCCAACATTTTCACAGCAGACTCTTTACGGAGTTGTTTGCCATTGCCTTCCCCAGTTATCTCTGCTTTCCCCAGAGCAAGCTGGGTACTCATTTTACTACTCAGAAGGGTGGAAGGCTGAGTCAACCTTGAGCCAGCTAACTGAAAACCCAGTTTCCACCAGGGATCGAGCTCAGGTTGTGAGTAGGGGTGTGCAAAAAAAAAAAAATTACGGAATTAAACGGATTCGGAAATACACGGGGCCAAAAAAATACGGAATACCGTGTATTTCCTATTACCGTACTCGGAATAGCCGCATATATGGTAGATACACAGCTATTTCCGAATGTACAGCCCCATTATACCCTATGGCCATTGAAATCAATGGCAAAATAGGGTATATTGGAAGCCGCCTGGAGGAGAAGGGGTTTGAGGGAGAGCCCCCAAATTTGCAGGGGACCTGCAGGGGACTCTCCCCTACAAACCCCCCAAGTCCCAAAAAGATTTGGCCAGGGGGTCCCATTCCAGGGGCACCCAAAGAGGGTGCCCCTATCCCACCATTATACCCTATGGGCCATTGAAATCAAAGGCAACATAGGGCATAATTAGAGGCTACTGGGGGGCAGGGGGTTTGAGGGAGAGCCCCCAAAACTGCAGGGCAATTTCAGGGGACTCCCCCGCATGCAACCCCCCTGGCCCAAAAAGACTGCACCCATCTGTGGGCCCCCAAAAGGAACACTGCTCCCAATGGTGAGAAAAAACAATTAGAGCCACTTCCTCACTGTAATTGTCATGGAAAAAGTGGCTCTGGGGAGCAGGAGGTTTGAGGAGAGCCCCCCAAACTGCTGTGCAGCTTCAGGGCACTGCCCCACACAAAAGCCACAAGGCCAAAAAAAAAATTGGACCGGGGGTCCAGTTCCTGGGGCACCCAAAGCCAAACCTAACTTCACACCAGAGAATCTCTATAGGACCCAAATGCACTACATCCCTCTATCTACTCTATGAACCCTGCAGGCCTGGAGCCAATATAAACCCAGTTGCCAACGTCACTGCCATACATAACACAATCTGCTCAAGGTCTGCTCTGCAGACCTGGCTGCAGCAAACCCAGATGCCAGCTCTCCAGCCCTGCCCCAAACAACACGGGGAAAGCTTGCCAAGCACAACAAGCCTGCTGGTTCTGGATCTCTCACCCAGGTGCCAGCTTCCCTGCCACAGAACACACAATCTACAGATGCCAGCTCTCCAGCCCTGCCCCAAACAACACAGGGAGAGCTGGCCAAGCACAACAAGCCTGTTGGTTCTGGGTCTCTCACCCAGGTGCCAGCTTTCCCCCCACAAAAAAACCAGAACCAGGAAAAGGGACAACAGGAGAAGACCAAGAAACTCAACTGTTAAAAAAGTGGCCTTTTAAACAATGAAAATTAGGCCAAACAGCCCCCCCCACCCAAGAACCAGAACCAGAAGAGAAAAGGAACAGCAGCAGCACAACACAGCAGCAACAAATCAAACACAGAATCCTTTTAAAACAGTAAAAAACTTAACATTTAACAATATAGGAACTTTACCAACCCCTCCCCCCAAAAAAAACCTTTACCCTAACCCCAAGAAATCCAAGCCACCCAAATCAAGAAAAGTAAAAGGACACTGCACTTTTAAAAGTCCTCTCACTAAAGTAAGATACAGTCAAATTAGCAAACCCCCCACCCCCAGCAGAACCCCCTAACCCCAAATAAGCTACCCAGTACTCACCCACCAAAATCTGGATAAGGAAAGGGACTCTGAGTCTTAAGAAGTCCTTTTACTAACTAAAATAAAAACAAGAACCCCAAGACTGTCTTAACTTAGAGACATCTTCTCTTCTCAAGGCAGGTCAGGAAAGGCTGAGAGAGAGCAGCAGCAGCTGAGGCCAAGGTCCAGCGCAGTACAGTCTCTCTCTCTCACACCAACACACTAAACAACAGCAATGGAATAGAGTCCAGCCAGGCAGACTCTAACCCTACACAGAGCAGTTTTAAAAAATACCACTGCTCTGTGATTGGCCAGAGAACACTATTTACTTGGATACCCAAGTAAACAAAAGAACAACAATGTAGCTGATGGCTGAGGGATTAGCCCAGCCATCAGCTACACAAAAGCCCTGCAAAGCATGCATTTGCAATGCATTTTGGAAATGCATGCTTTGGATTGGCTGCTGGGGCTCCTCTCCCCCCTCCCCCTCCCTCCCTGATCCCAGGAAGGCTATGGGAGAGGCGGGAAAAGGCTTCCAAAGGCGGGAAAGGAAACAAGCAGCTCCCCTGAGGCTGCAGAAGCTCCTTTCCCGCCTTTTCCATTGACTTCCGTACACTTCCGAATATCTATATGGAAGTACACAGGGAGCCATATACGCCTCCCGTTTACTGACCTGAAAATGGAATCGGAAGTATATGGTGCCATATACTTCCGAATCAGGGGTGATTCGGTGGTCTATGCGGTTCGGCTGAGCCAAATGCACACCCCTAGTCATGAGCAGAGCTTAGGACTGTAGTACTGCAGCTTTAACACTGTGCACCACTCTATCACATGAGTGACAGCTAACAGAACTGACCCTGATTGGGGAATTTCAGCTAACTGTTGAGAAAAGGAAGACAGGCAGTTGGAGTTGGAAGGAGTTGGAGAGTGGATAGAGAAGGGAGTGATTGCTTGAGAAACTTTGTAATGTGAGAATAGCATAATAAAGCAGAGTCTGTTTCTTGGAATAAAAAAAAGGCTCTGTAGGAGATTGTTCCCAAAAATTTAAACAGTCTGTGCGAAAAACAAAGAAACACATCTTGAGAGGGAAATATTTCTCCAGTTTTAAGCTTACTGTCTGGTGTGAACCAACTATCAGTTCGGAAGATAAGGATTTGGCAAATGGTTTAGAGTTGGCATTGAAAGGCCCTAAACACGCCCAAGGTCTAGGTTATTTATCTTACATAGGAGATGATAATGATCTTGCTAGAGAAGTGAGACTGTGATTACCAAGTGTGGAATTTCAAATGAAATCTAGAACAAGTAACCTCTAAGAATACACATCATAACATCTGTAATATCCTTAGTGGAAGCCAAACATCTTTAAGTCTAAAACCGTCTCCTGTGAAGTCAGCAAACTCAGAGGCAGTTCTGTGTTTATATATTTAAATTTCTACCTATTCCACATCCCAAAATCCTATATAAATATTGATTCCCTTCCCCACCAGTGTATTCCAATAAATCAGAAACTAAATCTTTACCTGTGCCTACCGTGCCATTTTCTGAAGAGAAATATTTGACAACTGAAGCAACAAGGTTATCATTTTTGTGGGGTGATTAATAAAGCAGTCACCTCTTCACAGTAGCAAACAATTTTTTTGATTTTTTTTCCTTTCCATTTCATTATATCTAAAACAGTGTGCGTGCACATGAAAGCTCATACCTTGAATAAAACTTTGTTGGCCTTAAAGGAGCCACTGAATCCTCACTTTATTCTACTTAAAATCCAACAGTTTTCAAAGTGATGTTCCACTTAGTTCAGAATCCCTGTTCCAGCAAAAGCATATTCATATATCATTCCCCATGCCCTCATTCATTTCTTTCTGACAGTCTACAGCAGCAAATGTTTATGAGTGCAAATCAATAAGATTAGGCAAATATATCCCACCACAAAAATGGAACACACCCAAAAAGGAAGAAGACACAGGCACCTATTGTGTTCTGTATTCTCAATGCATTTGAAGGGCAACTATCATGGGAAATAAACTTTACAAAGAAAGAAAGTCAGTTGGGATCTGCTTATCCTGATCATCCATTTAATGGCAAAGAACAATGTTTTAGTCATGGTTGGCACATGGTAGGTGAGGTAAGTGGCTGCCTGGAGCGCCACCTCACCTATGGGGTGTATAGGCACCCCCTCCCCACCGCTCTCAGCTTCCCCTATCACAGGCCTGGGAAGCTGAGAGTGGCTGGACGGCGCAGCAGCGGGGTTCTTCTCCGGTTTTAGTCACTGTATCTGAGCAAGTGTTACGAGACTAGCAGGTTCCAACAGCGTTGATTTGTTTTCACAGCACTGAGATGTCAGGGGCCCTGTGCATTACATTTCCCAGAGTGCCCAGGAAGGAAAGGAACGATTCTCTCTGCATACTATATCACAGAAAGAGGCCCAGCTCACTAGCCACAACAGCAACACCTTGTGCAGTCAGAGGGAATTCTTCTGTGGTTCAGGTATATGATCTGAGCTACAGATGAAACAGGGCCTATAAATGCTAACTTATGAGGCCAAGCACTGAGATGCCAAAGCTCATACTTCTAAGCACAGGAATACAAGTTCCTGCAGCAACTAAAACTTAACATGTATGAAAGATGCAATCTCCCTCCCACACCAGTTTTAATTACCTTCTTCAAGCATAGCACAGAAAGTTTGTTCACCTGATGATGCCAGTTTGCCTTTTAGGCTCTTTTGGCACTTCTGCACATTCTCTTGGAAGTCAGGCAGCTCCAAGGCTTCAGCTACAAACTCAGCAGAATTGTAAGCAGTAACACTCTCTCTGGAAGAGTAAAGAGTCAGGATGGATGCAAAAAGCAATCATTTTTGTTAGGACAAAGCATTTCAAATTTTTGCAAGTCAATATTGCTCCTTCTACCGAGAAAAAACACCAACCCTCAGAAACTATTTATTCCTTTCATCCAAGTATACCAGGTAGTCTACATACCATCCTGTAGAATACAACACCCAAGAGTACAGCTCAAAACATGGTTCTCTTCTAAACTATTCACACACACACACCCTAGCTCACATTTTGGTGTGCCAGATAGCCTGTTACACAATCATTTCCTCACAGAACCAGATAGCCTGCCAAACCACCATACTGAAGCTCTTTTTAGAAGAGTCTTGAAAGAAGCCCATGGGTTGAAATTACAAGCAATAACGAGGAAGGAATGAGATCTCTCAAGACATGAAACTACGAGGGCTTCATATCTGCATTCTCCCCATATTTTGGAACATCTAGTTTAACACAGGACATATAAATCACAGTTACCTAGACCCATCAGCCAGTGATGACATACCATGCATACCCAATACACATCAGCCATGCACATAACTGTGCCTATCATACACTACATTGTGCCAAACTAGACATTATGAAAAAGGACATAGGAGACAAATAAGTGATCCTTGGGTTGGACCCCATTGTTTCATTCTGTCAACTTTAGAGACAGAAGACTCTCAGCATCCAAGTCAATGCAAAGTGCCTTGCAGCAGAGGAACACATAGGAACAGATGGAATGAAATGGTAGGATTTATCTCACTGGGGTAACATCTGCTTCTCTCCATCAGATGCTATCATGTAAGAGAAGAAGGTCTTACCCCTCTCCTCCTCTACCCAAAAAAGAACATTTAAGAATCCACCAACCTCTGCCACTCTAGCTTGGGCCTCAGCTGATATTTGAGGAGGCATTCTCCTCGCATGACAGGCACACTGAATGTGGTTTCTTCTTTCTGATGGGTGGACAAGACAGAAAAAGAACATTTAAAATGTTACCACACCTAGCAAGAAAGGTGTGCCTTCCAGACAGGCCAAGACTTTTACCTTGCTCTGGTAGCTGGAGAGTAATGGGAATATCTCTGGATGGATGAGGTTGAGCTGGGTTTGAATTTTGTGGCTGCGGAGATTGTGCACTGAGTGGGAGTTCTCATTGAGAATTAAGTGCTGAGTATCAGCTCCAAATCTGGTGGAATAAGAATCAATGATGAGTGTCTGATTTTATTTAAAATCTGATGTGTCAGACATCCTAAATAAGGAAAAAGGTAGAGTTTTGTGAGACACACCACTTATAAATAATACTCATAGTTCCTACTGCTTACAACACATTTTGGTTGCATTATCTGCTTCCTATTTATTTTAAACATGTTTATGTTGTCTTTCCACCCAATCAGGGTCCACAAGATGGCGAACATAAAAACATTTAAGCAATTAAAATTATTTTAAAAACCCTCAAACACACAGAACTAGAAGGGCCAAAAACCATTACTAGGGGTATGCCTGAAAAAACAAAAAAGTCTTCATTTACTGGCAAAAGTAACTCTAGCTGCAGCATTCTGTACCACCAAGCCCACCATGCTCTCACTTCTAACACACAACTTTTCCTGGTATGAACTATACTAGGATAATTGGTTTGTTTTTTTAGGGCAGAGGATGCTTGTTCCCTGACAGACTGCTGCTAATTTTTAATCTCTCCTTTGAGTTGTATTAACGAACACTTATGCAGTGAACACCATAATTATTAGGGTTGCATACCTCCAGGTGAGACCTGAAGATCTCCCAGAATTACAACTGATCTCCAAAGACTACAGCAATCAGTTCCTAAAAGTTATTATTATTATTCCTCTGGAGGAAATGCTTGTTTTGGAGAGCAGTGGCATTATATCCTACTGAGGTCACTCCCCTTTTCAGGCTCCACCCTCAAATCTCTAGAAATTTCCTGATGCACAGCTGGTAACCCTAACAATTATGCTAGTCTGATGGTCTTACAGATAGGAAAGGTTCCACTCATGTAAATTACGGTATCTATTTTGTAGGATTTTCACCCAAATAAATTTGCATGCAAAGCAGGAAAATTTCAGAGCTGGCAAGGGCCTCTTTTACTGCTGTCCTGAACTCACTACATGACCCTAGTGGCTCATTTCCCCAGTCCTAGACTGCCACCATCTGTAGAATAAGACAACATATATGGGAATTGTAAGGATTACTGAGATTATGTATGAGACGCATGTTCAACACTCAAAAAGCATTATATGAATACTAAATGTGGCCATTATCCTTCAAGCCAGCACCACGACATCACAATTAGTCACTTCAGCACAGATACGAAGTTAACACATGATGAAATCCCATACTGCCTCTAACCCAACTCCAGTCCAGTTTGGAAACGTGAGCTAAACAACAGGGAAGACTGCTTGTCACCTGATTGCTACATACAATGCATATCCCACCAAGGTACAAACCTTTCTAGCCACTGCTTATACCGACTGTCCCGTAAAACAGGCTCTGGGGTTATGTGGACAACCAAAGCCACAGGATTCTGTTTGCCTTCTTGATATCTGCAACAAAGCATTTAAATATGTAAGTAGTCATGCTGAGACTGTAGAGCAGCCATACACAACCTCAAGAGGAATGAGATGACTGGGGAGATGGGGAGGCACACAACTCATGGAAGGTGTTATGAGCCTGGGCCTGCTAGTGAGGCTTAGTGGCTCTGGGAAAGCCTGTATTAAGAGTAACTACTGAGGCTGCATTTCCCAGGCCATCCTTTGGACCCTGTGACTGGTTAACAGGGGATTTGGAGGGAAAACCTACACCAGTAGAGGAGTAGAGGGAAGTGCCTGAGAAGGGATAAAAGGTTTTGCCCAAAGTTGGAGGTTCTTCACTCTTAGGAAGCAGAGCTGAGGAGAGGCTGCTGCAGACACAGGGATCCCTCATCCAGAAGGGGTAAATCAGTTTGAAGCCAATCACCAAGACAGCTAGGAACAGTCTAGATAGACACATTGGGGTGTTTTAATTTGCCTGTTCACCTACAAGAAATTGCAAAGTAATTGCAAAGAGAGCCAGTTTGGTGTAGTGGTTAAGTGTGTGGACTCTTATCTGGGAGAACTGGGTTTGATTCCCCACTCCTCCACTTGCATCTGCTGGAATGGCCTTGGGTCAGCCATAGCTCTGGCAGAGGTTGTCCTTGAAAGGGCAGCTGCTGTGAGAGTCCTCTCAGCCCCACCCCCCTCACAGGGTGTCTGTTGTGGGGGAGGAAGGGAAAGGAGATTGTGAGCCGCTTTGAGACTCAGATTCGGAGTGGAGGGTGGGGTATAAATCCCAGGTAGAAGAATATATCTTCTTCTTCTACCTTTACTGTTCTCATTATTCTACCAATTTTGTAAAAACCAGTTATTACTAGACCTTTTAAATTAAAAAAAATATTATTCTGTCTCAATCCTCACACCTCATTCGCTCACCTACTTGGAAAGAGTGGACATAAGGGGTCAGGTGGGTGCTCTGGGCCCTCCCAAGGAGGCCCTTACCAGAGTGGTGGCAGCCTACAGAGAACTTCTTGGTTCCTGGATGTGGTAGTGGCTTCCTCCCTTACCTGCCAATGCCTGGCTAGGTCAAACAGTTACAGCATAACTGCATGCCACTAAAAACTTATACTAGGCTCTTGAAGGCAACTTCTCCTTTCATGCACCATTATGTCAGTGTTACCTGGTAGGGCAGAAACACAGAGAGACTTTCTCTGTTCTTACCAGATGACTAGTATCAAGTTGAGAGTACCAAGAAAGTAGCATTCCTAAGATTTCCCCAAACTTCAATTCAAGCATTTGTTCTAATACATCCATTCATGCTCTCTTCACATTTAATGTCTGGAAACCTGAACATTTATTTATTACATTCAACTTATATCCCGCCCTCTCCGCAAGCGGACTCAGGGCGGCTCACAACATCATAGCCACACGATTAAAACAATAAAACATATAAAACCATAATTTACATTTTTCAGTTTTTAAAAACATATTACAATTTTTAAAACCATTATATAGTGCTGAATCCATACATTAAAGGCGGCATTAAATTTCCAAACAGTGATCGCCGGCATTCTGTGTGATGTCCGGTGACAGCCGTCTTTTCGTTAAGCATCGAAGGCCTGCTTGAACAACTCGGTCTTACAGGCCCTGCAGAACGCAGACAGATCCCGCAGGGCCCGTATGGCTTCTGGAAGAGCATTCCAGAGCTCTGGTGCTGCCACCGAAAAAGCCCTAGATCTTGTCACGCATAACCTGGCTTCTTTTGGTCCGGGGGCGGAGAGCAAGTTTTTTTACCCCTGAACGCAGTGCTCTCTGGGGGATATATGGAGAAAGGCGGTCCCGTAGATAGGCAGGTCCCTGACCATAAAGGGCTTTAAAGGTCAATACCAACACCTTGAAGCGAACTCGGAACACGACAGGTGGCCAGTGCAGCTCTTTCAGCACTGGCTGAATGTGCTCCCATTGTGGCAGCCTCATTAACAGCCGGGCCGCAGCATTCTGCACTAGCTGTAGTCTCCGGGTTTGCGTCAAGGATAGCCCCATGTAGAGAGCATTACAGTGATGTATTCTTGAGGTGACCGTAGCATGGATTACCATCGCTAAATCGTTGTGCTCCAGGAAAGGAGCCAGCTGCCGCACCCGCCAAAGATGAAAAAAGGCAGATCTAACAGTGACTGCTACCTGGGCCTCCATTTTGAGGGAGGACTCAAGGAGCACGCCTAAACTCTTGACCTTAGGAACCGGTGTTAGTGGCATCCCGTCAAGAGTCGGCAGATGGATCTCTCCCCTTGGACCACCCCGACTCAGGTAGAGAACCTCCGTCTTTGCTGGATTCAGTTTCAGCCGACTCAGTCTGAGCCAAGATGCCACGGCTTGTAGAGCCAGGTCTAGATTTTCCGGGATATAGTTGGACTGGCCACCCATCAATAGATAGAGCTGGGTGTCATCCGCATATTGATGACAACCCAGTCCGTACCTCCTGACAATCTGGGCAAGGGGGCGCATATAGATATTGAATAGCATCGGGGATAGGACCGCTTCCTGTGGCACCCCACAACTAAGAGAGGGCCTCTGGGATGCTTCCTCCCCGATCACCACCCTTTGCCCCCGATCTTGGAGAAAAGAGGTCAGCCACTGTGAGGCAGATCCCAGATTTCAGAGCATTATGGTGTAAAAGTCATTTGTTGAGGCTGGATCTGGCATAAATGTCACTTTTTTGGGCCAGGACATGCATGCCATAAAATATAACACAAGGTACCGGACATATAAACTTTATAGGGGATAGTATTTTATATACAGTAAACACTGAGAAAGGTAAGATAAAAATACCACAGAATTTCATTTATATGTAAGCAGACATATTTTGGTTGACAAAAGCATAAAAATCAAGAAAACCATCATTTATAATCATCAATATTGTCTAATAAATTATTACCAATAACATTTTCTATCTATAAAGTTGTTGAACAGATCTTACTTTGTTATGTACAAATTATTTATATACTTTTGTTTTGGTCCGGTCTACCATGAATTACATTTTCATTCCTAAATTTCTGACCGTGGATCATTGTAAGCATAAACATTATAAACATATATTCTCCTTCCTTGGAGATTTTTAAACAGAAGCCAGATGGTCATCTGACAGCAATGAAGATCCTGTGAATTTAGGGGAAGGTATTTGTAAGTTTCCTGCATTGTGCAAGGGGTTGGACTAGATGACCCTGGAGGTCCCTTCCAACTCTGGTTCAATGATCAATATATGCAAAAAATACATTCCGTTTCTCTTGAAACTCAGATTCTAGTCCATTGTGCAAGTAAGATGTAAGCTTTGTCATTGTCATATAATCAGTTAATTTATTTTTCCAATCAATCAATTCTGGGTATATCTCAGCTTTCCATTTAGATGCAAATACCACTCTTGCCATTGTCACCATGTATTTCAATAGTATGTGATGAATTTTTAATACATTAGACCAGAGGTGTCAAATATGTGGTTTAGGGACCAAATAAAGCCCCAAGAGGGCTCCTAAGGCCCCCAAGCAACTGGCTGTCATCTGCTTCCTTCTCCCTCTCTTGCTTCCTTCTGCATAACAGCTTGCTTTGCAAGGCTTGCTCAATTGCACAGTGCATAGCAAAACCAGAGCTTTCTTTGCCCAGCTCCCTGGATCCCATGGGAGAAATACAAAGAAGGCACCTTTAAGACCAATGAGTGCTAATGTTTTAAGCATGTTATTTTAATTGTGTTTGTCTGTGTGATTTATAAAATTTATATCTGTTACCTTACCTTAAATAGGGGGGTGGGGGCTTTCCAGTGTTTTGCACTGAGTGTCACATGTATCACTATCTGCCCATAGGACAGAAGCCTTGGGTGTGTGCTCGATGCAAGGAGCTCCTAGACCTCAGGAAACGACTTCGTACCCTTGACGTCGAGGGGACTGAACTGGGGAAGCAGAGAAAGTCAGTTATGCATTCGGAGAAGACTCTCAGGGGCATATTAGATGAGCCCCATTCTGAACGTGGCAGCCCCGTTGCTGCCAGGGAGCATGAGGGTCGAGAGGGAACAGGGCACCGTGCTGAGGATAACGGGAATGCACCCTCAGAAGGGACCTTTTTCATTTGGAGAGCGGGTATCCTTTCGCGCCAAGGAACCATCCCTGGGCAGAGAGAGGGCGGAGTCTTGGAGGTTGGTGATTTGATCCTTAGGCAAGTAGACAGCTGGCTGGCAAAACCACGTTCTGACCGTATGGTGACTTGCCTGCCTGGTGCGAAGGTAGTGGACATTACGCGTAGATAGCATGACAGACAGTGCTGGGGAAGATCCAGTGGTCGTGGTGCATGTTGGCACCAACAATGTGGGGAAATGCAGTCGTGAAGTCCTGGAGGAAAAATTTAGGCTTCTAGGTGGGAGACTTAAGGCCAGAACCTCCAAGGTAGCCTTCTCAGAAGTGCTACCTGTTCCACGTGCAGGGCAGGAGAGACAGGCACAAATTAGAAGTGTCAATGTGTGGATGAGACGATGGTGTAAGGAGGAAGGGTTTAAGTTTGTTAGACACTGGGATGCTTTCTGGAACAAGCGGGAGCTGTACTAAAGAGATGGTCTCCACTTGTCCCCGGATGGAACCAGGCTGCTGGCACTTAAAATAAAAAAGGTGGCAGAGCAGTTTTTAAATTGAATCTTGGGGGAAAGCCGACAGGAGATTCAATGTCTCTGGTTCAGGAGGACTCATCTAAAAGAGATGAAGGGTTAGCTGTTACTTTTCTACCGGGTAATGGATCAGAGTTGTCCACTGAGATGGTAAGAAACAGTATGGACTGTCTGCCAAAGTCTTGAGGCAGCAGGAGGAAGGTTGCAGGCCTAGCTTGCCAGGGAAATTATAGATGTTTGTATACAAATGCTAGAAGTGTTCAAAGTAAAATTGGTGAGTTTGAATGTTTAGTGTTGGGAGAAAACATAGACATTGTGGGAATTTCAGAAACTTGGTGGAATGAGGAGAATCAGTGGGACACGGTGATTCCTGGATATAAGTTATATCGGAAGGATAGGGAGGGAAGGGTTGGAGGTGGGGTGGCTCTATATGTCAGAGAGGGTATATGGTCCAGTAAGACTGAGGTCAGAGAATTAGATTCCCTTCTAGAATTGCTTTGGGTTGAAATAGAGGGCCCAAGAGGAAATTTAACTATGGGAGTTCGTTATCACCCACCAAATAAAAAAATAGATGATGATTACAATATGATGGAAGGATTAAAGATAGCGGCTAAATGAAAAACCGTATCGTAATAGGTGATTTTAACTACCCGCAGATTGATTGGGTCAATATGTGTTCTGGTTGAGAGAAAGAGATTGAGTTTCTTTATGCTCTCAATGACTGTGCTATGGAGCAGATGGTCTCAGAACCTACCAGGGGTGGGGCGATCCTGGATTTGGTCCTAAGTAATGCACAAGACTTGGTGAGAGATGTAAAAGTGATCACACCGCTTGGGAGCAGTGACCATAATGTTACTGATTTCGCCATTGGTATAAATAGAGAGTTGCCCCAAAAGACCTGCACAACCACGTTTAACTTTAAAAGGGGTAAATTCTCTGAGATGATGAGGAATGTGAAGAGGAAACTGAAAGGAAAGCTAAATACAATCAAAACCCTTAGGGAAGCTTGGAGGCTATTTAAAACTACAATCCTAGAAGCTCAGATAAATATATATACAAGTTAGGAAAGGCACAAACAGGTATATGAAAAGGCCTGCATGGTTAAAAAACAAAGTAATGGAAGCTATAAAAGGTAAGAAGGACTCCTTTAAGCGGTGGAGGCAGTGGGGCCCTTGGATGACCAAGGGGTCAAAGGATTACTGAAGGAGGATAGGGAAATGGCTGAGAAGCTGAATACATTTTTTGCCTCCGTCTTCACTGTGGAAGACGAGAAGTGTTAGCACACTCCACAACCACTAATTTTGGAAGAGGTGTTGAAAGACCTGAGTCAGATTGAGATGACAAGAGAGGAGGTCCTACAACTGATAGACAAATTAAAAACTAATAAGTCACCAGGTCCGGATGGCATACATCCAAGAGTTCTGAAAGAACTCGAAGTTGAACTTGTGGATCTTCTGACAAAAATATGTAATCTTTCATTGACATCTGCCTCTGTTCCTAAGGCCTGGAAGGTAGCAAATGTCACCCCAATCTTTAAAAAGGGTTCCAGAGGATATCCGGGTAACTACAGGCCAGTCAGTCTGACTTCAATACCAGGAAAGTTGATAGAAACCATTTTGAAGGACAGAATGAGTAGGCACACTGATGAGTACAAGTTATTGAGGAAGACTCAGCATGGGTTCTGTAAGGGAAGAACTTGCCTCACTAACCTTACAGTTCTTTGAGGGGGTGAACAAACATGTGGACAAAGGAGACCCAATAGATGTTGTTTACCTTGACTTCCAGAAAGCTTTTGATAAAGTTCCTCATCAAAGGCTCCTTAGTAAACGTGAGAGTCATGGAGTAAAAGGACAGGTCCTCTTGTGGATAAAAAACAGGCTAATTAATAGGAAGCATAAATGGAGTATAAATGGATAGTCTTCGCAGTGGGGACGGTAAGCAGTGGGGTGCCGCAGCGCTCAGTACTGGGTCCCGTGCTCTTTAACTTGTTCATAAATGATTTGGAGTTGGGAGCAGTGAAGTGGCCAAGTTTGCAGATGATACTAAATTGTTCAGGGTGGTGAAGCAGGATTGTGAAGCAAGCCAAAGGGATCTGTTGAGGCTGGGTGAGTGGGCGTCAACGTGGCAGATGAGGTTCAATGTGGCCAAGTGCAAAGTAATGCACATTGGGGCCAAGAATCCCAGCTACAAATACAAGTTGATGGGGTGTGAACTGGCAGAGACTGACCAAGAGAGAGATCTTGGGGTCGTGGTCGATAACTCACTGAAAATGTGAAGAGTGTGCGACTTTAATAAAAAAAAGGCCAACGCCATGCTGGGAATTATTAGGAAGGGAACTGAAAACAAATCAGCCAGTATCATAATGCCCCTGTATAAATCGATGGTGTGGTCTCATTTGGAATACTGTGTGCAATTCGTGTCATCGCACCTCAAAAAGGATATTATAGCACTGGAAAAAGTCCAGAAAAGGGCAACTAGAATGATTAAAGGGTTGGAACACTTTCCCTATGAAGAAAGGTTAAAACGCTTGGGGCTCTTTAGCTTGGAGAAACGTCGACTCGGGGTGACATGATAGAGGTTTACAAGATTATGCATGGGATGGAGAAGGTAGAGAAAGAAGTAGTTTTCTCCCTTTCTTACAATACAAGAACTCGTGGGCATTCGATGAAATTGCTGAGCAGTTGGGTTAAAACGGATAAAAGGAAGTACGTCTTCACCCAAAGGGTGATTAACATGTGGAATTCACTGCCACAGGAGGTGGTGGTGGCTACAAGCATAGCCAGCTTCAAGAGGGGGTTAGATAAAAATATGGAGCAGAGGTCCATCAGTAGCTATTAGCCACAGTGTGTATATATATATATGTGTGCACGTGTGTGTGTGTGTGTGTATATATATATATATATACACACACACACACATATACACACCCGTATATACTCGAGTATAAGCCGATCCGAATATAAGCCGAGGCTTCTAATTTTACCCCAAAAATCTGGGAAAACTTATTGACTCGAGTATAAGCCGAGGGTGGGAAACGCAGCAGTTACTGGTAAACCTATGGTACCTTTCATATACCCTATACAGTGAATTGTTTTACTTCGTGGCTGGTGCTCCCGCGGCTCCCGCCTATGCACTCATCTCGAGTCCCCCTCCCTACTGGCCACCTCACGCCCGCCAATAACTGTGGGCGCATCACATCCACTGTGATTGGCGGCGCTTGTTGTCACCATCTCTCCGCGGCTGTAGTAAAAACGCTGGGCGGGCGGCTGATTACGCTTGAATCAGCCGCCTATATTACTGAATAGAGTGATCAGCCGCCCGCCCGCCTATATTACTGAATAGTGATCAGCCGCCCGCCCGCCTATATTACTGATTAGGGTAATCAGCCGCCCGTCCGCACAGCTATTTTACTAATTACCATAATCATTATTATAGCCCCGTGGGAGCTGATTAACCATCAATATAGGCATGCGGGCGGAATAGTGACTCGAGTATAAGCCGAGGAGGGGGGTTTTTTGACCTGATCCAACATGGCTTCTCTTATGTTCTTATGAAATGGCGGAGCTTATCTCCCTCTCAAGCAATGCTGCACTTGTTCAGAGTGGCAGTGAATAAAGGAGGCAGATTGGAGGCCCTCCGATGGAGGGGCCATACAGATGGAAGAGGGGGTTAAATGGAGTGGCCTGGCCCCCCTGTAGCTATGGGCCTGATGTTGAATCTGTACTCTTGCTTTTCCAACATGTGGCATTGTAGCTCTTGTTAGCTTTTGCAATTTCTTTGGGTGTGATGTACATCTAAAGAACATTTTATATCAGTTCTTCCTTAGGCTTTGGGATTCAGTAAAATTGATTTTTGTCCATAAGTTTTCCCACTGGCTCACTGAAATATTCTCTCCAAAGTTCTTCATCCATTTGATCAACACAATCCATTTGTTTTGTTTCTGTTTCATATTTCAATAGCACTTTATATATTGTTTTCCTAATAGATGTTTTAGGTCACCTGTAATCAATTGTATATAAGTAATTTTCTCAGTGAGTGACAGTTGGAGGAACTCACTATGATTGGCTGACAGCCTTGAATGATAACATCAGTAACAGTTAGGAGGGGCAAAGAGAAATCTCATCAGTCTGCAGTTTTGAGTTCAGACTGAGGCAGTTTGAGATAGAGCTCTGATCTGTGTGAAAGAAGGAGCTAGACACTCTTTTGGGGAAGGCTCTCAGTTTGTGGCTCAGAGTGTCACAGATGGCCTCCTTCTTTTGCTATTCTTTGTATTTTGATGCCATTTGATATGTCAACCATTGAATATTCTTTCCTTCACTTTGTACATTTTGCCAAGACTTTATTCTTCCATGTCTTATCATGTAATCATAGATCAGGTGATCATCCCCCCCCCTCCAGTATTTGCATTACATTATACATTGAATGTACATTATACATTGATTGGAGTCGTCAATGATGAAGCAGGTGGGCTTATTGTTTTTGCATTCAAACCATATTCTCAGCAATCTGTCTATCATTGTATAACTACCAGCTTGTTTTTAATGACTTCTTGACCTATAAATAGCTGTGAATTCTTTCCTTTGTGTTCCCTATTTCCAATCCTCTCATCTGGGTTTATAATCCATTCTGATATCCAAACTAGTGCTGCTGCTTGACAATATAACCTAATATTCGGTACTGACAATTCTTTTCTCTCTCTCATCTTGCATTGTTTTAAACCTTACTCTTGGTCTTTTCCCATTCCATATGAAATTCAAAGATTTCAGGTTTTCACAGCTGGTAACATCATTAGGGTTTGTAGAATCTTTCGGGATCAAGTGCCATGTTCTACTGGAGAAAGTTTTCCTTCCAGACGTTTCGTTCTCAGCTGCAGAGAACATCCTCAGTGGCGTTGCAGCCGGAGCAGGCGCTCAGACCTTCTTGGCTGCTGTGCATTGAGTGCTGTGCATATGAAATTGTTTATCGTTTTCTGCCATTTGTAAAAAACCTTTTCTTATTATGTTGATTGGCAGCATTTGAAACAAAAAAGTCAGTGTTGGTAAGACATTTATTTTGATGGCAGAGATTATGCCTAGTCATATCATTTTCAGTTTGTTCCATCTTTGCAGGTCTTCAATTATACTTATCCATATCCAATGATGCATATCCAAATCTTTGTACAGATTTTAATTTTGTCCTGTTATATTGATGCCTAAATATTTTATTGGTTTTGGTAATAAGGCATCCAGATAGTTTTTGTATTTCTTCTTGTTCTTCGTTGGTTGTATTTAATAAGATAATCTTGGTTTTCTTTTTGTTCAATTTATATCCAGAATGAGTTCCAAAACTGGACAAAGCAATGGCGCCTATCAGAGCACAACTTGTTTTGCGCTCTCTGCTCCTTGGAACCAGGGCTCAAAGCCAGCAGGGCTTGATGGACAAAACCCCAGAACCCGCCTTTTCAACACATGGAGGGCTCCAGTGAACTATTTTGGAAGCTTGGAAGATTTTAGAGTCTCCTTTAATTATTGGACTCAAGGTCTCCTGGCTTCTGCACTGCAGTTATAATCAAGCAGACGTGAGGAAAGAAATAGAAGACGACCATAGATTTATACCCCCCTTCTCTCTGAATCAAAATCTCAGAGCGGCTTACAATCTTTTTCCACAACAGACACCCTCCTGTGAGGTAGGTGGGGCTGAGAGAGCTCTCACAGAAGCTGCCCTTTCAAGGACAACTCTGCAAGAGCTACGGCGGACCCAAGGCCATTCCAGCAGCTGCAAGTGGAGGAGTGGAGAACCAAACCTGATTCTCCCAGATAAGAGCCCATGCACTTAACCACTACACCAAATTGGCTCTCAACAGGAAAGCCTGCTAGGATACCATGTCTGCCTGCCTAATAACTTTGTAAATATCTTCAAAACAGATCTTAATCAGACCATTATTTAAAAGTTCATCTAATTAATTTCTATAAAGAACTGAAACTTTATTTTCCTGCTATCTCATCTTTTCTGTGGCATTGGAGAATCCGAATAAGATTTACTGCTATTTGTTAAAGGAAATACTTATCTCTTACTAAGATATAGCTTACTTTTTTACCTTTAATTGGATTAAGTAACGCAAACACAACATTTAAAAGAAGTAATTGGATATACACTATTACTGGCACCTAGCAGCTTCTTCAATGGTTGTTTCTCCACCCGCTATTTTGCAGCCTTTGTCTTGTCTATCTCTTACTATGGAAAACCAAAATATTGTGGAACAAGTTTTGGAATACTGCCACTACTTTCACTCTGTGTTGTTTGATCTACAGTTCTCCTGTTTTTTTTTCTTTGGAAGGCTGAGTCAACCTCGAGCCGGCTACCTGAACCAGCTTTTCGCTGGGATCGAACTCAGGTCGTGAGCAGAGGACTCCGACTGCAGTACTGCAGCTTTACCACTCTACGCCACGGGGCTCTTATTCTGAAGAAATGTGCTTGCACTCAAAAAGTTTATACGTGTAATAAAACATTGCTGGTGTAAGGTTTTACCAGTTACTGACCCCAATCAACTAAGCACATGTAGAAATGGTCAAAGCTTATTGGAGATCAATACAGAGCAATGACCTTCTTGCCAAGAAGCCATTATAGAGAATAGAGCAACTTACAATTAGAACCAATAATATACCAGGCAAAAAAGGCATCCAAGTTAAAAGCCAGCCCCTCATCCTGGATGCTCAAAGTCTGGTCAAAGCCAGATGTTACCAACCGTTACCAGATGACAGATCCATGGCTAATGTCTCCCTCCTACACACCTTGTAAAAGGTTACCAGCAAGCAAAGTGCCACCAGATACATGTGTAACAAACATATACATTTAACAAAGGAAAAAGAATGAATATAAAGTCATGACTACAGGATTATATCATACAGTGTGAATGTATATAAAAATGACTGAGCAGAAATGAGCAACTTGTTGTAGCATAACAACCTGACTGTGGAATCTAATTATCAGGGAACCTGACAGTTGGTCTTAAAGCTGACACAGGACTCCAACTTTGTTTTCTGTCTCTCTCTTTCCTCCATTCCCTTCCTCCTCAAAAGAGAAGGAGCAGCCTCAGAGAAGAAAGCAGGAAAAGTATGGGCGAGTGGGTATGAGTATATGTGAGGGGGGAAGGGGGAGAGAGGGGCTTGTCTTTGTATCTCTCATGCACAAAGCAGGAAGCAGCCACTGAGAGAGCTGTGTAAGTAAGTGGGGGAAGGGAGAGAGGGAGCCACTGAGGGAACTGGCAGGGAAAGCAAGTCACTGGATGGCTGCAGGAGCAACCCTAGAAAAGGGAGGAGGAGAAGGAAGTTGCTTGTGGGCCAGATCTGAGCCTTGCGGGGGACAGAACCATTTTGTGGGCCATATGTTTGAGAACAGTGCTCTTTATGGTCCCTAAGATACCAATACTAACTTTAAAAATCTTCATGTCTGCCAAAGAAGCCACGTGTTTTCCAACTCTGCTCCTAATTTTCGCAATATGACAATTCAAAGCCATGCAAAAATAAAGTATTAAAGACTTCTGTCTTTAAATAAAATAGAAAATGGCTCTCCATGGCTTCTTGTGATTTATATCTCCACTGTGATGGTATCTTCACTTCAGCCTTACTATTTGAATATGTCCCCTACTTAGTAACACTGGGCCAATGTGAAAACTTTGTTAGGAATGATCTACCAGGTGCAGTCCACATCTGGAAGACGACACATGTACCCAGCACAAGGATGGCAGGAAATGCGAGTTAACCCCTCCCAAATCTTGACTATGAAGACAGTTGTTCCCATCTCAGCCATACCCTCGCAATGTAGCATTTTCACAGACTGCATCTACAAAGCCTTCATGAGGACACTCCACAACAATGAAGACTGCACCTGAGTCTGGAGGGGTGCAAAGTTCTTCAGCCAAAATCTGCAACAAGGCACAGAGATAAACACTGTGAATGGGCAAAGATCGTTTCCCTTTTGGTCAGTTACCAGTCACATAAATGCAGAACAGCTACTAGCCAACAATTAAGGTCCATGGAAGCCAGGTAGGCACAAAGTCTTTCTTGGGAGACTTCAGCAATCTCTTTCAAAGATTTTTATTTTGTTTTATAGAATACAGAAATTAAAAATAGAAAGGAAAAGGTTAAGAAAAAATACATCTACCCCCCTTCTTCAAAGTCTCAAAGTTGTGTCTTTTATGGAAAAGCAGAGTAGCACAGTGAACACTTTAGGAGGTGACTGTAGTGTCTCGGGGTCCAGTTCTGCGGGAAATTGATTAAAAATTTGTGGTTTCTGGGAAGAGCTTACATTGATAATGTGAGAATCTGAGTCTCAGGGAAAGCCAGTATTCCCTCAAGAACACAAGCATAACTGATAACTGTTCTTCAGGGACTGACAACCGAACATTATAAATTGATATCTAGCAAAAGCTGTGCATTAGCCGTAAATCGTTTTAAGCCTCTTTACTGAATACCCTTATTTCTCCTCTCCCTGATAGTCAATAAAAATCATTTCTCCCCTGACATCTCATATGAAATAACTGCACTCAGACAACCACTTGGGTTCAGTGCAATGTCACCTCTAAGCTGTGGAGTCCTGTGAGCAAAAATTCTATTTTGTGAGCTACTAGCGTTACAGTTGGGGGCTCCTGCATAAATTATCTTGCTCTGGGGCCATTTTTCCTGAGCTAAGACAAAAATGTGTGAACTGGAGGTCAAAAACCTGTGAGCTAGCTCACACTAACTCTGCTTAGAGGGAATACTGGTTCAGTGTGTCAGCAGAAGGCAACCACTCTACACAGCATGCTGTCTCAGTTTAAATGAATTTAAAACCCCAACCTTCACAAGCGTATACTACAAATGTTCATAAAACCTGCTGTACTACTATATGGTACATGCTATTATGGAGGGACAGGCTATAAACATGTCCCAGAGATGGTATACTTGAGCTCCTAAGCAGGCAATTTAAATTTCAGAGCACATTCACTAAAGAGGCATTCTCCTTTCTAGTCTGAGAGGCCACTTCACATCTTTTAATTTTTTAGGTCAATACCCAGTACAACTTCAACAATTCAGAGATTCCCACTGATAGTGTGAAATAACAACAAGCAACAACACTTCAAGTGGTAATTCTTCACACTTATCAGGTATAAGTCCTGTTTGGTTATACCCACAATGTAGTGACTAAAAGCTAGAAACACAACCAGATACTTCTGAGCAAAAAAATTCCCTGGGAAACTTAATTGGGATGGAACAGAATTTATATGTTTTTATTAACATACATGCTGTAGTATGCAAGTCACCTAGGGTTCACGTGTCATGAAAAAATGGTTCCTAAATTATTATTTAAAAATACCTCTTTGCCTTCAAACATGACACTCTTTCCATCCTTCACTGCTGCAATGATTGGGGCGATTGCTGCTGTGCCCCTATGAGAGATAATTTTAAAAATTAGCCAGTCATAAAGGAGTGGGATGCTCTTGTCTACAAAAGATTACTGGAAAATATTCTGTACTTACACAGGCAAGCCAAGATCCTTTGCTTTAAGCACTAGAAAGTTCCCTTTCTTTGGATGGAGCTGTAGATAAACAATGTTCATTTCATCACTAATTTAAATTACTTTTTTCCTTCAAACAATTTTACCACTAATTTAAATTACTTAAAAGGGTAAGAAACAAGTTGACATCACATCAGGCATATCCCCCAAAATGTCTCTCAACCAATAGAACCATCACATGAAGAAGAAAATAATAAAAATGTATCTACAGATCCTCTCAACAAGCAGCCATGTTTCAGACAGATTCATAAGCACGTTGCATAGTACAGTATTTTAAATGAACAGTACCTTTTTGGAAACTACTAATGATCTGTTGCTTTAATTAAAATTCAGCAAGTTATCTGAGTGATCTTCATAAGACATTTCCAGGAAAACCAATCATATGTACAAGTTCATCCCTCAGGTATTTTTCAATATGTTAAGCTTTGGTGCTACTCAATCAAGATTTCCTTAAAAAAGACTAAACAGCTTTGTACTTCTTTGAACAAGAAAGTATAGAAAGATGTGGAAAGCAGAAGACAGTGAAAGCAGCTGCACAGCATGCAGTAAACATGGAGCCTCAGTCCCCTAGGCCTATCAAAGCAGTAGCAGTAGACAGAAAGCTTGACTATTAGAAATTATGATTCTCTAGGAAGAAACCATTGATCTTGTTTGTAAAACAGAAACATTACAACAATTGCAAGACCTTATTCTTAAATGCAACTCTTACCTTACAAATAAATGCAACAACTAAAGATGGATCCCTTTGGCCAACTTGTCTGCTACCATCTTAAAAAAATAAACACACATCAAAAACAAAGTACAGAAGATTTCAGATTTAAGATGTTTGTACAACTCTAAGATTAGAAACACCCCTTTTCTGCCCATCGAAAAGCATATCAACATGCTTATCAGCATGCCGCAATATTCAGTTAATATCTTATCAAAATTTCAAAAATCCCTTTAAAACATTCTCCTCTAAGAATGATAATGAAACATTATCTCATTTGATTTTAGCTGTGACAACGCTCCCAAATATTTGATAAGGCAACCAACCACTGAAGCTTGATTAAACCAAATTGTAAAGTGAATCCAAACACACTATAGGGAACACCTTAAACTGATGTGTCATCTTCCAACCTACAGCCTGTCAGCACTCTACCAAACCATTCATATTTCCATGCTGGGCCCCACACCATTACTTTGCAAGTCACTGAGAAGCAAGGCTCACTCACCCATTTTATCAGGGGGTGTTTTACAACTGTCATCCCTTCGATACTGTTGTTCCCTAGAGGGAGATTCTGGTCCCGAGTTATGAATTTGGTCAGTCCCATCTGCTGGTGATGCTGATTCAGAGGACGAAAGCTCCCCTTTGTTATTTAAGGGCTTTTTTCCTATTTCACAGAATATAGGGAAGAAAAAAAGATTAAGGAACAAACACACACATCCTCCTTTCCAAGAAATACTGTTTAAGCCACAAACTTCTTCACTTAACCTTGTTCGTGTTACTTTGTTCTTTTGTGAATATCTTTACAGCTGGATAAGCAGTTTCTCAACATAACCACTTATTTTAATTTTGATACCATAAGAAAGTTGGTGGAACACAGTACAGAGCCTACATCAGGTATAGACTTGTTTTTCAGAGGAAGCTTTCAATGGCTCAATTATGACTACAGGGAGTAAACAAACATGGTACACCCTGGATGTGGGATTCAGATAGGGAAATCCCAGATTAAATTCCTTGCCTGGCCGCAAAGTTCAGGGTGGGCTGGCAAAACAGTGTCTGCCTCATTCTCAATATAACCTTTCCTTTTAAAGGAGATAAATGTAATGTGCACACAGTATTTTGTATACAAACCAAGCACTTGGAAGGGAAAGCTAAACACCGAGTGGAAAGGACCAGATGGAGCAGCGGCTCCCAGCAATTTCCTCCATAGTCAAAGTATGTGAGGCGGCATTTATTGTATATGGCAAAAAGCCATTAAAATAATCACAAAACCCATAAAACATAAATAATAAATAGCATCATTAAATTGACCAGTTCTAAAAGAGCTACATAACCAAAGCCATGTTCATAGCTCATGCTTAATGTGAATTACCCTATCGCAAACAAGCAATTTGTTTTTTAGACTGCATGTCACCTTCACCATTTTCTCTCTCAGAAATCATAGATTCACCATTCCTTTCTCACTTGTACAATCAGTACCCCTTTACTCACCTACCAAGGGTACCTGATAGACAGTCATGGTTTCATCCTCATATTCTGGATCAGAATGGGGTCGCACAGCTGGAAATGAAACAGATCAAGCAGAAATATTAAAATGGCCACAAGAAGTACATCTTTTTAAACAATTAATATTGTAACTGAACAAGAGCATGGTAAGTTTGGTTAAAACGTCCAATAAATCCATCAATAAATCAAGCCCCTCATGCTTCAAGGTTTCTACTGTTTTATCGATAGATGCCTCGGCAGCCGTGAAATAAATTGCCACAGCTCATGACAAACAGCAGCAAATATGAAGCGCAGTTCTCTGATCTGCCTTATGAACAGAAGTGCAGCACAAGGTAATTAGCTGCTGGTGGTAGTTAAATAAACACAGAAGAGCAGCTCCTACCTAATTCTATTCCTTTTAGTGGGCCAGAAAAAACTTTGATTGCCTCCAGATACTTTTCCTGGAAGAGATGTATAAGAGAGACACGGTTATCAAGTCATGTCACAATACCATATAGCAAGATATCAGCACAGATTATTCTCATCCACTCCTTGTACTTCATCTGCTTCTTATGACATTTCAACAGCTGACCACATTGCCTATATTACATGTGCACCACATCATGCACAAAGATGCAAATGAAAAGCAATGCAGGAGACGGGACAGAAAGAAGACAAGAGCACATCAGAATGTCATCTTCACAGGCGAAGATGTAGCTGTTAGGAAGGAAACAATCCTTCGTGAACACAAAAATAACCTTTAAGTTCTTGGGACCACCCTTCCTATCAGTAGGCATAATGCCAAAGAGGATCAGACATTCTTGTCCCACCCCCAAACATTCCTCTTGTACAAAGCAGAACTGCCAAATACTACTATTGTGGGACACAAGAGATGTCCAAAGGATAAAGGCTGGATTGTGCTCTGAAAACCTGCTCATAATTGGAACATCCGCTATGCAAACATAGACCCAAAAACAGAGCCAAAGGACTGCACTAGTTTGTATTGTTCGCTACCAGTTAATGACATTCCATTCTGCATTGTTGAACAGTTACATCGATTAGTACTGAAGAAACACACCCACGCACCAGTTGTGGTGGTCCAGAAAGAACGCACTTTGGAACTCCTGTTTCTTTCAAGGTAAGAATCATTCCTGGAAAAAGAGAAAAAAAGCAAACCTTCTGCTTTAAAAAAAGTTTTAGTACAGCCTTAACAGTCATGAAAAACAGAGTACCTACTCATCTGCTACTACAAAAAAGAGAAAAGGCCACATTTACTATAATGTATATGTATTTGTCCACCTTAAAAATAAAGATGCAGACATTTAAATTCTTCAAACAAAAGGGATGTACCATTTAAAGGGAAAGAGATTTTAAAACCTATGGGAACCAACTCAGTCTGTTGGGCTCTGCGAGAAAGCAGGAAAGGATGCTGCTGAAGGAGTGAGTGTGTGCTTTTCCTTAACTGCCTTCCTTAACTGCTGGGGAGAATTAGCTGTGCTACTGTGTGGACAAGAGCCCCGTGGCACAGAGTGGTAAAGCTGCAGTACTGCAGTTGAAGCTCTCTGCTCACAACCCGAGTTCGAACCCGGTGGAAGCTGGGCTCAGGTAGCCAGCTCAAGGTTGACTCAGCCTTCCATCCTTCCGAGGTCAGTAAAATGAGTACCCAGCTTGGAGGGAAAGTAAAGATGACTGGGGAAAGCAACGGCAAACCACCCCATAAAAAGTCTGCCATGAAAATGTTGTGATGCGATGTCACCCCAGAGTCGGAAACAACTGGTGCTTGCACAGGAGACTACCTTTACCTCTTTTACTGTGTGGACAGAGAGTGTCTGAGGGTGTGTATGACTGCTGGCACCACCCTCTTTGCATTTGCAAGGCTGTACCTTGCCAGAGCTAAAGGGCTCTTGGCCTGTAGCTCTTAGCCTAGAGGCTCTGAAAGAAAAGCCCAGGAAGGACCAGGAGGCCAGATAAAGAGGCCAGGGCCTTAGTTTCATGTTCCCAATAAGATAAATAGACTTTCCACAAGGAGAGCCACATAAACATGATGGGTATTAAAAGGAGGATTTATTTAAAAACAATTAAAAATTTAAAAAGCAATTACGAAGGGAGAATGCCAGCCGGGGGCTATCTAGTTTTTTGCACTGAGTGTCATATGTATGACTATCTGTCCACTGGACAGAAGTCTGGGGTGTGTGCTCGGTGCCAGGAGCTCCAGATTCTCAGGGAATGAGTTCACTCCCTTGAAGCCGAGGTGGCTGACCTGGAGAAGCAGAGACAGTCAGGCACATGGAAAAGACTCTTGGGGACTTGTTAGATGTGTCCCACTCTGAAAATGGCAGCATTGCTGCTGTTAGGGAGCATGAAGGTCAAGTGGCAACAGAGCACCATGTTGTGCCCTCAGAAGGGACCTCTTCTTCAGTCAGTGAATGGGTATCCTTTCACACCAAGAAACCATCCCTGGGCAAAGAGGGAATGGTGACTTACCTGCCTGGTGCAAAGGTAGCGGACATTACATGTGTTCTAGATAAGCCGGTAAACAATGCTGGGGAGGAGCCAGTGGTCAAGGCACATGTTGGCATCGACGATGTGGGGAAATGCAGTCTGGAGGAAAAATTTAGGTTGCTAGGCAGCAGACTCAAGGCCAGGACCTCCAAGGTAGGCTTCTCAGAAGTGCTACCTGTTCCATGTGCAGGGCGGGAAAGACAGGCACAAATTTGGAGTCTCGATGTGTGGATAAGACGATAGAGTAGAGAGGAAGGGTTCAAATTGCTAGACACTGGGATGCTCTTTGGAAAAAGCAAGAGCTGTCCAAAAGAGATGGTCTCCACTTTTTTCGAGAAGAAACCAGACTGCTGGCGCTGAAAATTATAAAGGTGGCAGAGCAGTTTTTAAACTGAATCTTGGGGGAAAGCCGACAGGAGATGAAATGTCTCTAGTTCAGGATAGCTCATTTCAAAGGGATGAAGAGTTAGCTGTTATTTTTCTACAGGGCAATAGATTAGAGTTGTCCACTGAGACGGTGACAAACAATATGGACTGCCTGGCAAGGTCTTAAGGCAGCAGGAAGGTTACAGGGCTAACGTGCCTGGAAAATTATACACATTTATATACAAATGCTAGAAGTTTCTGAGGCTAAATCAAGGAGTTCGAATGCTTAGTGTTGGGGGAAAATACAGACATTGTAGGCATTTCAGACATTTGGTGGGATGAGATGAATAAGTAGGACAGTGATTCCTGGATATATCATAAGGACCGGGAGGGTGTCAGACGAGGAACTTCAAACAAAGGCGGATCATAGTGTTGCAAAATTAATCCATTTATTTGAGAACAATCAGTCTAGTATAGAGGCAAGTTGAGTTTGATAACTCCCAAGGCCATGCCTTGCCCTTTTGTACATTTCAAAGAAAGGAAACAATATAGCATTTTCACACTCTCAGAGACAGTCAGTGCTTCCCATACTCCCTTATCTCACTCCCAGGAAACTACCCACTGGTTGCCTTGGGCATGCTAACTTCAAAGGCCCAGATGGTTTCTAGGCCAGGTGTGAAATTCCTCTCCTTGCGGTTTGGAATTGCTCTGGGGAAGACTACAGGTTGCTGTTCTCACGGTTAGTAAAAAGCAGGGTCATAGTAGAGTACAATATGGCGTTAGTCATGTCAAGCAGTATATTACATATATCATAATACTACAACTAAGTTACACGTCTGACAGAGGGAAGGGTTACAGTTGGGGTGGCTCTGTATGTCAGACTAAGACTGGAAGAATGAGAAGGTAAAAGAATTAGATTCACTTCAGGAAATGCTTTGGGTCGGAATAGTGGGCCCCAAAAGGAAGCTTAATTCTGGGAGACTGTTATCCCCACCAAATCAAAAGATAGAGGATTATAATGGTCAAAGAATTAAAGATAGCAGCTAAGATGTAAATAGGTGATTTTAACTACCCACAACATTGTTTGGGTTAATATGTGTTCAAGTTGGGATAAAGAGATTGCATTTCTAGAGGAAGAGGAAACTGAAAGGAAAGGTAAAAAGGGTCAAAACCCTTGGGGAAGCTTGGAGACTATTTAAAACTACAGTCCTAGAAGCTCAGATAAAATATCTACCACAGGTTAAGAAAGGCACAAATAGGTATAGAAAAAAGTCTGCATGGTTAACATACCAAGTAATGGAAGCTGTAAAAGGTAACAAGGATTCCTTAAAGCAGTGGAAAGCTAGTCTCAGTGAGGTTAATAAAAGGGAACATGGGCTGTGGCAAAAAAAATGCAAATCTGTAATCAGGCAGGCAAAAAGGAACTATGAAGAGCATATTGCAAAAAACAAAGACCAACAATAAAAATTCCTACAAATACATTAGAAACAGGAAGGCAGTGGGGCCCGTGGATGAAAAAAGATTACTGAAAGGATGATAAGGGAAATGACTGAGAAGCTGAGTGCATTTTTTCCTTTCATCATCACTGTGGAAGATGAGACGTGCCTACCCACTCCGCAACTGCTGATTGTGGGAGGGGTGTTGAAAGACCTGAGTCAGATTGAGGTGACAAGAGAGGAGGTCCTATGACTGATAGACCATTTAAAAACTAATAAATCACCAGGCCCAGATGGCATACATCCAAGTGTTCTGAAAGAACTCAAATGTGAACTTGTAGATCTCCTGACAAAAATATGTAATCTTTCATTAAAATCTGCCTCCATTCCTGAGGACTGGAAAGTAGCTAATTTCATCCCATTTTTTAAAAGGGTTCCAGAGAATATCTGGGAAATTACAGACCAGTCAATCTGATGTCAATACTGGGAAAGTTGGTGGAAACTGTTATTGAAGACAGAATTAGTAGGCACATTGATAAACAAAAGTTATTAAGGAAGACTCAGCATGAGTTCTGTAAGGGAAGATCTTGTCTCACTAACCCATTAGAGTTCTTTACATAAGAACTTAAGAGAAGCCATGTTGGATCAGGCCAATGGCCTATCCAGTCCAACACTCTATCACACAGTGAGCAATATATACACACACACACACACTGTGGCTAATAGCCACTGATGGACCTCTGCTCCATATTTTTATCCAATCCCCTCTTGAAGCTGGCTATGCTTGTAGCCGCCACCACCTCCTCCTGTGGCAGTGAATTCCACATGTTAATCACCCTTTGGGTGAAAAAGTACTTTCTTTTATCCGTTTTAACCCGACTGCTCATCGAATGCCCACGAGTTCTTGTATTGTGAGAAAGGGAGAAAAGGACTTCTTTCTCTATTTTCTCCATCCCATGCATAATCTTGTAAACCTCTGTCATGTCACCCCGCAGTCAACGTTTCTCCACGCTAAAGCGCCCCAAGCGTTTTAACCTTTCTTCATAGGGAAAGTGTTCCAAACCTTTAATCATTCTAGTTGCCCTTTTCTGGACTTTTTCCAATCCTATAATATCCTTTTTGAGGTGCGGTGACCAGAATTGCACACAGTACTCCAAATGAGACCGCACCATCGATTTATACAGGGACATTATAATACTGGCTGATTTGTTTTCAGTTTCCTTCCTAATAATTCCCAGCATGGCGGTCCTTTTTGTTGCAATCGCACACTGCAATATTTTATTGCAATCTTGACATTTCAGTGAGTTACCGCGACCCCAAGATCTCTCTCTTGGTCAGTCTCTGCCAGTTGACACCCCGTCAACTTGTACTTGTAGCTGGGATTCTTGGCCCCAATGTGCATTACTTTGCACTTGGCCACATAGAACCTCATCTGCCATGTTGATGCCCACTCAACCAGCCTCAACAGATCCCTTTGGAGAGCCTCACAATCCTCTCTGGTTCTCACCACCCTGAACAATTTAGTGTCAGTTGCAAACTTGGCCACTTCACTGCTCACTCCCAACTCCAGATCATTAATGAACAAGTTAAAGAGCACGGGACCCAGTACTGAGCGCTGCGGCACCCCACTGCTTACCATCCTCCACTGCGAAGACTATCCATTTATACTCCATTTATGCTTCCTATTAATTAAAGAGTTTTTGATCCACAAGAGGACCTGTCCTTTTACTCCATGACTCTTGCGCTTACTAAGAAGCCTATGATGAGGAACTTTATCAAAAGCTTTCTGGAAGTCAAGGTAAACAACATTTATTGGGTCTCCTTTGTCCACATGTGTGCTCACCCCCTCAAATAAATGTAACAGGTTAGTGAGGCAAGATCTTCCCTTACAGAACCCATGCTGAGTCTTCCTCAATAACTTGTACTCATCAATGTGCCTACTCATTCTGTCCTTCATAATGGTTTCTACCAACTTTCCCGGTATTGAAGTCAGACTGACTGGCCTGTAACTTCCCGGATCTCCTCTGCAACCCTTTTTAAAGATTGGGGTGACATTTGCTACCTTCCAGTCCTCAGGAACAGAGACAGATTTCAATGAAAGATTACATATTTTTGTCAGGAAATCCACAAGTTCAACTTTGAGTTCTTTCAGAACTCTTGGATGTATGCCATCTGGACCTGGTGACTTATTAATTTTTAATTCGGCAATCTTGTCACCTCAATCTGACTCAGGTCTTTCAACACCCCTTCCAAAATTAGTGGTTCTGGAGCGGGCAAACACTTCTCGTTTTCCTCAGTGAAGACGGAGGCAAAAAATGCATTCAGCTTCTCAGCCATTTCCCTATCCTCCTTCAGTAATCCTTTGACCCCTTGGTCATCCAAGGGCCCCACTGCCTCCCTGGCTGGTTTTCTGCTTCTAATATATTTGAAGAAATTTTTAGTGTTGGTCTTTATGTTTTTTGCAATATGCTCCTCATAGTCCCTTTTTGCCTGCCTGATCACACTCTTGCATTTGATCTGCCACAGCCTGTGTTCCCTTTTATTAATCTCACTTGGACTAGCTTTCCACCGCTTAAAGGAGTCCTTCTTACCTTTTACAGCTTCCATTACTTTGTTTGTTAACCATGCAGGCCTTCTCTTATACCTGTTCATGCCTTTCCTAACTTGTGGTATATATTTTATCTGAGCTTCTAGGATTATAGTTTTAAACAGCCTCGAAGCTTTCTCAAGGGTTCTGACCGTATTTATCTTTCCTTTCAGTTTCCTCTTCACATGCCTCCTCATCTCAGAGAATTTACCCCTTTTAAATATAAACGTGGTTGTGCTGGTCTTTTGGGGCAACTCCCTATTTATAAAAATGGTGAAATCAATAACGTTATGGTCCCTGCTCCCAAGCCATGTGATCACTTTTACGTCTCTCACCAAGAGCATTGGGCATTACTTAGGACCAAATCCAGAGTTGCCCCACCCCTGGTAGGTTCTGTGACCATCTGCTCCATAGCACAGTCATTGAGAGCATCTAGAAATTCAATCTCTTTCTCTCGACCTGAACACATATTGACCCAATCAATCTGCGGGTAGTTAAAATCACCTATTACGATACGGTTTTTCATTTAGCCGCTATCTTTAATCCTTCCATCATATTGTAATCGTCATCTATTTTTTTATTTGGTGGGTGATAACGAACTCCCATAGTTAAATTTCCTCTTGGGCCCTCTATTTCAACCCAAAGCAATTCTAGAAGGGAATCTAATTCTCTGACCTCAGTCTTACTGGACTGTATACCCTCTCTGACATACAGAGCCACCCCAGCTCCAACCCTTCCCTCCCTATCCTTCCGATATAACTTATATCCAGGAATCACCGTGTCCCACTGATTCTCCTCTTTCCACCAAGTTTCTGAAATTCCCACAATGTCTATGTTTTCCCCCAACACTAAATATTCCAACTCACCAATTTTACTTCGAACACTTCTAGCATTTGTATACAAACATCTATAATTTCCCAGGTAAGTCAGGCCCGCCACCTTCCTCCTGCCGCCTTGAGACTTTGGCAGACAGTCCATACTGTTTGTCACCATCTCAGTGGACAACTCTGATCCATTACCTGGTAGAAAAGTAACAGCTAACCCTTCATCTCTTTTAGATGAGTCCTCCCGAACCAGAAACGTTTCATCTCCTGTCGGCTTTCCCCCAAGATTTAGTTTAAAAACTGCTCTGCCACCTTTTTGATTTTAAGCGCCAGCAGCTTGGTTCCATCTGGGGACAAGTGGAGACCGTCTCTTTTGTACAGCTCCCGCTTGATCCAGAAAGCATCCCAGCGCCTAACAAACTTAAACCCTTCCTCCGTACACTATCGTCTCATCCAAACATTGAGACTTCTAACTTGTGCCTGTCTCTCCAGCCCTGCACGTGGAGCAGGTAGCACTTCTAAGAAGGCTACCTTGGAGGTCCTGGCCTTTAGTCTCGCGCCTAGCAGCCTAAATTTTTCCTCCAGGACCTCACGACTGCATTTCCCCACATCGTTGGTGCCAACATGCACCACGACCACTAGCTCCTCCTCAGCACTGTCTATCAGCCTATCTACAACACGCATAATGTCCACTACCTTTGCACCAAGTCACCATATGGTCAGTACGCGGTTCTGCCACCCAGCTATCTACTTGCCTAAGGATCGAATCACCAACTACCAAGACCCGCCCCCTCCTCTCCCTGCCCAGGGATGGTTCCTTGGCGCGAAAGGATACCCGCTCACCAACTGAAGAGGTCCCTACTGAGGGCACATTCCCCTTTATCCTCAGCTCGGTGTCCTGTTCCCTCTCGACCCTCATGCTCCCTGGCAGCCACAGGGCTGCCACGTTCAGAGTGGGGCTCATCTACCTCTGCCAGAACGTCCGGGTTTTGGTCATGGAGGATTGAGCTGCTCTTCAGCCGACGAGCAGATCAGAACCTCTGTTCTGGGCAGAGAAGGTGATCTTAACACCTGTTGCCTACCTCTTCCAGGCAGGGAGAGGGCCAAGATATGCTTATCAAGTTCTGAGGGGATTTACTTTTGCTGAGGGATTCCAGTGGGGTTCCTTTTTGGCTTTGAAGAGTCCCCCGAGAAGGACTGCATTCAATCATCTACAGAGGATTCCTGAGGTCATTAAATTGGCTTAAATCTACCAGGATACAAAGCTTCTTTGAGACTGATTAACATCTAATAACTAAGAGAGCAGTGCGCAGAAGGACATCGGAAAAGAAGGTAAAAGATTTATATCTATTACTCCAGGACTAATATAAGAATAAATAACAACAAAAACAAAGGTCTGGATCCAGATATAACATTTTATATTAAGGAAGATAAAGGAGGGGTTAAAATTGGAACTTGTGAACTTGGAGAAATAAGACTAAAAGATGAAAAACAAATTTTGTTTGGAATACCTGTGGTCTGGAATAGATAACCCCTCCGGGAAGAATTGCTGAGTTGGTGAATATAATACAGGAAATGTCACTGAAATAACGAAAGACTTTATAACCACTGCAAAGGAGACTTCGTGTCAAGAAAGGAAGGAAGGTAAAGGAAGGAGCCATTAGGAGAAGGGAAAAATAACAAGCCTCCCAGCCTTCTCTAGGACTTAAAATCATAGAGAAGTACCAGCAGCCATTATAAGGAGGTCAAACTTTTAAAAATTAATTAAAAGAAAACTGGACATTGAAAAATAACAGAGCTGGAAGATACTGTTATTAAAAGGTGAAATCTATTGGACTATATACTCAGAATCAACTAAGGTACAGTTTGAGAAAAAAGGAAAAAACTTTTTTAAAGGACAGAAAAACCTCAGGGGCCATTTTGAGTAAAAAAACTTTTAAAAAAATTAATATCTTGACCTAGGAACATCAGAGAATGGCAATTTTGGGCTTATATAAAAGGGCATGGTCCAGTCTATAGAACTGCGTACTTGAACATTTGAACCTATTTAAAGCAGTAGGCAATCAGAGCAAAGACCAGCAGCAAAGCAGATCCGAATGAGGGCTGGGTCAAATGGCAAGATGCAATGGATGCTATGAAGCAAGATTGGCAAAGATAATTAGAGAAACAAAAATAGAACTAAAAAAAGATATTGAGTCCAGCGCAGAAGAAATTTAAAAAAGACATTGAAGATCTCAGAAAAGATACTCAAGCAGCATTACAGAAAGTTCAAAAGGGGGAGGAAAAGGTGAAAGACCAAGATACAAGAATGGATAAAATAGATTCCACTGTCCAAAAAATGCAGGAGAAAGCATTATTACTAGACTATAAACAAATGGAAACATTTCAAAAACAAGATAGAACAATAATTTGGTATATGCTTTCAGCTGCATGGACATTATATGCGCAATTGTGGAAACAAGACAAAATACCAGAAATGTGGGAATGGACTTTGAAAGTTATGTATTGGAGTGAAATGGACAAACTTACAAGAATCTTAAAAGAACAAGATCTAGAGAACTTTAAAAATGAATGGGGAAAGTCGCAGAAGTATATTGAAAAACAATGGAACATTAAAGGACATTTGGTGATCTTTGACAATGGTTAATTTTTAAATAAACTATATATGGATTACAGTTAAAAAAATAGGATTATTGGATTATAACTTTTTCGTTTCTTTGTGAATGAATAAGAAGGACTATCATGAAGATGGACTACAATTATAGCTTTTGGTATCTTTTTTTTTTTTGCTTTTTTATGAAGAAAGATCCTTTAATAGATAGAGTTTATTACCTTATAACAAATTAAATAAAATAGTAATAGGGAGTTGTCTGTTAAGGGGGTTGGCACTGCCAGGGGTCACCAAAAGGAGGGTGGGGTGGAGAAAATGTGATATATGTGTATTAATTTTTAATAACAAATGATAATATGCTACTACAATATATTACATTATAATAAATTGTTTTAAACATAGAGTGGGGCTCATCTAATACGTCCCTGAGAGTCTTCCCTGAGTGCCTAACTGACTGTCTCTGCTTCTCCAGGTCAGTCACCTTGGCCTCAAGGGTACGAACTCGTTCCCTGAGGACCAGGAGCTCCTTGCATTGAGCACACACCCAAGACTTCTGTCCTGTGGGCAGATAGTCATACATGTGACACTCAGTGCAAAACATTGGAAAGCCCCCACCCCCCTGCTGGCATTCTACCTTCATGATAGCTTTTTTTAAAAATATACAGTCCCCTTTTAAATCCTGTTTGTTTATGTGGCTCTCCTTCTGGAGGGTCTACTTACCTTATTGGGAACACAAGGAATCTGGGTTCCTGGTCCTTACAGAGCCCCCAAGCTAAGAGCCACAGACCAAGTGCCCTTTGGCTCGCGCCAAAGGCTCGCGCCTCTGGCAAGGCGCAGCTTAATAATGCAAAGAGGGTGGGGAACACAGCCACTCCTAATCAATCAGCAACAATTATCTTCAACCCACTCAAACCAAACAGCAGTTCCCCAGCAACCACAAACTCAGAATTTTCAGCAATCACACAGTCACACACAGGGGAACTCTATTAGAGTTCTTTGAGGGAGGGCCAACAGTGGGAGGGTTTTTAGTGTCCTGGCCCCACTAGTGGACCTCCTGATGGCACCTAGTTTTTTGGCCACTGTGTGACAGTGTTAGACTGGATGGGCCACTGGCCTGATCCAACATGGCTTCTTTTAAGTTCTTAACTCCTATAACTATGTATTATATTACAGATTCCTCTGAAGCTTTACCGCAACACAAGGGAATTATTTCACCTAAACAATAAAGCATTCCTCTTCATTTGAACCAATGGCTATATATACAAAATAATGGAACGTGAATAGAGTTCAAACCCTCATTCACTCCTGAAGCCCACTGAGTTACCTCAAACTTATCACAGATTTTCAGCTGTACTTGATGACTTTCCATGTCTGGGGGGATAGACAGACTACTTGGTTCGTGGGCTTGTGGTCAACAGGTTTTCCTCAACCTTACTATGGTAAAGCTTGAAGCCATGGTGAAAATTTGCAAAAAAAAAAAAACCAAAAAACGAGAAAAAAGTAACAGGAAGCTAGAGCTAAAGAAAATTATTTTTTGCACTTTAGGCATTAGGGGGCAGATGCAGCTGTTAAATATTCATGTGGAGCAGAACCCAGGAAGCAATGGGTTATTATTATAATGGAAGGACATATGATTCTTTGCTCCCATCGGCTTCGTATCATATGATGAATGAACTATCTGCCTTAAAGGAAAAGTACATTAGTAAATTCATCTTAAGAGCTAAGGTTATTTTTTTCACTGGTATAACCAGAAATAAACATAAACTTCCTGCATGAGTAATTTAATACTCCTAGTAGAATCATACAATGATACAGAGAAGGAAAAATACAGGTAATGATTTTTGTGCAGCAGCAAGTACAAAAAGAATGTTCCTATTTTCATTTTTTAAATGTTGGAGGGTTAGTGCTACAAATGCAGCAGCAGTCAGACTGACCCAATGAGCTGAAGCAACTGGTTGCACTATTTATTTATTTGAAATCCAGACAGCTCTTAATGTCCTCAGTGCTCTTCATTCAGCTCCACTATATTAGTGCACCATTTTTGTTCTGTTTAAAATGTGGAATAATTTATTACTACTGATCCACTAAAATGCCTTCCCAAGCCCACTAAACCAGGGAGTTTCAGTCATCAATTTTAATTCTTCCTCTCTATCCCGGGGATGGAATTCTATCAGGAGCTCCTTTACATATTAGGCCACACCCCTGATGTAGCCAGTCCTCCCAAGAGCTTACAAAAAACAGCCTTATAAACTCTTGGGAAGATTGGCTACATCCGGGGGTGTGGCCTAATATGCAAAGGAGCTCCTGATAGAATTCCACCCCTGCTCTAGCCTAACCTAGGAGATGTATGCTGTTTCCTACACATCTTTACCCAGAAACCAATCATAACATTAGCTTATCCAGCTCAGCACTGATGCCTCCGAATGACAACAGATCTCAGCATCTTAGCCGCAGCTGCTTGTATGTAGAGATGCTAACAAAAGACCCTTGTACCTAGAGAAGCTAACAAAAATGTGTTTCAGGTTTTAGGGTGCCTTAGAACTCCTAGCTTTTGGAAAACTTCTTCAAGTCTCTTTCTTTTGGTAATAAATTATTTTGGACAGAGAGCATTACACTGTACCTTTCAGTAAGAAGTACATTTTTGTAAGACATTTAAATATCAACATGTACATTTTGTGATAGCAAAACTCCAAATATAGTTCACACAATAAGTGTAAGTGTGGATGCCTGCAACTACTCCCATATATGTTCAAATACTGGATTTTTAAAAAAATCAAATTTAGACAAGACTAGAATTGCTGAATGAACTCACCAGATAGACCACCAACATTGGCCCAATTCATTCTGGTAAGGAAGATGTTGTCTAGGCGAGCCACCTTCAACCTGAGGAAAGAAAGCATTATGAAATCAGAATTTATCAGAAGCTAGCTTCCTTGTAGCACAACACTCCCCCCACCCCGCATCCTGACACCAATCAGGCTCACTTGTGCTCTTGCATAAGGCGTTGTACTCCTTCTCCACAATTAAAAAGATATCTGAAATGAAATATTTTATGATTAGTAAAACCATTCATTAGAACTAACTGACTTATGGCTACAAATGACTTATTTTCTACTGACTATATGAGGTTAACAACATCATCAAGAATGTGCAAATGCAGCAGACAGTAATTTATCATCCCATTCCTTCCAACAATGAAGCACACTCACAGTCAGCTGAAAGAATGACAACCAGAGCAAAGGATGCACACTTTATTTGTAAGGCTGTATTATGGAATTTTCTTCAGTCATCCTATCTAAACAAAATATTGTTCAAAATCAGAATAAGAAGGCTGACCAGGATGCAATATCATGCTGAGTCAGAACAAGCAGCGGACAAAAGAAGCAGCAGATGATTTATTTTTATTTCATTCGATTTGATGTAAGAAACCTGAAAGGGAATAAACTTCTTCTAGAAATTCAGTTCAGGATGCCTGAAAGTTTAGACTTCAAAACCTGTAACATCAGCCTTCTGAAGTAGATAGGCAAAACAATTCACTTGCCCACTGGAAAAATTTCTCAACAAGGAAGAGTCTTGAACTCCTTGGGGGCAAAAGGCATGAAAAAGGATAATAAAACCAGTGTCTGGATCTAAGTGTTATATGTTGCAACCCTTCAGGAGTGTCAATGCACTGCAGAATATGGACTATAAATCAGACACTTAAGATACCAAAACTCCATTCACAGGTTGCAGCAGACTTTGGAAACCCTTCTTTACATGACAGCCAGTAAAAAACATTAAAGAGGAAGCAATTTTCCTCAAGTTACTACAGGGAGAATGGAGATCTGCATTTATAAAACAAATCTTCTGAAGTGAGGAGGAAGAGAGAGCCCTATATGTGGCCAAGCTGTTGAAAGAGCTGCACATACATCTGCTATTAATTACATCAACACAGGATGAAGAGAACCGAAGGAAATACAAAAGTCTTCCTCCAAGGCGTGGCAACCTTAAGACAACACGTGCGGAGACCGAAGCCCCATGGCAGCGACCCTACTGCGCCGGTATGACTATGGAGGAGGGCAGAGAAGCACACGATTCACCGTGGCGAAGGGACCCGGCAGAGCGTATGACTTCGTTTTAATTGCATTTTAGCCGGCTTCTCTCCCAACACAGAAACCGAGGCCAACAAAGCCGAGGCCTGCCGTCTCCCACTGACCGGTTGAACTCAGAAAAGACGTAGAGCGCGGCTCCCGCGTCCCGCGTGCCAGCAGCCACCACCTGCAGGAAGACGGTGCGCGGCCCATTGCGCCCGGAGGCCCCGGCGGCACCCAGGCGCTTCTCCCGCGAGCGCAAGTGGCGCGGCGGCGGCTGCCTGCGAAGCCCCGCAATGGCTGCCCCGCCAGACATGCCTCTGACCGCCGCCTGCAGCCGCCCCTTCCACATCCAGCTCCTGCGCTCGGGGACTCCGAGGGGCGCCGGCTGAGAAGTACGGAGCGCCTCACAGGTCAATCTTGTCTTGGCTCACTGGCCAATAACCGGGGAAAGACTGTGGTCTCACGTGATGCACCATAACCAATAGTAGGCTCGCCCTTCTTTGCCGTCATCATTTGGCAGAGCCCCGCCCCTACTTTTTTAAACTGACAAAATTTGTGGCAGGGAATAAGCGGGTGAGAATCACTGCTCACCTCTTCATAAGAGCAGAAGAGAAGCCCTGTTGGATCAGGCCAGTGGCCCCTCCAGTCCAACACTCTGCGTCACATAAGAACATAAGAGAAGCCCTGTTGGATCAGGCCAATGGCCCATCCAGTCCAACACTCTCTGTGTCACATAAGAACATAAGAGAAGCCCTGTTGGATCAGGCCAGTGGCCCATCCAGTCCAACACTCTGTGTCACGTAAGAACATAAGAGAAGCCCTGTTGGATCAGGCCAGTGGCCCCTCCAGTCCAACACTCTGTGTCACATAAGAACATAAGAGAAGCCCTGTTGGATCAGGCCAGTGGCCCCTCCAGTCCAACACTCTGCGTCACATAAGAACATAAGAGAAGCCCTGTTGGATCAGGCCAATGGCCCATCCAGTCCAACACTCTCTGTGTCACATAAGAACATAAGAGAAGCCCTGTTGGATCAGGCCAGTGGCCCATCCAGTCCAACACTCTGTGTCACGTAAGAACATAAGAGAAGCCCTGTTGGATCAGGCCAATGGCCCCTCCAGTCCAACACTCTGCGTCACATAAGAACATAAGAGAAGCCCTGTTGGATCAGGCCAGTGGCCCCTCCAGTGCAACACTCTGTGTCACACAGTGGCCTATATATATATGGGCCTCTGCTCCATATCTTTATCTAACCCCCTCTTGAAGCTGGCTATGCTTGTGGCCACCACCTCCTGTGGCAGTGAATTCCACATGTTAATCACCCTTTGGGTGAAGAAGTACTTCCTTTTATCTGTTCTAACCCAACTGCTCAGTAATTTCATGGAATGCCCACGAGTTCTTGTATTGTGAGAAAGGGAGAAAACTACTTCTTTCTCTACTTTCTCCATCCCATGCATAATCTTGTAAACCTCTATCATGTCACCCCGCAGTCGATGTTTCTCCAAGCTAAAGAGCCCCAAGCGTTTTAACCTTTCTTCATAGGGAAAGTGTTCCAAACCTGTAATCATTCTAGTTGCCCTTTTCTGCACTTTTTCCAATGCTATACTTTTCTTTTTGAGGTGCGATGACCAGAATTGCACACAGTATTCCAAATGAGACCACACCATCGATTTATACAGGGGCATTATGATACTGGCTGATTTGTTTTCAATTCCCTTCCTAATAACACCCAGCATGGCGTTGGCCTTTTTTATTGCAATCGCACACTGTCTTGACATTTTCAGTGAGTTATCTACCATGACCCCAAGATCTCTCTTTTGGTCAGTCTCTGCCAGTTCACACCCCATCAATTTGTATTTGCAGCTGGGATTCTTGGCCCCAATGTGCATTACTTTGCACTTGGCCACATTGAACCTCATCTGCCACATTGACGCCCACTCACCCAGCCTCAACAGATCCCTTTGGAGTTCCTCACAATCCTCTCTGGTTCTTACCACCCTGAACAATTTAGTGTCATCCGCAAACTTGGCCACTTCACTGCTTACTCTCAACTCCAAATCATTTATGAACAAGTTAAAGAGCATGGGACCCAGTACTGAGCCCTGCGGCACCCCACTGCTTACGGTCCTCCACTGCGAAGACTGCCCATTTATACTCACTAAAGAGTCTAAAGAATCTTATACTCGAATCTAAAGAAGTGAGCAGCCAGTGATTCACGGAAGTTCATACCTGCCATAAGGTTTATTAGTCTTTAAGGTGCTGCTAGACTCTTGCTCTTTTCTATGGCTACAGAAAAGCATCGCCTCCCACCTTTTTTTAAAAAAAAGAATTTTAGTGGAGACTGATACCCATAGGAAATCATGCTCAACAGCGGCTTCCAATCCCAACGTGGAAGATATGGCACTCTACCTCCCAGATCCCAAAACTGTCTGCAAGACCACGTCCAGTGTTAACAATAGTATGCTAATCACATTCCATAGGTGGTTGGTTGTTTTTTGCAGCCAAGTCGCAGCAGTCTAAATTCACAGAATCAGCATTCCTTTCAGATTAACAACTCATATTCATCCACTACTACATTACAGTTATGGGAATCATCCCAAGTCTCTATAATGCCTACTAAATCATATCCCTCCATCTGCATTAGAAGCTCAAGCTCTTCCTTCTTATTGCCCAAGCTTTGGGTATACCTGAAGGGTATACACCTGAAGTCTCACACCTTTGGCTCCAATTAGACCTGGCCCTCCCTGGCAGACCTTCGTTGTTTGCTCTCTTCCTTTAAATCCTTCTGTTGGTTGTCTCCTTCCCCTTATGCTGTCACTTTAAAGCCTTCTTGATGAATTTCTCCCAGTTTCTGCCAAACACCTTCTTCCCACACTTTGACAGATGAAGTCTGTCTCATGCTAGTAGGTTATCATCCAGAAAACATAACCCATGGTCCCAGAATCCAAATCACTCCTGCCGGCACCACCAACACAACCAGTGGTTCACTTCCATTATCGTCTGCTCCCATCGTACACCCCTTCCCACAATAGGAAGGATCAAAGGAAACATCACCTGCTTCCCCATTCCTTTCAGCTTCCTCCTGAGAGCCTCATAGTCAGCCTTAATGCTTCTAATGGTTTTCATGGTTGTGTCATTGGTTCCCACAGAGACCATCCAAAATGGTAGTGCTCTGTGGCTTTGATAAGTTTTGGGACCCTGTCTGTAATATCTTTAATGCAAGCAACATACCTCTCAGGCCAGAGGGTCAGGCCTGGAATACATACCCCTCAACAGGGAATCACCTATAACCAAGACCTTCCTTTTACTTCCCATGACATTTCTTTGTATCTCCCTGTTCTCCATCCTCTGTCTTCCTGGTGTTTGTAATACTTCTGTTGGCAATGTTTCCATCTCTGCCTCTGCCAAAAGGGCCTGGAATCGATTCATTAGTTCTAATGGAACTGAGTGCCATCTTGCTGAACACCTTTGGGGTAGGGCTGTAGCATTCTGAGGAATCTCATAAAGACAGTCAATAGATCCAAGCGGGCAGCTGTGTTGGTCTGAAGCAGATGAACAAAGCAGAGGTCAAGTTGCACCTTTAAGACCAACCAATTTTTATTTAGAACGTAAGCTTTCATGTGCTCTTAAGCACACTTCATCAGACGAGGAATCCAACACAGTGAGCAAAACCATACATAGCTGAGCAGAGCCATACATAGCTGGTAGGCAGTGGCCCAGAATGCAACATAGTATAGATTTAAGAACCAATAACAGTGAAGTAAAATTATCTGGTAGGCAGTGGTTTAGAATGTAAAATGGTACAATGACAGAATAGTAAAATTAACAAATTGAGCAAACCTTTGATCTGAGTAGCATGAGCATGCGAAAGCAACAAGACAGTAGTATGTCAAAATGTGAGAGTGCCTGTCAGTGACAATGGAAGATGGGTTCAATATATGTAATGGGATAAGCAACCAAAGTCCCTGTTTGAGTGTGTCAGTACAGCTAAAAGAGAAATATATTGGATAGTGATGTTCTTGTCCACCTAATTTACTTTTTAACATGTAAGCATCATTCCAGTTTGCCAAAGAAAAAAGGAATACAATAAAATATAGTGAAAATGGGTAATTATATGTAATGAGATATACAACCAATATACCTATTTTGAGTATGTTAATACAAATAATTACACTGATACACAATTCTAAAAGAGAAACACATTGGAATACTGTGGATGTATAGCTATACTCACTGAAAGTGGGTTTAGCATCTGTGATGAGATAAAAAACCAATATCCCTGTTCAGGTGTTTGTTCCAAGTTTCATAATAATTTGTAATTCAGCATATTCTCTCTCCATTCTGTTCTTGAAATTCCTTTGCAGTAAAACAGCTACCTTGAGGTAGCTTTGGAAGGTTAAAGTGTTCTCCCACAGATTTCTAATGTCAGATTTGTGTCCATTTATCCTTTGGCAGAGGGTTTGTCCTGTTTGCCCTATGTAGAGAACTGAAGAGCATTGTTGGCATTTAATGGCATATATTATGTTGGAAGACGAACAAGTGAATGAGCCTGAGATGGTATAGTTAATCTTGTTAGGCCCAGTGATTGTGTTGTCTGGTTGTATGTGGCAGCAAGGTTGGCACTTGGGTTTATTGCAAGCTCTGGTACCGGTGTCCATGCTCAGATGAGATGCTGTACTGTGTGGGTGAGGAGTTTTTGAGGTTGGGGGGCTGCCTGTGTGCAAGAAAAGGTTTACCCCCCGTGCTTTTGAAAGAGAACTGTCACTTTCCAAAAGAGGTTGTAAATTGCTCTTTTTAAACAATTTTATTGATAACATATGGTAACAATTTCCATTAATAACTTTTCATCTATCCCATATGCTTCTTTCTAATCACCCCTCCCCCCATTACTTGACCCCCGCCAGTGTTATTTACTCAAAATACTAACATTAAAAGGTACCCTTAATTCCTAAGAACTAAAATTAATATTCTTCTTTCTTCTAAAAGTTGTAAATTGCTGATGATACGTTGAACTGTTTTGAGAGTTGTGTGTGACCACTAGTGGTGTTCTGTTATTTTCTCTTTGGGGTCTGTCTTATAACAGATTTTCTCTGGGTATCATTCTGGCTTTGTTGATCTGTGTCCTGACTTCATCAGGTGGGTACTTTAGTTCCAAAAAGGTTTGTTGTAGATCTCTCAGGTGAGAATCTCTGTCAGCTGTGTTTTAATCAGAGATTATATTACTTACAGCTTGTAATCCATCTCGGTGTGGGATGTTGGTTTACAAAGATTCCACATCCATGGTGGCTAAGATAGTATTCTCTGGAAGGTTGTTCAAAGATTGTATTTTCCTCGGAAAATCTGTAGTGTCACGAACATAACTGGGGGCACTGGGGACATAGGGTCTTAGAATAGAGTCCTTATATCCAGATACCCCCTCAGTGATAGTGCCTATCCCCGACACAATGGGACGTCCCAGGTTACCTGGTTCTACCTATTTTGGTAGAAGATAAAAAATACCTGGTCGAGGTTCCTGTGATGTGTCCGGCAGGATCTGTTCCTGAATGCTCAGTGGTAATTCTTTTGTAATCTTGTTCAATTTTTTTGTATTCCTGTGTGGGGTCTGACAATGTCACCATTGTCCCTTCGACTGGTCTCTCTTTCCCTATGCAGGACATCAACACTTCTGTTTATGAACTTCTCCCCTTCCTTGATTTCATGGAGAGTAGTAATTCTTTCAGGCTCTTTCTTCCTCTAAGAGTCCTATTAAGTTACATTTCTGACAAATATAGTCCATCTTGTCCTCAGGGAGAAAGAGACACATGGCACACGCCTTGCAGGTCACTGGAAATGGTCCATGAGCATTCATCATCACTTCCCAAGTGGAATAAGCTCAACAATTCAAACTTTCCTATCTATGAGGTCCCCAGGCTAAGAGCCACAGGGCAAGAGCCCTTTAGCTCTAACCCTTCAGCTCGCACCTCTGGCAAGGAGAGAAGGGCTGTTGAAGAACACTTTATTGCAAGAAGAAACAATCACAGAGGAACACAGGCAAAACTGCAACTATATACAATCTGACCATGGTTAACTATGCCCCCCTGGCAGGCAACAGTTACTCCTACTGGCTCACTCCAGAATCCTTCATTTGCATTTCTTTGTTACAAGTTGTTACATGCCTAGTATCCTGATTGGCCAGTTCTTCCAGGCTTCAGGATCCTGGTTTGCAAGGAGAGCCTGTCTCAAGCTCAGGCACAGAACACAGTGAAACACAATACATAACAGCTGTCATATAGAGGAGGATGCACCATAAGATTGGACCAGAACCAATAAGTTGAAATTAAATCAAAAGAATTTCTGGCTAAACATTAGGAAGAACTTTCTGACAGTTGGATGGTTCCTCAAAGGAACAGGCTTTCTTGGGAGGTGGCGGGCTCTCCTTTCTTGGAGGTTTTTAAGCAGAGGCTAGATGGCCATCTGACAGCAATGCTGATTCTATGAATTAAGGCAGCTCATGAGAAGCAGGGCAGGAAAGTTTGCATCAGTGCTTTGTTCTCCTGGCCCTCTCTTACATGCCCAGGGAAATGCTGTTTGCCACTTTAGGGTCAGGCAGCAATTTTTCTCCAGGCCAGTTTTGCCAGGGATCAGGACCAGATCTACATGTTTGGGGAGGGGACACAATTAAAAAATGACTTCCCCTTATAGGTCCATTCTATCTTATGGGCCCATAGAATAGAATGGACTCCATACCCAATTTGGCACCCCTCCCCCTCCTAATAATTCCCAGCATGGTGTTGGCCTTTTTTATTGCAATCGCACACTGTCTTGACATTTTCAGTGAGTTATCGACCACGACCCCAAGATCTCTCTCTTGGTCAGTCTCTGCCAGTTCACACCCCATCAACTTGTATTTGTAGCTGGGATTCTTGGCCCCAATGTGCATTACTTTGCACTTGGCCACATTGAACCGCATCTGCCAAGTTGACGCCCACTCACCCAGCCTCAACAGATCCCTTTGGAGTTCCTCACAATCCTCTCTGGTTCTCACCACCCTGAACACTTTGGTTATGTCATTTCTAAGGGGCCCTATTGAGTCATAGGCCCTTACCCCAGAAAACAGTAGGATTCTAGTCTATTTTCAGCTTGATGGCACCTACTCAAGACCTAGCTATGTAGATACCTTCTTCCTCTGGGAGACATCTGGGATACTTGCTTGCATAGGCCAATGAACCTAGGGTTGCCAGACCCTTGGTCTGGCCAGGGGATCCCCCAGTCTTTGGGGCTCCAATCCTCCATCAGCCAGCTGGCCAGCGAGAGAAGCCTCAGCCCCAGACAGGGTCATTGTTGCTGACTTTTTGGGGCAAACTATATGATTTTGTAGCAAAAAAACCCATAAAGGTTTTGCCCCATACCTAGAGCATCACATGCATGTCAGCTGCACAATGACATTTGCACGCATGGCAGAAGACTCCCGGAGCAGCTCCAGAATCTCCCTGCCAGCAGCGAAGTAGGACCTGGCAACCCTAGAACTCTGACTGGTGGCCACTTTGGATCACTGGAACATCCACCTGAGAATGTGTAATCTCTTGTAACCTGGAACCAATGTATGGTAGTTGTAGCTAGCCTTTAAATCTCTAGTTTCTTTGTTTTATCCTCACAGTCTTGTTCCTGCTTCAAGTATTCTTACACTGTAATAAAATATATATTTTAATCTATTTTGTCATTATTTGCTTTCCCAGTTCTCAATCTAAATCCAGAGCCTAGACTGGCAAACTACCTACCATTGTAATTGTCTCTTGTAAAAAACTCATTCTGCAAGCCTACTTTGCAGGGAGGACTTGGTTGGGAATCTGCTGTTTGGTTTCTGTGGGAATAGTCAAAGGACTGGTGACAGGCTACCAGTCACACCCCAGGGTTTTGCAAGTACCAGAAGGCACTTGGCCTAGGCTGTGAAAGGTAACCTTTTGACATATTGGAAGATGGTGCATGAACTCCTACAGAAAATATTGAAGACACAGATTCAATTTAAACCAGAACTATTTTTGTTGAACATATATCCTGGTGACTATGCAAAAGAGAGGAGACATTTAATAACTCATATGAACACAGCTGCCAGAATTCTTCTGGCGAAGAAATGGAAACTTCAGGAAATTCCTACCAGATCGGATTTGATAGGGAAAATTTCAGAAACGGTGGAGATGGGCTATTTATCCCAGTTGCTGGCTGGGAAATCTAAGGACGAAGCAAAGAAACATTGGGAAAGACTATATGTATGGTTAGATACTCAAGATATACTGGTGTGAACCTGTATTATCATCTCTTAAGATGTATTGTAAAACGTAGAAAGGCGATCTAATCTAAGCAGAAGGATACTTAAATGCTAATTTGCAATCAGTATAATAATCTATAGAACAGAAAGTTATGATGTTAAATGTATAATAATCCCCCAACGATATTTTATTTGTAATAAGTATTATCATGCAGACTGGACTATAATTGTACTTTTATCTGTATTCCAACTTAAGAACATAAGAACATAAAAGAAGCCATGTTAGATCAGGCCAATGGCCCATCCAGTCCAATATTCTGTGTCACACAGCGGCCAAATATATATATATATATATATATATATACACACACACACACACACACACTGTGGCTAATAGCCACTGATGGACCTCTGCTCCATATTTTTATCTAACCCCCTCTTGAAGGTGGCCATGCTTGTGGCCGCCACCACCTCCTGTGGCAGTAAATTCCACGTTAATCACCCTTTGGGTGAAGAAGTAATTCCTTTTATCCGTTTTAACCTGTCTACTCAGCAATTTCATTGAATGCCCACGAGTTCTTGTATTGTGAGTAAGGGAGAAAAGTACTTCTTTCTCTACTTTCTCCATCCCATGCATTATCTTGTAAACCTCTATCATGTCACCCCTCAGTCGACGTTTCTCCAACCTAAAGAGCCCTAAGCGTTTCAACCTTTCATCATAGGGAAGGTGTTCCAGCCCTTTAATCATTCTAGTTGCCCTTTTCTGAACTTTCTCCAATGCTATAATATCCTTTTTGAGGTGCGGTGACCAGAACTGCACACAGTACTCCAAATGAGACCGCACCATCGATTTATACAGGGGCATTATGATACTGGCTGATCTGTTTTCAATTCCCTTCCTAATAATTCCCAGCATGGCGTTGGCCTTTTTTATTGCAATCGCACACTGTCTTGACATTTTCAGTGAATTATCTACCACGACCCCAAGATCTCTCTCATGGTCAGTCTCTGCCAGTTCACATCCCATCAACTTGTATTTGTAGCTGGGATTCTTGGTCCCAATGTGCATTACTTTGCACTTGGCCACATTGAACCGCATCTGCCACGTTGACGCCCACTCACCCAGCCTCAACAGATCCCTTTGGAGTTCCTCACAATCCTCTCTGGTTCTCACCACCCTGAACAATTTAGTGTCATCCGCAATTTGGCCACTTCACTGCTCACTCCCAACTCTAAATCATTTATGAACAAGTTAAAGAGCATGGGACCCAGTACCGAGCCCTGCGGCACCCCACTGCTTACCGTCCTCCACTGGGAAGACTGCCCATTTATACTCACTCTCTGCTTCCTATTACTCAGCCAGTTTTTGATTCACAAGAGGACCTGTCCTTTTACTCCATGACTCTCAAGCTTTCTAAGGAGCCTTTGATGAGGAACTTTATCAAAAGCTTTCTGGAAGTCAAGGTAAACAACATCTATCGGGTCTCCTTTGTCCACATGTTTGTTCACCCCCTCAAAGAAATGTAACAGGTTAGTGAGGCAAGATCTTCCCCTACAGAACCCATGCTGAGTCTTCCTCAATAACCCGTGTTCATCAATGTGCCTACTCATTCTGTCCTTGATAATGGTTTCTACCAACTTTCCCGGTATTGAAGTCAGACTGACTGGCCTGTAATTTCCCGGATCTCCTCTGGAACCCTTTTTAAAGATGGGGGTGACATTTGCTACCTTCCAGTCCTCAGGAACAGAGGCAGATTTCAATGAAAGATTACAGATTTTTGTTAGAAGATCCACAAGTCCAACTTTGAGTTCTTTCAGAACTCTCGGATGTATGCCATCCGGACCCGGTGACTTATTAGTTTTTAATTTGTCTATTAGTTGTAGGACCTCCTCTTTTGTCACCTCAATCTGACTCAGGTCTTTCAACACCCCTTCCAATATTAGTGGTTCTGGGGTGGGCAAACACTTCTCATCTTCCACGGTGAAGACAGAGGCAAAAAATGCATTCAGCTTCTCAGCCATTTCCCCATCCTCCTTCAGTAATCCTTTTACCCCATGGTCATCCAAGGGCCCCACTGCTTCCCTGGCTGGTTTCCTACTTCTAATATATTTGAATAAATTTTTATTGTTGGTCTTTATGTTTTTTGCAATATGCTCCTCATAGTCCCTTTTTGCCTGCCTGATCACAGTCTTGCATTTGATTTGCCACTGCTTGTGTTCCCTTTTATTAATCTCACTTGGACTGGTTTTCCACTGCTTAAAGGAGTCCTTCTTACCTTTTACAGCTTCCATTACTTTGTTTGTTAACCATGCTGGCCTCTTCTTATACCTGTTTGTGCCTTTCCTAACTTGTGGTATGTATTTTATCTGAGCTTCTAGGATTATAGTTTTAAATAGTCTCCAAGCTTCCCCAAGGGTTTTGACCATATTTACCTTTCCTTTCAGTTTCCTCCTCACATGCCTCCTCATCTCAGAGAATTTACCCCTTTTAAAGTTAAATGTGGTTGTGGCGGTCTTTTTGGGCAACTCCCTATTTATACAAACAGTGAAATCAATAACATTATGGTCACTGTTCCCAAACGGCGCAATCACTTTTACATCTCTCACCAAGTCTTGGGCATTACTTAGGACCAGATCCAGGAATATAACTTTCTATTTCCAACTTCCCCTTTTCCCTTTCTCTTTTGAAATTAATAAAAACTTTAAACGAGAAAAAAAGAAAATGCTGCATTATTTGCTTATATGCCTTAGTAGTTGCCTTCTTGGTTTGGTGTAGTGGTTAAGTGTACGGACTCTTATCTGGAAGAACCTGGTTTGATTCCCCACTCCTGCACGTGCACCTGCTGGAATGGGCTTGGGTCAGCCATAGCTCTGGCAGAGGTTATCCTTGAAAGGGCAGCTGCTGTGAGAGCCCTCTGAGCCCCACCCACCTCACAGGGTATCTGTTGTGGGGGAGGAAGATGAAGGAGATTGTGAGCCGCTCTGAGGCTCTGATTCAGAGAGAAGGGCAGGGTATAAATCTGCAGTCTTCTTCTTCTTCTATATACACATAAGAACATAAGAACATAAGAGAAGCCATGTTGGATCAGGCCAACGGCCCATCAAGTCCAACACTCTGTGTCACACAGTGGCAAAATTTTTTATATACACACATACACTGTGGCTAATAGCCACTGATGGACCTGTGCTCCATATTTTTATCTAAACCCTTCTTGAAGGTGGCTATACACATTTGAATGTTTATCCTTTTAGCTCCGAGTGCTACTTTCTGTGCCTGCACATACAAGAAACGACAAGAAAAACAGCAAGAGTGGGGTAGAGATGAATTCATTTCTTAGGGAACCACTTGCTTCAGTTTCAGCCTTCTTGTCTCCTGGGGGCTTTCCCGTTAAACACTGATGTAACTGATCACTTAAGATGTCTAAATTACTGCTGCCTGTTATTCTTGAGATCTACTTGTAGAAGCCCCATTGGTCACTTTCTGCTCTCTCCCACTCTTTCTTGCACTACCAAGATCCAATGAAGCTATATTCTATTTTCTTCCTTTTTTCTAGCAGGCTGCCTCCCTGGTAGCTTTGAACATAAAGACCATAGAGCAGGAGTTCCCATGTGGTGCTCATAAGCACCACGGTGCCTGCCGACACTTTACTTGGCACCCACAAGTGTTTTAAGAGTGCGCCACACAGGACTCTTGCCCAACAAAATTTCTGACCGGCTGTGAAGATTAAAATAATGTTGCCTTATTAGCAGCAGCCACCACGGTGTTGATTATATTCTCTCTCTCACTCAATTTTCCTAGTGTATTTTTTAGATTACCTCTATTCTCCCCTGCACTTGGACTTCCTGTGTGTGGTTCTGCCTCCCAGCGCAGCCATTTTGCAAGTGCATCCACCCACAGGCTCAAAGAGGTTGGGAATTCTGCTCACGAACCGAGTTCGATCCCGACGGAAGCTGGGTACAGGTAGCTGGCTCAAGGTTGACTCAGCCTTCCATCCTTCCAAGGTCAGTAAAATGAGTCCCCAGCTTGCTGGGGGGAAAGTGTAGATAACGGGAAGGTAATGGCAAACCACCCCGTAAAAAGCCTGCTGCGAAAACTTGATGTGACGTCACCCCAGAGTCGGAAACGACTGGTGCTTGCACAGGGGACTACCTTTACCTTTTTGAAGCTTTGTATATGTATATTTGTATCTTAACGTAACAAAGTATTTTTAAAAATAAAAGCAAACAATTAAAAATGTTAAAAGCTAAACCTTAAAAAAACATCAAAACTAGCAGCAATGAAATAGTCCCAACTCATTGCAGGCAGGCCATGCAATTGTGTCTGTCCATTTCTGTCCTCATTCGCTAACCTGAAAGGATTTATTTTATACCCCATGTTTGATACCAACGGAGTGCTAAAGCAGCTTACATCACTCCCATCTCCATTTTATCTCTGTAACAACCCTGTACAGAAAGTTATGGTGATGCGTCAAGGATACCCAGCAAGTTTCCATGGCAGAGTAAAGATCTGAATCTAGGTCTCCTATATCCTAGTCTCTCTAAACACTACAACATATTGGCTCTCAAAGGTAAAGGCAACACTAGTAAAAAATTCCGTAAAACAGGAATTACAAGACTACAGAACAATACTGAGAAACCTGTAATAAAACTAGATTTAAAAAATTGGAGAAAACACAATAAACAGCGCAATATGCCCGTTGAATACTACCTTAAATTCTATAGACATCAGCTATAGTGTCAGATGAGGAACTTCAAACAGATGCGGATCACAGTATTTCAAAATTAATCCATTTATTTGAGAACAATCAGTCTACTAAAGAGGCAAGTTGAGTTTGATAACTTTCAAGGCCAAGCCTTGCCTTTTTGTACATTTTCAAAGGGAGGAAACAATACAGCATTTTCACACTTTCAGAGACAGTTGGCGCTTCCCATGCTTCCCTTATCTGGCTCCCAGGAAGCTGTCCACTGGTTGCCTTGGGCATACTAACTTCAAAGGCCCAGATGGCTCCTAGGCCGGGTGTGAAATTCCTCTCCCTGCGGTTTGGGATTGCCTTGGGGAAAGTTACAGGTTGTTGTTCTCACGGTTAGTAAAAAGCAGGGTCACAGCAGAGTACAATATGGCGTTAGTCATGTCAAGCAGCAGATTACCTATATCATGATACTACAGCTAAGTTACACGTCTGACAGGGGTGGCCAAACTATGGCTCAGGAGGCCCAACTGTGGCTCTTTGGCACACATTGTGTGGCTCTCAAAGCCCCCACCGCTGTGTCAGCCAGCTTGAACACGGCATTTCTCTCTTTAAAGCACTTCTCCAAGCCAAGCAAGATGGCAGCTTGGAGAATGCATTTAAAGTTGCTTTCTTTCTACCTCCCCCATCTGTTTATCTTCTTCTTTCCTTCCTTCTGGCTCTCAAACCTCTGATGATCATGTCTTGTGGCTCTCAAACATCTGATGTTTATTCTATGTGGCTCTTATAATAAGCAAGTTTGGCTACTCCAGAGCTATAGCCTTACTCACTTTATAAACTGTTCTTCTGAACAATTCTGATTGACCAGCCTGAAATAGGAATATGGGAGTCTTCCTCGTATAGTCCACCAGCTGGGAGTCAGAACAGGGAAAGCTCCGAAACATGCAGCTGTGGAGCTTACCCATTTGCAAGACGACACCTTCTGAAAGTTGGGCTCAGTTAAGCAGCGCTGTTGCAATGGAGCATACTGGTACAAGTAGTTCTGCAGATATATGGGTCCAATAGGTGACAAGCAATGGCTAAATGGGTAACTGATGGACTGAATAGATGCAGTATGTATACTGCACCTAGCTTCCGATAGGAATCAAACGGCATTATTCTGCTCGCAGTAGCATTCCCGAGCTATTTAAAGTATAATGAATAAATTGCTGCCTGTCAGATCCCCCTTGACCTGATGCATGACGCGTTACACTCAAGAGGCACAGAGAGTGACACCTAATGGTACAACAAAAGGAGGGCGAGGGAATGAGTTGCAGAGAGAAGCCGAAAAGCCCAGTTTCCCTGGGCAGAACGCATGACGTCAGCCGCAGCGCGCCGACGAAAACAAAGAGGGGCCGCTCGGAGGAGGCAAGTGACTCGCTCGGCCGATGTGCTCGGTGATCGACCCCGAGGCGCAAAGAGGCCATCGAGAGCTCGGCGCGCTCCGTGCGGGGGCGTGGCCTGCGTCGTCCGGAAGGAGCCGCGGCGTCGTCGCTGCCTCAGGCCCGGCCTGCCCCGCAGTGTGCCGCCATGAACCTCCTGCCGGCCAACCCGCACGGGAACGGGCTCCTCTTCGCCGGCTTCAACCAGGACCACGGTGAGGCCGCTCAGGCGCGCGGGGAGGGGGGGGGGAGGGGGGGGGGCGGCTGCCCTTGCGAGGGAGGAGGCGGCTGCGAGCCCGGCTCTCCATCCCGCGGGGCCTCCGCCTGCAGCCCCGCTCGGCCTTCGTGCATCTGCCGCGGGGGCGCCCTCAGGCGGGCCTGGCCCCGTCCCAGCACTGCAGGCCGAAAGGCCCCCGCTGTGGTCGTCAGGCCAGCCCTTCCTCCTGGATGCAGAGTCTGTTTGGTGCTTTCTATGGTTCGGTCCTGCTTCTAGTTCCATCCATTGCGCGATGTTATACTTTTTCACTCTTTCTGGGCAAAATATTGCTCCTTCCCAAGCGGGCTGCTCATTTCCTTGGCTCCTAACATATTTCTATGCTGTTATCACTTTACCTCCTTTGTCTTTAATAAGCTGTGTGTTTTGAGATCCCTGGCGTTGGATGCGTTTGCCATACTAGACCTTGCCCTCATTTCCTTTATGACTGAGCCTGTATCTAACATTCTTTTTAAAAAGGAGATATCAGAACTAGACCTGGGCTTCCAAATTACAGCCTCAAAGTGATTCCTGCCTTGTCTTTACTAGTTTAAAACTTTTTAAGGGTTTCTTATTCTTGCTGCACATCTGTGGAATCGTTCCGTTCTGCAGATTAGAAGTCTGGTTAGCACACTGTAGCCTCTACCCCTCTCAGTGGGAAATCCCCATTTACCAGCTGTCAAGAAATGGATTGACCAGCATACTGTTTGTATGCAAGTGATTGCCTGTACCCTGGACTTCAATTCTATACACAGTAATACCCTTGGTCCTTGTTTTTTGGATATGTATCCAGGACATTGTTACATCTTTAGATAGCAATGGCTCTGAATTAAGTTTACTTATTAACTATGTTCACCTGGGAGCTGTCAAGTTGACTATCTGTCAAGTTGAGCTGTCAAGTTGACTATCTGTCAAGTTGACTATCATCTAGCTTTGACAGCTAACTTTGACAGTTCTAGATTTAGATGAGCTAAGGTCCATTGTTTAATTAGCTGGGCACAGTGATAGGTTGTTCAATTAAAGAAATGACAGCCAGCTTTGTATAAAGGAAGCCTAGTTAAGACCATTCAGAAGCACAGGCATAATCAGCATCGGAGAGAGAGCCATTCATGCTGAAGTAAGAGAAGAGAGATCCAAAATCCAGAAGCTCAGGGAGAAGCTTGACGCTCTGCCCAGAGAACTACACTGGAAGGCTATGGTCTCAATACTTTGAAGGGAGGCTTATCTTTAATTCCTCCAGGACTTCCACTAAGCTGACTGAAAACAGAGCTGCTGAAATACTGCTATCTTTTTTGCAACCTTGAGACAGGAGATGACTGGGAACAAGTGTTGGAGAGGTTTGTTATTTTGTGTGTTCCTTTGGACCTTGTACACTCCTTTCCCCTTACATGTTTGTTTTTACCATTTATCCTTTTCTTTTTAAAATAAACTTATATTTTAATTGGAGTGAGTGCTGGTTCCATATGCAAGCATAGTATTAATAAGAATAATTAAAGGAAGCCTGTCCTGTGAATTGGCTCTTAGTTACCTAAAAACTTGGCCAAATATTGAACAGGCACATCTCTAATGTTTTGACACCAGCACACAATATCTCTTATAATGGGGAGCAGATGTTCAAGTCCTCTCATCCACAAGGGCCTGAGAAATTTCTTTCAAGCTTTGTGGAGGCTGAGGGAGTAGCCCTTGTTCCAGTGGTCCAGAATCAGTATCTGTGGGGAGATCCTGGAACCGATTGCTTAGCAACCGAGGTTCAGAATGTCTCCTGGTTTTCCTGCTCCTGTGGGTTACATTCTTCCATGCACCTCCCTCCTGTGTTGGGTGCTCCCCTGTTTGCTGAGATACCTTTCTCTTCTCCTGTAGATTCTTCTACTGTGTTGGTGGCTTTCAAATTCTCCTGTTTTCTTAAATATATTATTTATGCTTTTTACTTAGATAACTTCTGTGCCATCTTTGAGCTTGCTCATCAGAATCATAGAATCACAGAGTTGGATGGGGCCATACAGGCCATCTAGTCCAATCCCCCCTGCTCAATGCAGGATCAGCCTAGACTAGAGCATCCCTGACAAGTGTTTGTCCAGCCACTGCTTAAAGACTGCCCATGAGCGGGAGCTCACCACCTCATCAGCTTGCAAAATAAAACATAAGAAAAACATAACCTTTAATTAAGCAATAAATAAACAAAGACCCAAAGAGAGCATAAAACCAATCCAAAGCATAGTGCTGTCAAACAAGGCGCATTAAAAGCTTCTCAGAAGAAGCAGACTGTGAGTTTAAAATAAGAGCTCCTAATTAAAAGCCTGGGTAACAAGAAGTGTTCAGTCTGCTAGTGCCTGTAGGGTAGGCACCAGATGAGCCTTAGGGGAACAGCATTCTGCAGGTGATATAATGCCACTGAAAAAACCTTCTATGTATGAATTGCTGCATACAGATGCCCGAACAGGCTTAATGTATTTGAACGGGAGCAGAGCAACAGGTAGTTAGTGTCAGACACAGGGGTGTCAAACTCGTTTGTTATGAGGGCCAGATCTGACATAAATGAGACCTAACCAGGAGAACTGCAGCATAAGGAGCCTAACAGAACACACACACACACACACACACACGGTAGCAAGGCACAGGAAAGCTCATACCTTGAAGAAAACTTTGAAAGTTTTTAGGTGCAGCTGGACTCAAACTTGGCTTCAGTCACACAAAGACTTAAGAGAAGGGGGAGAGGGAAAAAGAAAGCAAGGCCCAGTGCCTATCTTAAATAAAACTCTGTGGACTTTAAGGTGCAACAGGACTCAAACTTGGCTTCAATTACACAAAGACTCAGGGAGGGGAGGGGAGGAGAGGAAGCAGACCCAGCTCCTATCTTGAAGAAAACTCTGTCAGTTTTAAGGTGCAACAAGACTCAGACGTAGCTTCAATTACACAAAGATGCAAGGGGAGGGGGGAGAGGGGAAAAGGAAGCAGCCCCAGCCCCTACCTTTTAAAAAAAATCATGCATCTTAACATGCTGCTAGTCTCTAACTTTGCTTCACACACACACACAGACCCATGGTAGCAAGGCACAGTGGAGGTGTACCCAAGTAATAAGGGGGTGGGATTTGCATGGGAAAAGAGGAAGTCACTGATCACAACCACCAGAAAAAAGCCAGTCGCGCGGAGCTGCTGATGTTACTGCCAACCCCAATAGTAAATTGGCAGCGAATCTTTAACAAGGGGAGAGGGATCGTGGGGGAGGGGTGCTCTACCCAAGGGCCAGATTAAAGACCTTGGATGGCCAGTTTCGGCCCATGGGCCTTATGTTTGACAGCTCTGCTCTACAGCATTGGGCTGAATTTGAAATTTATCTCCATTGGTTCCAAATTAGTAAAAGTGGCAAGCAGTTTGTCATTTTGATCCGTTAGGGAAGGTTTTGTAGATGTGCTTGCAAAATGATGAATATCTTTGCAGAGGGAAACCTGTGTTTGCTATATTGGTTGTTGCTGTCTGTACTTCCTGAAGAGTACACATCTAGATAGTGTACTCTTAAAATATAATGAGTGAAGTGGCCCAAACTTACTGAGTCAACAAGAATTCAGCTACAGTTCTGTTTGCTGTTAACAAAATATTGAGGAACCAAAATATTATGAAATAGAATGTGTCAGTTTCCCCACAGTTTGTTGTTGTTCAATCGCACAGTCAACTCTGACTCTTTGCGACCCCATGGACCAAGTCACACCAGGCCCTCCTGTCTTCCACCATCCTTCAAAGTCTGCTCAAATTTGTGTTCATAGATCTTACATTCCACATTCCAATGCAGTATTGTTCTTTGCAGCATCGGACTTTCCTTTCACCATCAGACACATCCACATCCTTTCGGCTTTGGCCCAGCTGCTTCACCCTTTCTGTGGCTACTTGTATTTGCCTTCCACTCTTCCCCAGTAGCATATTGGGCACCTTCTGACCTAAGGAGCTCATCTTCCAGCGCCATATCTTTTAGCCTTTGTTACTGTCCATGGGGTTTTCTTGGCAAGGATACTGGAGTGGGTTGCCATTTCCTTCTCCAGTGGATCACATTTTGTCTGGGTTCTCAGCTGTGGTTTATCCATCTTGGGTGGCCCTGCATGGCATAGCCCACAGTCTCACTGAACCGCGCAAGCCCTCTCACCGTGTCGTTGTCCTGCACTAATCTTTCTCTAGAAGATACTTCACATGGAAGTGTATGCCACCAGTGCTAAGGGAACACAGGCTGTGGCAAATCAAATGCAAGACTGTGATCAGGCAGGCAAAAAGGGACTATGAGGAGCATATTGCAAAAAACATAAAGACCAACAATAAAACTTTCTTCAAATATATTAGAAGTAGGAAACCAGCCAGGGAGGCAGTGGGGCCCTTGGATGACCATGGGGTAAAAGGATTACTGAAGGAGGATAGGGAAATGGCTGAAAAGCTAAATGAATTTTTTGCCTCCGTCTTCACTGTAGAAGACGAGAACTTTTTGCCCGCCCCAGAACCACTAATTTTGGAAGGGGTGTTGAAAGACCTGAGTCAGATTGAGGTGACAAATGAGGAGGTCCTACAACTGATAGACAAATTAAAAACTAATAAGTCACCGGGTCCGGATGGCATACATCCGAGAGTTCTGAAGGAACTCAAAGTTGAACTTGTGGATCTTCTAACAAAAATCTGTAATCTTTCATTGAAATCTGCCTCCGTTCCTGAGGACTGGAAGGTAGCAAATGTCACCCCCATCTTTAAAAAAGGTTCCAGAGGAGATCCGGGAAATTACAGGCCAGTCAGTCTGACTTCAATACCGGGAAAGTTGGTAGAAACCATTATCAAGGACAGAATGAGTAGGCACATTGATGAACACGGGTTATTGAGGAAGACTCAGCATGGGTTCTGCAAGGGAAGATCTTGCCTCACTAACCTGTTGCATTTCTTTGAGGGGGTGAACAAACATGTGGACAAAGGAGACCCGATAGATGTTGTTTACCTTGACTTCCAGAAAGCTTTTGATAAAGTTCCTCATCAAAGGCTCCTTAGAAAGCTTGAGAATCATGGAGTAAAAGGACAGGTCCTCTTGTGGATCAAAAACTGGCTGAGTAATAGGAAGCAGAGAGTGAGTATAAATGGGCAGTCTTCGCAGTGGAGGACGGTAAGCAGTGGGGTGCCGCAGGGCTCGGTACTGGGTCCCATGCTCTTTAACTTGTTCATAAATGATTTAGAGTTGGGAGTGAGCAGTGAAGTGGCCAAGTTTGCGGATGACACTAAATTGTTCAGGGTGGTGAGAACCAGAGAGGATTGTGAGGAACTCCAAAGGGATCTGTTGAGGCTGGGTGAGTGGGCGTCAACGTGGCAGATGCGTTTCAATGTGGCCAAGTGCAAAGTAATGCACATTGGGGCTAAGAATCCCAGCTACAAATACAAGTTGATGGGGTGTGAACTGGCAGAGACTGATCAAGAGAGAGATCTTGGGGTCATGATAGATAACTCACTGAAAGAGTCAAGACAGTGTGCGTTTGCAATAAAAAAGGCCAATGCCATGCTGGGAATTATTAGGAAGGGAATTGAAAACAAATCAGCCAGTATCATAATGCCCCTGTATAAATCGATGGTGCGGTCTCATTTGGAGTACTGTGTGCAGTTCTGGTCGCCGCACCTCAAAAAGGATATTATAGCTTTAGAGAAGGTGCAGAGAAGGGCAACTAGAATGATTAAACGCTTGGGACTCTTTAGCTTGGAGAAACGTCGACTGCGGGGTGACATGATAGAGGTTTACAAGATAATGCATGGAATGGAGAAAGTAGAGAAAGAAGTACTTTTCTCCCTTTCTCACAATACAAGAACTCGTGGGCATTCGATGAAATTGCTGAGCAGACAGGTTAAGACGGATAAAAGGAAGTACTTCTTCACCCAAAGGGTGATTAACATGTGGAATTCACTGCCACAGGAGGTGGTGGCGGCCACAAGTATAGCCACCTTCAAGAGGGGTTTAGATAAAAATATGGAGCACAGGTCCATCAGTGGCTATTAGCCACAGTGTATGGAGCACAGGTCCATCAGTGGCTATTAGCCACAGTGTATGGAGCACAGGTCCATCAGTGGCTATTAGCCACAGTGTATGTGTGTATATAACATTTTTTGCCACTGTGTGACACAGAGTGTTGGACTTGATGGGCCGTTGGCCTGATCCAACATGGCTTCTCTTATGTTCTTATGTTCTTATGTTCACCTCTAATTTTTAGCCTTCACTTTTGAAAAAAAGACTAGTGAGTTGAGTTCAGATCATTATTCCTCTAATGGCAAACTAGAATTATGTTTATATGTGTATTACATGTTTAAATCAAACCTCTGAGAAACCTATGCCCTCATTTTAACCCAGAGCTAACATTACAACAGACTCTCATTTATTGCACTTCACACTCAGGATACGTAATGGATTTAGTACATGGACATCAAACTCTATTCCAACTTAATTGTTGTTGTTTTAGCCCAGTTAACATACACTAACAAACACCAGACCCCAACTTGTGACTCTTTTAATCTGCTAAAAACATTTCCATGACTCTGTATACTAACTCACTGCTCACTTTATATTTAGGACTGCTTGCCATTCCATATTTTGTTTGATGAAGTGTGCTTCTAGCACATGAAAGATTACATTCTGAATAAAACTTTGTTGGTCTTAAAGGTGCAACTTGACTCTTGCTTTGTTCCACTGCTTCAGACCAACATGGCTGCCCACCTGGGTCTATTCCTCTATTAAGTTCACTTGGTGACTTTTGTGGGCTAATCAGTCATCTTTGATCTAGTCTGCAACACTAGGTTGTTGTCAAGGTCAAATGAGCAGCCCTTGGTGTAGGGCTGTGAACTGGGAAGAATGCGTTACATATGTGAAAGAAAAATCTCCTTTTAAAAGTCCTCCATTTCCATTCCAGTCCACTAAATAAACTCATCCTCATCTTTTCTAGAGACCTGCACAGACCTGCATCAATACAGAGCAGATACACCTGACGTAGTAATCTGTTTTTTGTTTATTTAGGATGCTTTGCATGTGGAATGGAAAATGGATTTAGAGTGTTTAATGCCGATCCACTCAAGGAGAAGGAGAAGCAAGGTGAGTGATCCTTCTACATAGTTGCTGTATTGTGCTTAATCATCATTTTATATAATCCATATGTAGGACAATCATATGTAGATTTATTTGGAGGTAAGTGTCCTGTTGAGTTATTAACTGGATCTTACTCTCAGTGTGCACAGAATGGCAACGTTAAGGCAATAACGTTTACTTGTCCTGAAGACAAGTACTGATGTGGGGGGGGGGTTGGGGGGAGGGGTTAAAATTGTTGACTTACTGCATTCATTGCCTCTTTTCTGGCTCGTATTACTATGACCATAATGTGTATATTGAGGAAGATTTTTGAGCAAACGTTTCTGATTGTTAGAAAGTAAACCTTTATCTAGAAGCAAGGCAGAGGAAGCTCAAAGTAAAATAGGCTTGACCTCAGTTGCATGTATCCTGTCTGAGATTAACTTTGGGAAAACTTGGCATTGAATGTTTAACTAAAAATTTCCTTTCTTCCCCCCTAGAATTTCTAGAAGGAGGTGTTGGCCATATTGAAATGTTGTTTCGGTGCAACTATTTAGCTTTGGTTGGTGGAGGAAAAAAGCCTAAATATCCACCTAATAAAGGTATAGTATTGAGTGTATTTTATGGAAGGCTATCTAGGTTGCTCTTGAACAAAAAACCTCTTGGCCACGGTGCCTTAAATCATATGTAACATATAGCCTAGATCAGGGGTGTCAAACATGCGGCCTGTGGGCTGCATCAGGCCCCTAGAGGGCTCTTATTGGGTCTGTGAGCAACTCACTGTTGTCTGCTTTCTTCTCCCTCTCTTGCTTCCTTCTGCATCACAGCTGGCTTTGCAAGACTTGCTCAGTCAAGCTACAGAGCAAAGCCTTATAAGGATTTTAGACCTGGCTGATTAATTCAGATTTAGGTAGGGAGAGATTAAATAAATTAAAAGCTTAATGCAACTGTAGAAGAATCAGAATGTAAGGATCCAGGTTTGGGATGTATATGCTTCTTCCCTTGTATTTCTCTAATTAAGCTTGTGCAAACCTGGACACTATGGGATGCAGCTGCTCTTCATGGAGTTAGTCTTCCAAGCACTAGAAGTGTTCAAGTAATCACAGCTGCTACTGTAAGACTAATCAAGTCATTTCCACTACTGCAGTGATGATCTGGGACGATCTGAAAAAGAAGACAGTTATTGAAATAGAGTTTTCCACAGAAGTCAAAGCAGTTAAGCTTAGAAGAGACAGGTGAGTTGGTGCAGTTTACTTTTCAGAGATATTTATATGGACTCGGCTTTTTTGTGGAAGCTGTGCTGAAAGGGAATGGGAACATTCTCTTGTTTTCCTTTATACGGTACTTTTCTCTCATCTAAAAATCAGTCTTCCACATGTCTTGTGTTAGGAGCCTTACAAGATCCTATGATGGGAATAACTTGAACATCTCCCTAGTGTAGGGAATACACATATTTTGAATAAGTCTAGGAAGCTCAAGGGAAATAAGAAACACAAGTCAACTATACTTCCCCTTACATATTGTAGAGGCTGAGGCCCCTCTTAAAAATCAGAAATTTGAGACTCGGACTGATTTCGCAGTAACCTTGCTCCGCGGCAGGCTTCCCTTTTTCTCCAGAGCAAGCTAGTGATTTCACACAGGTGAGTTGGTGCAGTTTATTGTTCAGAGCTATTTATATGGGGCTGTTTTGTGGGATAATGGCAGTGCTAATTATGAAATCCATCCTGTGTAAATGCATCTAGGCCACGGGGGTTGAACTCTTTTATCATGAGGGTCAGATCTTTCTGGTTTACATTGCCACGCGTCAAATTGGTGGTTGCTGTGACAGAAAATGGCGGTGCAGAGCAGCTTGTGCGAAATCGCTAAGCTTGCTCTGGAGAAAAAGGGAAGCCTGCTGTGGAACAAGGTTAGTGCGAAATCAGTCTCTATATCAGAGGTTTCAAAGATAAGACCCAGGGGACAGAACTGGCCCATCCAGGTCTCTTACCTGGCATGTAAGCAACTGGTATGTATGGAAATATAAGGTAACCCTTTTATGGTTTCCTTTGGAAAAAACCTAATCTTGCATATGATTAAATGAACTTACTTGTGCTTTTGTGAGCTCTCCAGTAAATCAGTTGTTTTCACAAGTAGGAATCAATTGCTTTTGTTTGTGTTTAAAATTAAAATATTGTTAATTGGGTTTGCCTGTGTCCTTTATAAAGTTTATACCTCTGCTACCGGGCATTATATTTTATGGCACACACGGTGACATTTATGTCAGATTTGGCCCTCATAACAAATGAGTTTGGCACTACTGCCATATATGAGAAAAATGTTGGGGTTTCTTTCACTCTTGATTTTTTTTTTTGCTGTACTCCAGATTAAAAGAAATTAGTTCTGAAGGTGATCTTGTTGCTTTACTCTTGGGGCAAATGTGTACTTGATACTGGACTAAACTTTGCTGAATATAATGATCATCTGTAACATAAATGTGGGGCTGTTGGCTTTTTCTCTTTCAGAATTGTGGTAGTTTTGGACTCTATGATTAAAGTTTTCACATTCACACACAATCCTCACCAGTTGCATGTTTTTGAAACCTGCTACAACCCAAAAGGTAAACTGTCACCATTATAAAAAATAAGAGAAGGTGATGCTGCCCACAAAATGCTTGACATTTTGAGAATCCCTGTTCTGAAATCCCTTGTAACTTTAGCAGTCAACTGTTATGTTACTGAGACATATCTTCTCTGTTTTGGTGCAGTATCAAAGCTGAGGAGGACAGTTGTCTTCCGGCTTTCTGGTACTGCTTCATGGGATCTGAAAAGTCTAATGTGGGATAACGGCAGTGCTAATGAAATCCATCATGTGTAAATGAATCTGTGTAGTTTATTTTTTTTCATTTACATAAATTTAGAGGATCATATCTCCTTCCAGTGATGGAAGGCTACCTGGCGAATACAGGTATTCAGTCCACCAGTCTTTTTGCCTGGAAGCTAACAGGTTAACAAAGGCACTGCTGTTGTCAGAAAAGGAGTGATTTCTGCTATTTCTCCCTTCTACTGAAGACCACCACTAGGGGCGTGCACTAAAAAAAAAAAATCCTTATTTTTCAGGTCTGGGTATATTGAACCCCAAAAATATCAGATTTCATGATACTCCTGAATTGGGGTAGCTGAATTTCTTTGGCATGGAATTTAATGGAATGGGCCTTCTTCCAAGCCATGCAGCAATTGAACCTGGATTTTTCACCCTTCCTTTTTCACTGGAGGATTAGCTTCCAAATACATTTAAAGGGACTGTTTAAACCAAGGGCCAGGAGAAGCTGGCCCCAGGATCTGGCATGCACAGGGAGGTCGGTCTCTCTCTCCCCCCTCCAACTAGACCTGGCTTGGAGGGTTTCTTCTGTGGGGGTTTAAAATGCCACACAGAAAAAGTCCCAGGATCTAGGGTGCGTGGGGAGATCCCTCCCCATGACACCCAGTCCTGCCTGGAAGAGTTTTTTCTGCAGGAAGGTTCAAACTGCCCCACAGAAAAAGCTGGCCCAGGATCTTGTGTGTGGAGGGAGAGAGAGAGACCTCCCTATGGCACCCAGTCCTGGCTGGGAGGGCTTCTTTTGCAGGGAGCCTGTCAAGCAGAATCATCTGACTTCCCTTTAACTCCCCCCTTCTCCGTGCTTGAAAGTGGGGCAAATGAAAAGGGGGCAGTTAAAGGGTAGCTGGACACTTATGCCTGACAGTCGGAACAGTGTGCCAGTCCCCCTGCAGGGAAAAACACCTAAAGCCTTTCAACTCCCCCTTCCCTTCACCCCTCTTCCAAGTGGGGTGAAGGGAAAGGGAGTGGTTAAAAGGAGGCTGATGTGCCAGCCCTGCTGTCAGGCAGAAATGCATTACAGCCTTTAACCCCCTCCCCCTTCCTTCCAAGTGGGGCAAAGGAAAAAGGAAAAGTTAAAGGTGAAGACAGTGTGCGTTTGCAATAAAAAAGGCCAACGCCATGCTGGGAATTATTAGGAAGGGAACTGAAAACAAATCAGCCAGTATCATAATGCCCCTGTATAAATCGATGGTGCGGTCTCATTTGGAGTACTGTGTGCAGTTCTGGTCGCCGCACCTCAAAAAGGATATTATAGCATTGGAGAAAGTCCAGAGAAGGGCAACTAGAATGATTAAAGGGCTGGAACACTTTCCCTATGAAGAAAGGTTGAAACGCTTAGGACTCTTTAGCTTGGAGAAACGTCGACTGCGGGGTGACATGATAGAGGTTTACAAGATAATGCATGGGATGGAGAAAGTAGAGAAAGAAGTACTTTTCTCCCTTTCTCACAATACAAGAACTCGTGGGCATTCGATGAAATTGCTGAGCAGACAGGTTAAAACGGATAAAAGGAAGTACTTCTTCACCCAAAGGGTGATTAACATGTGGAATTCACTGCCACAGGAGGTGGTGGCGGCCACAAGCATGGCCACCTTCAAGAGGGGGTTAGATAAAAATATGGAGCAGAGGTCCATCAGTGGCTATTAGCCACAGTGTGTGTGTGTGTATATATATTTGGCCGCTGTGTGACACAGAATGTTGGACTGGATGGGCCTTTGGCCTGATCTAACATGGCTTCTCTTATGTTCTTATGTTAGCCGAATGTTTCTGCCTGTGCCAACCCCACTATAAGGCAGAAAGGCCTGGGAACCCTTTAACACCTCCCTTTCCTTCTGCCTGACTTCCTAGCAGGTGAAGGGAAAGGGAAGAGTTAAATGCTCCGAAGCAGCCAGCTCAAACTCGCCATGCTTCAATATAGTTATGGCCAACGCTCCCTCTTAAGATGTGAAATCTTGTGAGCAAAAATTCTACTTTGTGAGCTACTGGTTGTTAACGTTGTGAGCAACCGATTTGGCTACTGCATACTGGGGCTGTCTTTCCTGAGCTAAGACAAAGATGTGTGAGCCAGAGGCTAAAAAATTGTGAGCTAGCTCACACTAATTCAGAGGGAACAATGGCTTCCTGAATAAATGCTAAATTTGTTGGTGTTTATTTAGGTCAGCCATATCAGTAGCTGAATCAGATTAGAGAACCTGATTCAGCTGAATAAATATCCAGGTATTTTTCAGGTATTTATTTGGCTCAGTATGTATCAAGTGCACACCCTTAACCATCACTTTGCCCTGTATGCTGTTCATGAATATTTACTGTCAACAAAGAGAGATTCCCGCTGGGAGTGGTCTTGAGTAGAAAGGGAAGGAGAACCATCTGTAGATCTTGTAGGATACAAGTCAGCTTCTGCTACTCTTAAGCCTGAATTCTTGTTTGCCTCAGGGATGGGTATCCCCAAAACTTTTGTTATACTTTCTTAATGCCGGGGGTGGGATGAAGATGTGATGGTAAAAAGCTGGTCGTCTTTACTTTCCGCTATATTTTAGGTCTCTGCGTACTGTGTCCAAACAGTAATAATTCCCTGCTTGCATTCCCTGGAACGCATACTGGACACGTACAGATTGTGGATTTGGCAAACACAGAAAAACCTCCTGTAGATATACCTGCTCATGAAGGAGTCTTGAGCTGCATAGCTCTCAACCTGCAAGGAACAAGGATTGCCACAGCGTCAGAAAAAGTAAGCAAATAATCATGTTGCATGTTTGGCTAGAAAGGTATGCTGCCATTCTTAATGGCTTGATACATTCAAGATAAATTCTGTCTCTGTAGAATCTGTTCATTGTTCTTACTAGGAGGCCTGATTGTCTTGCAGATTCTTAAGACTCTTGGCTTTCATTTTTAAGGCAAATTTCTAATTGAGATAGTTGTGGAGAAGCATCTGAAAAAGATACATACTGTGCTTGTATTTCCATTGCTTTAGGGAGACTGTGATATAATGGCTAGAATGCTGGATTTCTGTCAGAATGACTTAGCTTCATATCCCCACTTGACTGTTAAACTCTGGGTAACCTTGAGCAGCTCGCTTTCTCTCAGCAATTTACAGGTTTGTTCAGAGGACAAAACTGGAGAAAGAGACTTGTGCACACTGCCCTTAATTCCTTGGATGACGAGCAGGCTCCCTGGGGCTGCTACAAAGTTAAACTGCTTCTTTTTGCTGAAATACCATATTTTTCGGACCATAAGACGCACTCGCCCCCGAAAAAAAGTGGGGGGGGGAGTGTGTGCGTCTTATGGAGCGAAGGGACGATAGGACGTACCTTTCTCCGGGGGAGGGGGATCCGCTCCCTCCGATCCCGGCACTTGCTTTAAGCATCAGAGCTGGAGCCAGGCAGACAGGCACGCCCCCTCCGCAGCCGGCGCTCGCGAAGCGCTGGGTTTGTGGTGGGGGCAGCGTGGAGCGATCCCAGCGCTTGCTGGAAGCAGAGCTGGAGCCAGGCAGGCAGGCGCAGGGGAAGCGTCGGGATCGGAGGCGGAGGCAGCGGATTGCCCCCCCCCCAAGGAAGGTACGTCCTATCGTCTCTTCGCTCCATAAGACGCACACACTTTCCCCCACACTTTTTTTGGGGGGGAAAGTAAGTCTTATGGACCAAAAAATACAGTAATTCCAAAATATGTAGGTAGATTAAATGGAGCATACTGGTTTGGTTTATATAAACTTTTAAAGCTTTTTAAAAATGAGAATTTCCTTGGCACTATGTTCAGGTATATTGATTTTTGATAGTATGACCGACTGCTCTGACGTGCTTAAGTCTGTCTCTGTAGAATCTGTTCATCATTGTTCTTACTAGGAGGCCTGATTGTCTTGCAGATTCTTAAGACTTGGCTTTCATTAAAAGAAAAATCATTCAAGAGTCTATTTATTTATTTTATCAGATTTATATCCCGCCCTCCCCTAATGGGCTCAGGGCGGCTTCCAAGCAGGTGAAGGGAAAGGGAAGAGTTAAATGCGCCGAAGCTGCTGGTTCAAACTTGCTCTGCTTCAATATAGTTATGGCCAATGCTCCCTCTAAGATGTGGGATCTTGTGAGCAAAAATTCTGCTTTGTGAGCTACTGAAGTTCTGAGCAAGTGATTTGGCTACTGCATACTGGGGCTGTCTTTCCTGAGCCAAGACAAAGATGTGTGAGCCAGAGGCGAAAAAATTCTGAGCTAGCTCACACTAATTCAGAGGGAGCAATGGCTTCCTGAATAAACGCTGAATTTATCTTTTCATTTTTCATTTTCTATTAGTGTTATTGAGAGGTCAGGCAAGTTTCTATACTCTGTTCTAAAGTTTCACCAAAGGATATCACAGAAATAATTTTTGTTCACGTAGGTGTATATGAAAGTTGTGTCTCTATCCTGTTTTATGCTATATTAATCTGCACTGTTATGCCAATAAAGGCTGACTTGACTTGAATTTTGACAAATTGGAAAAGAATTTGAAATAAAGTGGAGAGTTAGGGTGGGATTGTAAAAATTATTTTGATCGTTTTCGAACAAGAGTGTGGATTGGATACAGGGTGGTGTTTTTGTGGGTGCATAAATTTCAATGGAATTCACACTTATCTGCTGTTCCTGGGAGTTATCTGTTCCCCAGTAGCAGTGTTTTGGGCTGCAGCAAGAGAAAAGGCCAGAAAGTCACATTCTGTCTAAGGAAATACTTGTGTCCACAAAAATGCTTCTCTAGATCCAAGCCTGTATTTGAATCCTACGCTTTCGTTCAGCTTTCACAAAACAGAGATTACTTCATGAGCTGGACATGCCTAGTGCTGGAGGGGGACATGCTTCATAATGGAAGTCCATGTTGTGTTTACAGAAGGAAAGTAACGATTCTCAAGCAGTACCACGAAATTAAGAGAACATTATATGTGGAAGAAACAAGATTTACAGCTAGAATAGCATGGGATGATAGTAAAATAATCCAGAACAGCCATATCTGGTTAAGCAAATAGGTATGCCCTTATGCTTGGATTGTTGTTGGAAAATTTAATTCTGATTTTGAAAAGTTCTTTTCATGTATCTTATATTGCTTTTCAAGGGAACTCTTATAAGAATATTTGATACATCATCAGGGTATTTAATCCAAGAACTGCGCAGAGGGTCTCAAGCTGCCAATATCTACTGGTAAGCATTTATTTTATTTTTTTTGCCAATGGGATCCATGGCATCATATTTACCTTGGCTTATCAGGAGATGAGCTGGCCAGTGCATGAAAAAGGTGCAGACTATATACATACTGTTCATACACTTGCAGCTGTTACCTTGATTTCTGTAGATAAGTGACATGGATTCTCACATATTAATATGTTTTTGCTCATGTACTACATTGTATGAGAAATGGGTCTTGTTTCAAGCCAATTCAGAATTGTGTGAAGCATATTGATTAAGCTTAAATAGTATAAGACTTGTCCTTTGTGGAATTTCAGCAAATAAATAGTATTTGCAAAAATTCTAGTGAATTGAAGTCTGGGACAATACAGTAGATAGTAGTGCAGGGCTGAAAGATTTTTTAAAGAGTCTTTAAAAGAAAAGTATGTGGGATATAAAATAGACCTGCTGAACTGATATATGTTCCAGATTTGTAAGCCAAAACTGAAAACCTGGATCTTTTTTTCAGTTCTGCTAGATTCTTTGATTCCTAAATCCTTCCAGTTTTTCTTAGTGAAAACAGTTGACTTTCATTTAGATAAAAGTTGTGGTGTTTATATTTGTTCCTATAGTCAAGCTGGGAAGACATTTTAATGTGAAAATAAGTCCATTTATGTTCTACCAAATACATTAAGGAGCAGTAAACATTTCTTTTAAAGATGTGAATAGCTTTTCTGTCTCTGTGTTAGTTTTTAAAGGCATCTGTCATTTCTCTTTTTTCCGCTTAGTTACCAGTAGCTGCTACCTCTGTGTCAGTTTCTGTGGATTTAGGGTAACCTGCTTGAATTCAGTGGATATCTCTTAATGTACTCTCTTGCTGTGGGGTATGCCTTTTGTTCCAGAAAACTTTCTAGGAACCCCCAGTTTCATGGATTCCAACCTCGTTGGGTGGGGATTGGTTTCTGTGGGAGTTAACTACATGTAGGTGAAGAAGAAAATACAATGCTAGGAACTGGCAGATGTGTTAACTGCTTCCTTTAAACAAAAGAAGTGTTCCATATACCCATGGAAAGTTCTCTGTAACACTGTTTGCTTTATGACGGTGGTATAAACAGATTTATTTCTGACTTCTACATCAGTATTAACTTCAACCAAGATGCTTCTCTGATCTGTGTGTCCAGTGACCATGCTACAGTGCACATCTTTGCTGCAGAGGATCCAAAAAGGAACAAGCAATCAAGGTAAGATGCTGGATGGGATGAAAGTTAACAAACACAGGATGAATTAAAAATAGCAGTTTTAAAATTCAGATGGACTTTGGATAAAGCTTCAGCTATTTTTAATAAAAAATCTCAAATGAGATAGTTTCATCTCCAAATGACTACCTCAGGTCAGTAAATGACTAGATAAGAGTAAATACTCTTGTCTAAGCAGGACGGAGTTGCTTATGGTAGTAAACTAAGGCTGGTAAAACTTGTAAAAAATGTTTTATCATAAAGAAGGATGGGTGTGGTGAAGTTGCTTTGTAAGTGATCTTGTGGTTCTTGTAGTTTGAGACCACATTTTATTACCTGATTCATCTATGCACCTTCCAGGAATTGAAGGCTTTTGACTACATGTGCTTACATTTTTGATGACCCGGTTGGATGACTGTAATGTGCTCTGGGGTTGTACTTGAAAGCTTTTAAGGAGTCACAGTTGGATCTAGTATTCAGCTGGTTGTACTAGTTACCAGTGTACTTTTGGACTAAACTCAAAATGCTTGTTCTTGCCTTTGATACTGGCCTGGTGTATGTTCTCCCATATGTACAATCACTCTAATTAAGATCTGCCACTGACACTTATCTGGTGGTTCCACCTGATACAAGTTCATATCGCTACAAGTTGCACTGTTTTAGTGACAACATCGATTCTATGGAATCTTCTTCCCGCTTCACGCATTTAAGACAGCCTTCAAGATTCCTTTATTTATCTGGGCCTCTTGAAATTAAGGTGAATGCTGTTTTAGTTTTTTTTTTTCCATTTAGGCACATTTTTATTACAGTGCATTATTTTATATACTTTGACAGCATCATTTGACAAGTCAGGCTTTCGAAACAAATTAAATGAACTATCCAGTGTCATGCCTTCCCAGTTCTCAGTGTATTAAACAGAATGAAAGACAACTGAATCCATACTTTATTGAACACTAGGAGTAAAGCCCATTGTGAAGAAGAAAATACAGCGGGCTCTAGAAGGAGGCTCTGGGCAAGTGCCCACCACCCTTGCTGTCTTCCTACCGACTCAAGTGAAGGCATTAACTTCCTCCCACCTCAATGGGAGTTTATCTCTGCTATCTAGAGAGCAGTTGTAAATCTGAGTGATCCCCAGTGGTTCCATAGGAGGAAATTGCATTTTACCTGTCTGAGGCCCCACCCTCTACAGGCGCCATACCTTAAATATCCATGAATTTCCTAACCTGGAGTTGGCAATCCTATCTCCTCCCTTTATCTGCCCCTCTGACTTCACCTCCTCCCTGCAGCCTCTACATAGGCTGTCTTTCTCCACAGTGTTTTTTTTTGGGGGGGGGGGGGGCGGGAAACCAAAGCAGCTTGCATCATTCTCCTCTCACAACCCTGTGAGGTGAGTTAGGCTGGAAGTCTGTGACTGGTCCAAAACTACTCAATCACTCAGTCAGGTTCCACAATCAGTCAAGTTCCTGGTTCCACGCACTGTGGAGAAGACAGCCTATGTAGAGGCTGCAGGGAGGAGGTGAAGTCAGAGGGGCAGATAAAGGGAGGAGATAGGGTTGCCAACTCCAGGTTAGGAAATTCATGGATATTTGAGAAGCAGTACTGATCAGTAAGCTTCCTATCAGCAGAGAACTGTCTCCCTTGAAGGTCATGTGGCCTTCTGCTGAGGTTCTTGCCTAATGGGGCCGGTGGTGGGCAGGGAAGAACAGAATCAGCCAGTGGTACGGCAGAGGCAGTGCGAGTCAATCCTGTGCAGGCTACATCCAATGAATGAAAATCCTCGGAATTGCCACCATGGTTGGGCTTTTATTTATGACTGATAACAGAAGATTTTTAATTAGCTTAGTTTAGTTTAATCTATTGTATGGTCAAAGACCAGCGTAGATAAAGTACTATAAAGTTATTGATTGGAAAAAACAGAATAAGATTTTTAATTTGCATTTGAAATGTTTATGAATCATTGTGTGGCAACTTGTTTCTCTTTGCTGTAGCTACATCTTCACAGCATTTAAGTGAGGTATTTCTAAAAATAGTTTCTATTCTCAAGACCTAAGATCTAGCTTCTGTCCATGAATTGGGTTTGTAAGTGGTCATAAAATAACTGAAAGCTGCCTTAGCTGCCGCTAGAAACTAGTCTGCTTCAATGGTTATGAGTTTTTTGTTTCTCTCTTTCAGTCTAGCATCAGCCAGTTTCCTGCCCAAATACTTCAGTTCCAAATGGAGTTTTTCGAAATTTCAGGTTCCCTCTGGTTCCCCTTGCATCTGTGCCTTTGGAACAGAGCCAAATTCTGTCCTAGGTAAGGATTTTTGTGAATGCACACACACAGGAAACCCATTCTAAAACATAGCCAGAGAGTAAGCAGTTTTGCCTGCAGAAGTATTCTTTTTAAAGCTCCATCCTAAACCTATTTGCGTGATGTAGTCCAATTTGTCATTGAGATTAATTCCAGATAAATACACACGATTGTGCTCTTGGCGGCAGTCATGAGTATAATATATTCAGAGTGCAAGGCATGTCCAGTGCTCAAGCCTGTCTTGAGATTGTATCATCATCCGCACCTGTGATCTATTTGAAATAGGGATGGGCACAAACGAGGAAAAAATGGTGATTCATTTCGGTTCATGGTTCATTCAGTTGCCTGATTCATTGGTTCGTGTTGATTCATTTTTTAAAAAAAAAATTCCTGAACTGATTTGTGGTTTGTTTGGTTTGGTAAGGGGTAGAATGACCCGAGTGGGCTAGAGATGCCAAACTTGCAGCAAACTCTTCAGTGGACTCCCCCCCCCCCACCAACAGGTGTCCCTAGCTGGTTCATTAGCTTTGGAGATGGTAGAATGCCCCACCCCGTGTGCTGGAGATATCATACGGGCAGTAAGGTCTTCAGTGGGTTCTCCTCCACCTGCTCTCCAGGTCTGGTGAGAATTGGATTTCGGGAGGTTGAGTTACAGCCACACAAAGCAGGTGCCCCCAGCATAGTGCACAGCTGTCCATGCATTCTTGGTGCCATTCAAATCACAGATGACTTCCCTGGGATGCCACTCCAGGTTGTATATAGATTGGCTCTGAGACAGGGGAGATTTTAGGGTGCATGAAAGTGCAAAGCGGGGGGGGAGTGTGTCGAGTACCTCCACTAGAAGCTGAAACCATCCATATAGAGCCCCTGTGGTAAGGCAGTCTTGCCCAGGAAAGCTGGTAGACTGGAGTAAAACAAAACCCCCCCACAGAGCAGGGTATTATGGCTGGCCCTGACAGAGGTTTGTAACGGCTTCTGAGCTAGTTGGTTTTGGTATACTGATAGAAATCAAACATTAAAACAAAAGCTTATGATTTAATAATAAAGGTGATGCAGCCCAGTCAATCAAGTTGGATTTGAAAGCCAATAAATAAAGCAGTCACACTGGCAGGAGCAGACTACCAACCCCTTGCAGAATCACTAAATGCTGAAAAATGAAAGATAAAGGCAACAAACATGAATGTCTGTAGCTCAGGTCCCTGAACACTACAGAGGCACAAGGAAGTTAGTTTGTTTTCTGCGATTAAAATATGTAAAAGCTCAGCAAAATAATAAATTAGGATTTGGAAAAAAATTGTAGAAGTAAGGCAAGAAATAGAGGGGGGTCCCTGAAACCAGTAGGGTACGAACCAGTGGGTTCTGTGAATAAGCAAACCCCATCAATAACAAATAAGTTCTGGCAAAATAAAAAAAACCAACACAAATAATAATAATAATAATAATAATAATAATAATAATAATAATAATAATAATAATAATAATAATAATAATAATAATAATACTTTTTATTTATATCCCGCCCTCCCCACCAGGGCAGGCTCAGGGCGGCTCACAACATACGAGTATAAAATACAATAAAACCATACATAGTAAATCACAATTTCAATAATAAAATCATCATTAAACCATTAACAACTATATTAAAATTAACATTGTGGTCCTATAACTTAGGTCTTAATAAAATTCAGTGGCTAAAACATGTCCAGCGAAGCTTTCTTGGCTCGGTATTAGGTGAAGGCTAGTTTGAAGAGGTAGGTCTTACAGGCCCTGTGGAACTGATCTAAACATTGCAGCTTCCCCTTGGGGCCAAGGTCCCTTAAACCGCAGAGGAGCACTCAGCAATGCCTTCCAAACTGGTAGAAGTGTTTAAACTTGTCCCATAATGTGGGGCTGGAGGATAAAAGGAGTCCCTAAACTTTGGCATGCAGCAACAGCCAATCAACAATCACATGACGAAATAACTCATGCAGAAACTGCTGGCAAAGTGAAAGCAGCTGAATCCGGGTATGGCAATAAATACTGCTGCTCCTTATTGGTTATTTAAATTGACTGTTCACTGATTAGCTAATTGAAGGATTTATTTATGGCAAATTGATTAGAAGAGGGATATTGATTGGGGAAGGTTTTATATTTAAGGAGCCAATGGATTTAATAATTTAATTATTGTTAGCTAATGAATTAGGATTTGTGCCGGGGAGGGTTTTAAATTAAATAACTATTAGAATATTGGCGGGTAATTTATTGATAGGTCGATTGGAGTTGGGAGGGTTGAGAAGAGATAGGCTTAAACATTCTGTCGGTTGAAGGGCTGGTGGATACCAGTAAGAGATGACTGGCCTGGGGATCCCGGTGCTCCTGGGGAGGGGAAGGTGTGACCGTGGGAACAGGCAGAAATGTAAGGGAGGGAGGCTGAGACAAGATAGTGCTCGACCACCCTCCAGTCTGTGTCCCATCCCGATGGTGACAGGTAGTGGGGCCAGGCGAAATTACTCGCCTCCGTCGCTGGTGTTATGTAATGCCAGGTCCATTAATAATAAGACCTCCATCCTTCGGGAATTTTTGCTTGAGCAGGACATGGACCTGGCATGCGTGACCGAGACCTGGGTGCGCGATGGGGAGACCGTAGCTCTCTCCCAGATGGCCCCCCCAGGATACTCGGTCTTTCACCAGTCACAGACTAGCGGGCGGGGGGGAGGGGTGGCATTGTTCATACGAGAGGCTTACTCCTTCTGGGCTCTCCTGGCCCCGGAGATCAAGGGCATTGAATATGCCAGTCTGGCGTGGGACGTTGGGGAGGGGTTGGCGATCTTGCTGGTGTACCGACCGCCTAACGCACCGGCTAGCACCTTACCATCCCTGATGGAGGCCGCAGCAGGCTGGGCATTGGAGTACCCGAGGCTTTTGATCCTGGGTGACTTCAATGTTCATGTCGATGACACGACCTCCAGTCGGGCGATGGACCTGGTGTCTTCCATGGCGACACTAGGACTCTCCCAAATAGTTACAACGCCCACCCACCAGGCGGGGCACATGTTAGACTTGGTCTTCGCGGCGGGAGTTCTAGTGAACGATCTTGCTCCTATAGCAGTGCCATGGTCGGATCACTATGCCCTCAAGGCTTGTGTGGATGTCCCACCTCAAGCCGGTTTAGGCGGCGAGCGTATTTTAGCTCGCCCGCGGAGCCTGATGGACCCGGAACGGTTCCTGATGGCCCTGCAGGATCCCTGGCCCCCTGGCGATTCCTTAGATGACCTGGTGAAGTCCTGGAATGACAGGCTCTCCGGAACCATCGATGAGATCGCACCTAGGCATCCTCTGCACCCTCGTTTAAAGCCGACACCTTGGTATAACCAGGAGTTGCGGCAATTAAAACGGGGACTCAGACGACTAGAGAGGCAATGGCGGCGTACTCGAGACGAAGCGACCCGAACATCTTATAGAGAGTTTATGAAGTCCTATGAGATGGCAGTCAAGGCCGCAAAGAAAACATACTTTGTGGCTGAGATTGCGTCTGAAACTTAGCACCCGGCACAATTGTTTAACATAATTCGGACCCTTACAACGCTGCCACAGGGCAGACCAAATTCTAACAAATTGGAGATTGGCTGTGAGGCTTTTGCAAATTTTTTTGCGGATAAAATCGCGTCGCTCCGCTGCGACTTCCCTGCCATATTAGATACAGCTAGTGAACCCGAGGCCCCATGCCTGTCTTCGGATCGTGTTCTGGACAGTTTCGGTGCTCTCAGCCTGGAGGAAGTTGACAGGATCCTCTTATCTGCACGCCCAACAACTTGTAATCTGGACCCGTGCCCCTCCTGGCTTATTAAGACCTGCCATAGGGAGCTTAGATATCCTGTATGGGATATCATAAATAGATCCCTAATGGAAGGGCATTTTCCATCAGCGCTTAAAGAGGCGGTGGTCCGTCCCCTCTTGAAAAAAACAACGTTAGACCCGGCCGAATTGGCACATTACCGGCTGGTCTAGAATTTGCCCTTCTTGGGCAAACTTATCGAGAGGGCAGTGGCATTGCAGCTACAGGGCTTCCTGGAGGATGCTTCTGTCCTTGATCCCTGCCAGTCTGGTTTCCGCCCGGGCCATGGGACGGAGACAGTGCTGGTTGCCCTGGTAGATGACCTTCAACGGCATCTGGATCAAGGCGGCTCGGTGGTGCTGATGTTGTTAGACCTATCGGCAGCGTTCAATACGGTCGACCATTGGTTGCTGGCTTGCCGCCTTGCCGACGTGGGGATTCAGGGGCTGGCCTTACAATGGCTTTCCTCTTTCCTTGATGGTCGGGGACAAAGGGTGGTGATTGGGGATAAACTGTCCCGGAGACACACGCTTAATTGCGGAGTGCCTCAAGGGGCGGTGCTTTCCCCGATGTTGTTTAACATCTATATGCACCCCCTTGCCCAGATTGCCCGAAGGTATGGGTATGCTGATGACACCCAGCTCTATCTACTTATGGTCGGCTGGTCCCTGCAAGACAGTCCTCTTCCGGCTGGCTTACAACTAACCGACACTGAGAATTTTGGATGGGGGTAGTGTGCATTCTGACAGACGGCTGGTTTTTATGTTTTATGTTTTATTAACTTACTGTTTTAAACTGCTGCTAATTGATGTTTTAAAGCCAAACCTATGTTAGTTTTTATATGCTGTAAGCCGCCCTGAGCCACTTCGGTGGGAAGGGCGGGATACAAATCGAAATATAAATAAATAAATAGAATAGAAGCTCCATGATGGGTTCTCAGAGCTGCCAATCAAGCTATGAGCAACTGTTATGGGTGTTTCCAGGGCTCTTAGAAGTTCACCTCCAGCATTGTCTAGGAATTGATTGCATTGGTGCCAGGCTGTCTTGAAAAATGAAGATAATGGCCCAAATGAACTACCTAGGAAAATAGCCAGTTCGTTTTCCAGTTCATGCATGATGCGTTGAAACAAACCAGTTCGAAATGAGCCACAGATCAACCCATTTTGAGCACAAATTGTGATTCGCAGTTTGTTTCATGCCATATCTGATCTGAAGCTTTGGGTGTGTGTACGTGTTTGAATGTAATTGAGCTACATTTAAACTTAAACGTATTAAGAATTATCAAATTATTACCAAATGTGTTGTACGTAATTGTCTCCTAAAAAACAGTACTTTGGGCCTTATACTTGTAAACAACGGTAGCTTCTCTTGCTGCTTTAATCGCACAGTAGAAGATGCTCTGGGAGAAAAAATGTAAACATATGTTGCCAGCCTGAAAAGAATCTTTCTTTCTTCTAGCAATATGTGCAGATGGCAGCTACTACAAATTTTTATTCAACCAAAAAGGGGAATGCTCTAGGGATGTCTATGCTCAATTCCTAGAAATGACTGATGACAAACTTTGACTGCACGGATGGAAATACTGGGGAAGGGGGAAGAGGAAGAGAGATGAATGTATTCTTCTGCATCTTTTTCCTCTCTGAAGAGACAGCGTCTAACTACCCCAGCAGTCAGTGGTGCTGCTCAACATGGAACAGATGCAATCAGAGCCAGATGCAAGGCAGAGGACTTATACAGCATATGCTGTCAACAAATGCCTTTAAATGTTAGTTTTGGCTACTGCTGTTCTTTTAAAAGTTTCAATCACCTCTCTCTAACTTGTGAAGTTTATTGTATGTTATGCCATCAGTCTGCAGGGAAGGTTTTAATATTTCTTACTCCTCAGAAAGACATAAAAAGAATCCAGTTTCTGTATCATGGTTGTAGGGCAATAGGAAAGACATGCCAAACAACTTGGAATACTATACCAGCAGTTTCTGCTTGTACAAATGTCTATTTCCTTCTCATCTAATACACAGAAAGAGATCACAGCAGGTTTCCTCTGAATTGCCTTTGCTCAGGAATAGATAGAATCTTCAAGCCCTTATTTTCATACTGTTGTGAATTTGTATTAATGTTAATACATCTTGTCAGAGGTGCCAAAGTACACATCCTACGAATGGCGTTAAATGTTGTTGGCCTAAATTATTCTGCAGAGTAAAAAGTAAACTATATAGGACAATGATGGGGCTGTGAATCTGGTAGGTAAGTAGGTTTGGATAATATAACCTTTCCAGACATTTTGTTTTTGTTTCTTGATGTGTTTGCTCTTATGCTGTACAGTGGCAGGACTATAGAAAAGTTGTCTGCAATAAATATGCTGCTGTTATCTGCTGTAGCCTGAAAGGTATCACTATCATCCTGCAAACTTAAGTGTGTTCTGAACAAAGTTGGTGGCCATTTGAATCATAAGTGTTAAAGCCCTACAGGCATAAAATCGTAGTTTAGGTGTTTTGGAAACAGGTATATGTACACTCAAATTGAAATCACCCCCACACCCTCAACTGAAAATCTTCTTTAATTCCTTTAAATTCACACATGCTTCAAAATTAACAGAATCCTTAGGTTACAGAGATGTGAGGTTTTTCAATGTCATTTAACTAAACCCTATATTCATATTTGCCAATTTGCATGTTGCTTTTAAATGTGTATTTAATCATGGAAGTTTTTTTGCACACTTTTTGTAATCTTTTAATTAAAATTGACTAATTTGCTATATTCATTTTATGGTAAGAGGAGTTCTTTAGGTGGTCATGGGTTCCTTTCCTATTCTGTTCTGGATGGTAGTGAATTATTTCATTTTTAAACGGCTGTAACTGTTACTGGAAAATTCAAAATAACATACATTCTGAGTTGCTCCCATTATACTACTATAGACTCCATAGGGTGGTAGTTCATACCTCTGTGGCTGCCTTTTTCATTGTCCCCTATTCCTGCTATCCCCTCTGACATCTGCTCTGTTCTGTTTCTAAAAAGAAAATCACTATTTAAAACTTTTATATGCTTCCTCTTCAGCGAACTGCTTGCGTGAGCTGATTTTAAACAGATTACAATGCGGTCTTCTCTCTGCCCTTGCCTTGCTATGGCTGTTATCCCTTGACTTCACAGTCTTTTTTGCTTGGTCCTTTACAGCAGTGGCCTCCAACTTTTTGGCCCCAGGACCGGTCTGCCCACCGCAGCCCCAGGGCCAGCAGGGTGGGAGCACTGAATTTGGCCTCCCTCCCCCCGGGGTGCAATGGAATTCAAAGAGCAATGGAATTCATCTCCTCTTCCTCCCCAGCCCCAAAAGCTCCTTCAAATTTTGTTATATGAAGACAGAAAGTCCTCATTAAAAGCAGAAGAGGAAACTGGCAAAAAATCACTGTTGGATCCAACCTGTTAAGTAACCAGTGTTTATTAGGGATGGGTACAAACCACAGAAAGGGTGGTTTGTTTGATTTCATGAACCAACAAAATCACAATTTTCCACAAACAATTGCCACCCCTTCACTTCTCCAGCCCAGGAGCTCTCCATTGTATCCTATAGCCCCATAAGATACAATGGAGATATCTCTCCTTGATCTTTCTTCCCTTCCCTGGCCAGCCAGCCCTGGCAGACTGGCTGAGGAAGTGAAGAAAGAGAGGGGAGACCTCTTTCAATGGGTTCAGCTTGGGTGCCTGGTTTCTATCAGGCAGTGCAGCAGAGCCTGCAAAGCAGCTGCTCCTCTCCCCACGGGGTCACCTGGGACTCAGAGGGAAGGCAATTTAAACAGTCTCCCCTTGGCTTCCTTAGGAGCCTTGCAGCCACTTGGTGCCCGGGGAAGCGAAGTGGACAGGAACTCAACTGGGTTGAAGGAAGGTGCTAGGAGCAGAGACAGAACTGCTGGTAAGGAACAGAGCAGAGCAGCTCTGATAGCTGAGACAGCTGGAGAAGTTGCTGAGAATTTCTGAGTTTTGAAAGACTTCATTTGAGGTTTGTGGGACTGCCTAAAATTCTGAGTTGTGATAGCTGGGGAACTGCTGTTTGTTTGGTTGAGTGGGCTAAAGGTGAAAGTGATTGAGAGTGATTGCTGCTGATTGCTTAGGAGTGCCTCTGCTCCACCCTCTTTGCATTTTAAGCTGTGCCTTGCCAAATGCCGAGAGCTAAAGGGCTCTTCGCCTAGGGGCTCTCTAAGGACCAGGAACCCAGATCCCTAATTTCCTTGTTCTCCCAATAAGGTAAGTTGACCCTCCAGAAAGGAAGCCACTTAAACAAACAGCATTTAAAGAGGAGTGTATATTTTAAATATATATATATATCATGAAGGTAGAATGCCAGCAGGGGGGTGGGGGCTTTCCATTGTTTTGCACTGAGCATCACATGTATGACTATCTGCCCGAAGGACAGAAGTCTTGGGTGTGTGCTCGATGCAAAGAGCTCCTGGTCCTCAGGGAACGAGGTCGTACCCTTGAGGCTGAGGTGACTGCCCTGGAGAAGCAGAGACGGTCAGTTAGGCACTTGGGGAAGACTCTCGGGGGCGTATTAGATGAGCCCTGCTCTGAACGTAGCAGCCCCGTTGCTGCCAGAGAGCGTGAGGGTCGAGAGGGAACAGCACTGTGCTGAGGATAAGGGGAATGCGCCCTCAGAAGGGACCTCTTCTTCGGTTGGTGAGCAGGAATCCTTTCGCGCCAAGGAATCCCTGGGCAGGGGAAGGGGGGGTTGGTAGTTGGTGATTTGATCCTTAGGCAAGTAGACATCTGGGTGGCGAAACCGCATACTGACCGTATGGTGACTTGCCTGCCTGGTGCGAAGGTAATGTGTCAGGCGTGGGTTCATTGAAGCTCACAAGAAAGCAGACTTGGTATTTTGAAACAAAGTTGCATTTATTGGATACTTCAGAGTTACTTCAGCAGGGCGGTTATTGGAACTGATGGAGATCAGCTGGAACTATTGGCATTTATTCTTCTACATCAAAGCAATTGTTTCTACCCCTTAATTCCCAAAACAAAAGGTTGCTTTGCATGTGAGATTTTTCCCAGCGCTCCCCCCCCCCCCTTTATCTTTTTCAGTTGGTGGTTACATTTCCCGGAGGCACTGTCCTTGGGCCTCTGGAGAGGAGGTGAGAATCTGGCACATACTGTCTACTTCAAAGGGACCTTGGCAACCTTTGATATTCCTGGGAAGTTGCTCTCTTCTCTCCCCCCCCCCCTCCTTACTACCCCGGCTTCTCTGTTAGTAGGCATTTCTATGCAGTATTGAATATGATTAGTAACAGCTTTTATTAATGTCATAAATGAACAGAGCCTGACAGTAGTGGACATTACGCGTGTAGTAGATAGGCTGATAGACAGTGCTGGGGAGGAGCCTGTGGTCACGGTGCATGTTGGCACCAACAATGTGGGGAAATGCAGTCGTGAGGTCCTGGAGGAAAAATTTAGGCTGCTAGGCGGGAGACAAGGCCAGGACCTCCAAGGTAGCCTTCTCAGAAGTGCTACCTGTTCCATGTGTAGGGCAGGAGAGACAGGCACAAATTAGAAACCTCAATGTGTGGATGAGACGATGGTGTAAGGAGGAAGGGTTTAAGTTTGTTAGGCACTGGGATGCTTTCTGGAACAAGCGGGAGCTGTACAAAAGAGACGGTCTCCACTTGTCCCCGGATGGAACCAGGCTGCTGGTGCTTAAAATCAAAAAGGTGGCAGAGCAGTTTTTAAACTAAATCTTGGGGGAAAGCCGACAGGAGATGAAACATCTCTGGTTCAGGAGGACTCATCTTAAAGAGATGAAGGGTTGGCTGCTATTTTTCTACCGGGTAACGGATCAGAGTTGTCCACTGTGATGGTGACAAACAGTATGGATTGTCTGCCAGAGTCTAGGGGCGGGAGGAGGAAGGTGGCGGGCCTAGCTTGCCTGGGAAATTATAGATGTTTGTATGCAAATGCTAGAAGTGTTCGAAGTAAAATTGGTGAATTGGAATGTTTAGTGTTGGGAGAAAACATAGACATTGTGGGAATTTCAGAAACTTGGTGGAATGAGGAGAATCAGTGGGACACGGTGATTCCTGGATATAAGTTATATCGGAAGGATAGGGAGGGAAGGGTTGGAGGTGGGGTGGCTCTGTATGTCAGGATATATGGTCCAGTAAGACTGAGGTCAGAGAATTAGATTTCCTTTTAGAAATGCTTTGGGTTGAAATAGAGGGCCCAAAAGGAAATTTAACTATGGGAGTTTGTTATCGCTCACCAAATCAAAAGAGAGAGGACGATTATAATATGATGGAAGGCTTAAAGATAGCGGCTAAACGTAAAAACTGTGTCATAATAGGTGATTTTAACTACTCGCAGATTGGGTCAATATGTGTTCTGGTCGAGAGAAAGAGATTGAGTTTCTTGGTGCTCTCAATGACTGTGCTATGGAGCAGATGGTCTCAGAACCTACCAGGGGTGGGGCGATCCTGGATTTGGTCCTAAGTAATGCCCAAGACTTGGTGAGAGATGTAAAAGTGATTGCGCCACTTGGAAGCAGCAATCATAATGTTATTGATTTCACCGTTTGTATAAATAGGGAGTTGCACAAAAAGACAGCCACAACCACATTTAACTTTAAAAGGGGTAAATTCTCTGAGATGAGGAGGCATGTGAGGAGGAAACTGAAAGGAAAGGTAAATACGGTCAAAACCCTTGGGGAAGCTTGGAGACTATTTAAAACTATAATCCTAGAAGCTCAGATAAAATACATACCACAAGTTAGGAAAGGCACATACAGGCATAAGAAAAGGCCTGCATGGTTCATGAACAAAGTAATGGAAGCTGTAAAAGGTAAGAAAAACTCCTTTAAGCGGTGGAAAACGAGTCCAAGTGAGATTAATAAAAGGGAACACAGGCTGTGGCAAATCAAATACAAGACTGTGATCAGGCAGGCAAAAAGGGACTATGAGGAGCATATTGCAAAAAACATAAAGACCAACAATAAAAATTCCTTCAAATATATTAGAAGTAGGAAACCAGCTAGGGAGGCAGTGGGGCCCTTGGATGACCATGGGGTAAAAGGATTACTGAAGGAGGATAGGGAAATGGCTGAGAAGCTGAATGCATTTTTTTGCCTCCGTCTTCACTGTGGAAGATGAGAACTTTTTGCCCGCCCCAGAACCACTAATTTTGGAAGGGGTGTTGAAAGACCTGAGTCAGATTGAGGTGACAAAAGAGGAGGTCCTACAACAGATAGACAAATTAAAAACTAATAAGTCACCAGGTCCGGATGGCATATATCCGAGAGTTCTGAAAGAACTCAAAGTTGAACTTGTGGATCTTCTAACAAAAATCTGTAATCTTTCATTGAAATCTGCCTCCGTTCCTGAGGACTGGAAGGTAGCAAATGTCACCCCCATCTTTAAAAAGGGTTCCAGAGGAGATCCGGGAAAATACAGGCCAGTTAGTCTGACTTCAATACCGGATAAGTTGGTAGAAACCATTATCAAGGACAGAATGAGTAGGCACATTGATGAACATGGGTTATTGAGGAAGGGATGGTTATTGAGGAAGGGACGGTGGCTCAGTGGTAGAGCATCTGCTTGGGAAGAAGAAGGTCCCAGGTTCAATCCCTGGCATCTCCAAAAAAGGGTCCATGCAAGTAGGTGTGAAAAACCTCTGCTTGAGACCCTGGAGAGCCACTGCCAGTCTGAGAAGACAATACTGACATTGATGGACCAAGGGTCTGATTCACTATAAGGCAGCTTCATATGTTCATATGACTCAGCATGGGTTCTGCAAGGGAAGATCTTGCCTCACTAACCTGTTACATTTCTTTGAGGGGGTGAACAAACATGTGGACAAAGGAGACCCGATAGATGTTGTTTACCTTGACTTCCAGAAAGCTTTTGATAAAGTTCCTCATCAAAGGCTCCTTAGAAAGCTTAAGAGTCATGGAGTAAAAAGACAGGTCCTCTTGTGGATCAAAAACTGGCTGAGTAATAGGAAGCAGAGAGTGAGTATAAATGGGCAGTCTTCGCAGTGGAGGACGGTAAGCGGTGGGGTGCCGCAGGGCTCGGTACTGGGTCCCATGCTCTTTAACTTGTTCATAAATGATTTAGAGTTGGGAGTGAGCAGTGAAGTGGCCAAGTTTGCGGATGACACTAAATTGTTCAGGGTGGTGAGAACCAGAGATGATTGTGAGGAACTCCAAAGGGATCTGTTGAGGCTGGTTGAGTTGGCGTCAACGTGGCAGATGTGGTTCAATGTGGCCAAGTGCAAAGTAATGCACATTGGGGCCAAGAATCCCAGCTACAAATACAAGTTGATGGGATGTGAACTGGCAGAGACTGACCAAGAGAGAGATCTTGGGGTCGTGGTAGATAACTCACTGAAAATGTGAAGACAGTGTGCGTTTGCAATAAAAAAGGCCAATGCCATGCTGGGAATTATTAGGAAGGGAATTGAAAACAAATCAGCCAGTATCATAATGCCCCTGTATAAATCGATGGTGTGGTCTCATTTGGAGTACTGTGTGCAGTTCTGGTCGCTGCACCTCAAAAAGGATATAGCATTGGAGAAAGTCCAGAAAAGGGCAACTAGAATGATTAAAGGGCTGGAACACTTTCCCTATGAAGAAAGGTTGAAACGCTTGGGGCTCTTTAGCTTGGAGAAACGTCAACTGTGGGGTGACATCATAGAGGTTTACAAGATAATGCATGGAATGGAGAAAGTAGAGAAAAAAGTACTTTTCTCCCTTTCTCACAATACAAGAACTTGAGGGCATTCGATGAAATTGCTGAGCAGACAGGTTAAAACGGATAAAAGGAAGTACTTCTTCACCCAAAGGGTGATTAACATGTGGAATTCACTGCCACAGGAGGTGGTGGCGGCCGCAAGCATAGCCACCTTCAAGAGGGGGTTAGATAAAAATATGGAGCAGAGGTCCATCAGTGAAGAAGAAGAAGAAGAAGAAGATGATGATATTGGATTTATATCCCGCCCTCCACTCCGAAGAGTCTCAGAGCGGCTCACAATCTCCTTTACCTTCCTCCCCCACAACAGACACCCTGTGAGGTGGGTGGGGCTGGAGAGGGCTCTCACAGCAGCTGCCCTTTCAAGGACAACCTCTGCCAGAGCTATGGCTGTCCCAAGGCCATTTCAGCAGGTGCAAGTGGAGGAGTGGGGAATCAAACCCGGTTCTCCCAGATAAGAGTCCGCACACTTAACCACTACACCAAACTGGCTATTAGCCACAGTGTGTGTGTGTGTGTGTGTATATATAATTTTTTTTGGCCACTGTGTGACACAGAGTGTTGGACTGGATGGGCCATTGGTCTGATCTAACATGCCTTCTCTTATGTTCTTAAGGTAATTTCGCTTTTCCTACACTGCTAGGGAGCATTAACTGAAGTTACTGTGTGAAAGAACTGTGTGAGTGCTTGCTTGTGTGTCTTTTGTCTGTTGCTGAGAGAGAAAGCCCTTTTTGCCTGGGGATAGTTGTTTGCCCCACCCTCTACTGTTGTTCTGGCTGTTGAGTCAGAAGTGGGAAGCTTGAGCCTTTAAACCGCAGGGCCATGTAGGAACATTAGCTCCTGTCATCAAGTTTAGCAGTGGAACTTTCAGGGAAGTCAAGATTAACAGAACTAATTTCAAAATGGATTGCTGCAGCAGCATGGCTGGTGAGGGAGCTGAGGCAGTGACATGTAAAGTCTGCGGGATGTTTGTATTCTTACCTGTGGGAAACCATAATTACACTTGCAGCAAGTGTAAATTGGTAGCCCTGCTGGAGGAGAAGATATGGGACTTGAGGCATGCTTATGCATGCTACAGTGTACACAGGAAGGTGAGGAATTCATTGACACCATAGATGAATTACTCTTCAGAGGACAACAGGAGGAAAAGGTATCTCATCAAATGGAGGAGATCCCAACACAGGAGGAGGAAAATGTAACCCACAAGAGTAGGAAAAGCAGGAGACATTCTGAGTCTTTGCTGCTAAGCAATCAGTTCCAGGATCTCCCCAAGGATACTTATTGTGAACCACTGGAACAAGGGCTACTTCCCCAGCCTCCACAAAGCTCGAAGGAAGTCTCTCAGGCCCCCATGGATGAGAAGACTTAAGCTTCTGTTCCCCAATATAGGGAGAGGTGTGTACTGGTAATTGGGGATTCCCTACTCAAAGGGGAAGAAATCAAAGTATGCCTACCGGACTTGTCATCTCGAGAGCTATGTTGTCTACTGGGTGCACAGATCCAGGATGCAAGATGAAGGAGCTGGGAGCACAGGTGCTTTCATCAGTTCTTCCCGTTGAAGGCTGTGGCTTAGGACAAGAAAGAGCAATACGGCAAATAAATGATTGGCTACGCTGAAAGGTTTGTATTCCTGGACCATGGCTTACGCTTTCAACATGGTGGTCTTTATTGCAAGATGGTTTGCACCTTATAAAGGTAAGAAAAAAGCTGTTTGGTAAGAGCCTTGCTAACCTAATGAGGGCCTTATAATAAATTGTATGGGGGGATGAGACAATAATTAAATGCCTAGTATGCTGCCAATAACTAGAGATAAGAATGCTAGTTTTGCAGGGAATGGCACGCTAGGTGACATTAACTCAGAGGTATTTACAGAAACAAACATCGGTGCACAAAATAGGGATTCTGATGTCTCTACGCTACTGCACAAGGTATGAAAAACAAACAGGAGGAACTGGAAGTCCTAATACAGGAAGGGGACTATGACCTAATATGCCTTACTGAAACTTGCTAGTATGACACTAACAATTGCAATATAAGATTGAAGGCTACAACTTATTTAAAAGGGACAGACAAATAAGGAAGAGCAGAGGTGTAGCTATATGTGAGGGAGGTATATACTTGTGAGGAAATACATGGATCTGAGTATGCCAGTTCAGTTCAGAGTCTCTGGGTAAAAATAAAAGGAGTAAGAAATAACAGTGATATTACGGCGGGGGTCTGCTGTAGACCACCAAGTCAGGCAGAGGACTTGGGTGAGATATACTCCTAGAACAGACTGCAATGTTCTCAAAGAGAAGGGACACTGTAGGCATGAGAGATTTCAATTACCCAGACATCTGTTGGAAGTCCAAGTGTGCTAAAAATGAAAGGTCAAACAAATTCCTGACTTGTCTTGCTGACAACTTCATTTTCCAAAATGGAGAGGGAAACACGGGGATCTGCTATCTTGGACCTGATTCTCACCAACAGGGAAGAACTAGTTCATGAGGTGGAAGTAGTGGGCACACTGCGTAGTAGTGACTACATGATTTTAGAATTTACAATCTTAGGGAAGGGAAAAGCTGTATGTAGCCAGACATATCGTTTCAGGAAAGCAAATTTTGGCAAATTTATTGTTCCTGCTGGGTAAAATCCCATGGTCAGAAATACTTAGGGAGAAGGGAATTCAAGAGGGGTGGGAGTTTCTTAAAAGTGAAATATTGAAGGCACAATCACAAACTATTCCTATGTAAAAGAAAAAATGGGAGGAGCCTAAAGAAGCCAAGGTGGCTCCATAAACAGCTCTCTAAAGACTTGAGAAATAAAAAAGACTCATCTAGGAAATGGAAGGAATAACCAAGAATGAATATAAACAAATACCAAGTGCATGTAGAGTAAGAGTTAGGAAAGTTAAAAGTTCAGAATGACCTGAGAGGCTATTGAGAGTTGCTAAAAACAATAACAAAGGGTACTTTTGTTCAATGTAAGAAGACCAGGACATGGCAGGCCCATTGCGGGACAGGAAAATTAAACTAACAGGCGATGAAGAGGGCAGAACTGCTCAATTCGTAGTTTTCCTCGGTCTTCTCTTCTGAGGGAAACCATGCTCAACAGAGCAAAAACAGAACATATGATGAGGGAAGGGAGCTGCAGCCTAGGATCAGCATAGGGGTAGTACATAAACACCTAGTTTCTTTAAATGAAAGTAAGTCCTTGGGCCCAGACGAATTGCATCCAAGGGGACTAAAAGAACTTGTGGGCATAATTTCTGAGCCTCTGTCTTTTATTTTTGAGCATTCTTGGAGAACAGGAGAGGTGCCAAAAGAGTGGAGGTGGGTGAATCTTGTCCCCATCTTCAAGAAGGGAGAAAAGGAGGATCCATGTAACTACAGATGCATCAGCTTGACATCTATACCTAGAAAGGTTTTAGAACAAATCATCAAACAGTCACTCCTGGAACATTTAGAAAGGATGGCTGTGATTACTAAGAGCCAGCATGGGTTTCTCAAGAACAAGTCACATCAGACTAACTTGATCTCCTTTTTTGAGGAAGTTACTATCTTGCTGGATCAGGGGAATGCTTTAGTATTTCACTAAAGTCTACGAACCCCTATTCAGTCCTATGTCAGATGGAGCTAATACAAAAGCCGCCCCCTTTGAAAGGGTACCAGTTACAGAATCTGAAGTAGAAAGTCTCATTACTACTATGGTCCCTGGGAAATCTAGGGAAGATCTGATTCCAACCAATCTCATCCACCACCTGGATGGTGGATCCCGGTACTGGCAAAACTATTAACTCAAATTAATAATTCAGGTATATATTCTAAAGGGTGGAAACTTAGTATCATGGTCCCCATTTATAAAACGGGGATGTCAAACCCGCAGAACTACTGACCTAAAAGCCTTCAAGATACAGCGTCCAAACTTTTTGGGAAATACTTGTTGAAACTAGATTGAATCCTCAAAAGCAGTATTATTTATCCCCATCAACTGGCCAAGTCAGCAATGTCTGGTCCTACTAAAGCTGTGTATGCAGTGTTTGTCGATCTGGCATCAGCCTTTGACTCAACAGAGAGAGACTCTGGGCTAAGTTGTTGAAGACTATTGCAAAGTCAAGCTGTTTGGGAAGTCTGAACCTTCCCTTCCTGCCCTTAGCCGTTAGTGATGTGTGCATCATCAGATCTTCACTGCAATATTTTGTTGTGATTGGGAGCCCACCGGGTGGGTGTGGTGTTTAGAACAACAAATTCAAGAAAAACAAGCCTTTCTGTCCTTTCTTGGGGTGGAATGATCCAGGTGGGCAGCTGTGTTGGTCTGAAGCAGTAGAACAAAGCAGGAGTCAAGTAGCACCTTTAAGACCAACAGACTTTTATTCAGAACGTAAGCTTTCATGTGCATGCACACTTCTTCAGACGAGGAATGAGGTACGGTAAGCAGAGCTACATATAGTATGTGGGGTTTAGAATGCAAAGTAGTACAAAGTTAAAATCCAATAGAATAGTAAAATTTAACAAATTTAGAAAACCTTTGATCTGGGTTACATTAGCGTGGGAAACCAATAAAACAGTAACATGTCAGAATGTGAGATGTTTGTTTATTATTCCACTGCTAATAAGCCTGGATCAAAATGAAGGCATTTCTTTCCCAGAAGTTTTTCCTGTCCAACTAATTTACCTTATAACATGTAACATAAATATATAAATCATTCTAGTTTGCCATTATAAAAAAATGCATTAAAATATAGTGGAAGATAGTATATGTAATGAGATAAACAGCCTGAACCTTCCCTTCTTGCCCTTAAAAAAAAAAAGGAATGCGGTAAATAAGGAAACTTGCAGTGTGGAGTTTAGGCAAAGCAAGAAAAACACCGCGCACCAAATGTTGCAATGTAAGTGCATACTGATAAGATATGACTGTGAGCTGTTGCCTAAGCATGAGTGTAAAAATAGCGGCCTGAGGAAGTGTAAAGGAAACACGAACTTGAACGCTGCTACTACACCTGTTGAATAACTCTTCAAAGAGGAACAGCCGGGCTATCTGCGTCTCTCAACAGAAAGATAAGAAGACAGCAGAGTTTCATACCTGGCAACATTTAAAGTTTGAGTTTCTACTAAGGACTGTTTATTTGCTTTGAAGGACACTTAATAATTACAGTGATAAAGTGGTTGAGCAAGAGTGTTTTGCACTTACATTGCAACATTTGGTGTGCGGTGTTTTTCTTGCTTTGCTTTTAAAAAAGCAGTTAGTGATGTGTGCGTCATCAGATCTTCACTGCAATATTTTGTTGTGATTGGGATTCCCTTGTTTGAGTATGTCAATATGAGTATACTCAATATGAGTATGTCAATATTCAAGGGGATTCCCTTGTTTGAGGATGTCAATACAAAAACATTATTCTGATACACTGTTCTAAAAGAGAAATACATTGGAATACTGTGGATGTATAACTTACTCACTGAGAGTGGGTTTAGCATCTGTAATGAGAGAAAAAACCAATATCCCTGTTCAGTCCTGGGGAGGTGTTTGTTCCAAGTTTCATAATAATTTGTAATTCGGCAATTTCCCTCTCCATTCTGTTCTTGAAGTTCCTTTGCAGTAAAACAGCAACTTTGAGGTTACCAATTAATGTTCTGGAATTAAGACTTCTCTACAAACCACTTATCCTATGAACTATGCTGTATTGCATAAAACCATTGGCTATTGCAATTTCAATTACAGCAACATACAGGTTAAAAGTAGTCAAGGACTCTAAGATGAATACATTGAATTATTCAAAATCTTATTTACAAACAGCAACCCTGTGATTCCATAGTCAGGCTCTAATAGTCCAGTTAACAACATCATTTTACTGTCTGCTGGAAATTACCTTTGCCCTGATTTTACTAGCAGCCAGAGCAAAACGTGCTACCTTATAAGAAACCATGGGGTCAATATCTGATAATAGAAATATTAGCTTATCGGTATCAGAAGCCATATACAATTGATTTGTTATTTCAGTCAGAAACTTGCGTCTAGGTTCTGAATACAGTGGGCAAACCATAACACAATGGAAGAGGTCCTCCACAGAAGTTTTGCAAATACAGGTACGCTGTTCCTGAGGTGTTTTAAAGTATCGCCCCAGAAGGTATTCTGTTGGCATGGTCTGAAACTGCAGAGCTGTAAATGCTGATATATTTGCCAGATATGCGGCTCTTAGATATGCCAGTAATATTTGCCAGATATCCGGCTCTTAGATGGTCCTTCTTTATATTTTTATACCATGGGGCAGATCTTGTTTGAACAATTAACGAATAGTCTATTATGGCATCCCCATTAAACACCCATTGATGCAAATCTTTATTATTTCCTGAAGCTCGCAATAGATCATCTGGAATTGTATAGCGAGAAGTGATGTAGTTAACAAAATCAGAGCGAATTTTATCCTTAATACTAGGTAACTACGTTTGCCAAGTGATTCCGTTTGTGCCAATCGATATTTCTTTTGAGATTTCAATACAGCTAGATGTATGCGTGCCCCGATGGATGGAAGGCCAAGTTCTGTCCTTAATAGGGCAGATGGCACTCCCTTTGGAAGAGCCAAAATACGCTTTAGAAAGGAGTTCTGTATGACCTCCAGACTAGATAGCGTTTGTTCTTTCCACCCCCAAAATTCAGCACCATATAATATATGTGAAATCACTTTGCTAACAAACAGTTTGAGGGCCGGATCTATAAGAAAACCTCCTTTGTTGTAAAAGAAGCTCATAATAACTCCAAGTTTGTTTGCTGAAGCTTTCAAGGAGGCTACGTGGGCATTCCAGCTCAGGGTTTCACTGAATAGTAAACCTAGGTATTTATAATTTTTGCACTGTTCTATAGGAGTGCCTTGTATGCTCCACGAATAGCTTTTAAGCTTTTTCTGAAATGCCACTACTTTGGTTTTGGTGTAGTTTTTTTTTTTTTAATAAAATTTTATTGTTATATATTCCATCACCACTCCACCTCTGTGAGAGTCCCAGGCCATAGATACATTATAATATTCCATAAATTTATAACTATTAACATTCCATCCAAATACAACTCCATCACTCTATTTAAACATCTTATCCATTCATTTTCTTATTAACCAACCAGTCGTCTTAAATTGTTTAAACTTTTCCAAATATCTCACCACCTTCCTAAACCACCCCCCTCCTGTTCCCTAACCTTTAATCCGTTCATTCTTCGTATCTTCATCGTTAAATACTCCAAAATAATTATATTATTCATTTTATCCCTCCAGTGATTGTCAGTTCCTCAGCTTCTTTCCAATTCCTTGCTATCACTTGTCTTGCTGCTACTAACATCAAATTAATCCATTTATTATCCTCTTTTGATCTTAATCCCACACCATCCAAATTAATAATTGCCATTGCTTTAGATATACTTATTTTCCATCCCATAATCTTTGTCATCTCTATGCCAACCTGCAACCAGAATTTTTTCACTAAGGGACAGTCCCACCACATGTGACTGAAAGTTCCAATTTCTCCACATTTCCTCCAACAATTTTTACTCCCTAATTTAGAAATATAATACATCTTAATGGGTGTATAATACCATTTCTGTATCATCTTCAATCCCTGCTCCTGGACTAACCTAGATGTTGTAACAAAGGGAGGTAATCTAAATATCCTCTCCCAATCTTCATCTAAAATTTTATCTCCAATATCTGTTTCCCAATGTTCCTTCAAAAATTCTCTCGGGGATTTCCCTGTACCTAATAAAATCTTATACAATTTTGAAACTATTTTTGACTTATCTTCTCTATACTCTTTCACCAATTTTTCAAAGGGAGTATTAATTCTTTTACCAATATTTTTAAGTTCTTCCTCCTTCAGCAATGAGGAGATTTGACTTTTTAACAACCAATTAATATTATTCAAAATATTATACTCCTCTTTCTTCACCCCATCAGTACCCCAAACCTCTTTCAATTCTCGAATCATAATCCTCTTCAGTTTATCTCCTACTGGTTTTGGTGTAGTTAATAACAAGTTTTTCTTTAGAGCAATAGTCCCCCAAATTGTCCAAGACTTTCTTCAATCCATTCCCGGTTAAAGAAACTAAGACCATGTAATCTGCGTATAATAAGATGGATATTTTTTGATGGCCTATTGTTGGCGGGACAAATTCAGGGCCCGTTAGTCTCTCCATGATATCATTTATATATAAATTGAAGAGTGCAGGTACTAATATGCAGCGCTGTTTAACACCTTTTATTGAACTATGCAGAAAAACTATGCCTCACATTTCCCAGGAAACTACTGAAACATCTAATCAGTGTTCTGTATCACAAACAGAAGCTGATCAGGGACAAACTCTCTATACTGGACATTTCAACAAGGAATCAACCTACTTGGCAAAATTTCTACAAGAAAAGACAAGTCATCTACCACTCCCAACTGGAACTGCTGAAACAACAAAAAATAAAAAAAAACCCTCTCTAACCTGCAGACTGCTAAACACAACTCCAAGAATATTGTCAACCTGTCACAACACAGACTCAGCTCTTCAGAGGAGTCAGTTCTTTCATGTGGACTTTCATATTGCCCCACCAAATCCACACAGATGATTCAGCTCTGTGGAGACCTGGAAACCTTTTTCCGCTTTTTTTGCCTAAAGGAATATTTCCAATATACACATGACCAGAACAAGGAAAAACATGCTACATCTTCACAACATATTAACACTCCACTGGAAAACATTTACCATCCCTCCAACCCAACAATGAACAGGATACTTGCCACATTATAACACATTATACAAGAAAAAAAAAAACTCCACAAGGACTCTCCCTGAGGGTCGCAGTGCCACACTGGATCACGACATTGGTTGCTTTCACAAAAGAGTTCAAACTGATGTGATCAACAAACAACACTGTGCACAGCAGAATCTCAACCATGCTGAAAGGAAGGCCATAGACAGGAACAATATGGATATTACAATTAGAGGCAGACAAAAGAGGAGCTGTTGTCATCATGGACACATCAGACTACATCAAGAAAGCTCAAAGACAACTTTCAAATACTTTTTAAAGACCACTGGACTCAGCCCCCACACAGGAATATAAAAAAGAACTAAACAAGATTACAAAGCAATTACTACTGAACATTCAGGAACAGATCCTGTCAGACATATCACAGGAACCTTGACCAGGTACTTTTTATCTCCTACCCAAAATACACAAACCAGGTAACCCAGGACGTCCCATTGTGTCGGGGATAGACACCATCTCTGAGGGGGTATCCCTATGCCACTAGTAGCAAAGAACTCCGTGGCACAGAGTGGTAAAACTGCAGTATTGCAATCTGAGCTCCCTGCTCACAACCAGAGTTCGATCCCCGCAGAATGTCAGACACTGGAAAAATACTGTAATGAAATGCTTAGCTTAAATGAATATGATGAAATGCTTAGCTTAACTGACTCCATTTTCTAACCTTTATTATTAACCCTGGGAAGAGACCTTGCATATCATAGGAGCATAGTTATTACTAACACTGGTGTGAATTCCTGTCCCTGGATCTAACAAAGGCAATTCCCTTTTGAAGATAAAATGCCTCCGGGGATGGCGGTTTGGCCATCCCTGTGAGATCAAGGACCGCAAAGAAATAAGAGAAAGTTGCTCTGTGAAAACTATCACTTCATACTAAGAATGCTTGGGAATGTAGTTTTGTTTAGAAACCTTTGATGTGCAATTCTTTAAAGTAATGCCTCACTGGCAAAAATGTATCAGTTCCAATCTTTCCACGCTCAGAAACTATGAACTCTCAAATAAAGCCTTAAACTTTGTATCGAATGGAGTCTGGTTGATTTGAAGTTCCATTGTCTGACACAGAAGCTGGGTTCAGGTAGCTGGCTCAAGGTTGACTCAGCCTTCCATCCATCCGAGGTCGGTAAAATGAGTACCCAGCTTGCTGGAGGGAAAGTGTAGATGACAGGGGAAGGCAATGGCAAACCACCCCGTAAAAAGTTTGCCATGAAAACATTGTGAAAGCAGTTTCACCCCAGAGTCGGAAAGGACTGGTGCTTGCACAGGGGACTACCCTTACCTTTTTATTCCACTAGTGCTCCCAGTTATGTTCGTGATACTACAGATTTTCTGAGGAAAATACAATCTTTGAACAACCTTCCAGAGAATACTACCTTAGCCACTGTGGATGTGAAATATTTATATACCAACATCCCACACCAAGATGAATTAAAGCTGTAATATAATCTCCGACAAAAACACAGCTGACTTTGCCACCAAACTGTGCCATTTTAGCCACCCTGAGCCTGCCTTTGGCGGGGGAGGGCGGGATACAAAAATAATAATAATAATAATAATAATAATAATAATAATAATAATTATTATTATTATTATTATTATTATTATTATTATTATTATTATTATTATTATTATTATTATTATTATTTTGTTCTCACCCATAACTACTTCAGATTTGGCAAAGAACGTTTCCTACAGATCAATGGTACAGATCAGGGGACATGCATGGCTCCACAATATGCTAACATCTTTATGGCTGACTTGGAGCAATGCTTCCTAGACTCCCACCCACTCCTACCTCTATTATACCTGCATTACATTGATTACATTTTATGGTCTGGACACATGGGAAGAAGGCCTGGATGCATTCCACCAGGCATTCCATGACTTTCACCCCACCATCAATCTAATAGTGAACCAGTCTATGCAAGAAATACATTTTCTGGACACCACTTTAAAAATACACAATGGAGACTTCCGGGGGAGGAAAATGCCGAGCTGAACTGCTTCTCACATTGGGAGCAGGCTGGAACTTCTGTTCAGGGTAGTGGAAGGCAAATTAATGCCTACTGTCTACTTTTCTCAGTTAGAGATTAGTCCAAGACATGCACAGGAAACTTTGATGAGATTAACCTTGGCTTAAAGGGAGTCCCGGGGGGGGGGGGCTCCTTTGAGGCTTTGAGGGGTCTCAGGGAAGAGTTTCATATTCATCATCTGCAGAAGTTCTCAGAGTCATTTATTTGACATAAACTCGACAGGATCCTAACCTTCTTGGACATCACTAAACATTTAAAGCTTTACAAGACCAGTGAAAACTTGGATAATTGGAAGAGAAGGTACAGATAACTGTTTTTCATTCTGGGACTATTTATAGCTAAAAGGTGGGAAAAGGAAAATCAGAGAGCTTGGAAGAAGAGGGAAGAAAGAGGTGAAATTTGGACTTGATAAATATAATGGACAGTGTTAAAAACTGCTAAAAAGTGGAAAAGAATTTGTTATGTCTACTTGCGGTTTTGGAAGAAAAAAGCACGTCGTCATATTGGCACAGACCTGCAGCACATCTGAGCAAGACAGGAAATACGTCAAAGCATCGTGAGATCTCCTTTCCAGTGTGAATGTGACTACGTGGCAACAAAAGCAGGAAGTAGTGGAAAAAAAACCTACTCTAGGAATATATACCATTGAGAAACATTGGTGGCCATTGCTGGGAGGACTAAATAAAAATAATAATTTAAATGAATTCGGGAATTCGGGACATTAAAAACTGTTGGAATTAAGTGAAAAGAGGGTAAGAAGATAAATACTATTGGTCATATTATTTGTGTGGTCCTCAGAAATTTTTAAAAGGGGGAAAAATTGCAAGGAGCAAAGACGTTGTGACCGCCATTTTGGAAGATTTAAAAACTTTAAAAATAAATATCTTGACTTTGGGAGCTTCAAGGACGGCAAAATTGGGCTTGTTATAAAGGGCAAGTCCTACTCTTTTGAACCTGATAGTCAAATTGAAATTTGGCGAGGTCAAAAATTTCGGGGTTTTTTTTTAAGGGTTTAAAAGTTTTAAAAATTAATATCTTGGTCTAAGAAGCGCCGAGGACGGTGAATCTTTTGAATCTGACAGTTAAATTTGAAATCTGTGAGAAAATTTTTTTGGTGCTTTTAAATGTCTGAACACAAGCAGCCCCGAACAAGGGCTGCTTCATTGGAAAAAATGCAAGATCAATTAGAGGCTATGGAGGCCAGAATGATGAGAGGGGTGAGAGAGATGATAAATGAGTCGAAAACAGAAATTATTGCAGAGATTAAAAAAGATATGGAAGATCTCAGAAAGGAAACTGAGGAGACATCTAAGAAAGTGCAGGAGGTAGAAGGCAAAATGAAAGTATATGATTCCACCTTGTTGAAAATGCAAGAAAAAGTGACAATCCATGACTGCAAATTGATGGAGACTCAGATACGTCTGAGAGGAGTACCTGAAGAGGAAGATGGTGACTTAAAAAGTTACATAATTAAAATATTGCAGAATTTTTAGATGAAGACCCTGAAGAGACTAAAAACATGTATGATTATATGTATAGAGTGAACTCACTTTTTGTCAAGAAAAATAATTTACCAAGAGACGTTGTTATAAGATATATGACAAAGGAAATGGTGGGAAGGATCATGAATAAAAACTTTGAAAAGACATTTATAGTGGGAGGTAGTAAAGTGAGAATTATGAAAGAGCTGCCAAGGCAAATGATAAATGATAGGAGAACATATAAAAAGCTGACAGAAAAATTAAGAGACAATGGAATGAGATTTGGATGGATAATACCTGAAGGTTTGAGCTTTGAACTCCAGGGGAAGAGAATTACAATTACAAATGCCAAGGAACTGCGTAGATTTTTTGAAGAAAATAAAGAATTTGCACCATGATGGATTACAAATTATTGTCTTGGAATATTAATGGACTAAATTCACCACAAAAAAGAAGGGCAACATTTCATTGGATTAAAAAACAAAATTGTAATATAATTTGTTTGCAAGAAGTGCATATTAAACAAAAGGATTATAAATTTTTATGGAACAAACAATTGAGAGTGGAATTTTTTTCATTAGCTGAACAGAAGAAAAGAGGAGTGGTTTTGTATATTAAACAAGAATTGGAGCCAAAATTAGTGTTTAAAGATAAAGATGGAAGATTTGTAGCAGTAGAGACAATGTTAAATGGGAAAAAATCGTTGTTATTGGGATTATATGCGCCTAATGGTGCAAAGGATGCTTTTTAAAAAGATATCACACAACAGCTTGATGAACTGACTTATGACCAAGTTTTAATAATGGGAGACTTTAATGGAACAGTTAAGAACTCATTGGATACGTCTGGAGGGGAAAAAATAATAGTAAAGAAGGAAAATTGCCAAGGTCTTATTTGAATTGGTTAAACAAGAGAATCTGGAAGATATATGGAGGAAGTTTAACCCTGAAGTTCGGGACTATACTTTTTTTTTGGCAAGACACAAAACTTTTTCTAGAATTGACATGCTGTGGGGAACTAAAGATTTAGGTCTTATAACAAGGAAGATAGAGATTTTGCCTAAAATTGGGGCTGATCATAACCCAATAATGTGGATTACAAAATTGTCCAAGAAATTGAGAAGATGGAGATTGAATGAAGATTTGCTACAGAATAAAGAAACAGTGACATACCTAGAAAACGAAACTAAAGCTTTTTTCCCCAAATGAATGATACAAAGGATATTGACTTTCAGATGGACTGGGATGCTTATAAAGCAGTAATGAGAGGAGTGTTGATTACTTTGAATAATAAAGATAAGAGAATGAAAGAAAAACAGTCATTGGACATTCAAAATGAAATAAAGAAAAAGGAAGGGGAGCTGAGAAAAAGACCAGGGAAAAAGAAAATCTTAAGGGAAATTACAATATTACAAACTCAACTGAGACATTTGTTAAACAAAGAAGTGGAATGGAGTTTGAAAAGACTTCAGCAGAAATCCTTTGAGGGAGCAAATAAACCGGGAAAATATTTGGCTTGGCAATTGAAGAAAAAGAGAGAAAATAGAATTATTAATAGAGTTGTGGTGGATGGAAGAGAAGTGGTTACTCAAGAAGGAATAAAAAGAGAGTTTTTTAAGTACTGTGCCAAATTGTTTAAAGGTACTAAAATAAAGAAAGAGAAGATAGATGAATATTTACAAAATATAAAAATAGAGCCCTTAACTGAAAATATGGGGTAGATAATCTTTTTTTTTTTAAGATGTAAGATATAGCTATAGATTTATTGCCATATGTTACCAATAAAATTGTTTTAACCTCAAAATACACACTGGACAGACACTACCTTATACCGGAAACCTACTCACTGACAAACATACCTGCATGCCTTCAGCTACCATCCCAACCGATCCATTGTATGCAGCCAGGCTCTACGCTACAGCCACCTTTGCTCCAATCCTACTGACAGAGATTCTCACCTGAGGAATCTACAACAAACCCTTTTGGAACTCAAGTACCCACCGGATGAAGTCAGCAAACAGATTAACAAAGCCAGAATGATACCTTAGAGAAAACCTGTTACAAGACAGACCTAAAAAAGACAACAATGGAACCACTAGTGGTTACACACTAGTGGAGGGACGGTGGCTCAGTGGTAGAGAATCTGCTTGGGAAGCAGAAGGTCTCAGGTTCAATCCCTGGCATCTCCAAAAAAGGGTCCAGGCAAATAGGTGTGAAAAACCTCAGCTTGAGACCCTGGAGAGCCGCTGCCTGTCTGAGTAGACAATACTGCCTTTGATGGACCGAGGGTCTGATTCAGTATAAGGCAGCTTCATATGTTCACACAACTCTCAACTGAAAACAGTTCAATGTATCATCAATGGCTTACAACCTCTATTGGATAGTGACAGCTCCCTTTCAACAGTACTTGGGGGTAAACCTTTTCTTGCACGCAGATAGTCCCCTGATCTCAAACAACTCCTCACCCACAACAGTACAACATTTCACTTGAGCATGGACACTGGTACCAGAGCTTGCAATAAACCCAAGTGCCAACTTTGCTGCCACAGACACCCAGACAACACAATCACTGGACCTAATAAGCATTAACTACACCATCTCAGGCTCATTCACTTGTTCATCTTCCAACATTATATATGCCATTAAATGCTAACAATGCCCTTCAGTTCTCTACATAGGGCAAACAGGACAAACCCTCCACCAAAGGATAAATGGACACAAATCTGACATCAGGAATTACAGAACTGAGAAATCTGTGGGAGAACACTTTAACCTTCCATAACATTCATTGGGTGACCTCAAAGTTGCTGTTTTTCTGCAAAGGAACTTCCAAGAACAGAACGGAGAGGGAAATTGGTGAATTACAAATTATTATGAAACTTGGAACAAACACCTCCCCAGGACTGAACAGGGATATTGGTTTTTTATCATTACATATGCTAAACCCACTTTCGCGAAGTATGGCTATATATCCACAGTATTCCAATGTATTTCTCTTTTAGGATAGTGCACCATCTTCCACTATATTTTAATGCATTTTTTTTCTAACGGCAAACTAGAATTATGTATATATTAACATTACGTTATAAGGTAAATTAGTTGGACAGGAAAAACTTCTGGGAAAGAAATGCCCTCTTTTTGACCCAGGCTTATTAGCAATTAACAGACATCTCACATTCTGACATGTTACTGTTTTATTGGTTTCCCACACTAATGCAACCCAGAGCAAAGGTTTTCTGAATTTGTTAATTTTACCAATTTGCTATTGGATTTTAACTTTGTATCACTCTGCATTCTAAACCCCACAAGCTATATGTAGCTCTGCTTACTGTACCTCATTCCTCATCTGAAGAAGTGTGCATGCACACAAAAGTCTGCTTCGGCGGGGAGGGCAGGATATAAATCCAATAAACCTAAACATTCTGAATAAAAGTTTGTTGGTCTTAAAGGTGCTACTTGACTCCTGCTTTGTTTGGGGGGGGGGGAATGGTACTGGAAGAAGTCATCTCTTTAGGCTCCTATCTCTGTGGCCAGGATTCCGCCCCCAGTACTTTAATCCAAGCCACTTTGTAATATTGCTGGTGACAAAGCTCTATGCAGAGAGGGAAAGGTGCTGGATGCACTCTGGCAGTGCCATAGAAATATGTAAAGTCCTATGAAATTAATGGGAAAAGGAGTTATTTCTGATGGAGAAATACAGTTGTACAGGAACCAATGATCACAGTATTTGGAAGAGGGATTGTGGAACTGTCAAAAAGGAGCCTGTGTTTCAAATACACGGTTATGCACATGCATGAAAAATAAAGGGTTACCACGCAGCAAATCTGAATGGTCAACCATGGGATGACTGTGCAGAGTAGCAGCTTACAGGTGGATGTATAGACAATTATCTAGCACAAAAAAATATGGAACACTTTCCCTATGAAGGTTAACACACTTGACACTCTTTAGCTTGGAAAAATGTTGACTGAGGGGTGACATGATAGAGGTTTACAAGACTATGCATGGGATAGGGAAGGTAGAGAAAGAAGCACTTTTCTCCCTTTCTCACAATACAAGAACCCGTGGGCACTCAATGAAATTGATGAGCAGTTGGATTAGAATGGATAAAAGGAAGTACTTCTTCACCCAAAGGGTGATTAACACACGGAATTCACTGCCACAGGAGGTGATGGTGGCTACAAGCACAGCCAGCTTCAAGAGGGGATTGGATATGGAGCAGAGGTCCATCAGTGGCTATTAGCCACAGCTTATTGTTGGAACTCTCTGTCTGGGGCAAGTGATGCTCTGTATTCTTGGTGCTTGGGAAGGGCAACAGTGTGAAGGCTTCTAGTGTCATGGCCCCACTGATGGACCTCATAATGGCACCTGGTTATTTTGGCCACTGTGTGACACAGAGTGTTGGACTGGCTGAGCCATTCGCTGTGATCCAACATGGCTTCTCATGTTCTTAAGGATAAAATTAGAAGTGTGGCCAAAATGCGCTAAGCCTGTTGTCTGACCATAGCTTTAGATTCAACAGTCACACAATAATCAGTAATAGATTGGAAAAGGGGCAAGAGGAATTTATTCCTGGCTTCTTCTCTCAGAGGTCAATTAAATACAATATGAACTATAGCCCTAATCTTACTTGTGGAAAATGTATAAAACTAAACATGTTAATCTAGCTGAACCCTGGTTTATAACAGGGGTGTCAAGTGTGTGGCCTGAGGGCCACATCATGCCCCCGGAGGGTAGGCTCCTGAACAACTCACTGTTATCTGCTTCCTTTTCTCTCTTGCTTTCTTCTGCATCACAGCTTGCTTTTTCAGGCTTGCTGAATCAACAGGAGCTACAGAGCAAAGCCTATGTTTCTCCACAGGCTGACCAGCACATGAAGCAACTTATGTACAAAAGCTCACAATGCCCAGCCATTTCATATTTTCCTTTGCGTCTTAGGCTCAAAGCATTGACTATGAAATTTCTGTAATGAATGTCAGTAAGTCAAAAGTAGGTTTTCAACTTACAGATACACACCTGAACAACAGATGAACAGATACTCACGATTGCTACAGCACAGACACTTATCTCTAGATTTTTGCACACTAACTCAAGCAAGAGGTGTCAGTTATCAAGCTATTGCATAAACAAAATATTGCAAGAGTGCTAATCTTTTAAGCATTTCTTAAGTTTTAAAAAATCTTTGTGTTTGCCTGTGTCCTTATAAACCTGCTACCTGGCATGGTACAGCCCAACAAGGTCTCATGTCAGATCCAGCCCTCATGACAAATGAATTTGACACCCCTCCTAGGTCTTAAGTATGGTCCTTACAGCAAAAGCATGTGTATAGCACTTACTATGCACAGCATTATGACAGTATTCCCCATTTCTCCATGTGGGGAAGCATGGAGGGCTTCTCTTGAGGAGTCCTCCGTTAAAATTAATATTATGTGCAATCCACCTTGACTCTGTCAGAAGGCTGTACTGTAAAGGCTTGCTAAGATATTTGCAACACAATTCAAAGGATGCAGATTTACAGAAGGTTGCACAGGATGCAGGGCCGGCAAGGCTCTGCCCCCCCCCCGCCCCTCCAGTGGGGGAGGGCCCCCAGGCACCCACCCACCCTGCTCGACCTCGCCACAGCACAGGGAAGCCAAGAGAGGATGGATGGTCCCGTTTACATGGAGGGCTCCTCTTGAGGAGCCCTCCATGCAAACACCCACCCCCCCACTCGACCTCCCCATGGCATGGGGAAGCTGGCATGAGCAAGGCCAGATGGCTCTATTTGCATGGAGGGCTCCTCTTGAGGAGCCCTCTGTACAAACGCCCACCTCCCCGCTCAACCTCCCCGTGGTACAGGGAAGCGGGGCCAGATGGCCCCGTTTGCACGGAGGGCTACTGTGCAAACACCCACTCCCCATTCGACCTCCCTGCGGTGCGGGGAAGCCTAGTGGGGCCTGATGGCCCTGTTTGCATGGAGGGCTTCTCTTGAGGAGTCCTCCGTTAAAATGCCCACACCCCCGCTTGACCTCCCCACATTGTGGGGAAACCAAGTGGGGTAAGATGGTCAACCATGGGATGACTGCACAGAGCAGCAGGTTACAGGTGGATGTATAGAAAATTAGCACAAAAAAATAAGGAACACTTTCTCTATGAAGAAAGGTTAAAATGCTTGGGGCTCTGTTTGTGCAGTGGGCTCCTCTTGAGGAGCCCACCATGCAAAGCCCCCCCCCTTGACTTTCCCGCTGCGCGAGAAAATCTCAGGCAGAGGAAAGAGGTGGTGTGGGGCTTTTGCCTCACTCTCAGGCTGCCTCTCCTGCAAGGGAATCAAAGCTGGGACCACGGAGGTTACTGTGTACAAGTCCGACAATATCCAAGACCAGTCCAAGATTGTTTCGAGTAGAGACTCCTCTTCTTGGGACTGTCTTCTTTGTTATTGATTCAGTAGGTAAGTGGTGGTGCTTTTAAATTTTATCTCACTTTCATGGCTTTGTTTTCATTTCTCCTTGGAACGCCTACAAATTGTCTTCATGTCCTTCTGAAATGGCGTTCAGTCTCTGCACTTGAAACCATATTGGACTGGTCTTGGATATTGTTGGACTTGTATCACAGCTCCATATTTTTTCTATAGGACATTGATCCATCATACAGTAGGAGCAGCGTGTGCTTTCGGTTCCTGAGGGATTTTGTGTTGTACAAATATGCTTGTTTATATTATGTTTGGTTACCACTGTAAGCACTATGTAAATACTGGAAAAGTAGGAACAAAAAAGAGTATTATTTGAGTTTTGTTACTCTGAGAGGCTTTGAGGTGTTTTCTCTCCTGCAAGGGAAGGCAGCCTGAGAGCGAGGCCAAGCTGCCTCTTCCTCCACTCGAGTCTCAGCGGGGGAAAGACGCCACTGGCCCGCTGGCGTGTGGGGAGGGGGCGCCTAATGGCACCCCATAGGCACCCTAGTCAGCCGCCTACATGGCTTACTCCCACATGCCAGCCTTGATAGGATGCGAATCATTACTACTGCTATATGCTGGCATTGATTATTTATAAAAAGCAATGGTATGGGGCCAGACATTACTTCTGTTTGCACAGTTACAGCCTTAGGGCTGCCTCTATTACTTGTAGGGAATGAGCTTTTCTCCTATGTCATTGCCTAAGATAAGGATTTTACTGAGTAGCTGCCACAGAATATATTAGGAAAACTTTGAAAAAGCCACACTGTTGCATGGGAGAATCTGAGCACAACTGTTTTTGCACAAGGAGCCAACTACCTGGGCAAGTTAAAATTCTTAATGAACTAGCAATTAAGGTTACAGTGTTTCTCCCAGTGTAGAAGCTGCGCTTGTTTGTTTTTAGTCATCTAGTTAAGATCATATTATGCATATATGATACCCAGCTCTTAAACTTGTACAAAGCATTTATAAGATTAAACCAGTGTACACTTGTCCATCAGTAAACCCTATGATTATGATCAAGCTATAATAGAGCCTGATAAAAGGATCACTGACAGCTACAGGCTGTCAAGAGTGCCTCTTGCCATGAATTAAGTGGGATAAGAATTATGTCTGCATGTGACCTTTTGGGTTCTGCTTGGCTTGTTATCTTTATGTTCCTGCACACTGGCCGGTTGTGTCTGCAATGCATCAAGTATCCATTTCAACCCTGGGAATGGTGCACAGGTTGGCTCCAGGGCCATCCAATGTTATCTGAATCTGAGACTTTTACAGTTTAGTTTCTTCATGCTTAGGGGGGCTTGGAATTTTTACAAGGGATGCTACTGGTGGATTTTGCTGCTTAGCTTTTGAAATGTATAATGAACGGATCCAAGGTATATCTCTGTGGGCTGGGGCATTCAGCAAGGACTTGCTTGCACTGTAACTGTCTAGCTCGGGTGTCAAACTCATTTGTTAGGAGGGCCAAATCTGACCCAAATGGGACTTTATGAGGCTGGGCCATGAGTCTCATAAAATATGCCAGGTAGTGGAGATATTAACTTTATAATGGACACAGACAAACCCAATTAAAGATATTTTTAAAACTTAAAATACAAACATGCTTAAAACTCTTCCAGTGGTTTAAGTTGGAAAGGTGGGGAACTAGTAAAATTTGGCAATGCAATTTTTAAAATAAAACATCAAGAAAAAGCACAAGGCTCTGACTCTGTGGAAACAATGGAGTGGCATTGTAAACATCTCCACACCAGTCTACTCAGATTGGCAAAACCTTTCCAGTATAATATCCCCCTTTGGCTGTGGATTCCCACATTAGAGTACTCACTAGGTTAGGTGCATTCAGGAGAAATAAACTGGCTGAAAGCATCAACCTTTGTTTGCAAGGACACAACTCCAGGAAGCATGAGTTTCAGCTAGCTTTGGAAAGCTGAAAATGTAACCATCTCCACTCCATTTGAAACCATTGCAGAATACAGACAAAGCTGCAAGGAAAATGTGGAATGGATCTTAAAATCCACCCGTTTTCCTTGCAGCAGCCAGCAAAGAAAGGCAGGAAGAACCTGGGACTCAGCCTGCAAGCTTCAAAGGGTGCTTCAAAGACTTAAGATTGTATCATGATGCTGTTTGTTTGACGTGGATCAAGGATTGGATAACGCTGTTGGATAAAAAACCTTTAAGGTTGGAAGCTCATGGGAATAAATTCGGCTGGCACGCATATTTGTATTATGGGAAACACAAGATGGATGGGCTTTTTTCTCATCACTATATCAGAAACACTTTATTAAATACTTGGATAAAATATAAGAAATATGGTGATGAGAGGAAGCCGCTTTGGATAGTGCCAGCAGAAGTAATAAAAATAACAGCTGAATCTGAGGAAGAAAGAGTGATGTCATACAATCAATTGTTAAAGATTCAAGGTGGGAAAGTTGAATTAAAGTCAGCAGAAGAGCTAAATAATAAATATGACTGGTTCCAAATGCAACAAATAAAAAGTCTGATGGAAAATGATATGAAATCTGATGGAATTAGACGTGAGCAAACAGAATTGGAAATGGTTTTGCTTGGAGGCAATGGAAAATTAATATCAAAAGTATATAAATTATTATTGAAATGGTCTACAGAAGAGGAAGTAGTAAAATCTCAAATGGTTAAATGGGCAATCAATATAAACAGAGAAATCCAAATGGATACTTGGGAGTACCTTTGGAAGAACTCGATGAAGATATCAACATGTCAGAATATCAAGGAGAACTGTTTTAAAATGATGTATAGGTGGTATATGACTCCGAAGAAACTGGCAAAGAGGAGTAAAAAGATGTCAGACAGATGTTGGAAATGTAAGCACCATGAAGGTTCTTTTTTTCATATGTGGTGGACCTGTGAAAAAGCAAAAAACTTTTGGCGGATGATACAACAAGAAATTTCTAAAATTTTGGGTTATGACTTCAAGAAAGTGGCAGAGACTTTTCTGCTAGGATTACAAATAGAAAAATTTCCAAAAGAAGATAGGACTTTAATTTGGTATCTGCTCTCAGCTGCTAGGACATTGTATGCGCAGCTGTGGAAACAAGAAAAAATACCAGAGAAATGGGACTGGATTGTGAAAGTTTTATCGTGGAGCGAGATGGATAAATTAACAAGAACTTTGAGAGACTATGATCTGGAAGTGTTTAAAAAGGAGTGGAAGAAATTTAAAAAATATATAGAGTTAGAATGGAACGTAAAAAGACATTGGACAATCTTTTAATATGAATGAGAAGAAAAAGACTGTGTTTTGATGGGTTTGGGATACCTTTATATTTGGATTTAAATATATAACTTCGGGGTAAGTCTAATAACGGAGGGAGGGGGGAGTGAAAATATCATATGGGTTAGGGATAGAAAAGATATAACTAAACATCGTAACCGTAGGTTATTAATGAATTGTTAAAATACAACATTGGAGGGAGGGGGGATTGAAATGTCATACAGACTAATATTGAGATAATTAAGAAATAACTAAGTTGTATAACCATATGATAACAATAAATTGTTAAAACACAAAGAGCCTTTGAAGCTCCCAGGCTGAAACTGAGAGTCTCAGCCTGGAAGCTTCAAAGAGCCTGGGAGCTGTAAGAGCCTGGGAGCTTCGAAGGGGAGGAGGGGGGAGAAAAGAGACCCGCAGGCCTGATCAAAGCCTTGGGTGGGCTGGATCCGGCCCGCGGGCCAGGTGTTTGACACTCCTAGTCTAGCTTATTCTATAAACTATCTTTAAAGAAATGAAGGAGTATTGATTTGTGAAGATTGTACAGTACTTGACATAGTACTGGCCTGTTGTGTCTGCAATGCATCAAGTATCCATTTCAACCCTGGGAATGGTGCACATGTTGGCTCCAAGGTTATCTGAATCTCAGAGACTTTTACAGTTTAGTTTCTTCATGCTTAGGGTTTGTTTGTTTGTTTGTTTGTTTGTTTGTTTGTTTATTTTATTATTTATATCCCGCCCTTCCCAACAAGTGGCTCAGGGCGGCTCACAACATAAGAATTTGACGTAAATAGAATTTAAGCATAAAAACAGTTAAAATAATTAATACATTTAAAATTTTAAAACATTTAAACCATTTAAAACCTTAGGGACAGCAGACATCTAGTGTAACTACACTCAGTTTCTTGTACCAGCTAGTCATAGGCCAGCCGGAAGAGGGTTGTCTTACAGGCCCTGTGGAACTGGGCGAGGTCCCGCAGGGCCCTCACCTCTTCCGGCAGCTGGTTCCACCAGGAGGGGGCCGTAACAGAAAAGGCCCGGTCCCTTGCAGATTTTAAGCGGGCTTCTTTAAGCGGGTTGCCATAGCCACAGATGTGTCCCTTTTACATTTAAGAGAAATTTAAAGTGGCATTACAATAGTATGCAAAAACATTTCAACAAAGTTGTGTAATATTTATTGTAGCCTTCATCCAGTAGCTTGACACACATTGTTTTTCTCTCCACACTCACAATAACCCTGTGAAATAGGGTAAGCTGTGAACAACGGCCTGCAACAACAATGAGTTTTAGCCTCAATAAAGATTTGAACCCATTCTCCTCTGTCCTCGTATGAAACTTTAACTACGCCACACTATCTCAAAACAACACTGATGAAAAGCTCAATTATTTTATTATATCATCTAACTGGCCTCCCAGCACTGACTGCCATCTTGATTGCTAAAAATCAGGCTGATACAATTGACATCTTTTGGACATCTAAGTTGCCTGTGACAATTATGTCTCAATTTATGTGTTCACACCATCCAGGCTGCCTTAAATGAATTCTGAGCTAATAGTTTAACTGTTTTAACTGTTTGTCTGTTTTATTGCTGTTTTATTATTTTTTTTGTTTTGCTGTTTTATTATTTTTTTTGTTTTGCTGTTTTAGTTTATATTTTTTGTTTTATTGTTTTGTTTTATCATGTTGGAATTCGCCCTGAGCCCATTATGGGAAAGGGCAGACTATAAATTTACAGAAATAAAATAAATAAAATAACAATAAATTCTATTAGACCCACTGAATCAAGATAAACACATGACCTGGAATGCAGGGTGTAGGAAGGGAACTGTCCCTCCTAACATTGGCAACTGTAGAAGACTTAATCCTCAAGAATACTTCCTTTAAATTTATCTCAAATGGAAAAGGAACAGAACAATGAGGGCAAAATCTGCCCCCACACATTGCCATGCGACTAAATACAAAGTAAACAATATTTTCCTGCCTCCCAAGGGCACTTACAATACACAACTGATATTTTAAAATTTAAAGTAACTTCTTTTAATGTTTAAATCAAGGGTGTCAAATGGCCGGTCTGCGGGCCAGAACCCCCCAGGGCTTTAATCAGGCCTGCAGGGCTCTTCCTCCCCCTCTCCCGTCCTCACCCTTTGAATCTGAGGCTGCCAAAGGTTCCTGTTCTTTCTGCCTTGTCTTTGTTAGCTGCAGCAGGAAGCACAGCTGCAAAGAAAATGCAGAGTGGATTTTCTCTTAAGGTCTCTGTACCCTCTGTACCCACAGACTAATAAAAAATCCATTCCATGTTTTTCTTGCCCAGTCAAACCCACAGCCAAAGGGGGATATTACACTGGAGAGCCATTGCCAATTTGAGTAGCTCTGCTCACGACCTGAGTTCGATCCCAGCAGAAGCTGGGTTCAGGTAGTCTGCTCAAGGTTGACTCAGCCTTCCATCCTTCTGAGGTCGGTAAAATGAGTATCCCACAGAGTATCTGGACCCACAGACTTTAATAAAAAATCCATTCCATGTTTTTCTTGCCACGTTGTGCTGCAATGTGTTTCAATGGAGTGGAGCTCAGTTTCACTTTCCAGTGTTGCTCTGGCCAGCTGAAGCTCATGCTTCCTGGAGTTGTGTCGTTACTAATAAAGAATTAATGCTTTGAGCCAGCTTGTCTCTGCTGAATGGACCAGATAACTTGTGCCTAGTGAGTACTCCAACCTGGGAACCCACAGCCAAAGGGGGATATTACACTGGAGAGCCATTGCCAATCTGAGTACCGGAGGGGGCGGGGAGAGAGCTTGCAATGCTCAGCCATTTCATGTTTTCCCAGGCTCAGAGCACTATATTTTTAGTTTCTGCTATGATCCTTGTGCTATTTTAAAAATTGCACTGTCAAATCCCACTACTCCACCTCTTCATCTTAAATAAAATATTGCAAGTTTTAAGCATGTTTGTATTTTAAGTTACAGCCCTGTGGTGCAGAGTGGTAAAGCTGAAGTACTGCAGTCCTAAGCTCTGCTCACGATCTGAGTTCAATTCCAGCAGAAGCTGGGTTCAGGTAGCCGGCTCAAGGTTGACTCAGCCTTCCATCCTTCTGAGGTCAGTAAAATGAGTATCCAGCTTGCTGGGGGGAAATTGTAGATGACTGGGGAAGGCAATGGCAATGGCAACCATCCTATAAAAAGTCTGCCATGAAAATGTGAAAGCAACGTCACCCCAGAGTTGGAAACGACTGGTACTTGCACAAGGGACTACCTTTACCTTTATATTTTAAGTTAAAAAATAACATTTTTAATTGTGTTTGTCTGTGTCCTTTATAAAGTTTATATCTCTGCTATCTGGCATTATATTTTATAACACACATGACCGGGCCCCACAAAGTCCCATTTATGTCAGATCTGGCCCTCGTGATACCCCTGGTTTAAATTCTATGGAATAGCATGATTTGATTAAATTTAGGAAAATAAATTCAATCCACAGTGCCTGGAAAGAAATATGTACATAAACCCATTCATTTTGTAACAGTAAACCCCAAATTCGTGCAATGTCCTAAGCCTAATTGTTGACTCAACTGAGGATTTACAGCACTTTAGCTTCTGCAATTACTTATTACATCGTTTTCTACGTTCCCTCTACTTCGTTTATAAACTACCCTGAACATAAAATGTACAAGAACTTCAACAAGAATAATTTTGATTGACTGGAAGTATTTCACCAGATTTTTTTTATTCAAAAACTTGCATCAGTGTGCCTAGTATTCATGAATCAGTAGGTTTGTATCCAAGTCTTTCCCAATTATTCAATACAGTTGCTTCTAAATGAGGTGACCACAGTGCAAAAAGTAGAATATTGCAGTTAAGAGAAATTAGGTTTTTATCCCTTATTGCGACTGTTATAAATTCAGCTAGTGTACAGCAATTTTTCATAATAGTTTAATATGCATTATCTGTAATGACACCTTGACAGCTGTTTTGTGTGGGTTAACATGATACTTGGTACAGATTTCTTGTATTTGGTCTTCAGATAAAACAATTTCTAAAAACTGTCTAAATATAAGCCATTCCAAGCTATTTAAGTCCATCATGAAAATACAGGTGGTTTTTGAAGTAAAAGTAGAAAAAGCCATAAATAATGATATAGCAAAAAAAAAGGAGGTGAAGGGGAGGGGGTTAAAGCCCAGACTGCATCTTTAACTCACCTTAGTATGTGACAAGACAGTGTGCAAATTAAGGATATAACAGCAGCCTTAGCTTTTTATTCAGTTCACTTCTGAAATGCAAGGTGTATTCTACTATCACAACTCTTGAGAAGTAGCTTTTAATTGTTCAACTGCAGAACACACACTTAAAAAAAAACCACATTTATTATAGCACAGTAGCCATTGTTAGAAAACCACAATAGCTACTCAGAAGGTCTGTATATGACTTCAAAAGTTAAGAATAAATTCATCAGATTAATTTCTACTGGTGGGGTGTTTACACTTAAAAATACTGAATATACCTCTGACAAGATTTTTTTTTAAAAAGGACATGATAAAGAATTTTCTCTTTGCTAAATGATCAGTTGTCATTTTAAACATACACAATGTTAAGCGAGACTCTTATTTTACTTTAGACTGGAAAAATATGCCAGGGACAGTCAAAGCCAACACAAAATAACAAACAGCAAAAGGTAGCAAGAAAGAGAAACAGGTTAAGTGCAGCTCTGGTCAAATTCATAGCAGTTCTTTACGTCAGTTAACGGTTCATTTACACTGTAATTTCTAATCAGTTACATGCAAGCCCAAAGAAGCATTTGATCACTACACAAGATAATAAAATTTGATTAAATTTATCAGGCAACTGCTAAAATATGAAAATTTGCAGATGTAACAAAGTAGCTTTATCTGAACTTTTAACAGGACAAAATTAAATCATTCCATTGGTTAAAAAACCCTACATTCAGTTTTACCAAACAAAGTTTCACATGAAAAGTATTGTGTGATTCCAAAGTTTCTGGAGTAAAAATGGAGTGAGTTGAAATGTCAGAGACCCCATTATTTTGAAAAAAAAACTGAAAGTACACGTCAAAAATTTCTAATTCCACATCTGAACAAAATACGGCATATCTACCAACAACTGCATCATGTAGGTCGTTATGAAAGGCTAGCTGCCAGGATGTAGGAATGGCTCCTTGCCTCTGTTCCCTTTGAGGAATATACAATCATTTGAAATCCAGTCATATGAAGCACTTATCATGCTGTGTGATATACCAAGATACTCAATCCTTAAAATAATCTGATAGAGGGTTTTTTTAAAGTTGCAGCCTTCCCCAACTTGTGTCTCTCCAGGTATGCAGAGTCACTTCAGAATGGCAAGGAGGAGTAGGGGGGAGGGGTCACAGCCTAGTTTTGCTTCATTTCTTTGCTTAAATTAGAAGTTGTAAGGCCACCTGTGTTTTTCTCAGTGCTGAAAATTGACGTCTGATCACAGGGCCCCTTTCCCCACTGTGTGAGAACATGTTCAATGTTTTATGTGTTTATATGTCTCCTTTTGGCACCATGGAGCATTATTTTAAGAAGAAATATTCCTAGTTCTGGCTGCTTTGTTCACTCACTGCCACAGGTGGGGCGTCAATATTCACAGCAATGACTATGCTTTCCCCATCCTCTGTTTTGATACGTTTCAATTCTTGCTGTTCAGAATGGTCTCCATTCTGCCGTTTTGTTGGAAGAGAAGCTGAAGCAGATGCATGGGTAGCTAGCATGTGTAAGGGACTTGCAGCAGCTGTAAAAGAGTTTTTAAAAGCACATGGTAAACACAGGCAAAGGAAAAATAAACCTTGTTCCATGACAAAACATTAGAAGTACAAAAATGCCTTAAAAATCAGTACTACACTAGCCTGTTTCAGGTTTCATGAGTACCTGTAGAGTTAACCATAACAAAATGGCAAAAGATGAAGATGCAGAAGCAGAAACACCGGTGGCACAAATCACTGGGGAAGCAATGTGTTTATCTGCAGCTGTTCACTATAGTCATACAAGGAAATGTAACTACACAAACCAAATGCAGAACCCTCTAGAAGACCGCCCCACCTCCCCTCCACAAGCAGGGTCTGCATCTTCCTGCTCAGTTCCATCCACGGACTCTGGAGAGAGTACAGCTAATAAGAAACCCAACCATAAAGATGGACAGTTTCTTCTTGCAAGTATGGAGGGCAGTTCTGTTTTGGCAAGGGTTGTGTGTAGTCCCATGAGAGATCAATGAGCTCTTATTCACAAGGCAGGAGTAAATGAGATCATATGACAACAGAATCAAGTATAATTCTCCTGAACATCTGTGAATCGAGGGCATAACAGTTTACTTGATGGTAAGTGGCAATGTCTGGCTGGCTGTTCTGCAGATATCCACAATGGAAATACTTCTAACATCACAAAAAGCTAGAATCCTTAAGAAAACTTCAGTCATAAATGTCAAGCCCCAGCAGGGCTGAACCTGGAATGCTGTTCCCCATGAGAGATCCACAGTGAAAAATGCTTCCATTTTGTCACATGACTTCAACAGTTTCCTCACAGTGCCCCTGACAGAACCAGAAAAGCAGCATTTAAAACCCAGAGATGTAGAGACTGAATATGTGAAGAATCTGACACTCAATTCCCATAAGTGAGAGCACACAGAACTCACAAGGAACATGGTTTTGATTTCATATTCAGTACATCTCCAGTCCAGACTCCCAAACTGGCTCAAACGGGGAGGAAAGAAAAGGGGGGCGGGAGAAGGCTGTTAAATCTTTGCTTAAGCTGGACCCAGCCTCCTGATGACCTGATGGTAGCTGGCAGTGGGACCAAAGAGAAACGCTAAGCTGAGCTATGTCCAGACACAATGGAGAAGTAATTGTTTGACTTCTCCCTGCCTCCTTCTCCAATTAATATTCGGAATAGGGATGGGTACAGACTGGCTCACAGACCAAATTTAATTATGGACTGGTTACTGGTCCATGAGCCCAGTCTGTTCAATCAAGTCTCTCACAGAACACTCATGACCACCATGTTTTCCATAGAAGTTTGTGAGGTCCATGGGAGCAGTCTGTGAGCCAGAAAACTGGTACTGAGGACTGCCAAGGCAATGGGGGAATTGCCTTCCCTTAACACTTGAAGTTGTGCTACTACAACATGACTCAAGGAATTAAAGGAAGGCATTTAAAATGCCTTCAATCATTGAGGTGTGCTGCTGCAGTGGCAGAACTCAGCAAGTGAGGGCTTTTTGAATGCTTTCCCTTCACACCCTGAATTGTGCGACTCTGACACAACTCAAGGAGTGAAGGGATTCAAAATGGCCTCTCCACTCGCTGATGTGTGATGCAAGCACCAGTGGTGTGCATGTCTCAGCAAGTGAAGGGAAGGCATTTTGAATGCCTTCCCTTCATGAACCTAACGAACCATGACCCGTTCTGTTAAACAGGAATGTCCATGGAGGTGTGTGGCTCATAAACCCCAGGAACAATGAATAATGAACCTTTTTTTTTTGTCCATGCCCACCTCTGATTAGGAACCCACTGCTATTTTTACCTCCAGTGACCTGTCCCTACAGGAAGACTACTTGCAGAACATCACTTCAAAGGTCGTCATGCCTCTACTGTACAATTAATCCATCTGATTCTGTATACTTTTATATTTGTACTACCTTTTAAAGGCATTATTTTCTCGCTTTGATAAAGCACAGTTGTGTAATAGGTATATGGTGTCACATTAATGTTCAACTTAGTCAAGAAATCCCAACTGTGATTGTTATGGTCCTCAATTGGTTGAAGGAAGGCAGTTCCACAGAGCATACCAATGAGGCTGAGTGTCTCAGCATTCCCAAGCTCCATTTATTAAAAGTTCTGTCCAATACTCATACTGTGTAAACATGATTAAAAATTTATGCTCAGCACCAATGCTCCCTTTAAGCTGTGGAGCCTTGTGAGCAAATATTCTACTCTCTGAGCTACTGGCATTAAAGTTGTAAGTGAACAATTTAGCGCAAACTAAAACAAAAATGTGTGAGCTGGAAGCTAAGAAACTGTGAGCCAATTCACACTAACTCATCTTAAAGGGAATACTCATTAGAGAGAAAAAGCAGACTAGAATTCCAAACACTGTACACTCTTTCAAACTCTGACTGAGAATTTGCATTTATATTAGAAAACCAGCACTGAGTACAGACACATGCAAATTCAGAAATTTTGCAGAAATGGGCTAAAACATTATGCAACATGCTGTTTTTCTCAGCAAAGGTGTAAAATAAGCAGACAACTACATCTTGTAGCAGTTGTTATGCTATCCTATATCTAATTCTGAGCCATAATCTCAGTCCACAGATCATTAAATTTTCACACTGGGATCAGGTACAGAGTAGGGGGGAACTATGTACAAACATAGGTCAGCCCCCAGGTATGCACAAAAGTTTTTTTTTAAAAAGAGTGATGATTTTAAATTACAGGTCAAAAAAACACCTCATGACTTGGATGCCATTTTGAGTGAGGGGAAGTCACTGCCTGAGCCAGCTTGGGGGGAAAGGACATCAGGGAGGTGTGGCAGGCAGGTAAACTGCAACCTTCTGAGGTAGATTAGGACTGAGAGACTGCTGGGTCCAGGATCACCCAAGCCAATTCCCTAGCCGAGCAGGGAATCAGGTCTCAGACTGCCATCCTACCCAATACACCACACCACCTCTGTAAATATAAACAATATGCGCTGTTTTGAGAGTCAGATAAATAGCTACAATGTTTTAAAGAACTTTATGTTCAAGGCTCTGAAAAAAATGTGAAGCTAGATTTAGGAAGTGTTTAATAGATGTTGGGAAAGTTTAAGAACTAACTATAGGTTATAGAAAACAGCTTTAGGCACATAAAAGACTTTGAATATATCAAATAGGTTGAACATTTTTCTTTGAAAACATTATTAGTTCAGTTTCAAAACAAGGTGCTACATGGAAACGAGTGCTGCTCTTCAAGCCCAAAGGCCTCCTGGGGAAAGTAAATTATTTGTGTGGCTCTTCGGATCCCTATTCAAGTTCCTAACTTACCATGAAAGGGCAAGGACTGTAGACTGAAGCTTAATGTGCCAGACAGCAGCCTTCAGTAAGGAAGGGATCTAAATATCTAGAGAAACGAATATCTACTGAAATCTGGACATCACTCTTCTACACAAGAAATCTGTGGTACTAAAATTACTATTTCAAATGCTTACCAGAGTTGGCCTGACCTTGAATTGCTGTGGTGATGGGGACGACGTGTGTTCCATTCTGTGTTACAGTTTTTATTGGCAGCTGGTGTTGACCTAGAGGCGTTTGTTGCACTATGGTAACTGTCTGTAGGGGAGCAGTCTGAGAGGTCTGAATGATCCGACTAGCAGCTCCTATGGTCGTATGGCTAACTGCAGGTAAAGTTTCCACTTTAACTGAGGGGGAAAGAATAAAAATCTGTTAAGGAAACAGCTGAATGTGAGTACCAATTAGTGGGAAAAGTTCTTACCCTCAGCACTTAGTAAGAGAAATCAATGAAGAACAAAAAAAGCTGTTCTCTCTGCTTGTAAACAATGAAGAAAAATAATAAAAGGGTCAATGGGAAATGGAACAAAATTCTTACCTTTCAATTCATTGTGGTCTCCATTCTCTTGAGGTTCTCCCTTCGGCTGGGCCACCACTGCTGCCTGTGTGACCACTGCTTGACCAGCTACAGTGTAAGTATTTGCTGGTGCTAATCCAGTCACATTTGTGACAGAAACAGCTGGTATTTGATGGACAACATGAACTGTTTGTACTACAGGTTGCTGGGAAGTCGATGTTGTCACAGGAGTTGCAACAGTGTACGTGACAGGTTTCATAGTTTGTGGTAGCTGCCTCTGTACAGTAATTAAAACAGGCTGGCTAGATAAGGGTGATCCTACCAAAACAGAGGGGAAAAAAGGGTTACCTTATCCACCTGTCCCAGGAACATTAATACCTTGTCCCCTTGAAAGGGGAAAACAACAACAACGCTCCTTCCCTTCTACAATTTGTGCAAGGACACTAAGGTCAATCCAGTTAGACTGAGCATTATTGTAGACCCAAGTGGGCAGCCAAGAAACACACCTGCATGTCTCCTGCTACCATCCGAAACATACCAAACAATCGTTCGTTGGTCTTAAAGGTGCCACTGAACTCAGATTTTGTTCAACGTTATTATGGCACTCTTAAGCATGCATTATAGGCAAAAAAAAATTACACAGAGGATTACAATTACAAACATGGATACAAATTAGGAAAAAATTAAAACTACGCACACAATATAAATATTGAAACAAGTGACTACATTTGCTTTCCCCTCTTCAGCCCTTTCTACTTCATGCTGCTTTATTTATTAATCAAGTGATGACCACTCTTGACGGGGCACCACTAACACTGGCACCATCCAGGAAGAGTTTGGGTGTGGTTTTTGGATATCTCCTAGTCACTATATTGCCAAACTGGCATTTTTTTCATCTGTGCCAGACTTGGCAGCTGGCTCCTATCTTATTGTGCTCTAACATCGCTGCAGTAATCCATGCAACGGTTACCTCCAGATTAGACTACTGTAACTCACTCTACACTGACTTGCCCTTGAGACTGACCCAGAATTCAGCAGCACGAGTCCTGACAGGAAAATCATAGATGACTTGCACTGCACCAGATGCACTGGCTCCCAGTGTAGTACCAAATCAAGTTCAAGGTTCTCATACTGACCTACATGGCCTTGAGCGGTGAGGGACCAATGTATCTGTGAGACCGTCTCCTCTGGTAAGTCCCCAGGAGGACACTGCCCTCTCAGGACAGTAGCCTGTTAGTGGTACCCAACCCCAAAGATATTCAGCTGTCCTCAATAATGGTCAGGGCCTTTTCAGTCCTTGGCCCCAACCTGGTGGAACTCTCTGCCAAATTCCACCAGGACCCTGCAGGATCTTATGCAATTCCACAGGCCCTGTAAGGCAGAGATGTTCCACCAGGCCTTCAACTGAGGACAGTTTCATCTCAAGCAGCATCCTGCTGGTTTGCTTACCCATCCCCCCCCTCCACCTGTGGAGTAGCTGGCAATCTGCAATTCAAATAGATGTATCATTTGCCATCTGTGTTTTTATAGTGTTCTAATCTTTTGCATGTTTTAACTGTTTTTTCTATAGTTACCTTGTTGAAATTGTTTCAAATATGTTGTACATCACCCAGAGCCCTGCTATGCAAGGATTTGAGCGATCCCTACATTTTAATAACAACAACAGAGAATCACCTAGCTTTTCCTCAACCCTGCTTTACTGCAAAAGTAGGCACAATTATAAATCACGGTCCTCGGTCAACTGCCAGCCAAATCATGCTGCACTACTAGTTATTCCCTCCTTCCAGCATTGGAACAGCTATTTTAGGGTAAGCTAGAATTATATGGTTTGCTGTGACTGCCAGAACTCAAAGAGAAGAAGGTCTTGATGCCACTAGTTGCAGCAATCAATTCTATTCCCTGAGTTCTGACTTCCTCCAGCATGGCTGTTTCATAGCTAACAGGAGAGATGACACTTGGTCCTGGCAGTTACACTGCTGCTCCCAAGTCTTAGATTGTTTCCTAGAAGCAGTGGACAACCCATGATTCAGAGAAGCAGGAACAGAGAAGCCATACAACAGGTGCTAGCATCCAACAGCATTCTGACATCAGAAAGGAACTGTATCAATAAGAGAAGCTATGTTGATTGGAGAACAGACATGTTTATTTATACCCAACCTTATTCCCCAATGGGAACCCAAAGTGATTTACATTGTTCTCTCTTTTATCCTCACAACAACCTGTGAGGTAAGTCAGGCTAAGAGTGTGTGACTGGCCCAAGGTCACTCAGTGAACTTCCATAGCAGAATGGGGATTCAATCCCTTCTGTTTTCAAACATACAGCTAGCTAACAGACTCAGCATCACTATAATAGTTATTTGTTACCTCCCTGACACTCATGTATCCATCCTAGATGCAGTCCAATTCCCTGTCAGCTTGCCTAGTCACCCCAGCTACTATCCTGCAGCCCCTTTTCTTGGAGAAAGAGGTGGTGCTATAGAAAAAGGATGTATACTTGGGAGAAACTGCTGCTCCATGTCTCCATGCTGAAACAGTCCATGTTCCATGTCTCCATGCTGCAAGCACTGGCTTACTAACTAGGCAGAGATATTAATGAGGAAACTGTGGCAGGTGGTTGTTTTTAGGCACTATATTAATTAATTCTCATCAGGATTAGCACTAACAGGGGGCAGTTTTCCTTTGTGCTCCCTGTGTTATCAGTATTTCTTATTATTACAGAGTATGTAAACACTTTTTGTAATACTGAGCTTGAATACTGAGAAGATTCAGTATTGAAACCTTTCATGAATCTTGTCCCCTTCTCAGTCTTTGAAATATAAAGGAAACCCCGTTTCAGACCCCAGACAACAGGCTATCTAATGCTAACAGTTGCCTTGCAGAACACAAAACAAAAAAAATTCAGCCTGATCCTTCATCTATCCATATCTAAGCTTCATGAGCTGCAAGTTGTTTTTAAAAGTTGGCACAGTTTGGTATTCTGTAAACCCTGAACATTTCTGAAAAAACATTCTCTGCCACGGATTGAATGGCTCGCTTACTTGATGGTGTAAAATAAAAAGCAGCAGACTCTGACGTTCATAATGAGGCTCCCTGCAGCTGCTCCCAGTGCTGGGGCAAGGCTGACGCCTTGCCAACCCATCCTGCATGGCTCAAAGTTTCCAGCAGGACTGCAGAACTGGGAAGCAGACAACTGCAGGAACTATTCTGACCACTCAGGAAATTTCAGAATAGGTCCTTTACAATTTCCAAATGACAAGTCCATTTCACCCTCATCTTCTATAAATGCAATTTAACTTGAACCACCACCAGAAGGTTATTAGCCTTTCAGACAATCTATTTCAATTTTTAACATAAACTGTATATACCCCAAGTGGAGAACCCATGATACTCATGGGGGGTGGGGGGTGCTGCAGTCAGCTAAGCGTCGAGGGGGGCAAGTGAGGACTGCTGCATCTCCCCACCCAACTCCCGACTCCCTGCTGAGGGTGACTGTTTTAGTTTGGGGGGGCGGGATTCAAACTCCCCAATGTAGTTTTTTTTAACATTTTTAAATATTTTCTTAATATTTCAGATTTTCTGCAAACCTAGGAGACATTCCAAGTTTACAGAAAAATCTGCTTCGTGTCAATGTCGCCCTAACCCATGGATTGAGCTATCCGCAGCTGGGGGCCAGACTTCATTATTAGATATGTTGTATTCAATAGATGAAAATGTCACCTGGTGCACTCTGTGCAAATCGTGCCTCCTGTATCACAGCTAGCTTTGGCTGGAGAGTGCTTGGCTCAGGCTCCAATGGAACAGGGGAGCCTTCCCTTGACAGGCTCTCTGGGGTCTGCACACCACTTGAATGAGCAGACAGCACTCCTGAATGGTTAGGGGAAGCTGGAGCACTTCTGCAAGCAAAGAACAAAAGAAGACATTGTTAAGACGGAACTGACGGGTTAGCCAAACAACCAACCTCAAAAATTATGCAGATGAGCTTCCCACAAGGAGAAGCAGGTGAGAAATGGAGGGGAGAGGGAGTCAGTGAAAATGTATCATTTCTTCAGTTACAGAGATGTGTTCCCTGTAGATTCATTAGATATAGAACTCCTCCAAGTATCTTCCCCTCTATAAGTAAGCACCGCATCCTTCTGCTACCCCTCCTTAGCCTGGGCTTTGCCATGGCTCCCTGGGGCCTTGCAGCACCAGCCATGGGGGGCACCCTCTGGCAGGCACCCTAGCTGACTGGGTGGTGGGGGAGAAGCAAGCTCTAAGGTGGGGTAGGCCACCTGGGGAGCCCCACTTGCAGGCCTGTCACTCTCTGCCAGCCAAGGGGAGAAAGCCCCCCAGTCCTGGATGCTTCCCTCAGGATGTCAGTGCTGCCAGAGGTATTGCCACACACTCATGCAGCAGATGTCCCCCGAGATCTTCATGTGCAGAAGCCCACAGTGGCACTATGGGTTCCTCCCCTTCAGCCCAAAGGCCCTCCATCTTGGTCACCAGAGGGGGTGGTAGGAGGTGCTAGCACAGGAAAAGCTTCCCTACTGCCAGGGGCTGCAGTGCTTGATGACTCCCCCATGTGGTGAAGGCAACAGAATGCCCACTCAATGAGCATGTGCATTTGGCGGTGTGCCCAGTTGTAGGCTACACAGTCTGGTGTGTGTGTGTGTGTGTGTGTCATCAGACAGGGCAGCAAGGGATACCCATGGTCACCTACAGGGAAGTCAGGGGAGCCAGATCCATGCTGTGTCCCACCCGAGCCATGCCAGGTATACTCCCCCAGGAGCCAGCTTGTGCCCTCTGGCCAGCCATGATCTGTGTGGAGAACCACCCCTCCTCTGAGTTTTAAAAGCATGGGGTTTTTTGCCTCTCTGGAAGTGGCAAGCAGCTAGTGTAGTTGTCTGCTAGATTACAACTATGCGTATGCTAATAGCCCTGGAAGGAAAACAAGGAATTTGGTACTAGGAAGTCCCTAGGTGATTCCTGAAAATATCCCAGAATTCCTTCCAGGAGGGCCCCAAGGATGCACCTGTGACCTGAGCAGACCAGGTCAAGTGAGTAGAGGGAGTGACGTAATGTGGGTGGAGACAGGGTTAAGAAAACCTCCCTGAAAGGGGGAAGGCTCTTCTTCCTTGGGATACTTGGCTGAGGAGAAGGATGCTGTCTGCAAGCAGGCAGAAATTTTTCTGACCATGCGGGCTCCCAGGTAATGGGACAGAGAGAGGAACATTACAACCTTTGAAGACTTTTTTAGTACCTGCCCTAACTTAACATCAGTTAGGGTATGCCTAGAACATGGAAAGCAGGTTTACAACCAATTTTCCTTTGGAATCTGTCTGCTGATCTAGTGCTGTACTAAGTATGCTCGAAAATATCTTCTTTTCAATGTGTTTTTTCACTTCAGAGGCTGGCTCTCAGTCTCTGTACCACCCAGAATCCCCAGCGTTTGGCCACACTAGTGCAAAACAAGCTCCTGGGTTGGGAGGAAAGCAATCTGCATGGTGTGCACATGGCTCCGAAGGTGTCATAGGTCCCCATGGTAACCAGTCCCTGAGCAGCGTGAGACACCAAAGCCAGGCCTCAGAACCAGGAAGGGGAACTGGGATTCCTGTTCATCCCAGTGGGAAATCTCTAAAACAAACAAGAGGTGGCAGTGAGTACCCTAGTGAAAGGAAGCTGGCTACACCAAGTCAAAGCAGGGTCTGCAAGTCAAAGTAGGCCTGTTCTGTTACAAGTCAGTTAAGGCTAGAGGTGGCAAAGATGTGTACGTCACTGACCACTGCCCAGGAACATGGTCATGAGGTCCATGAAGATGCCGAGGTGTTCACAGGAGGCCTGGCCACTCAGGGTGTAGAAGTGGTGGCAGTTACGGTAGACTTGGGGCTCCTCCCGAGGGGCTATCAGAGTGATGTGTGTGCAATCCACTGCCCTGACCACATTGGGGAAGCCACCAAATGTCACAAACTCTGCCCTGATGGCTGTGAGCTCATCTTCTTCCATGAGGAAACAGACATGTTCAAGGAGGTAAGCAAGCATGGTATCCAACAGCTGGCTGAGGACTGGAATACCTCCAAAATCTCAGCGATGACTCCCTGGAAGGAGACCATGTGTCACCCAGCAGGGGGCCAGTAAGGGCCTTCTACTGGCTGCCACCATGAGAGGGCCCAGAGCATCCACTCAACCCCTGTATCTTCCTTATTAGCAAGGACCGAAGAGACATGAGGACCCAGGCAGTTGAACAATAACGGTTTATTATAAGTGCTCAAAAACAATAAGTCAGTTGTAAAACCTTTTAGTGTAACAGTGAATAAAGAAACACAGTAAAGGTTGGTAAAAAGAAATAAACAGCCCTGGCCCAACTAACTAGACATTCCCTTCTTTTAACTTCAAGCCAACTCACCCTCCTTGGATGAGGGTTCCCTCTCTGGCTGCAACCTGCCTCTAGCTCCCGAGAAAACTACCTTCTCTGTTTCTGCAGCCTCTCCAGAGAGAAAAACAGGTTGCTTACCTGTAACTGTACATCTTCGAGTGGTCATCTGTGCATTCACACTCATGGGATAGAGTGCCTGCGCTGATCCCCAAATCGGTACCTAAAAAGCCCGGGAATTTTTTCGCGCTTGGTGCCAACGGGCATGCGCAGGCGTCCCAATGCGCATGCTCGCCAGCACCAGAGCGAGGATCCCGCCAGTTCCTTCCTGACCGCTGGAAGCCCCTACTGGAGGGAGACAGTCAGCTGCGGGGAAGGAGGGCAGGTAGTGTGAATGCACAGATGACCACTCGAAGATCTACAGTTACAGGTAAGCAACCTGTCTTCTTCGTAGTCTCTGTGCTTCACACTCATGGAAGATTAGCAAGCAAGACATACCTGGAGGTGGGAAGACGGTCAACTGGAAGAAACAGCTTGCAGTACCGCAGTTCCCAAACGAGTCCTCTGTTGAGCATGCACGTCCAGCGCGTAGTGCTTCATAAAGGCATGTGGAGAGGACCAGGTGGCAGCCTTGCAAACATCCGTCAGGAACACACCTTTCAGGAACGCCACTGACGTCGCCACCGCCCTTGTAGAGTGGCCACGAATAGGCCCAGGTAACGGCTTCTTAGCCAACAAATAACAGTTTAATAGTCTCAGTGAGCCATTTTGAAAGCCTCTGAGACGAAATCCTGGAACCTAACAGGGGCAGCGTATGAAACAAAAAGCTGCTTGTCCTTGCAAAAACTCTTGGAATGACTTAAATAAAACAATAAAGCATGCTTTACATCTAAAGCATGCAACCTACGTTCCTCATCCGAGGAAGGCGTAGGATGAAAAGTGGGCAACCAAACTTCTAGGTTGAGGTGGAACTGAGAAACCACCTTGGGGAGAAAAGAAATATCAGGAGCTAATGAAACTCCAGCTTCCTGAAAAACAAGATACGGGTAGTCACAACGCATCGCCATGAACTCCCCCACACGACGTGCTGATACAATGGCTACCAAAAACGCAGTCCATGAGAGAAGCTGTAACGAACACATGGCCATCGGCTCAAAGGGATGACGAGTCAGTCTGTCCAACACCAAAGTCAAATCCCACAACTGTGGGGGCGATCTGGATGGGGGATGAAGACTAAGCAGACCCTTCAAAAACCTCTTAGAATGAGGGTGTGCAAAAACAGAATGTCCCTCCACTGGTTCATGGAATGCAGATATTGCTGCCAAGTAAACCTTGATGGAGGAAAAAACAAGGCCAGCATCCACAAGAGATAATAAAAACTCAAAAATTAACGACAATCCCACCCTTTGGGGAGAAACTGAGGGATCAACTTGGAACTAAAGGAACTTCCGCCACTTCCTATCATAGGTAGTGCGGGTGGAAAGTTTCCTGCTATTCAGGAAGACATGCTGGACTCTGCTAGAGAACCCACAGGGTCGATAAGCCATGCTGTCAGCTTCAGGTGGGGCACGTTGTGATGGAGTACATGACCTCCCTGAGTTGACAGAAGGTCCGGCTCCGCCGGGAACTGGTAGAAGACCCCCTCTCGCCAGTTGGAGCAGGATCGGGAACCAGTTCTGGCGAGGCCACCAGGGAGTCACCAGGATGCAGCATGGTCTCTCTCTTGCGATTTTGTTGACCACCTTCGTCAACAACGGCAGAGGCGGAAACAGGTAAAGGAACCGACCTTCCCACGGAAACAGCAGACCGTCTCCCAATGACTCTGGATCCACACCCCCCTCTGGAACAAAACAGAGGGCACTTCCTGTTTTCGGCTGTGGCAAAGACATCCACCTGAGGATACCCCCAAAGCTGAAAAACAGGTTGGAGGAAGCACCAATGCAGTTCCCACTCGTGCGGGGAAGCTGCGCCCCTGCTGAGGGAGTCTGCTTTCAAGTTGAGGACCCCAGGGAGATGTGCAGCCTTCACGAAGATGTCGTAGTCCAGGCACTCCAACCACAGGTCCAGTGCCAATGCACAGAGCCGTCGAGAGACTGTCCCCCCCTGCCTGTTGATGTAGCACAGGGCAGTGATATTGTCTGTTAGCAGAGCAACAATCTTCCCCGCCACCAAGGGGCAGAAAGAGCGAAGAACAAAATGAACTGCCAGCAGTTCTAAATACTTTATGTTGCAGTGAGTCAATTTCAGAGGCCAAGGGTCCCCCACACACAGACCATCCATGTGGGCCTCCCAACCCCACAAAGATGCATCTGTTGTGATAGTCACAGAAGGTGCAGGGAGATGAAAGGGAGCTACCTGACAAATGTTGTGCTTTGATTTCCACCGTTGCAGAGTTTGAAGAGTCACAGGTGGAATGACAAACCTCTTTCGAGGTGAGTCTCTCAATGGTCGAAACTGACGATGAAACCAGAGTTGTAGGCCTCTCATCCTCAGCTTCGCAAAGAGTAGCACGCTTGTCGTTGCCACCAAGTGGGGCTGCGCTGTGCCCCACTTTCGATTTTGCAGAAGTTGCACAAGGTTGATAATGTCCACCGCTCTCTGCTGAGGCAGGAATGCACAATGCAGGTTCGTATCCAGCCAAGCCCCTATGAACTGAACTGTCCTCGATGGAGTAAGGTGTGATTTCTCCAAATTGACCTGCAGACCCAAGGTGTTGAGAAGACGAAGAGTGACGGCAATGTGGAATGACAGAGTCTCTTTCAACTCCGCCACAAGGAGCCAGTCATCAATGTATGGAAAGACGACTATCCCTTGAAGACGGAGATGGGCAGCCACAACGCTCATCATCTTCGTGAACACCCGAGGTGCAGTGGACAGGCCGAACGGAAGGGCTTTGAACTGGAAGTGTTGAGAACCTACTGCAAACCGAAGGAAACGTCTGAATGCAGGATGGATGCTGACATGGACGTATGCATCCTTGAGATCCAGAGTTGCCATCCAGTCCCCTTGGTTGATGAGGGACAGGATCATTTGCAGAGTGGACATTCTGAACTTCTGGTACAGAATAAATTTGTTTAGACTCCGAAGATCCATGATAGGTCTTAAACCCCCGTCCCGCTTGGGAACCAGGAAGTAACGAGAGTAGAAACCTCTCGTCCTGGCTTGTTTCTGTAGGAGGTTGTTCACCTCCGCCAGCAGAGGTGGGGAAGGGGGTATGGTAATTACCACGGATTGGTTCGGAATCTGAACAAAATCTATTTTGTAGCCTCCCGCTACGATGAAAAGTGCCCACCTGTTGGTAGTGATGGACTCCCAGGCCGACAGGAAGGGGCAGAGGCGGATAGAGAGAGAAGTGGGGACGATGACGCGTGCTACGAGAAAGTCAAAGGCCCTGCTTTTGAGGGTGCGTGCCCTTGGACTTGCCAGTGGTTTGAGCCGAAGCAAAACGATTTCTGTTGTTCCCCCTGTATGGGGACCTACTCTTAGGTTGATTCGAGTGAAGTCTCCATTGTTGATCCGGGGAGAACTTCTGGTACTGTTTCTTTGACCAAGGCTTGTGCCACTGCTTCTGCTTTGCAGCTCCAGATGACACCTGCACTCCCAGGTCCCCATACGACTTCAGATCCTCTGAAGGTGAGATAGGAAGATCCTCAGCCGTATGAGACACAGGCAAAGGCTCCAAAGCCTGATCCGACTCATTGGTACCACCCTCAGAGTCCGATGATGAAGACTCTCTGCGCAGGGAGTGTTCCGAAAGCACCGGCGTTGACTCTCTCACAGGCAACCGAATCAACCCCGACGATCGAGATTGGACTTCTTCCACCACCAATCCATCCATGCCTGTCGGGCGGAACGGAAATCGATGCCGATGGATGTCTTCTGGACTGCTGAGAGAGTCGTGACATGTGAGACGCCTCGGACTGCTGGTCTCAGTCTGCAAACTCCCGTGGAGGGTGCCATTGGTACGGTGGATAGGGATAGGCATATGGAGGCCATTGACGCTGTTCCCATGGTGGAAGCAATGGGAAGCGACGAGGTATCGCAGTCGGTTCTAGTTCTCCCCGACCTCTCGCCTGATCCATCGGCACCAACATCTCCACCTCCGAGACTGAGTCGCTTTCGCTACGCTGCCTGGACCCTGAGGAGTGGGAGCGCTGAGTCAGGTCGATCTCGTGCTCCGATGCCGATAGGCGTAGCTGCGAAGCACTGCCTCTCGACACCGAAGGGCTACGACGCGGGGACGCCAAGATCTTCCTCGGTGGAGCTGTCAATGCTGAAGCGTCGTGCGAAGGCGAAGGAGTGCGGGATGGTCTCTTCTTCCGCTTCTCCTTTGATTTCACCTTCGGTGCGGATGATCAGGTCCCCGAATCATCCCGACGCCTCTTAGCCGGGGTGTCCACAGACCTTCAGAAGGCTGTTTAGTGGAATGCCCGCACTCAACCGGCATCTCGGTACTGATCGGCGAAGCCTCAGCCGATATGACCGTCGGAGCCGCGGCCTCTCCCATCGGTACCGACGGGGCCAATGCCATCTTCTGAGGACGAAGTGTCGACTCGACTAGCGCCGCTGAAAGCCTCGCTGCTCGATTCTTCAGAGTTTGTCTAGAGAAACTCAGGCAGTGGGTGCAAGAATCCACACGGTGTTCCTTGCCCAGACAGAGAAGACAGAGGGAATGGCCGTCGGCGGGGGGGGGGGGGGGAATCTTTTTCCTACAGGAGCGGCACCTATTAAAAAAACTCCAGTGTCTTTCCATAGACGCCCAGGAAAAAACCCACCCAGGAAAGTCTCTGAGGGGAAAAACAGGGAAAAACTAAGCCCCGAAGGGCAAGTCCAATAAACTCTTTTTTTTTTAAACAACACTTAATATATAAACTACTAACTAACTAACTACACTAAGAAAACAACAAACGGGTTATATACAATAGGCAGAAGCAATCCAAAATTACTTTACCGACTGGGGACACGAAAGGAGATCCTCTCAGCGCAGCGGTCAGAAAGGAACTGGCGGGATCCTCGCTCTGGCGCTGGCGAGCATGCGCATTGGGACGCCTGCACATGCCCGTTGGCGCTGAGCGCGAAAAAATCCCGGGCTTTTTAGGTACTGATCGGCGCAGACGCTCTATCCCATGAGTGTGAAGCAGAGAGACCACGAAGAAGATCACACCCTGTCTGTAGCATGGCCTTTTATGCTGCCCTTCCAGGTCCCAAATTCCTCTGGTCAGATTTCCCTCCAAAACTGCTTTCACCGAATCAGGGGAGCACAGAAGGGATCCTGGGAAATGTAGGCCATGAGCCGCTTCTACACAGGCTTCTCTGTAGCCTGTAAGCCTCACTAGGCCTAGGATCATGACAGGGCTTTTTGCAATATGGGGATGGTACAGAGAGTGGTGACCTGCCCCTCAAGGGCTGGACTGAGTTCCTCGCAGAAGGCCTCAATGGCTGCCTGGTCCAGGTGGAACTGATCCAGGCAGACGCCATCTGCAAGTTGAAGGATGCTGATTTGCTCCTGGTAACACCGCACATGGCACCCCCTCCACCATCACTGCACTGACCAGACGTACAGAGCTGGGAGCAAGTGAATGTGGCACACTCCCAGCATCTGAGGAAGGGGCAGGAGGGGCTACTATCCTGGAGGTGCCAGGACAGAGCCAGCGGGGAAAGGGAGCAGTGATGAAGAAGGCAAAAGGGAATCAGAGGCAGCGTTTTCCCCCAGCAGACAGGCAGGGCCCAACCTACTAGCAGTGCACATGCCCCATCAGCCCCTAGTTGAAGACCTCCTGGACAGTGATGGCCATGCCATGGGAAACGGGAGCGGAACAGGCCGCGAGGATGCACAGCTTCCCATGGCTGGCCTGCCTGCCTCCACATTCCAATATAAATCAATAAACTGTGGTAAATTACTAAGAACTCATAAATATTTCTATTACAAACTTCAATAGTACAATTCAATGAAAGGTAAGTCCAATCAACACACAACGTTTGCAATTTCAAATGCTGTGATACATTATTATTATTATTAGTTTATTTCTATTCCGCCCCTTCCCTCTTTTGGGGGGCTCAGAGCGGAGGACAACAATTTAAATTAAAATCACAATAAAAAACAAATTCAACATTCAGTAAGTGCAGGAAGTTAGTTCAGCAAGGTGATATGAGCAGGATGGTATAGCTCCACAATACAGTGATGCAGTGGGCCGTAAAGGCATAGGGGGAGGCCAACCGATCTAACAGATGGATGCCTACTGCCTCATCTGAAGACCTGGCGGAACAGCTCGTTTTACAGGGCCTACAAAAGGCCAGTAGGCCAGGTAGGGTCTGGATCTCTATTGGGAGCTGATTCCACCAGGTCGGGGCCAGGACCGAGAAAGTCAGGGGACTGTCAGAAGATCCTGGGAGGCCAAACGAAGCGATCTCCAGGGCGTATATGGAAGGAGATGGTCCCATAGATATGTTGGGTCCAGGCCACGTAAGGCTTTAAAAGTCAAAAGGAACACCTTGAAATGGATCCCGTACTCTATAGGCAGCCAGTGCAGGTCATGGAGCGCCGGCCGTATGCTCACCCGTATAAGTGATGCAGTCAGCAGGCGAGTTGCCACATTCTGCACCCACTACAGTTTCCGTATCAGTTTCAGGGACAAGCCAGCATAGAGCGAGTTACAGTAATCCAGCCTGGAAGTGACCATTGCATGGATCACTGTAGCCTATCTTGGGAGGATAGGTATGGTGCTAGTTGCCTGATCTGCCATAGGTGGAAGAAGACAGACTGCGCAGCTGTTGTGACCTGGACCTCCATGGAAAGGGAGGCATCCAGAATCACTCCCAGACTTTTCACCTGCTGGGCCAGTACCAATGTGGCCCCGTCCAGGGCTGGGAGCTGGATGCACGATAATCCAATAAAGTGCTTGTGCAAAGTCTCTGGTCTTCTTTAAAGACTTAGAATATTAGTGCCAAAAATGGAATCTTGTACAGGACATCTCAGCCCACCTCCGACATAGCTTAAGAGGGGCAAAAAGCAGTCCACAACTGCCAAGTTCCAAACCACTTCAATACTTTAATCAAACACATCAAGCACAGATCATCTTCTGCTGCATGGCGGCAGATTAGATGCTGGCTTTGGGACAAGCCACCCAAAAGGAAATATCCACCCTGAAGCGGTGGAACAACTCCTTTGTCCCCACTTAGAAATGTATCCTTGCCCTCATGGCAAAAGGTGTCCCATATGAGCAGGCAGTGGAGGAGGGTCTGCAAGAAGTGGAGGTCATCATTTAGCCACTAATTCCCTGCTTCATTGTGGCTGGCCAGGTGACTCACTCTTACACACCCACAGAAATGCTGATTGCTACTCTGGGGTCAATCAGCAATTTTTCTGCAGGCCAATTTGGCAAGGGATCCTGGAGTTTTTGCCATCTTCTGGGCATGGAACAAGAGTCACTGGGAATGTATGTGCGCGTGGAGGGGGACATATTTGTGAAATTCCTCCATTGTGCGGGGGTGGGGGTTGGACTAGATGACCCTGGAGGTTCCTTTCAACTCTATGATTCTATGACCCATCAGGAGCGTCAGATTACTACAGTGCTGTGTGAAGGCTTCTGAGTACCGTGGATGGTGGTGAGTGCAGGGTATCCAGACAGGCATGCTGCCCGCCTCTGGTGGCCTCAGAGCTCCATCTACAGGATGCCAGCTTAAGGTGGTGTTGGGCTCATAGCTGTCACCCCTAGGGTGGACAGACCTACCTTGGCCTCCCATGGGGGGGGGGCGGGGAGAACTGTCAGATCCCAGTTGGAAGAATCCTGGAGATTCAGGGATGGGCCCTGGGAAGCACATGGACCTCCATGAGGAGCAGACCAAAGAAGTCCTCCCTCCCCAGCATCCTTTCCCACCCGTGACAATGATCTCTTCATTCTGGAGGGGAGCTGCAATTCCATGGGAACCCTGGGTCCCACCTAGAGGATGACAATCCAAGAAGCCCCCCTTCCCTGTCGGAGGCTTGCCATGGCGGCAGCTCTCTTTCTTTAAAAAAAAATCAAAAAGTTTAAAGTTCACATACATACTGGGGGAAAAGAAATACAGGACACAGCATCTCAAAATTCTTTCATAAGATAGCAGTGACAATATAGAATTAGTAACACTGCAAGATGAGTCCCTACAGTGCAGGGGGGTGGGGAGAGCAAACAAGAACTCTTCCTTATCTCCTATTTTGGAAATAATATGAGAAATCTATTGTCTAACTATATTCATGGCTACCCCTCTCCCAACTTCTCACTTTTCCTACAGGAAGAGGCATGTATCACAAATCTAGACATAGAGCCTTGATAATTCCATCAGGCCAAGTTGTTACAATATACTTCTGTATCTTTAGATGCCCTGGGCCATTTCTGCTTTTACATTATCATTTTAAGTTTGCTCAACCCTCCTTAGATTCCAATTCTTTACATGTTTCTTCACATGAAAGATCCAATGAATCTTGTTGGGTTCTTCCTCACAAATTGCAGAAAATCTCTCCAATATTTCCCTGAGCTGCTTCTTTCTCTGCGCTTTCTTCCCAGACTCCGATTTACAGTCACACTCCACTATGCTAGAGCTTTCAGGGCTCAGCTGTCCCTCTGGGACTTCCACAGAGATGCACTGGTCTTTACTTTGTAGAATAGGAGGCTTCTGAGAGAGCTTGCTGGTCTTTACTTGAGATGTTCTGCTGACAACCATTGGTTCCCCCTTTGATGCATCAACTTTGGTAAAATTGGAGCTAGCACCTTTGATGGGGTAGAGGTGGACAACAAGGTCATGAGAGAGCTGCAAACTGTTATCAATGTTGTGGATAGGGGAGGTTAAATCAGCCCTATAGGCTTATAGTTAGACAGTTGTCTTACAGGAAGAAATAAATTAAGAGGCTCAATTGAAGTATGAAGGAACTGAAGTTTCTCCAATGTAGAAAAAACGTTTGTTCCCCCAAAAGAGATATTCTTGGAGAGTTTGCAGGATATAGTTGTTCTATTTTATCTGGCATCTTGATCTTGCTTGAGCTGATATGCAATCTCTCGCCCACATTCTGGAGTAGGCTTGGGTCATTACCAATTGAGTTAAGAAGGGCTCCAGATTCAAGGCCATAAATCAGTGATTTCCTACTTGTACTTCCAGGAATTAATCTCTGAACAGTTTTATCTCTGAGGACTCAAGAGACAGGCTGGAAAACTGGGCTAAAACCAATAAAATGAATTTTAACGGGGATAAATGTAAAGTTCTGCAATTCCGTAGGAAAAAACCCGTGCATAGTTATAGGATGGGAGAGACTTGTCATAGCAGTAGTATGTGCGAAAAGGATCTAGGGGTCTTAGTGGATCATATGCTGAACAGGAGTCAACAGTGTGATGCAGTGGCTAAAAAGGCAAATGCAATTTTGGGCTGTAACAACAGAAGTATAGTGTTGAGATCACGTGATGTGATGGTATCGCTTTACTCTGCTCGGGTAAGACCTCGCCTGGAGTACTGTGTTCAGTTTTGGGCACCACATTTTAAGAAGGATATAGACAAGCTGGAATAGGTCCAGAGGAGGGCGACGAAGATGGTGAGGGGTCTGAAGGCCAAGTCCTATGAGGAACGGTTGAAGGAGCTGGGGATGTTTAGCCTGGAGAGGAGGCGGCTGAGAGGTGATGTGATCACCATCTTCAATTACCTGAAGGGCTGTCATATAGAGGATGGTGTGGAATTGTTTTCTGTGGCCCCAGAAGGTAGGACCAGAACCAATGGGTTGAAATTAAATCAGAAGAGTTTCCGGCTCAACATTAGGAAGAACTTCCTGCCAGAGCGATTCCTCAGTGGAACAGGCTTCCTCGGGAGGTGGTGGGCTCTCCTTCCTTGGAGGTTTTTAAACAGAGGCTAGATGGCCAACTGACAGCGATGAAAATCCTGTGAATTTGGGGTAGGTATTTGTGGGTTTCCTGCATTGTGCAAGAGGTTGGACTAGATGACCCTGGAGGTCCCTTCCAACTCTATGGTTCTATGACTCTGGTTGTTAAGATTTCAAAGGAGGATAAAAGCGTCTGCATTTTCAAAACTATTGAGGGAATTATTGGCTGGTTGACTGTTAGGAGAACTCCCAGAAGGTGTGTCTGGAGTCAATATGACGGATTTTTACATGCAGAAGTTTTCAAACAATTTTATTAGTAACACATGGTAATAAATTTTAATTTCTTACTTCATTAATAATTACTTTTTTTTTAATCTATCCCATAAATTACTTTCTACCCACTCTCCCCCCGTTACTTGACCCCCGCCAGTGTTATATACTTAAAAATATTAAAGGTACCCTTAATTAATAAGAACCAAAATTAATATCCTCCTCCCTCTTGTACTTAGTCATTATCAAAAATTGTCCAATGTCCTTTTATTTTCCACTCTTTTTCTACATATCTTCTGAACTTTTTCCACTCCATCTTAAATACTTCTAAATCATAGTCTCTTAAGGTCCTTGTTAACTTGTCAATTTCACTCTATGTCATAACTTTTACAATCCAATCCCATTTCTCTGGTATTTTTTCTTGCTTCCACAACTGCGCATACAATGTCCTAGCAAATGAGAGCAAGTACCACATTAAAGTTCTATCTTCTTTTGGAAATTTTTCCATTTGTAATCCCAACAGAAAAGTCTCTACAACTTTGTTAAATTCGTATCCCAAGATCTTAGAAATCTCTTGTTGAATCATCTGCCAGTACTTTTTCGCTCTTTCACAAGTCCACCACATATGGTAGAAAGAACCTTCATGTTTTTTACATTTCCAACATCTATCTAGCATCTTACTGTTCATCTTTGCCAACTTTTTAGGAATCATATATCATCTGTACATCATCTTAAAACAGTTTTCTTTAATACTGACATGTTGAGAGTTTCATAGAGTTCTTCCACAAATATTCCCATGTGTCCATTTGTATTTATTTACATTAATTGCCCACTTAATCATTTGAGATTTCACTACTTCATCTTCCGTAGACCATTTTAAAAGTAACATAGATTTTTGAAATTAATTTTTCATTATCTCCAAACAGAACTTTTTCCATTTCTGTTGTTCTCGTCTTATTCCTTCAGTTTTAACTTCGCTTTCCACCAAACTTTTTATTTGTTGCATTTGAAACCAATCATACTTATTATTCAACTCTTCAGCAGTTTTCAATTCTATTTTACCGCTTTGTATTTTTAATAATTGATTATATGACATCCCTTTTTCCTCTCTTGTCTCAGCTGTTATTCTTATTACTTCTGCTGGCACTATCTCTTTTCCTCCATTTGCGTAATTTATTCTCTACAAGCAGAAGTTGACTTAGGGAGTAGAGAATTGCTCTTTTATTTGTCCAATGCCCCCGGTTCACAAGATCATGATTAATAAATAATGCAATTTGATACTTTTGCAATCCGCAGCCGACCTTCTTCACTGTCCATTCCCCCTCCAGTGGGAAGCTGTATGTCCTGTGTTTTAAAGCCTGTGTCCTGTGTCCTTTTGAGCTGCCTCTCTCCACCCCCTAGCAGTGATGGGAACCAGACTCCTCCTCCTTGACTTGAGTTTCCCAATGGTCCACGCTGCCCTGCCTCTCATGCCACCCCTACCCTGCAACACCACAAAGGCATGCTGGGGCAGAATTGCCATGAATACTGCCATGCCAGCAGTGCTGTTGGGGCACCTTTCCCCCTGCTTGGCCACTACATAACTAACCCCTTAGAGAGCCAAGCTAGTGGCACAGTGGCTGGCTCAGGATTGTGCTGTAAATCAACCAGATTACACTGTAAAGGAACAAAAAACACATGACCAGGCGAGAAAACAGCAGTTTCACAACAGCACAAAAGGGAGTAGAGGAAGCAGGATGCATAATCTTTTTTGGCTTGTTGCTTCTCTGCTCCAAATCCACCAGCACAGGAAGAGTGATATGGAGAAATGACATGTGGAAAAAGGAACAAAGCAGTAGACAAGTGCACCCTTAAGACCAAGCAGACTTCATCAGACAAAATGGGAATGGCAAGCAGCAATACTTAATATAAGTGGGCAGTGTGAAATCATGGGTATGTTTTTAGCAGATTAAAAGAATCACAAATAGGGATCTGGGTTTGTTAGTGTAGGACAAAACAGGGTTAAAAAACATCGGAGCATGATAAGAAGCAGACTGCTGTCCTAGGTGCGGGTGCCATAAATCTAGGTAACATTCTGGCTTTGTTAGTTTAAATAGAAGGCATGGTTTCTCAAGAGATTATAACATCCATATAGTTTGCCATAAGATGGGTTGGTATATGCAATAAGACAAACAGCCAATCTCCCCCATTTGCGTATGTCAATACAAAAAGACAAAAAACAAAACAAAACCCCCCAAATATTCTGATACACTGTTCTAAAAGAGAAATACATTGGAACACTGTGGATGCACAGCTGCTAAAAACATTAATCTGCTAAAAACATTCCCATGATTCCACACTGCCCACTTATATTAAGTATTGCTGCTTGCCATTCCCGTTTTGTCTGATGAAGTCTGCTTAAGAGCATACGAAAGCTTACATTCTAAATAAAACTTAGTTGGTCTTAAAGGTGCACTTGTCTACTTCTTTGTTCTATTGCTTCAGACCAACACGGCTGCCTACTGGGATCTATCTATGTGGAAAAAGGGTTAAGCATTCCTTCCTCCTCTGCTCCTAATCACTTCATTCCTGAAGCTGGTTCATTAGATCCATATGTACAGACAGAATACATATATGAAAACATAAGACATAGCTCAAGTTACAGAAGAAGAAGAAACTTTCTAAAAACCACCCAAAAAGCTTGTTGTGTACTGCACTCACTAAATGCCACTTACTGGTGACCAAACTAGGATAAAGGGAACCAGTACATAACTGCTGAGCAGAAACTGTGGAGGGAGAAGGCCCTACCCTCCACACCCCGCTTGGAACATCAATATTTGAAGAACCGTCTCCTCCCACCATTTGTTCCTGTGCACTAACTGCAGTCATCAGGCAGCCATCTGCTGGCTATCCCACCACTTAGGGTGGCCCGTCTGGCATCGACCAGAGCCCAGCCTTTTTACTGTGGCTCCAGCTCTGTGGAATGGGCTGTCTGAAGTTGTGAGAGGGGACCCCTCCCTGGAGATATTCCGAAGGTGCTGCAAGACCTGCCTGTTTACTGGGAGATCGGAGAGGCTGTGCACAGCAGTCATCACTGAAGCAGGGGAGGGGGGAGGAATTCAGGGCTTGTTATTTTAACCTCAGTTTTAGCTGGGGATGTCTTAATTATTATTGCAAGCCACCTTGAACCAAGAGGAAAGGTGGGATATGTTTTCATAAATAACTAAATTACAAATAAGAGATGCAGTGCATCCCCTCCTCCAAAAGGATCACAACTAGAAAAGAAGCCAATCTCTCTTGGGGAAGGATTTCATGTCCTCAAATATGGCAGTAAGATCCTGAGTATGAAGCAGAAAACATAAATGACCTCAAAAGGAAATTTTAATGGTGCTTTAGTGCAAACTAATCACCTTCAATACCCTTTCTCGATTTGGGAAACTGCCTTCAGCATCACAACAAACGTTACATTATAAATACTGCTATTAATTTTTAAAAAGTACTCTGGTTTATCCAAGTTCCAGCAAAACTTGTCATACACTTAAGCCAAAGTATCTAAAACCGTGCTTATCCTAGGCCCAGCACAACCTGTCACACACTTAAGCCAAAGTATTTAAAACCCTGTTTACCCTAGGCCCAGCAAAACTTGTCATACACTTAAGCTGAAGTATCTAAAAGTGTAGCCCCCAATTTTTTTCCTTACCTAGAAGATAGAGGTCCCAGTGGAGTTCTAAAGCAAGGTACTCCCCTTGGCCGTCTTTTTCTAAAAGCCTGTTCTATCAGTTTGCTTTCAGAGGCCGGGTCTATCCTCCAGAAGGACCCTTTGCCTGGTTCTTCCTGGGAACGTGGTACTTTGATGAAATAACGATTCAGAGAGAGGTTGTGACGTATTGAATTCTATGGGATGTAAGAAATAATATAGCAATTATTAGTCTCTTTCGCACCAAACTAGAATGACCTCTTATGAGATCAGACTCCAGTTAGCACAGGCTCATTTGACAATATAGGCCAATCATATCATATTTTCCGGGGGGGGGGGGGGATATATAAGTGTACAAAAAACCAAACCAAACCAAAAAAATATTGCCCCGCGAACATGCATTGCCGTCATGTCTCAACATTTCAGCACGCATAGACACTTTTAGGTCTAGATTTCATTCCTGCTCCAATTATCTCTTGGTTAGAATACTTCAAAATGTTGTCTCCCTTCCCCTTTGCCCCCCAGATTTATATGACAGAACAACATTCATCTTGCTCAGTGTTTTCACCACCATTAAACCTTCTCCTCTTCACTAAAGGCATCTATTCCTATATATACTTTCAAAGTCCTGCTTTATTGTTAATTTCATATTACAATCCTGGCACAGATGTACTGATGCCTTTGTATTTTTTTTTTCAGAATCAAAAATAAAAAGAGGTTCTTACTGACTAAACTTCTAGTATAATTACCAGAGAAAAAACCTGAAACTACAGACAATATCTGCTACAGGAATTAACACAGAGATGTAAAACATGTGGCCTGGGGGTCAAATAAGGCCCCCGGAGGGCTCCTATCAGGCCCCCGAGCAACTGGCTGTCATCTGCTTATTTCTCTCTATCTCTTGCTTCCTTCTGCATAACAGCTTGCTTTGCAAGGCTTGTTCAATCGCACAGCAGCTACAGAGCAAAACCTCTATTTTCTCCATTGGCTGAGGCTTCCCCCTTGGGGAGGAAGGCGGGAAGGCAGAGCTTGCTTTTCCAGGCTCTCAATCACACAGCAGAGCTACTGAGTCAAGTCTCTCTTCCTTCCCCCTCCTGGTCCCCTGGGGAAGGAAGGAAGGAAGGAAGGAAGGAAGGAAGGAAGGAAGGAAGGAAGGAAGGAAGGAAGGAAGGAAGGGAGGGAGGGAGGGAGGGAGGGAGGGAGGGAGGGAGGGAGAGCTTTCTTTGCCCAGTTCCCTGAATCCTATGGGAGAGATACAAAGAAAGCACCTTTAATACCAACTATATGTATCATATATATATATAGTATATCATATATATAACATATCTCTGCTACCTAATCTTAAACAGATATACACATGGCCTGGCCCGACATGACCCAGCCCAACAAATCCTCATTTATATCAGATCTGGCCCTCATAACAAATAAGTTCGACACCCGTTTTAACATCAGTATGAAAGAACAACCACTTAGTAGTGGGGAATTATTCACTGAAATGTTCTTTCCCACAGTTTTTTCTTGCCTGCCAGAAATGCCTCATTTCTTCCCCCATCCCTGCATCCCTTTACTCTGGCTGTGAAGTTCTATTTTCTGAAACATTCCAGTTTACAGGCTACATTTAAGAGGTCACAAAACATTCAACTGGTTTTACTGTATAAGGAGCAAAACTGTTTAGATGGAAGTTAGCACAGAGCTTTTTATCCATACATAGTGCAGATAGTTCTGCTTAATCTTCATTGTGATGCAACTTATTCATCTACTAAATATCTAGCACTTTATTACTTCCTGTTCACACTTCTTTCCCCATTATCTGCAGCCACCACCACCATTTTGTACAAGTTATGGAGGTCATTCTTTTGTGAAGTTACTAACACTTTACAGGGGTGGGGAACCTTTTTTCTGCCAAGGGCCATTTGGATATTTATAACATCATGTGGGCCATACAAAATTATCAACTTAAAAAACAGAACTCCACTAAGGGAGAACGATTCAGGCCAGCAAAATTAATGCAAATAATAGTTTTTCTATTTGAAGTCATGTGGGAGGAACTTAATTTGGCAAGCCCCGGCCTGCCGCCCGAGGCAAATGCCTATTTATAGAAAAAACCCAGCAAGGATTCATTAGCATATTATACCACACCCCCTAATATTAGCATATTAACTCATTAGCATATCAGGTCACACACTCAGCTTATTAGGCCACACCATCTGGGATAATCAAGTCCAAGTTGAACTGGTGGTAGCTGGCTCCCAGCCTCCACACCTGCCACCCCTCTCTTCCTCCCTTCAAGCAGAAACTGCAGCTGCTCCCACTGGACCTTTAAAGGCATCCACATACCCCAGCAGGAGACTTTCACAACGTTCACCACTCAGGCTCCACAGAGAGAGGGGGGAAGAAATGGAAAGAAAGAAATTAAGGGAAGAAAGGGGAAGAAAGGGAAATAAAGAAATGAGGGGACGAAAGGGAAAGAAATGGAAATAAAGAAAGGGAGGAAAGAAATTGAAAGAAAGGGAAATAAAGAAATGGGGGAAAGAAAAAAAATAAACAGAAATAAAAAAGGGGGAAGATATGGGGGGAAAGAAATAAAGAAATGGGGGGATGAAATGGAAAGAAAGGGAAATAAAGAAACGAGGGGGAAACTTGCCTGAATTGTGACAGGGACTCTTCCAGGCCCTGCAGAGATCCTGGCCAGCCAGACAGCCAGGCCCTGGGGAGGCTGCTGTGCAGTGCAGCTGGCCCCCTCAATCCCTGCTGGCCCTGGGGAGGCCACCATACAGTACGGCTGGGCCCCATGATCCCTGCTGGTCAGCTGGCCCTTGGGGAGGCCACAGCCCGACCCAGCAATCCCCACGGGCCAGACCAAGTGATCTTGCAAGCTGAAAACATCCCGCGGGCCAGACATTCCCCACCCCTGCTGTAAAGAGTAACATTTGTTTAGCTGAAAGATTCCAGGGGGAAAGATCAGTTCTATGCAGTGACAATAGTGATATTTGATTCTAAAAGAATATCTAAAACCTATTTTACAAGCAATGCAATATAACTGTAACGGGAGAGGGGAGAGGAGGGGAGGAGGCTTCTTCAGGTACTCTACCATGGTTTTTTGAACATCTGTTTAAAACAATTACCTGCCAGCCCTTATCTGCTGTTCTGTAGTAAGGATAGTTTTTAGTTATGTGCATATAAATTCCATTTAGTGTGAGTTGCTTATCAGGTGCCATTGTAATTGCTTGTACGATTAGTTGTGCATAGGAATAAGGGGGCTTTGAGTCATCCTATTTAAAAAAAAGAGAGAGAGATTACATTATTTGCATAATAAAAGTTCTCCTCAACATCAATTGTGCATTGTAACAATTAAGTGAAGCCTTCCATTCCTGCTAAGCCATAAGATCATAAGAGTCATCTTGGATCACACCAATGGCCCATCCAGTCCGTCACACTAATGGCACTAAAAAACCAGCTGCCATCAGGAGATCCACCAGTGGGGCCAAGACACTAGAAGCCCTCCAAGCACCAAGAATACAGAGCATCACTACTTCAGACAGAACGTTCCAACAATACGCTGTGGCTAATAACCACTGATGGACCTCTGCTCCATATGTTTATCCGATCCCCTCTTGAAGCTGGCTATACTTGTGCTGCCATTACCTCCTGTGGTAGTGTTAATCACCCTTTGGGTGAAGAAGTACTCCCTTTTATCCATTTTAACCCGACTGCTCAGCAATTTCATTGAGTCTCCACGAGTTCTTGTATTGTGAGAAAGGAAGAAAAATACTTCTTTCTCTACCTTCTTTATCCCATGCATAATCTTGTAAACGTCTATCATGTCACCCCTCAGTTGATGTTTCTCCAAGCTAAAGAGTGTTCCAACCCTTGAATCATTCTAGTTGTCCTTTTCTGGACTTTTTCCAATGTTATCATATCTTTTTTGCGGTGCGGTGACCAGAACTGTACACAGTACTTCAAATGAGGCCGCATCATTGATTTATACCAGGGGTCCTCAAACTTTTTAAATAGAGGGCCAGTTCACTGTCCCTCAGACTGTTGGAGGGCTGGACTGCCATTACTGTACAAGGCCGCGGGCCGTCATTTCTCTGTCTTCTGCATCTCTCTCCCTTCCCCTCACCTCACCTCGGTATCACCTCACACTCTGTCTCCGCCGCCTCAGCCCAGTGCCGGAAGTGTGCATTGCTAACGCGAGTTTAGGTCGAATGTCACTTCCGGTTTGATTTTGCCATAACCCGGCGGGCCGCATAAACGTCCTCAGTGGGCCGCATCTGGCCCACGGGCCGTAGTTTGAGGACCCCTGATTTATACAGAGGCATTATGATACCAGCTGATTTGTTTTCTTATCCCCAGCAAAGTGTTGGCCTTTTTTATTGCAGTCGCACACTGTCTTGAAATTTTCAGTGAGTTATCTACCACGACTCCAAGATCTCTCTCTTGGTCAGTCTCCACCAGTTCGGACCTCATTAATGTGTATTTATAGTTAGGATTTTGGCCCCAATGCACATTACTTTGCACTTGGCCATGTTGAACCTCATTCGCCACATTGACGCCCACTTGCCCAGTCTTGACAGATTCCTTTGAAATGCCTCACAATCCTCCTTGGTTCTCACCACTCTGAACAATTTAGTGTCATCTGTAAACTTAGCCACTCTGCTGCTTACTCACAACTCCCAATCATAAATGAACAATTTAAAAAGCATCAGACCCAGTATTGAACCCTTTGGTACTCCATTGCTTACCACTCTCCACTGTGAAAATTGCCCATTTATACTCATTCTGTTTCCCAGATTTTCATCCACAAGAGAACTTGTCCTTTTACCCCATGACAATTGAGCTTACTTAGGAGCCTTTGATGAGGGAGCTTTCTGGAAGTCAAGGTAAACAACATCTATTGGGTCCCCCTGGTCTACATGTTTGCTCACACCCTCAAAGAACTCTTAACAGGTTAGTGAGACAAGATCTTCCCTTACTGAACCCATGCTGAGTCTTCCTCAATAGCTTTTGTTCATCAATGTGCCTACTAATTCTCTTTAATAATGGTTTCCACCAACTTATCTGGTATTGATGTTAGACTGGCTGGCCTGTAATTTCCTGGATCTCCTCTGGAACCTTTTTTAAAGATTGGGGTGGCATGAGCTACCTTCCAGTCCTCAGGAATAGAGGCAGATTTTAATGAAAGATTACATATTTTTGTAAGCAGATTCACAAGTTCACCTTTGAGTTCTTTCAGATTTGTCACAGCCTATGTTCCCATTTATTAACTTCACTGGGACTAGCTTTCCAACACTTAAAGGAATCCTTCTTACATTTTACAGCTTCCATTACTTTGTTTGTTAACCATGCAGGTCTTTTTCTATACCTATTTGTATCTTTCCTAATCTGTGGTATATATTTTATCTGAGTCTCTAGGACTGTAGTTTTAATAGTCTTGAAGCTCCCCCAATGGTTTTGACTCTTTTAATCTTTTCTTTCAGTTTCCTCTTCACATGCCCCCTCATCTCAGAGAAATTACCCCTTTTAAAAGTGGTTGTGTTGGTCTTTTTGGGCAACTCCCTATTTATAAAATGGTGAAATCAACATTATGGTCACTGTTCCCAAGTGGTGCAATAACTCTTACATCTCTTACCAGGTCTTGGGCATTACTTAGGACCAAGTCCAGGATCGCCTCTCTCCTGGTAGGTTCTATGACCATCTGCTCCATAGCACAGTCATTGAGAGTGTCTAGAAACACAATCTCTTTCACTCAACTTGAACACATATTGACCCAATCAACGTGTGGGTAGTTAAAACCACCTATTACGACAGTTTTTTCATCTAGCTGCTATCTTTAATTCTTCCATCATTTTGCAGTTATCCTCTATCTTCTGATCTGGTGGGCAATAGCAAGCTCCTGCAGTTAAGCTTCCTTTTGGGCCGACTATTTCAGCCCATAGCATTTCCAGAAGCGAATCTAATTCACTTACCATCTTAATCTTACTGGACTGTATACCCTCTCTGACATACAGAGCCACCCCACCTCCAACCCTTCCCTCCCTATCCTTATGATATATTTATAATATCCAGGGATATGCAGGGATTATCCTCATCCCACCAAGTTTCTGAAATGCCCACAATGTCTATGTTTTGCTCCAACACTAAACATTCCGACTCCCCGATTTCACCTAGCACACTTCTAGCATTTGTGTATAAACATCTATAATTTCTCAAGCACATTAGACCCGCAACCTTCCTCCTGCTGCCTGAAACCTTGCCAGAGAGAGATAGCAGCACTTCCATGTAAGACGTCTACAGACCGTTTCTTAAAGATATACACTCACAATAATTGAAAAATTTAGACATTATTTCTATCACATCACAATATATACTTCATACAAAACAGAACCAAAATGATGAGAAAGGGACAATTCACAATTTCGACAGGTAAGTAACTTGGAACCATTTGGGAGCAGTAAGTGTTGGATCATTTGAAGTGCCCTGTCGTGATTGAAAGCTTAGATAAAGCTCTGGTGAAAATGAAGTAAGAATATTCCAGGACCACTTGTTTAGCTATGATTTAGAGCCTTGAAAATTATACTCCACGTAGGAGAATCGGCCTTCAATTTGAAGTCTGTCTGTTTGCTGCGTTCTTCAGCCAGTCTTGCTTGTTGTTCAGCCCATGGGAATTGTGGATGTTCACCAAGAAAAGAAAGACTTAACTGTTGAAATTGTGAACTGTCCCTTTCTCATTGTTTTGGTTCTGTTTTATATGTATATTGTGATGTGATAGAAATAATTATTATAAGTTTTTCAATTATTGTGAGTGTATATCTTTAAGAAATGGTCTGTTTTACACGGAAGCGCTGCTTCTTTCCCCGTCGTTTCTATCTGTTAGCCTCACCCTTGTTGCACATTGAAACCCTGCCAGGCAGTACCTATCGTCTGTCACTGTCGCAGTGGACAATGCTAATCCCCTGCCCTGTAGGAAAGCAACAACTAACCATTCGTCTCTTGGAGATATTTCATCTCCTGTTGGCTTTTCCCAAGATTCAGTTTAAAAACTGCTCTGCCACCTTTTTGATTTTAAGCACCAGCAGCCTCTGGGTCTCTCTCGGGAAAAGTGGTGACTGTCCCTTTTGTACAGCTTCCACTTGTTCCAAAAAGCATCCCAGTGCCTAACAAACTTATACCCTTCCTCCCTACAACATCCCTTGAACCCTTCCTCCCATCCATGCATTGAGACTCCAAATTGGTGCCTGTCTCTCCGGGCCTGCACGTGGAACAGGTAGCACTTCTGAGAAGGCCACCCTGAAGGTTCTGGCCTTGGGCCTCCTGCCTAGCAGCCTAAATTCTTCCTCCAGGACCTCACGACTGCATTTCCCCACATCGTTGATGCAAACATTCAAACTGGCTCTTCCCCAGCACTGTCTATCAGCCTACCTAGAACACGTGTAATGTCCATTGCACCAGGCAGACAAGTCACCATACAGTCAATACAAGGGTTTGCCACCCAGTTGTTTACCTACCTAAGGATCAAATTTCCAACTACCAAGAGCCCCCCTCTCTCCCTGCCCAGGGATGGTTCCTTGGTGCGAAAGGATACCTGTTTGTTCACCAACTGAAGAAGAGGTCCCTTCTGAGGGCACATTCCCCTTATCCTCAGCACGATGCCCTCTCAACCCTCATGCTCCCTGACAGTGGCAAGGCTGCCATTTTCAGAGTGGGACACATCTAACAAGTCCCTGAGACTCTTTTCCATGTGCCTGACTGTCTCTGCTTCTCCACCTCAGCCTCAAGGGTGTGAACTTGTTCCCTGAGAACCAAGAGCTCCTTGCACCGAGCACACACCCAAGATTTCTGTCCAGCAGGCAGATAGTTGTTCATGTGACACTCAGTGCAAAACAATGGATAGACCCAATCCCCTGCTGGCATTCTGCCTTCATAATTGCTTTTTTAATTTATTATTTTTAAAGAAATAAATATATACAATCCCCCTTTTAATACCCTTCATGTTTATGTGGCTCTCCTTGTGGAAAGTCTACTTACCTTATTGGGCACACAAGGAGACTAAGGGCCTGGCTTCTTGGTCTTTTTTCAGAGCCCCTAGGCCAACACCCCTTTAGCTCTCGCTCTTTGGCTTGAGCCAAAGGCTCGTGTCTCTGGCAAGGTGCAGCCTGACAAATGCAAAGAGGGTGGGGCCAGCAATCAGCCCCAGACTACATAGACACTTCCAATCAGCAACAATCATCTGGTACAATTAGCTACATTCAGCTACAGCCCAGGCAAAACAGACAATACAAACAGTAGTTCTTCCCACCCAGCAACCACACAAACTCACCCTCTCCTTGCACACAGCAGCATTCAGCTAATTCTCCTCAGCTGTTAAGAAAAGGCAGTTAAGAAAAGGCAAAGACTCACCCCTTCAGTAGCACCCTTTCCTGCTCTCTCTCACATTTTTCAAAAAATAAATTTCCATTATAATACTGGATACATCACAGATTTATTGCGTAGCCTGGATTCTAGTAAAAATTTTACCTTTGGGCTATCTCCCCCTGATGCTTCTTTGTCATTTTCTGACTGTGAATTGTCAGCCATTAGATGCAGGTCCGATGGTATTACACGACCCATTTTGTACCCTGAAGAACCTGCACCACGGGGGCTAGATGGGCAAGAATTTGCAGCACTGTGGAACAGAACCAGAGAAACTTGCTGTTCTATTACAGCATACATCACCATCACATTGTACATCAAACAGCACTTGTTAGAAAAAATTCCAAATTCAACAGCATACAATTAAAATATCCACAACGACTTCCAGTGTAACTTTTGTACAACAAAATCATTCAGTGTTTTGATCTTTCAGCATAGCTGAAATATCCTCGCACATGGATGTTCCCCTCTTTCTTCCAAAGAGAATTATTAGCTAATCTCTGGACTATACTGTATCACCTTTGTGTGGAAAGATCTGCACTGGTTACCCATCTATTTCCTGGCATAATTCAAAGTGCTGGATCTTACTCTGAAGACTTTTGGGGCCAGGACATAAGGACCGTCTCCTCTCATATTATCCAGCCTGCTGGTAAAGATCTGACTCTCAAGCCCTGCTTTGAGGTAAGGCAGGTGGCAAGTTTTCTGATGGCACCTTGTCTCTAGGACACTGTCTCCCATGAGGCTCACCCAACACCTACTTTAATTTCTTTATATGCCAGGTCAAAATACATCTTTTATGCAGGCTTTTAATTAGGGCTTGTATCTTACCCGCAATATTAACATCCAATTTTGCTTTATAGATAGCTTTTAAGCTGTTTATGTCCAACGGCTGGTTTACTGCAACATAGTTTTAACTGTAAGCCGCCTTAAATAGGATGCTGAAGAGGTGGCAGAGAAATATACTAAAACAAATAATAAATATTATGTCCACTGACTGAAACTACTCTAAAAACTTCCATATAAAAAAAATGTTAGAACACACTTCCATTAAAGTCTGTTTTCTTCAAAACGTGGTAATATTTCTGGGGACGGTGCCTTGAGCCAATGTAGAAAGCACTGTTCTACATCAAAATTTACAACAGAATGGGGTAAGAGTTAGGAGTGAGGAAAAGTGGAACAACTGACCTTATGAATTAAAAAGTAGATAAAGCTCAGTCTGTTTTAAGCAGCAAAAAACTGGCTCATTTGATTTGGCCGGCTGAGGAAGCTTAAACAAATTAGGGAACCAAAAGACTATTTGCTGAATCAGTTCTGTATACTACAACAAAACACTTGGAATAAGATCTAGAGATTGAAAGTGCTGCCTCACTGAAGAGATACTTGTATTCCAGACAAGAAGCCAAAAGGAAGGTGGGGGCAAATAAAAACTTGAGTGAGGCAACGTTAAGGGGAGTGGAGTGAGGCAACATTAAGGACCAATGTAGATAATGGTGAATGGCATGTTGAAAGAGGTATGATACCACATAGAATATATACATGGTCTCATGCACTCTTATAACTAAGAGACCTTTCTCAAAATCAAGAAGGAACAAACAGTTCAAAACAAAATATTTGGATCTATGATGGAACTTTAAAATGCAAGGTAGTAAAACTGGGAATAGACTGGTTGGGTAGACATATGCAAGCAGAAGGCTGCAGCTGATCCTGAAAATGAAAGAAGTCTTTGCAAAACCCCCGAGAAGCTCTCAAAGGGTAAAACACAGGTTGAATAGGAAGGGAAGGAAATTCTATATACTCATTTTAATTGCCTTGTGTGCATCTTCTTTCATAGCAGCATGACTATTAAGAATCAGGGCTTCCAGGTTGTAAATGATTTGACTTATCAAACATGGGTGTGCTTTTTGCAGTATGTTTTATTTTGATGTTGCAATTTGGGTTCAACACATAAGCTGACTTTAGTGGAATAAGTACTGGTAATACAGGCAGAAATTGACACTAATGTTGTATTCCACTGCAATTAATTAATACACTGACTACAAGGACGCCAAATGTGTTTAATAGGGCATATGACTGCATCCCTAGAAAAGCTAGGATTTGTTTAAAAGATCTAGAGATACAGGTATCAGGGGAGTCACCAATGCTGTACACATTATTAACAAAAGGGTAGCCTTAAATTCTTTTCAGTTAAAAAGCTAGGATAGTAAGAGCCACAGATCAATCCTGAAAGCCTATTTAAAAAAAGACAAGTTATCCAAGTAACAGACACAAAGGATGTTTTTATACTATGCACTGAATGATGACAAACTCAGCTACAATGGCTTTGAGGCCAAATAAATTGTAATGCTGCTGATGCTAAGTCTATGTAGCTGAAAAGAATGAAGGCTGAAGTTTGTACCCTGCTCCTTATCAGTAACATAATGGATCAGGATATGAACAATGAACTCCTAACCAATTTAACATCAGGCAAGATTATATAGTAAAAACGTTGTTCTATGGCAATTAACTGGCTTCGCACAGAGGGAGAACTTCTCCCTCTCAGTCAATTCCCACTGCTCCGACTACTCCTGATGCCTCCCAGCCACTGCTGGGCTTCTCTGACAGGCAGCGTCATCCTTGGGAATCTCCTTCTCCCTCAGCCTGCTTTAAGCTCTTGGGAGCCAGTTCTATCAGAGGACTTTTGGATCGCTGGTCTGGTTGCCTGCCTGCTGCACAGGATAGCTCTGTAGCTCAGGGAAAAGAAGAGGGCACCAGGTATGGGGACAGTCAGATGGCATTCCCAATGGGGCTGGGCTTGGCTGCTGTGGATAGGATGCAAGGCATAGCAATAAGTATCTAACAGATGTGATTGCCAGCAGTCTCAGTTCCCCATGACTGCAGGATAACAAAGCTTTTACTATACAGATAGTTAACCTGTCCATAGCATGAACTGGATCGAAAGGATCATGAGAAACACACTGTTTGTATGATGGCTCTCCCACTCCACTCCTACCCCCCACTCACTGTGCTCCTGGGGGGCTGAAGAATACAGTAAGAGGAAATTGGAAAAATTATGCTTTTCTCTTCTGTGGGTGGAAGGCATCTTCAGATGCAACTGCATATTTTTAGCAGAGCTGGATCACTTGTACATAAAGCCTATCAAAATCAAGTTAAAGTTTTCAGTTCAAAGTTACCAATTTGAAATACTGTTCAAAATGTTGGAGTTAAAGCTTCTGAAATGTACTGCAACAACTTTATAAAAGGGAAAAATTATGAAGTTATTTACCAAGCTAAACAGCTAGATAACAAATGTGAAGTTCTCAAAACATCACTGTTAACCTTACGAGGTTAATGAAACTTTTTTCTGATTTAGTAATAAACCTGCAGTGTTTTAAAGCCTGTTTTAAGGGCTCTCCGTCACACAACTCCTTTGCAAGGTTATAAAACTGGTGGCAGCCATTCCTCTTTAAAAGAATTAAAGATGAGAGAGTGTGGCCAGAGTTTGTTTATTCTCTTGTTCCATTTGCTCTCTGGTTTTCAACAACAACAAAAAAGGGTGGTCAGTAAGGCTGTTGCCCAATTAAAAGAATTCTTTGTATGAGTTTTAATAATATAGTTTTAACTGTATACAACTAAAACAACAGTTCTGAAAGAACAAACATACTATTTTTGAAGACATCAAGATGTTGCACAAGACAGCAAGAACAAGGCATCCCTCCCTAGAAGAGCAGGTGATGCCTCTTTGCCATTGACAGCAGGAGGCTACAGTTTCAAAGTACTTACTTTAAATATCTGTGGGGGGGGGGGTTAATGTTCCCCAGTGCTTGGAAGAACTTTTTTGGTTGACCGAAATAAATTCAGTCAAGTTACAGAGATTCAATAACATGCAGTTCCATTCACAACTAGCACTGAGAAAAAAGCTTTCAGGAAGAACTGTAAACATCTGACTTATATACAAGTAAGAAATTGTAACTAATTAGTTTTATGGCTCAGACAGAAGAAGTTCAGTAGCCTTAAGTGCTTTGAGCCCCTTTTGGGAGATAAAGTGGAGTATAAATACTTACATGAAGTAAAAATGCAATGGAAAAAATAGTATCTCTAAATCATTCTCTGCTTTATTCATATAAGCCTACAGGATAATATGCAGTAGTTCCGCTCACTTCTCCCAGGAGAGAGCTGCATATGGTTACAGTTGCTTCTCTTGGGATATGCTGTTTATCTTTTGTTCAGGTAGGAAGGGACACTGATAAAATGGTAGAATGTTCTGATACCAAGAATCACAAATGCAGTTTAAAAAAAAACAAAAAAACCACCAGAAAATGCTGGGTATGCTTGCCCCAGTAATTAATTCTGCAATTTTATTACTGTATTAAAATTTCCAATAGTTGATTAAAAATGCACAAAAGGGTAATTTAAAGAAAAACTCCAGAGCACTGTAAGGTTTATTTTCCTTCCTAATGTCATTCTGTGCACCAGTCCAGAGCGTTCTCAGAAATGGCTTTACAGTGGGGGTGGGCCAACTACAAAAGAAAGGAGCAGAGCTAAAAGACTGCAAGACTCTCTCATCTCTAATTCTTTTAGAAAGTAATAACTACCACCGGTTTTATAACCTTGCAAAGGAGTTGTGTGACAGAGAGCCCTTAAAATAGGCTTCAAAATGCTGCACTATAAGAATACCAGAAGGGGAAGAGTTAAATCTCCTCAAGAATGGAGAATTTTAAGTAACAGGCTACTCCAAGCACCCTAATTGGTCAGGTCCTTCTGTTGAACATATGCTCTGAGGAAGAATTCACTTAAAGAACGGAAAGTGTCTGAGTCTCAGCCTATGCTGAAAGCAGTTTTACACAAACACAAGAACTGGGAATGAGATCTGGCACATGGATCCCCTGCTATCTGAGACATGGCACAAGCTTTACAAGCACCTTTGTGAATACCCTCAGTGCTGTGGCCAGCCTGAAGGGCAAAGCTTTGAACTGGAAATGAGAGCCATCCACACAAAAATGGAGAAATCTGTGATGTAGGAGAAGGATTGGAACATGCAGATAGGCCTCTGTCAGATCCAGAGATGCCAGGAAATATTGTAGTTGAAGGGCTTCTATAATGGTCTTGATAGATTCCATCCGGAAATGTTGGAGTTTGATGGCCCTGTTCAGAAACCTCAAGTCCAAAATCACCCTCCAATCCCTATTTTTCTTGGGGATCATAAAGAAGATGGAATAAACACCTTGATATCTCTGCTTCCAAGATACTGGCTCTATTGCAGCAATTTTCAGAAGATGACAAACTGCCTTGAATGTGATGTCCCTCTTGACTGGGTTTGAGCGTAGGGGTGAAACTAGAAAATGAACCAGGGGTGTTCTTTTGAATTCTATCACGTAACCCCAGGTGATGATTTCTAATTTCCAGGAATCAGCTTGTGAAGCTACCCATGCCGAATCGAAGTGAACAAGGTGGCTCCTCACTGGCAAGGCTTTGTACCTCTGTTCTGTTTGTTGAGTCGGTACTGCTGTCTCTGGAATCGGGTGCTGGAGAAATTCTTCAAAAAGGACTGTTTGGATTGCCCCCATGAAGATTTCCTAGAATCCTGACTGGATCGGGAGGTGTTGGCGGAGGCATGAAAGGAACCAGATCCGAAGCCCCTCCTGTTAGAACTCTGAATGTTCTTGGGCATGGCCTTCTTCTTGCCCCAAATCTCTACCATAATCTTGTCCAAGGACTCTCCAAACAACTTCTTACCTTGAAAAGGGTAGGAGGATACAATAGAAGAGTGAAGGTCTTCTGGCCAGGCGCGGAGCCAAATGCCTCTTCTAGTGACCGTGGCCAAAGCCATTGCTCTGGTGCAGAAGGTAAGGATGACCAGAGAGGTGTCTGCAGAGAATTCAGCCATTCTCAGGAGTCTGTTGGTGCCTTCTTATTAGCATCTGGCAACAGCTGAATGAAATGTTTCATCCATAGCTGCTCTGGATACGATGGAATTTGTGGCTGCTGCCTTGATAGTCATGGCTGTGGCCTCATGGTTCCTTTTTAGGGGTAGGTCGATCTTCCTATCCCTAATGTCACGAATGTCCATCTTTGGATAGGAGCCCCTGCGATTGTAGAACTGTAGCTGGGTCTTCAACCAATGGCACCTGTAGCATCTCATTAGCAAAGGTGGTAAGGCATACAACTTTTTAAAAAAGTTAGGGTATTGCCAATTGGAATTTGGCTTGGCCCATTCAGGTTTAATTGGCATTCAAAGAACTCAGGAAAAGGGAACACCTTGTCAAAGGAATGGTAACACTGGAAAATTCAGTATTCCCCTTCAGTATTCAGTATTCCTGGGGCTGGTGAGCAGACTAGTGATCTCCTGCTTTTCAGTAGTGTCATAGAGATCTAATGCTGCTAAAACCTTTGCCAGAAGGGGCTGGTATTCCTCTGCCTTAAAAAAGCATACCGAGGGTTCTGGCACTGTGACATTCTCAATTTCTTCATCAAAAATGGGCTTTCCCTTCTCCCTGTCCCCCCTCTGGGACCCCAAGGACTGGTCCCTATCCAAGGACCCCTCTCTGTGTAGCCAATCGTTTGCCACCTTCTTTGTTTGAGCCTTGGTGAGCCAAGCGCTATCTCTGGGTCTCTTAGGGGACAGGGACCTGGAGGAGGAATGGGAACTAGGAGCATAATAACCAGCTGTTCCCCTGTGGCAGGCCAACATAAAGACAGGTTGCTTACCTGTAACTGTAGATCATCGAGTGGTCATCTATGCATTCACACTCATGGGATAGAGCGCCCGCGCCAATCCCCAAATCGGTACCTAAAAAGCCCGGGATTTTTTAGCACTCGGCACCAGTGGGCATGCGCAGGCGTCTCAGTACGCATGCTCACCAGAGCCAGTGCGAGGATCCCGCCAGTTCCTTCCTGACCACTGGAAGCCCCTACCATCGGGAGACCATCAGCAGTGGGGAAGGAGGGCCGGTAGTGTGAATGCACAGATGACCACTCGAAGATCTACAATTACAGGTAAGCAACCTGTCTATCTTCTTCGCGGTCTCTGTGCTTCACACTCATGGGAGATTAGCAAGCAAGACATACCTGGAGGCAGAAAGATGGTCAACCAGAAGAGACAGCTTGCAGCACCACAGCTCCCAGATGAGTCCTCTGCTGAGCATGTACGTTCAGAGCATAATGCTTCATGAAAGCATGTGGAGAGGACCAGGTGGCGGCCTTACACACGTCTGTCAAGGAAACACCCTTCAGGAACGCCACCGACGTCGCCATCGCTCTAGTAGAGTGTCCACGAATGGGTCCAGGCAACGGCTTCTTTGCCAGCAAGTAGCACAGTTTAATAGTCTCAGTAAGCCACTTTGAAAGTCGCTGAGATGAAATTTTTGAACCCAATCTAGGAGAAGCATAGGAAACAAAAAGATGCTGGTCCTGACAAAAACTCTTAGAACGACTCAAGTAAAAAAGTAACGCACGCTTAACGTCCAAAGCGTGACACCAACATTCCTCATCCAAGGAAGGCATGGGATAAAACATAGGTAACCAAACGTCCACCTTAAGGTGAAACTGGGAAACCACTTTGGGGAGAAATGAAACATCAGGAGCCAATGACACTCCAGACTCATGAAAAATTAAGTATGGGTGGTCACAACGCGTAGCCATGAGCTTCCCTACACGGCGTGCCGACGTGATATCACCAGTAGGTCCACCCGTTGGGGTGAGACTGTAGGGTCTGCCAAAAAACCGAAGAAACTTCCCCCACTTCCTGTCATAGGAAGCATGGGTAGACAACTTTCTACTATTTAGACGTGCTGGACTCAGGGTCAATGAACCATGCCGTCAGCTTCAGGTGAGGTACGTTGTGATGAAACACGTGTCCTTCCTGGGCCAACAGAAGGTCCAGTTCTGCCGGGAACTAATAAAAAAAAAACCCTCGCTAAATGAAGCAAAATCAGGAACCAGTTCTGCCGAGGCCACCAAGGTGTGACTAGAATGCAACTCAGTTTCTCTCTCGCTATTTTTTTGACAACTTTTGTCAGCAGCGGAAGAGGCGGAAATAGATACAGGAACCAACCGTTCCATGGGAACATTAGGCCATCTCCCAAGAACTCTGGATCCGTTCCTTCCCTGGTGCAGAACAGGGGACACTTCCAATTCCGGGCTATGGCAAAAACATCCACCTGAGGATACCCCCAGAGCTGGAACACAGGTTGAAGGAAGCACCACTGCATCATCTCCCATTTGTGTGGAGAAGCTGCTCCTCTGCTCAATGAATCCGCCTGCAGATTGAGTACTCCTGGAAGGTGTGCAGCCTTCAGATAGATGCCGTGCTCCAGGCACTCCTTCCACAGTTCTATTGCTAGTGCACAGAGCCGTCGGGAGTTTCCTTGAGGTCTTGATACTTTTGTCCATTTCTTGAAGGACACTATCGGTGATGAAACTGAAAAGGCCTTCACCCTCAGAAGGAAGATCTTCGACATAAGCCCTGGTGTCAGGCTGAAGAGCTGTGGACCGTAGCCAAGAATGACGGCGCAGGGAGACGGCAGAAGTGAGGGTCTTGGCAGATACACCCACCATGTGTTTTGACACAGCCAGCTGTTGTTTGGCCATGGCAAAACCCTCTCTTTGTAGCTTCTTAAACAAAGCCTGCTTCTCCTCACTCAGAGATGACATCAACAGTTTGAGCTGCGCCCAAATCGAATACTGGTAGCGAGCCATACATGCAGCGTAGTTTGAGGTTTTTACTCCCAGAGCTCCCGCTGAGCAGAATCGTCTACCAGCATTGTCGATTTTCTTGCCCTCTTTGTCAGGTGGAGAAGAGTGGGTCTTACGTGCCTTTGAAGATGACAAAACCACCACCGAATTAGGCTTGGGGTGGGAGAACAGGAACTCAGCACCAGCCTCCTGAACACGGTACATGTGGTCCAGGCGACGCGTAGAGATTGGAGTGGATGCTGGCTTTGCCCAGGGCTCCTTCACTGCCTGCAGAATGACTTTAGTTACAGGAAAGCCCATAGCCGTCGATGTATCCCTCTGCCTTATGTCAAACACAGTGTCATCAGCAATTGGCTCTGGTTGGACTACTGGAAGGGAGAGAGACTGTGCCATTCGCTTCACAAGGTCCCCATAAGACTTGAGATCTTCCGAGGGTGATATGGGAAGGTTCTCAGCAATATGAGAATCTGGAGAAGGTTCACTGCTCTGTCCGGATCATCGGTACCGACCTTGGAGTCCGATGTTGAAGATTCTCTTCTCGTAGAGTGTTTGGATAACACTGGAGTCGAAGCACATTCGGGAGAACAAAGCGTTACCAACGGATGAGCTTGCCGGTCCCCAGATTGCTCTCTGTGTCTCTCGGGTGGAATCGACACCGATGCTGAAGGTGCTTGTCGAGTGGCCAATCGATGCGAAAACCTCGAGAAAGAGGCTTCTGACTGCTGATCCCATTCCGGCAACTCCTGGGGAGGGTACCTGTCAAGCATTGTATACCCCTTCTATATTGCTGAAGTCAGACCTTAGAATTCTTGTTCATATGTTAGAGAACTTAGATGGTAGATATGTTACTAACCCGAAGTGAAAATGTGAGCACATCAAAGTAGCAAACCCCACCTTTCTTCTTTCGCTTCTACTAACAGATGCAGGAATGTCCACTTTGAAGATAAAATCTCCTGGGACTTGTTCCCAGGCCTAGCAAGGCCTGAACCCAAGATGCGATAGCCGCAATAGAGATAAGGAACCCAGAGTGTGAATTTCACATGTGAACGTAGAATTGTTTAAAGAACCTTGGATGTGCCATTTTAAACTTTGTATTCTAGTGTTGTTGGGGGGGTGGGCTCCCTCTGGGTGTCCTGCCCCCCCAGGGAAAGTGCATGCGCAATACATCGCCTCTCCTTTCCCGGTGTAGTGAACGCTGCGTGGTCACTGTCTGGCTATGCCTGGCAGATGGTCACTGCAATGGCCTCTCCTACATTACTGCATCCATGGCAAAACCTTCTTGCTGTTCCCCCCCGTTTTCACAGTTTGCCACGTCATGGTACGACCGAATGTCCGACGGTATAACCAGGTTGGGCTCACCAACCTCGCCAGCCAAGAGAAGGAAAACTCTAACATCAAGCCTGGGCAGACAGAGCTCATTAATGCAACACCTACCACCTGGAGGACTCGCTGCCGGCATCCCGGCTTACTGGGCCATGGCAGATGACCCCATGGTGAAAGGGTGGAGCCAGTACTGCGCACACTGCACTTCACCTAAAAATTCCTCTGCGCAGGCCTGAAGGGTATCCACATCCACAACCCACAACATACCAAGTCCTGCAGCGATGGGCAAGGGGCGAAACGGCAGGTGGAAGATGCCACAGGAAGCCGCAGTCCCGATCCTGCATGTAGGCGGTTCAGGGTATTGGTCGCCTGATGCTGACCCGGAGACGAAAGCATTTTTCGGCAGCACCCTGAATGACCAAGCAGCCCTATTTAGGGACAGCACTGCTTGCTCCATATGGAGAGGGGCCTAGAAAAGGTGGCCTAAACAAAGCTCGTCTCCCCCCCCCCCCCCCGTTGGCTAGCCGCGGTCAACGGGCATCCTTACTTGCGATCGAAAAATAACAACAAAGAAAAGGCATGCACCTGCCTCAAAAAGTGTGCAAAGACGAAAGCTTGCGTGTTGGAACATCAGAACCATGCTTGACACAGTAGAAAGTGGTCGCCCTGAACGACACTCTGCTCTAGTTGCCCATGAACTTCTCAGGTTGAATATCGACATAGCAGCTCTCAGTGAGGTCCATTTCCCTGAGGAAGGTAGTCTTCAAGAACACGGTGCTGGCTATACCCTCTACTGGTCGGGTAAGTCAAAGGCTGAGAGCCGCCTTTCTGGCGTTGGCTTCATGGTCAGGAACTCCATTGCCTCTAAACTCGAAAACCTGCCAACAGCTCACTCAGATCGCATCATGTCTATGCGCCTCCCACTTCAAAACAAGCAGCATGCAACCCTCTTTAATGTGTATGCCCCAACCCTTCAAGCAGATCCTGCAGAAAAGAACAAGTTCTATACTGATCTACGTAACCTCGTATAGAAGACTCCGACAGAGGACGAGGTGATCATCCTTGGCGACTTCAATGCCAGAGTAGGTAAAGACTCGGAAGCCTGGAAAGGAGTACTTGGCAAACATGGCACTGGCAACTGCAATGATAACGGGCGCCTCCTGCTAAAATTCTGCACGGAGCATCAGCTCACCATCACCAACAGTATCTTCCAGCAGAAGAACAGTCTGAAGACAACCTGGATGCACCCACGGTCCAAGCATTGGCACCTTATTGACTGCATTCTGGTGCGCCAGAGAGACCTTCGAGATGTCTTACACACCCGAGTAATACCCAGTGCAGAATGTCATACGGATCATCGTCTTGTACGCTGCAATCTCTGTCTTCACTTTAAATCTACACCCAGGAGAGGCGGTATCCCCCGGAGGAAGTTTCAGGTTGACAGCCTTCAGTCAGCCGAAGTTAAAGCTGCCTTCCAGGCAAAACTCCAGTCAAGAATTGAGGACCCCAGTTGCCTCACAGATCCTTCTCCAGAAGCACTCTGGGAACACCTAAAAACTACCATCCTGTTGACCTCTGAAGAAGTCCTCGGGTTCTCCACAAGGAAGAACAAGGACTGGTTTGACGAGAACAATCAAGAAATCCAAGAACTACTGGCAAAAAAGAGATCTGCCTACCAAGCACATCTTGCTCAGCCCTCCTGTCCCGGGAAAAAAGCAACCTTTCGCACTATATGTAGCAATCTCCAGCACAAGCTTTGAGACATTCAGAACGAGTGGTGGACCAAGCTTGAAGAGAGAACCCAGCTGTGTGCAGACACTGGTGATTTAAGAGGGTTCTACGAAGCCCTGAAGGCAGTACATGGTCCATCATATCAGGCTCAGAGTCCCTTGCGTAGTGCAGACGGCCAAGTGCTCCTCACAGACAAGGCATCCATACAGAACCGGTGGTTGGAGTATTTTCAGGTTCTCTTCAGTGCCAATCGCGTAGTTCAAGATTCAGCAATCCACCTCACCCCACTTCAACCAGTGAAAACAGAGTTGGATGAGATCCCCACCCTAGAAGAGACTATTAAAGCCATCAAGCAACTGAAAAGTGGCAAGGCAGCGGGAGTTGATGGAATTCCACCAGAGATCTGGAAGCATGGGGGCATAGTACTACATAGCACACTTCACAAAGTACTTGTCACCTGCTGGGAACAAGGCAAACTACCACAGGACTTTCGCGATGCAATCATCTTTACTCTACATAAGAACAAAGGGGAAAAGTCAGACTGCTCCAACTACCGGGGGATAACCCTGCTCTCCATCGCAGGCAAAATCCTTGCTAGAATACTCCTGAACAGACTGGTGCCCACCATTGCAGAAGAACTCCTCCCAGAGAGCCAGTGTGGCTTCAGAGCTAACAGCAGCACCACAGACATGGTATTTGTTCTCAGGCAGCTCCAAGAGAAATGCAGGGAACAGAACAAGGGTCTATATGTGACTTTTGTCGACCTTACCAAAGCTTTCGATACCGTTAGCAGGAAAGGCCTGTGGCAGATCTTGGAACGTTTAGGATGTCCCCCAAGGTTCCTCAGCATGATCATCCAGCTACATGAAGACCTGCGAGGCCAAGTCAGGCACTGCAACGACCTCTCGGAGCCCTTCCCAATAGGCACAGGTGTAAAGCAAGGCTGCGTTCTCGCACCAACTCTCTTTACTATCTTCTTTAGCATGATGCTTCAAAGAACAGCAGTAGATCTAGATGATGACGATGGTGTCTACATCCGCTATCGCACCGATGGCAGCCTGTTCAACCTGAGGCAACTAAAGGCTCACTCCAAGACAATGGAAAAACTTATCCGCGAGCTACTGTTTGCTGATGATGCTGCATTCGTCTCCCACTTGGTATCAGCTCTGCAGCATATGATGTCCTGCTTTGCAGAGGCTGCCAAGCTATTCGGCCTAGAAGTTAGTCTGAAGAAGACAGAAGTTCTCCACCAGCCTGCACCCCAGGAAGATTATCACCCTCCCTGCATCACTGTGGGTGAATCAGTTCTGAAGACAGTCCAGCAGTTCAGCTACCTGGGGTGCATCATCTCCTCAGATGCCAAGATCGACAAGGAGATTCACAACAGGCTGACTAGCTCAGGCTGAGCGGGCTGAAGTTGAATCCGGCGAAGACTGAGGTCCTTTGCGTGGGCCGCGGCGGACCAGGAGGGGACATTACCCTACCGGCTTTTGACGGTGCGCCACTGACACCAGTGTGCAGGGTCAAGAGCCTGGGAGTACTACTGGAATCCTCTTTATCAATGGAGGCCCAGATAGCTGCCACTGCTAGATCCGCCTTCTTTCACCTCAAAAGGGCGAGGCAGTTGGCTCCCTTCTTGGAACGCAGCGACTTGGCAACTGTGATCCACGCAATGGTCACCTCGAGACTAGACTACTGCAATGCCCTCTACATGGGGCTGCCCTTATACCGAACATGGAAACTTCAGATAGTGCAGAATGCGGCGGCCAGGCTGCTAATGGGACTACCTCGGTGGGAACACGTGCGGCCTGGGCTGCGGGATCTGCACTGGCTACCGGTTGTGTACCGTGTTCGCTATAAGGTGCTGGTTATCACCTTTAAAGCCCTATATGGCCGAGGACCTGCCTACCTTAGGGACCGCCTCTCCCCATATGTTCCCCAGAGAGCACTGAGATCTAGCTCTCAAAATCTTTTAATAATCCCTGGGCCAAGAGAGGCTAGATTGAAGACAACCAGGGAGCAAGCCTTTTCAGCAATGGCCCCTCGATGGTGGAATCAACTTCCAGAGATGGTGCGAGCGCTGCGGGACCTGAACCAATTCCGCAGGGCTTGCAAAACATTTCTTTTTCAGCTTGCTTTTAAGACAGAACCTGGCTAAACTGACCTGTAGCCATCTAGCCATCTTATGTATGATTGTGACTTATAGCATCTTATAGCACCTGTTTTATCTATTTAATTAATTTATGTAACTGAATTGTATTTAAAATTGTTGTTTACATTGTTTTATTCAAATCATGGTATTCCATGTCTGTGAGCCGCCCTGAGCCCGCCTTTGGCGGGGGAGGGCGGGATACAAAAATAAATTTATTATTATTATTATTAACAGGCTGGCAAAGGCAAACCGTGCATTTGGCCGACTGCATAAAAGAGTGTGGAGCAACAAGCATCTGAAAAAAGGCACAAAGATCAATGTTTACAAAGCGGTTGTGATGACAACCCTCATATACGGCTCCGAATCGTGGGTTTTATACCATCATCACCTGCGACTCCTTGAGTGCTTTCATCAGCGCTGCCTTCGCACCATCCTCAACATCCACTGGAATGACTTTGTGACCAACACTGAAGACCTCAAGAGGGCGGAGGTTACAAGCATCGAGGCACTGCTGTTGAAGACGCAGCTGCGCTGGGCAGGGCATATTTCTAGGATGGAAAACCACCGCCTTCCCAAGATCGCTCTGTATGGCGAACTTTCCACCGGCCATCGAAATAGAGGGGCACCAAAGAAGAGGCACAAGGTCTCCTTGAAGAAATCCCTTGGCACCTGTCGCATCAACCATCACCAGTGGTCTGACCTAGCCTCAGATCGCAAAGCATGGAGGCACACTATCCACCAGGCTGTCTCTTCCTTTGAGAACGCACACATAGCTGGGTCTTGAGGACAAAAGGAGATTGAGGAAGAATCGCACTGCTACAGCACCAACCCCAAATCAGATTTTTCCCTGCAGCCACTGTGGCCAGATCTGCCTGTCCCGCATTGGTCTTGTCAGCCACCAACGAGCCTGCAGCATACGTGGACTACTGCACCATTCTTAAATCTTCGTTCGCGAAGTCAAGCCGAGAGAGAGAGACCTGCGACTCCTTGAGCGCTTTCATCAGCACTGCCTTCGCACCATCCTCAACATCCACTGGAGTGACTTTGTGACCAACACTGAAGTCCTCAAGCGGGCGGAGGTTACAAGCATCGAGGCATTGTTGTTGAAGACGCAGCTGCGCTGGGCAGGGCATATCTCCAGGATGGAAAACCACCGCCTTCCCAAGATTGCCCTGTATGGCAAACTTTCCATCGGCCATCGAAATAGAGGGGCACCAAAGAAGAGGTACAAGGATTCCTTGAAGAAATCCCTTGGCACCTGTCGCATCAACCATCACCAGTGGTCTGACCTAGCCTCAGATCGCAAAGAATGGAGGCACACTATCCACCAGGCTGTCTCTTCCTTTGAGAACGCACACATAGCTGGTCTTGAGGACAAAAGGAGATTGAGGAAGAATCGCACTGCTACAGCACCAACCCCAAATCAGATTTTTCCCTGCAGCCACTGTGGCCGGATCTGCCTGTCCCGCATTGGTCTTGTCAGCCACCAGCGAGCCTGCAGCAGACGTGGACTACTGCACCTTTCTTAAATCTTCGTTCGCGAAGTCAAGCCAAGAGAGAGAGAGATTCTAGTGTTACAAAGTATCTGTCCCAATCTTCAGCTCGAATGAGCCACATGGATTATCAATAAACCTAACTTTGTTTCAAAATCCAAGGACTGGTTATTTTTAAAATCTCATGCTTGACATTTTGGGATTGATCCTTTATTAAGAGTTCATCTGACCTGGCAACTTTTAAGCCGGATGGCTGAAACAGCACCAGATAACAGAGAACCTACTGATCCGTTCGAAGGAGTAGAAGTACGGACTCCCCCCTGGCACATCATTGGGACTCGGGAGAGTTAGGGGCTGCGGATCCGCGCTACACATACAAGAGCTATTCATCACCCCGCAGAAGTGGGAGCCACGCACCTCTACAGCCCTAATGGACGAGGCGCCAGCACGCCACGAAATCATCCGCTAGCTCCACCAGCTGCGCCAGCGCCAGTACCACCGGCACCACCAGCCAGGCCAGCACCCCCAGCGGCCGCTGGGCAACCAGGAGGCCCCGCGCCGCCAGCAGGACCCCCGGCCCCTCGAGACTACGGGAGGGGGCGAGAACTGGATGCCACTTTCAACGGCAACCCCAAAGACATGGAGTACTTCACCATTCAAGCCAATAGTTACATGCACTATTGGGGGAACACGTTCCCTGATGAGTTCATCCGAGTGGATTACCTCGGGTCAAAACTGAAGGGAGCAGCAAGAAGGTGGTATGGAAGCCTGTACGAGACGAGGGGCCCCAAGCTCGACACCTTGGGCGAGTTCCTGCAGGGACTGCTAACTCAGTACGAAGACCCACTTCAGGAGACCCGGGCCATTATGGCCCTGTGCAAGATGCAGCAAGGGGTGAAGTCGGTGCGGGAGTACACGGCCGATTTCAGGGCCCACTTGGCCGAAGTACGAGGATGGAGTGAGATGATGAAGATCGAGGAGTTCCAGAGAGAGCTAAACGTGAGCCTGCTGGACCGAGCCCTGCAGCAAGCCCACCCTACCACCCTAGTGGGGTGGGTAAAACTGGCAGGTGAGGTAGAGACCAACATGCAGCGGGTGGCCCTCCAACGCCAACTGCAGCAAGGGGGAAAGGGGTGACATGAGGCTCAGTCGGGGGCCAAGTCAGACGGGAAGAAGAACGCAGCTCAGGGGGGAACGCCAAAACCTCCCGAAGGACGCAAGTGCTTCCGATGTGGTGATCCAAATCATTTCGCGGCCAACTGCCCGGAGAAACCTCGAGCCCCCCCTTTACCCTGAAACCCACGGCGCCGGGACCGAAGACTTCGACCAGACCCAAGGAGTCGGTTCGGGGAAGCACCACAGTGTCGACGGCACTAGACAAGGATACTATAATTATGGACGCATCCAATGAGAAGTCTTGGGGAACAGAGCCGGCGGAAAATGAGAGCGACCTGCACTGAGAGGAGCCGGGAGGCAGGTCGTGGATCTAACGGCACCATTGAAGATGAGAGTGACTGGATCCTTATTTTTTGTACCATTGACATTGTTGAACCAAAAGCTTAAACGCTTTATCCATGTCCGAGCCCTAGTCGACTCCGGGTGCACGAGGGAGATTATCACCCCAAAATTAGTAGACGCTTTAGGACTGGTGCGGAAGCCCCTACCCCACCCGATTCAATTCGAGCAAATGGACAGATCCATAATGAGGGGGGAGCCTTGCGTAGAAGAGGCTCAGCGAGTACCAGTTGGGATAGAGGACCATTGGGACATAGAAATGTTCGTGATCGCCCCCTCCTTCTCCTTTGATGTGGTATTAGGGGTTGGGTGGCTGCTCCTCAAGGGCATGTTGCCAGTAGCCACTGCTAGCCTAGAGGTCATGCCGGCTCCAAATGGTCTTTCACTCACGGCTCCGTTCTGGGCGCCAGAGTAGGAACTGTCCTCCATGAAGTCGTCTCTCAGTCGGTTCGACATTTGAGCTCCTCTTCATGCCACAGCTATCTCCAAAGACCACTAAGCCACCGCAACGCAGTCCCCTCAAGGGGAAAGAGGGAAGGAGGAAAAGCAAGGGGGTAAGGAGGAGAAAGGAACAAGGAACAAGCAGCAGAGAAGAGGGGGTTAGTAGATTAAAGAAAAAGGGCAAGGCAAGATAAAGAATTAGAAGAGGAAGAAAGGTGTTGTTGCTTTTTAAGGCAAGCAATAAGATAGAAGGAAAAAAAGGATAGGAGCCTATCCTAGAAGATGCTCTCCCTGTCAAGGCAGGAAATGAACTGAGCAAGGAGTGGTTCCCACATCTCACAGGAAGAGGAAGAGTTTCAAGTTCCTGCCTCCCTGATTGGATGGTGGGAAGCACCCAAGATGGCTTCTGAGGGAGAATGTCTGAGTTTCAGCCTATGCTAAAAGCAGTTTTACACAAACACATGGACCGGGAATGAAATTTGGCAAGGTTGCTGGGTAGTGAGATGAGACTCCAATTCAGGTCAAAGGAAAGGGATATATCTTCTAGGGCAGGGGTGTCAAACATGTGGCCTGAGGGCCAGATCAAGCCCCCAGAGGGCTCCTACCAGGACTGCAAGCAACTCACTGTCATCTGCTTCCTTCTCTCTCTCTTGCTTCTTCTGCATATCAGCTTGCTTTGCCAGGCTTGCTCAATCGCACAGGAGTTACAGAGCAAAGCCTCTGTTTTCTAGTGACTGACTGACACATGAGGCAATATGTACGAAATCTCTCAGTGCCCAGCCATTTCCCATGGGTCTTAGGCTCAAAGTATTGACCATGAGATTTCTGTAGTGAATGTAAATAAATCAAAAGTAGGTTTGCAACCTATACACACACCTGAACAGCATACTCAAGATTGCTACAGCACAGACATTGTCTCCAGAAATTGATGAAATAATTCTGAGCAAGAGGTGTCAAGAGATTGTTAGACAAAATATTGCAAAAGAGTGCTAATGTTTTAAGCATGATTTATAGAAATTAGGGATTAAAAGGAAGGGAGTTAGGTACTGATTTATAGAAATTAGGGATTAAAAGGAAGGGAGTTAGGTACTGAAAGAAGGTACCAGCCTCAAGGAATTAAGAGGAGAAATAAGAAACTCTATTAAGAAGCATTGTAGTGTTTGGAAGACACAGGGGGAAAGCCCTCAATAACCTCAAGTGACCTTGGGTCAGTCACAGTTCTCTCAGAACTCTCTCAGTCCCACCCACTTCACAAGGTGCCTGTTGTGGGGAGAGGGGAAATGAGTTATCTTCAATAACTCTCATTTGCCTGTATAATTACAGTCTGCACAACCACTGATATTTGCCTACAAGTTAACATAAGAACATAAGGATATTAGGAGCATATTGCAAAAAACATAAAGACCAACAATAAAAATTTCTTCAAATATATTAGAAGCAGGAAACCAGCCAGGGAGGCAGTGGGGCCCTTGGATGACCAAGGGGTCAAAGGATTACTGAAGGAGGATAGGGAAATGGCTGAGAAGCTAAATGAATTTTTTGCCTCCGTCTTCACTGTGGAAGATGAGAAGTGTTTGCCTGCTCCAGAACCACTTCTATTGGAAGGGGTGTTGAAAGACCTGAGCCAGATTGAGGTGACAAGAGAGGAGGTCCTACAACTGAAGGACGAATTAAAAACTAATAAGTCACCGGGTCCGGATGGCATACATAGAAGAGTTCTGAAAGAACTCAAAGTTGAACTTGTGGATCTTCTGACAAAAATATTGACATCTGCCTCCGTTCCTGAGGACTGGAAGGTAGCAAATGTCAACCCCATCTTTAAAAAGGGTTCCAGAGGAGATCCGGGTAACTACAGGCCAGTCAGTCTGACTTCAATACCGGGAAAGTTGGTAGAAACCATTATCAAGGACAGAATGAGTAGGCACATTGATGAACACAAGTTATTGAGGAAGACTCAGCATGGGTTCTGTAAGGGAAGATCTTGCCTCACTAACCTGTTACATTTCTTTGAGGGGGTGAACAAACGTGTAGACAAAAGAGACCCGATAAATATTGTTTACCTTGACTTCCAGAAAGCTTTTGATAAAGTTCCTCATCAAAGGCTCCTTAGTAAGCTCGGGAGCCATGGAGTAAAAGGACAGGTCCTCTTGTGGATCAAAAACTGGCTAATTAATAGGAAGCAGAGAGTGAGTATAAATGGGCAGTCATCACAGTGGAGGACAGTAAACAGTGGAGTGCCGCAGGGCTCAGTACTGCGTCCCATGCTCTTTAACTTGTTCATAAATGATTTGGAGTTGAGAGTAAGCAGTGAAGTGGCCAAGTTTGCAAATGACACTAAATTGTTCAGGGTGGTAAGAACTAGAGAGGATTGTGAGGAACTCCAAAGGGATCTGTTGAGGCTGGGTGAGTGGGCGTCAACAAGGCAGATGAGGTTCAATGTGGCCAAGTGCAAAGTAATACACATTGGGGCCAAGAATCCCAGCTACAAATACAAGTTGATGGGGTGTGAACTGGCAGAGACTGACCAAGAGAAAGATCTTGGGGTCGTAGTAGATAACTCACTGAAAATGTCAAGACAGTGTGTGATTGCAATAAAAAAGGCCAACGCCATGCTGGGAATTATTAGGAAGGGAATTGAAAACAAATCAGCCAGTATCATAATGCCCCTGTATAAATCGATGAGGCGGTCTCATTTAGAATACTGTGTGCAATTCTGGTCACCACACCTCAAAAAGGATATTATAGCACTGGAAAAAGTGCAGAAAAAGGGCAACTAGAATGATTACAGGTTTGGAACACTTTCCCTATGAAGAAAGGTTAAAATGCTTGGGGCTCTTTAGCTTGGAGAAACGTCGACTCAGGGTGATATGATAGAGGTTTACAAGATTATGCATGGGATGGAGAAGGCAGAGAAAGAAGTACTTTTCTCCCTTTCTCACAATACAAGAACTCGTAGGCATTCGATGAAATTGCTGAGCAGTCGGGTTCAAACAGATAAAAGGGGGTACTTCTTCACCCAAAGGGTGATTAACATGTGGAATTCACTGCCACAGGAGGTGGTGGCGGCTACAAGCATAGCCAGCTTCAAGAGGGGGTTAGATAAAAATATGGAGTAGAAGTCAGTGGCTATTAGCCACAGTGTGTGTATATATATGTGTATGTATGTGTATGTGTGTGTGTATATATATATATATATATATATATATAAATTTTTGGTCACTGTGTGACACAGAGTGTTGGACTGGATGGGCCGTTGGCCTGATCCAACATGGCTTCTCTTATGTTCTTCTCTCTGTGTTTGTCGGTGTCCTTTATAAGTTTTATATCTCCGCTATCTGGCATTATGTTTTATGACACACGTGGCCCAGCCCAACAAGGTCTCATTTATGTCAGATCTGGCCCTTATAACAAATGAGTTCAACATCCCTGTTCTAAGGAAATAAAAAGATATATCCTCTTTCCTTTGACCTGAATTTAGGGGAATAAGAATTCCTGCCCAGTAAAACAGGAAGAGCGATCTCTGAGGAGATCCCTGGTCTGTTGTGAACAGAAATTGCTTTGAGACAACTCAGGAGCTAGATAGAAATTAAGGATTAAAAGGAAGGGAGTTAGGTAGTGAAAGGTACCAGCCTCAAGGAATTAAGAGGAGAAATAAGAAACTATTAAGAAGCATTGTAGTGTTTGGAAGACACAAGGGAAAAGCTTCTCAATATTAAGACCTCAATAACTCTTGAGTGACCTTGGGTCAGTCACAGTTCTCTCAGAACTCTCTCAGTCCCACCCACTTCACAAGGTGCCTGTTGTGGGGAGAGGGGAAATGAGTTATCTTCAATAACTCTCATTTCCCTATATAATTACAATCTGCAAAACCACTGCTATTTGCCTACAAGTTAACAACTCCTGATTACACCTGACCTTCCCTTATCTTTTAAATAAAATCATTTGTTTTGTTTGACTTTTACATCTTCTCAAGTGTCATTTGAAGGGGTTCAACTCAAGGGCTCTTTATTCTTCCCTATGGTTCCAGGGCTGGGTTAAAAGCCAAATTATATCTCTGTAACAGGGTGGCACAGACAGTCTTTTAAAGACAAAGAAGAACAGGTTGCTTACCTGTAACTGATGATCTTCGAGTGGTCATCTGTGCAGTCACACTGATGGGATATAGGCGCCTGCGCCGATCTCGATCGGTATTCTTGAAAGCTGCGGATTTCCGCGCCCCAGGCCCAGTGCGCATGCGCAGAAGCCCCACTGCGCATGCCCACAGGGACCGGAGCGGACATCCCGCCAGTTCCTTCTGACCGCTGCGTAAGCCCTTAGAGATGGACCGGCAGCGGAGGGGAAGGAGGGCGGGTAGTGTGACCGCACAGATGACCACTCGAAGATCATCAGTTACAGGTAAGCAACCTGTTCATCTTCTTCGTGGTCTCTGTGCATCACACTGATGGGAGATTAGCAAGCAGAGTCCTACCTGGAGGAGGGTGCAACGGTCCATCATCGAGAAGCCTCTTGAAGCACCGCACGGCCCACTGATGAGCGTCTACGCCAGTCCAGGTCCAATGCATAATGGTTTACAAACGTATGCGGGGAGGACCAAGTGGCCGCATCACAAATGTCCTTCAGTGGGATTCCTCTCATAAAGGCTGCCGATGTCGCTAGGGCTCTAGTGGAATGAGCTCTAATCTGTCTTGGCAGGGGCCTCTTGCTTAACAAGTAGCATAGTTTTATCGTCTCAGTTATCCATTTGGAGATTCGCTGTGACGATACTCTTACACCTTGTGATGTTGTGGAATATGAGACAAAAAGTCTAGTGTCCTTACGTCCAGGCCTCACTCTATGTAAGTAGAACGAGAGTGCCCTTTTTACATCTAGAGTGTGAAGTTTCCTCTCCCAGTCTGAACTTGGGTTTGGAAAGTACACGGGTAAGCATATTTCTGCATTCAGGTGAAAGGCAGATGTCACTTTCGGAAGGAAGGTTACATCCGGGCGCAGCCTCACTCCTTCCGCGCTGAATTTCAAGTATGGGTCATCGCAGCGCAACGCTGCCAGTTCACCGACCCTGCGGGCTGAGGTAACGGCCACTAGAAAGGCTGTTTTCCAAGACAGTAATTGCAAGGAACATGTCGCCATTGGTTCGAAGGGTTTTCCCGTTAACGCCTGCAACACTGCTGGAAGGTCCCAGGCCGGGGCTGGGTCACGTACCGTAGGGTACAATCTTGCTAAGCCCTTTAAGAACCGTTTAGTATCAGGGTGAGAAAATACCGAATGGCCTCCCAATTGTTCATGGTTAGCCGATATAGCTGCCAGGTATACCCTCACCGATGACACCGTTAGTCCCTTGTCCATTAGTGAAAGCAAAAAGTCTAATATTAGTGGCAGGCCTGCCGTCCTAGGTTCTTTATTAGTCTTGTTAACAAATTGGGCAAACCTTGTCCATTTATACTGATACGATTTTCTCGTGGATAACTTTCTACTATTCAGCATGACGTCAAGGGCTCTGTCCGACAATCTCGTTACTCCAGCCGCCAAGCTGTGAGTTTCAGGTGGGGTACATCGTGGTGAATCACCCTGCCGTCGTGAGATAGTAGAAGGTCTGAGCTCACTGGAAATTGGTGGAACCTCCCGTGAGACAGCCGCAGTATCGGGGAGAACCACTGTTGTCTGGGCCACCATGGTGTGATGAGAATCCCCTTGGGGCGTTCTAAATGAATCTTGTGAACCACCCTCGTGATCAGTGGGATCGGTGGGAAGAGGTACACGTGCCGGCCGGACCATGGGATCAGTAACCCGTCTCCCAACGATAGGGGGTCCGCCCCCCCTCTGCAGCAAAATTTTTTGCATTTTGAGGTGCTGCGTGTGGCAAACACGTCCACTTCCGGTGTGCCCCATTTCTGGAACACCGGCCGAAGGAACTCCCAATTGAGTTCCCATTCGTGGAGAGAGGCCCCCCCTCGACTGAGGTAATCCGCACAGGTGTTCAGATTGCCTGGCAGATGTGTGGCTACTAGAGTTGTGTCCAATTCTCTGCAGATTTCCCAAATCCTTAGGGCTAGAAAGCACAGTTTCCTTGAAACCGTGCCGCCTTGTCTGTTCACATAAGAGAGGGCAGTGGTGTTGTCTGTCAAGATCGCTACCGTTCTCCCCGTAATCAGGTGTTTGAAGGAGAGGACGGCATGATGTATGGCCAGCAGCTCCAGGAAGTTGATGTGGTAACGCAGAAGATCCTGAGGCCATTTGCCCCCCACACACATGTCGTTCGCGTGTGCACCCCAGCCCCACAGGGATGCATCCGTGGTTATAGTCAGCGTGGGAGTCTGCCTGTGGAACGGGGCTCCCTGGAGGAGGTTCTGTCTCTCCTGCCACCAGGGCAGGGTCCAGAGCACCGACGGTGGGACCGTCAGTTGGCGTGAAGGGGGGTCTGTTTGGCAGTTGAACACACGTAGGAACCACAGTTGCAGTGTCCTCATGTGGAATCTGGTGAAACTCAGTACTGCCGTGGTCGCTGCCATTAAGCCCAGGAGGCGTTGAATTTGGAACGCCGTGACTGTAGGGTTGGTCAGGAACACGTGTATTAGAGATATGATGTCTTCCGCTCTTTGTGTCGGCAGGAAAGCCCTGCAGGCTTTTGAGTCCAATATGGCCCCTATGAATTGCGCTCTCTGGGAGGGCTGTAACGCCGATTTCTTTAGGTTGACCTGTAGGCCTAATTTTTGCAGAAGGGCTAAGGTGAGTTCTACGTGCCGTGTTAAAAGTATTTCCGAACTCGCTACCAGCAGCCAGTCGTCTATATAGGGAAAGACAGTGATCCCCTGTAGACGCAGATGAGCAGCCACCACCACCATGATCTTTGTAAAAACTCTCGGTGCCGTAGAGAGGCCAAAGGGCAAAGCTTTGTATTGGTAGTGGGAGTCTCCAATTGTGAATCTGAGGAACTTTCTGTGGCCCTGATGTATGGTCACATGGAAGTAGGCATCTTGCAGGTCTAGTGTGGCCATCCAATCCCCTTGGTTCAGTAGGGGTAGGATGTTCTGTAGGGAGACCATTCTGAATTTGTGGTTTTGTATGAAATTGTTTAGGCCTCGTAAGTCCATGATGGGTCGAAGGCCTCCATCCTTTTTGGGGATGGTGAAATAACGTGAGTAAAACCCTCGCCCCTCTTGGTTGGTTGGCACCTTCTCTATCGCATCTTTTTGGAGAAGCGATTGGACCTCTTCCTGTAGAGTGAGAGATGCTCTGGTGTGAATGACAGTGGGAACTGTGGGGTTTTCTCTGAATTCTATTTGATAACCCTCGCGGATTATCGACAGAACCCATTTGTCCGTAGTGATTGTGGACCATGCCGGAGAGTATGGGAAAAGTCTGGTATGGTGTGAGTCCGAAAGGTAGGGGGCAAAACAGGGGGAAGGGCAGTCAAAGACCCTGTTTGGACGGTCTATTCCCCTTTTGTCTGGATGGCTGTGACGAATTGGGTGAGTACTTCGTTTTCGGGTTGTACGGCGGCTTGGAGTAGGTTGAGGAACCTTTGGGCCTCCATTGTTGCTCGGTGGGTTGCTTGGAGAATGGCTTCTTACTCCAAGGTTTGTTCCAGGAGCGTTTCCCCTGGGTTCTAGATGACATGGGAACCCCCAAATTGCGAGATGTTTTGATGCTTTTGTCCATCTCTTGCAATATGGTGTCTGTGGTGGAGCTGAATAGCCCACTTCCGTCAAAGGGAAGATCTTCGATGCAGGATTGTGTATCCGGCTGGAGTGCCGTCGACCTCAACCAAGAGTGGCGTCTTAAGGTGATAGCTGAGGTGAGTGTTTTTGCTGCGATGTCACCTGCATGTTTAGCCGAATTAATTTGCTGCTTAGCTAGTGCTATGCCTTCCCTTTGAATTTTCTTGAGTGCCTGTTTGGCTTGTTCTGACAGGTCCGGAAGTGTTGATAACTGATCCCATAGGGCGTATTGGTAGCGGCCCATGCACGCGCCATAATTTGCCACCTTTACTCCCAGCGAGCCTGCCGTATAAATTTTTCTGCCTAAATTGTCTAACTTCTTTCCTTCCTTGTCTGGAGGAGAAGCATGTGTCTTTCTGGCCTTTGACGAGGACGCCACCACCACCGAGTTTGGCTTCGGGTGGGTAAACAAAAACTCGGCTGTGGATTCCTGGACTCGATACATGTGGTCGAGTCTTCGGGAGCTTATTGGTGTTGAGGCTGGCTTGTCCCACGATGCTTTTGTCGTGTGTAGCATCACCGTAGTAAGTGGTAAAGCTATGGCCGTCGAGGTATCCAATTGCACGACATCGAACACGTTATCGGTAACCACCGGCTTGGGTTGGACCGTCGGTAGCGATAGAGTGTGTGCCATCCTTTTAATTAAATCTCCATATGATTTTAAGTCCTCTGATGGAGATATGGGCAACTCTTCGCCTACCTTGCTGGATGGAGCTGGCTCTTCCGGCGAAGAAATTTCCTCTCGGGGAGAGTCTTCCCCGGATGTTGGGGAGCCTTCTCTGGATTCTGAGTGCTCCGAGGAATGCTTGGGTGTTTCTTGGACCCTTGGTGACTCGGGAGTCTTCCGCTCGGGGCTCCGAGATCGTGGGGTAGTTTTCGGCTCTTTCGGTGGCGTTGTGTCCGGTGGTTTCGACACCGACGCCGACGGTGTGTGTCGAGGTCGGTATGACGTTCGGGATCTGACAGATGCTTCCGATTGTTGGTCCCAATCCAGATGTCTGGGAGGGAACCAGGGGAACATAGAAGGCATGGGGCAGGACCCGTAGAGGTACTGCCACTGTCTTTGATCCCACGACATTGTAGGCGGTGGTTTCGGTGGGGAATGATCCCTGTTGCGAGATCTCTCCTCTGAATCTCTGGATCGATGCCGATGCCGGGGAGCGTGCCGAGGGCTTCTTGAACGGTCGCGCCCGCGGTCCTCCCTCGGCGTGGTAGATCGATCTTCTTTGGGGTGCTGGGTTTGCCGACGATCGGGGCTGACTGATGGTTCCCTGATCGGCGTTCGGGGTTGAGCGGTGTCCTCCACTGTGTGTATCTCCAGTGGGCTGCTCTCCGCTCCCGATCTCTGGGATAGCTCTAAGTCGCGATCCGAGTCGGATGAAATGGCGATCTGCGTCGACATCGATGCCAACACCGGGGGGCTTAACCGGCGGCGTGGGGAAGCGAACAGCTTCAGTGGTGGTACTTTCGCCGTCGATCCCGATGGTGACGTCGGTAGCGAAGTCGCGGACGATCGATGTTTGTCCGACTTTTTCTTTTTCTTCGCTTCCGGCTGCAGTCCCTTCTCCTCCCTTGGCCGTTTTGCAGGAGTGGAGGAGGCGGACTTTGATGCCGAGCCCGACTTTGTGGGGCGGTCGGCGTCGGAGGTGCTCTTGTCGGCGCCGAGCGACTCCGATGTCGACGGGGTGTGCGTCGCTGCCGACTTTCGTTTAGGCGACAGTGCTTTCTCCATCAGTGCCGCTGCTAAACGACCCGCGCGGTTCTTTTTCGTCTGGCGGGAAAATTTTGCGCAGTGGACACACGCGTCGGGGATATGCGTTTCTCCCAAACAAAAAAGGCAAAGAAGGTGTCCGTCTGTGGGGGAGATCTTGCTACCGCAGTTCTTACACCTTTTGAAAAATCCCCACCGTTTTTCCATACGGGGGGGGGGGGGGTGAGGGAAAGGCGGGAAAAAAGGGGGAAAAACTGAGGGAAAAGTTTCGGAAAAATCTTTCGCCTTCTCCCTCCCTAGTCTTTAAAAAGACTGTTGTGTGGTCTATGCCAATTAAAGTTCTATAACGTTCAAAATCCAACAACTAGCAACTTCCAAGAAAAGGATTTCTACCGACCGTGCGAGAGATCGACCGATCCAAGCGGCGGTCAGAAGAGAACTGGCGGGATGTCCGCTCCGGTCCCTGTGGGCATGCGCAGTGGGGCTTCTGCGCATGCGCACTGGGCCTGGGGCGCGGAAATCCGCAGCTTTCAAGAATACCGATCGAGATCGGCGCAGGCGCCTATATCCCATCAGTGTGATGCACAGAGACCACGAAGAAGATGCAAAAGCACATTACTTGGAGCAGCTCTGTCACAGAAGAGAACAAGCGTCTACCTCTACAGGAGGGAAGTGTGAGGGGTCATCATAAGTTGCCATATCGGAGATGACAAAACAATAGTAATAAAATTACTGAGATGTCATTTCTTTTGCAAAAGTTTCAATTTGTGGTTTAAACATCACTTTATTGAGCAAGTGCAAGATCTGCATGACTTCAAACAAAACCTTAGCTCAATTAATAGCTTTACATTCTTTTAAATGCAGCTAGGAAGCAATTTGATTTTGAGCGTGACTATCCTGGCCACTTTAGTTATCTTGAAATTGCTATCCAGTGGTTTTCATACAGTAGAAAAGTGACTTCAGTGAACTGTAATTAGCAAACTTGTCAGTTTAAATTGCTTGTCCACAAATACAGGGGCAACTTTCCTTTTAAGGACACCCATGCAGCATTTTTAGAAAAACTCATGCCTTTGTTTCAAATGTATTTTAGGGTAAGAATCATGAACAGAAAAGCTGCTTGCCAAATCTTGTACACATAAAAAGGAGCTCAAATCCCAGTACTTCAAGCAACATTATCATATTTTGTTTCTACCACCTCTAGAGGCAGGTGTGACTCATAAGGCTCACCAGTGATCTTCAGGCAGGTGACTTCCTATCAAAAAGCTTTCCACAGGTTCAAGCCTGGTGATTCAAATCTTTTTCTCCTTAGAAGCAAATAAGATCAAAACTATCTATTGTATTTCTTATTTATAGTACTATTTTTGAGTCTACATTATGGATGGGAGAACCAAAAATGAGTCTACAAGTTGAACTATTCCTAAACCCATTCTAATGTGTCCAAGAATCCTAGCAAGTTGGCTCACTCAGAGCTCAAGAACAAAAAGGGGAGGAGGGGAAGGAACTTCACCCAAGAAGATTAATTAAGAACCTAAAAGGTTAAATGAATCCAAATTAATGGGCCCAACGTTGAGGGAAATGAATGTACTGTATACATATAGAACATTTATACAAAAATACCAGTATATACAAAATATTTTTAAAAATCAATTAAAGACCCCAATACAGCCTCAACTTAAAAACACACAGTACACTCAAACAAAGACCTTCTGGGAGCCTGACCAGATGTGTTTTGGCCCTATGGCCTTCTTCAGTGGTCAAGCATAATAATTACACAATGGCTTCAGACACTGCAAAAATAGTACAATAATAAATCAATATATGACCAAGCTGGAATTGTGCTGAAAGAAGGGAGAGAGAAAAAATCATTATTGATTTAGTATAATATTTGGATTATTACATAGAAATAAAAAACCTATTTGAAAAAACTTACTATTAATCAATATCCATGGCTTAAGGCAGAGATATATTTGGGAAGCCTCAACTGAATTCACCTTCTGCCCAAGTCAGGTACACGTTTCCTGAATGGTAATTCAAATGTGTATCTGAAAATATTTTTACAAAAGTGTAATGGTAACGGCATTTCCATAGAGAATATTTTTTTTAAAATCCCATAAATGAGTTCTATTAATCAGTGCCAAATTGATAAAAATTACCTTCCTGATTTTGGTCCAAGGAATTCAATTAAAAGTGCAGCATGAAATCAATATGGCATAGTAATGTATTGTGCAAAGTATCAAGCAACATATTGCTTATTTGCCAGGCTAGGGGATGATGAAATCATCAAGATGGATGATGCAATCGGGGGGGGGGGGCTGAGGGGGAAGCGATGAACTGAGAATGTGCCACTCAATAATTTGCAGGAGAAACATGGGAAGGGCAAATATATCATATTCATTTCCTTTAACATTGGGCCCGTTAATTTGGATTTCATTTAACCTTTTAGGGTCTCAATTCACCCAAAATTCAAGGCTTATAATATTCACACTCCTGTGTGCTGCAGCAGCTCCATCCATTTAGCTGCCTAGTCTGTCCCAAACACATTGCTGGTGAGGGAGTCTGATTTCTGAAGCAAATGGGCATACTGATAGGAGCTGTTAAACCCACTAACTCAGGGGTATCAAATGTCCAGCCTGAGAGTCAGAATCGGGCCCATGGTTCTTTTCTCCCCCCTCCCCCTTCTGTCCTCGCCCTTGGATGCTCTAAGGCTGCTGAAATTCACAGCACCTTCTGCCTTGTCTTTGCTGGCCCCAAGCCAGCTAGAAAACTAGACCATGACAAAAACACTAACCCTCTAAAAGCAATACAACATTTAAAGTAGAATAACATTAACAAATACAACATATATCAAGTGAACACTTAATACATACACATAGGAGTGTTATATAATGCAGCAACACTTCACCATCTTACACGTAGAAAGAAACAGTCTCAAAAAATAAGTCCCAAGCACTCCATTGTTAGATGCTTGCTGGCTTCTCTGGACCTGAAGACTCTCCTCCCATAATTGGGATGCAGGAACCTTTAGCTCGACAATTTTGTCTCCTTGTCGAGAGCGCTGGTTCAGAGCATTTTATATTTTTTTTGTCTTTGCTGGCTGCAGCAGGAAGCTCTTCTAGGCTTGCAAAGCTGCAAACAAAATGCAGAATGGGTTTTCCATTAAGAACTCTGTGCCCAGATAGTCTACCTGGGCCCAGAGACCTTAATGAAAAATCCACTCCACGTTTTCCTTGCAACTTTGTCTGTGCTGCAATGTGTTTCAATGGAGTGGAGCTCAGTTTCACTTTCCAGCATCCTTATGACTAGCTGAAGCTGTTGCTTCCTGGAGTTGTGGCCTTACAAATAAATAATTGGTGCTTTTGAGCCAGCTTATTTCTGCTGAATGGACCTGGTAACTGGTGTCTAGTGGGTACTCTAATCTAGGAACTTACAGCCAAAGGGAGATACTACACTAGAGGGCCACTGCCGATCTGAGTAAATGAGGGGGGGGGAGAAGAAGTTTGCCATGCCCAGCCATTTCATGTTTTCCTAGGCTCAGAGCATTTTATTTTTTAGTTTCTGCTATGATCCTTGTGCTTTTACTTGATGTTTTATTTTAAAAATTGCATTGTCAAATCCCACTATTCCCCCATCTTTCAATTTTAAACAAAATATTGCAAGCATTTTAACTATGTTTGTATTTTAAGTTAAAAAACTTTTTAAATTGTGCTTGTCTCCTTTATAAAGTTTATATCGCTGCTACCTGGCAATTCATTTTATGACATGCATGGCTTGGCCCCATAAAGTCCCATTTATATCAGAACTGGCCCTCATAACAAATGAGTTCAACACACCTGTGCTAACTCATCTAGTATTTACCTCTTCACTATCTCTCAAAGTTGTCTTTTCCTCAGAGTCTAAGAATTGAAGCTGGCTGAGAGAAAAGCAATTGCATAGGACGGGGTATCTGGACAGGTATCTGGTGATTATGGGGAAGATCAAGATCCCTTCACCAAGTTACCCTTTTGCACATAAAAAAACAGAGCCACTTCACTAGTGTACTTATAGACAAGTCTTGTCACTATCACATCTAGCTTACTTCTGAATGATCCTATTTTAAGTTTAAGACTAACTCTAGCATGATCAGATGGCCACTGAGACAAAAACAAAGCTCTAGTGTGATCAGGTAACCACTACACAAGGCTGTACTTTACTCTGAGGAAAAGCTGAGCCACAAAAGTGAAGCACTTACAGATGAAATTCAACAGTCCTACATTAATACTGTAAAAAGAATTATGGTCTAAATACCTGATGGTTCCTGTGGGAGAAGGCAGAGGGCTGATCAGGTGACCCATGTTGTCTGGAATGTTTATTGTCAGGGGAGAGATCTGGGGCTGCACAGGTTTCACTGGGGACTGTGGGGACTCCTGTTTTTCTCTTTTTTCATTGGATAAAGCTGTAAATGTTATCTTGATGTTTGTGCTCGGAAACCTGAATGTACACCTGAAAAAAAAGCATACATTAACTGGAAAGGCATGTAATAATATTTGTATAATTTCATAAACACTGCTTTATTATATAATAAAAAGTGAACCAAATTTTAAGACCAAGAATCATCACACTACAACTGCAGTGACATACTTTCATGAAGGTCTATGTGTGAATGAGCTGGAAACATGGTTCCATGCACATAAAATAATCTATACAGAATCCATTTATATTAACAACTAAAATCCAGGTACCTCAATCTCAAAAACTGAGTTCAATCTAAACAACTTTTTATAAGATAGCCAGTTTGGCAATATCCAACCACCAACTGTAGTATCTGTGGCAACAAGAAAGATCAATGGCTGAATGACTGAGAAAAGCAATACAAGTTGCCCAGAAAAGTCTACTCTTTAATTCGTGCCACTTTGCAATATTTACACTTTCCAAGGAAGCAAACTTAGCAATTCTACATTAACGATTAAATTAATAAATACATAGTGATCAGAGTATCTCTAAAAGTATATCTGAATTTATGAGAAAGGGTGAACCAAGATAAGATGATCAAAGAACTGAATCGCTTCCTGGCAAAAAACGCTACAACATTAGGAGCTTTCTAGAAAGGAAAAGAAGAGAGATAGTTCAAGGAGGACCAGGACTTTAATTTAGCAGGAGCTCACAGGAGCTCCCCGCTGCACACAGAGCCCGCGGCATAAGCAAATGAGATATGCTACAGACCTCCTGCACCTTTTTTTGTACAAAACGACTCCTGGGGAGAACAATGCAGAGAAATTTATCTCCAAGAACTCAAGATCACCCAGTGAAGCTGATGAGCAGTACATTCAAGATAGACCAAAGAAAATGCTTATTCACACAATGTAGAAACAGCATATGGACTTAACATAAGAGAAGCCATGATGGATCAGGCCAATGGCCCATCCAGTCCAACACTCTGTGTTACACAGTATATATAAATTTTTGGCCACTGTGTAACACAGAGTGTTGGACTGGATGGGCCATTGGCCTGATCCAACAAGGCTTCTCTTATGTTCTTATATACATATATATACACACTTTGGCTAATAGCCACTGATGGGCCTCTGCTCCATATTTTTATCTAACCCCCTCGTGAAGCTGGCTATGCTTGTAGCTGCTACCACCTCCTGTGGCAGTGAATTCCACATGTTAATCACAATTTGGGTGAATAAGTACTTCCTTTTATCCGTTTTAACTCAACTGCTCAGCAATTTCATCGAATGCCCACAAGTTCTTGTATTGTGAGAAAGGGAGAAAAGTACTTCTTTCTCTACCTTCTCCATCCCATGCATAATCTTGTAAACCTCTATCATGTCACCCCGCAGTCAACGTTTCTCCAAGCTAAAGAGCCCCAAGTGTTTTAACCTTTCTTCATAGGGAAAGTGTTCCAAACCTGTAATCATTCTAGTTGCCCTTTCCTGCACTTTTTCCAATGCTATATCCTTTTTGAGGTGCAATGACCAGAATTGCACACAGTATTCCAAATGAGACCGCACCATCGATTTATACAGGGGCATTATGATACTGGCTGATTTGTTTTCAATTCCCTTCCTAATAATTCCCAGCATGGCGTTGGCCTTTCTTATTGCAATCACACACTGTCTTGACATTTTCAGTGAGTTATCGACCACGACCCCAAGATCTTTCTCTTGATCAGTCTCTGCCAGTTCACACCCCATCAACTTGTATTTGTAGCTGGGATTCTTGGCCCCAATGTGCATTACTTTGCACTTGGCCACACTGAACCTCATCTGCCACGTTGATGCCCACTCACCCAGCCTCAACAGATCCCTTTGGAGTTCCTCACAATCCTCTCTGGTTCTCACCACCCTGAACAATTTAGTGTCATCTGCAAACTTGGCCACTTCACTGCTTACTCTGAACTCCAAATCATTTATGAACAAGTTAAAGAGCATGGGACCCAGTGTCAAGCATGGTAAAACTCAATGTTGAGCTATAGTTTTAGGGCCGTCCATAAAGCTGGTCTGTGAAACATCATGGAGGATCGGTGTAGCATGGCTCTGTTATTCTTCCCCCCTCCCCTTCTTGCTATATTGCTTTGTGTAGTGGAATAGGAAAAATGAAACTAGTAGTGAGATGAGAAGAAGTAACAATTTCCCATACATTCCTACAGGGGAGTGTAGGCCATCTGGGAAAGCAAGGATGAGATGCTGATAACGTAGTGGGAATGTAGACTTTTATGATAGTGTATGCGCTAGCTGGCATTCCTTACCCCCTCCCATGAGAACCCTTTGAAGTGTGTCTTAAAAGAAGTGTATCAAAAAGTGTATTGTTGCTATCACTCTCAAGGTCCTGAACCAAGAGAGCATCTCGATTTAGCAATAAACGTAGTTTTGTATCCACTTGACTCGTTCTTTTGAAAATCGCATGCTTGGCATTTTGAGAGTGATCCTGGCAGAAGTTTAACGGCCCTGGCAACTTTGTAAACAGATGGCTGAAAACATTCCAGAGAGCAGTGAACTTCTAGAACCTGAAGAAGGGGCGAGAACACCGACACCACCATGGCATGTGCTGGACGCCCAGAGAGTTGCAGGAAGAGGATCCCCTCTCCACATCCAACAACTCTCGGGTCACCCGTCAGTGGCAGCCGCAACTACGATAGACGAGGCGCTGGGGAGCAGGGACGCTATTTTGACCAGACACATGCATAAGGTGAGAATGGCGATGGGAGCGGACGAGGAGTACAAGCCGGGGGAGGAATGCGGAGCCACCACTACCACACTGGTGGAGGTGGAAGCACCCCTATTGGAGGCAGAGGGAGAAGGATCCCAAGAGCTGTCGGGCCCTGGTGAAGAGGAAGACGAAGGAGCCCGAGAGTTTCGCCTGATGGTGAGAAGGGAGGTTGAAGAGGTCGCCAAGGGGTTGCAGGACGAGATGCAAGCGACGGCCACACTCATGGCCAGAGAATTTAAGAAGCCAGTTGATCACATCCTGAGACCGGCAGACCCAAGGGGAATCCCGCAACCACCCGCGGCTAGACCCTCAGCGATCCCACCCAGGGCGCAACCGGCGAGGGCGCCCCTTCCTCGAGAGGGGGCCCGAGGAAGAGAGCTGGACACCACATTTGATGGGGACCGAGAGGAAGTGGAATACTTCACCATACAAGCCAACAGCTACATGCACTACTGGGGGAACACCTTCCCCGACGAATTCAGCCAGGTTGACTACCTCGGGTCGAAGCTTAAGGGGGCGGCTAGAAGCTGGTACGTGAGCTTATATGAGGCAATGAGCCCACAACTGGACGATGTGGCCACCTTCCTCAAGGCGCTACTGACTCAGTACGAAGATCCTCTGCAAGAGACTCGCACGCTGGCCACCCTGAGGGACATGCAGCAAGGGTCCAAGTCGATCCATGAGTATGCATCCGAGTTCTGTTCCAACGCAGCTAAGGTGAGGGGATGGAGCGAGCTGATGAAGAGCGAGCACTTCACTAAAGGTCTGAACTCGGGCCCTGCAACAAGCGAGGCCGACTACTCTGATAGGGTGGATACAACTGGCGGGCGAAGTAGAAACCAATACAAAAAGAGTGGCCCTCCAGTGCCAGCAGCAGAGCAGCAAGGGAGACCTTGACCATAAAAACAGGGTGAAGACCCAGGTGGGAGGAGGAGTGGGAAAACCCCAGTCTGCCCGCAAGTGCTTTCGCTATGGGGACCCGAACCACCTGGCAGTCAACTGTACTAACCCCCCACACCCGGCGTCGACCATTACGAAGGCGAGCACCCCAACACCGAAGAAGTCAACCAGCCGGCCTAAGGATGCGGCGAAGAGCAGCACGGCGGCAAGTTCATATGAACGTATGAAGCTGCCTTATACTGAATCAGACCTTTGGTCCATCAAAGTCAGCATTGTCTTCTCAGACTGGCAGCGGCTCTCCAAGGTCTCAAGCTGAGGCTTTTCACCCCTATTTGCCTGGACCCTTTTTTGGAGATGCCAGGGACTGAACCTGGGACCTTCTGCTTCCCAAGCAGATGCTCTACCACTGAGCCACCGTCCCTCCCCCTGGATCCTGGAGGAGGAGACCATCATCATTGACGAGCTGAGTGAGATGTCCTGGGATGATGAGCCAGCGGGAAACGAGACCGACCTGCTCTAAATGGTGCCAACCAGCAGGTCGCGGAATCACTGGCAGCAGTCAAGGTGAGAATAACGGGGTCATTATATTTTGTTCCAGTGACTTTGCTAAACTTCAAGCTTAGGCGATTTATTCATGTGAAGGCCATGATTGACTCGGGGTATATGAGGGACATAATCACCCCTAAGTTAGTGGACGCTTTGGGGCTCCCCACAGCCTCCTTGCCCCACCCTATTCAGTTTGAACAGATGGACGGGACAGTGATGAAGATGGAGCCTTGTATTTTGGAAACTCAGTTGGTCCCGGTGGGCATTGAGAGTCACTGGGACCAAGAGGCCTTCGTGATAGCCCCCTCTTCCTCATACGATGTGGTGTTAGCGAAAAAGAAGGACGGCTTGCTCAAGCTATGTACTGATTTTCGCGGGATTAATGGGATTTCAACCTCTAATGCATACCCGATACCACTCATCAAGGACTTACTCAGTACGGTGTCGGAGGGGAAGATTTTTACCAAATTGGACATAAGAGATGCGTACTTCAGAGTGCGCATAAAAGAGGGGGACGAATGGAAAACAGCCTTCAATACCCCCATGGGACAATTTGAATAGCTGGTGATGCCATTTGGCCTCCAAGGGGCCCCGGGAGTTTTTATGAACTTTATAAATGAAGTGTTGAGAGAGTATTTGTATAAGGGGGTGGTGGTGTACCTGGATGACATCATTATCTATTTCGAGGATCTCAAATCTCATGTGAAATTGGTGCGAGAGGTCCTCAGCACGTTGCAAAAGCACAAACTGTATGCTAAATTGTCTAAATGTGAGTTCCATCAGACTGAACTAGATTACTTGGATTTCAGGGTGTCAAGTCTGGCTTTAACTCTGGCTCATACCAAGAGCATGCTGGGTAGAACTAAGGTATAACCAAATGCTGCTAGCCAACTCTTTCCTGTTCCCCCCCTCCTTCCTTTAGAAGATTCCTTTGCTTTGAAATGGTGATGTGTGAAAAGTCTTATCTGAGCCTTCTCAGCTCAGGCCCGGGGGAGACAGGAAGCCTGAGAGTGCCCAGGCCGCCAGGCCTCTAATCAACATGCGGTTCAATGTGGCCAAGTGCAAAATAATGCACATTGGGGCCAAGAATCCCAGCTACAAATACAAGTTGATGGGGTTGAAAGGGCAGAGACTGACCATGAGAGAGATCTTGGGGTCATGGTAGATAATTCACTGAAAATGTCAAGACAGTGTGTGTTTGCAATAAAAAAGGCCAACGCCATGCTGGGTGTTATTAGGAAGGGAATTGAAAACAAATCAGCCAGTATCATAATGCCCCTGTATAAATCGATGGTGCGGTCTCATTTGGAGTACTGTGTGCAGTTCTGGTCACCGCACCTCAAAAAGGATATTATAGCATTGGAGAAAGTTCGGAAAAGGGCAACTAGAATGATTAAAGGGCTGGAACACCTTCCCTATGAAGAAAGGTTGAAACGCTTAGGGCTCTTTAGCTTGGAGAAACGTCGACTGAGGGGTGACATGATAGAGGTTTACAAGATAATGCATGGGATGGAGAAAGTAGAGAAAGAAGTATTTTTCTCCCTTTCTCACAATACAAGAACTCGTGGGCATTCGATGAAATTGCTGAGCAGACAGGTTAAAACGGATAAAAGGAAGTACTTCTTCACCCAAAGGGTGATTAACATGTGTAATTCACTGCCACAGGAGGTGGTGGCGGCCACAAGCATGGCCACCTTCAAGAGGGGGTTAGATAAAAATATGGAGCAGAGGTCCATCAGTGGCTATTAGCCACAGTGTGTGTGTGTGTGTGTGTGTGTGTGTGTGTGTGTGTGTGTATTTGGCCACTGTGTGGCACAGAATGTTGGACTGGATGGGCCATTGGCCTGATCTAACATGGCTTCTCTTATGTTCTAAGGTAAACAATATCTATCGGGTCTCCTGTGTCCACGTTTGTTCACTAGTATGGGTTATGGTGAAAGGTTATACACTGGTGCAGTTCTAAGCTTCCTAGTGGAACAAGCTCTCCACCTCACCCAACCCACAATCTAGAGGCCAATTTCCCTCTTGCACTAATTCTGTCATGCAATCAATAAACATTAACTGGAAAGTACATGGAGGTCTGCAGCCCTTGTAATGGAAAGCTTGAAACAGAAAGCTGAACTCCACAGCAACAAAGCTAGGAACTCTCCTGTATGAAAAGTGCTCTCTAATATCAGGGGAACAGATGAGAAGCACGCTCAATAGTGTTCAAGGGAAATCTCCCCAATAGCTGTACACTGTTCAGTGTCAGTGTATGTGGAGGCAGCTTTTGCTTCCAAGCCCTAAACCTCTTGTTTAAAGCCTTATAGGGAAATTTTCCTATAGCACTTCTGTAAAGGTCCAAGAGATAGGTAAAGAGAAAACAATTTACTGGGAAGCATCTCTTAACTTAAGACTGCAAATATCATGACTTTGAGAAAGCAGCTTCCCTACAGGTCTAGATACTATGTTTTGTAATCTGAAAGTGACATTTTCCATTACAGGAGGAGAACAAGTAATGAACTCAATTTGTTCCTTAACTAACTTCCCAAAAGAGTAATCAGAAAGTACTCCTTTAAGATCACAAAGTTGTAAGACCAAGGGGTGTCAAACTAATTTGTTATGAGGGCATATCTGACATAAATGAGACTTTGTTGGGCCCGGTCATGTGTGTCATGAAATGTAATGCCAGATAGCAGAGATACAAACTTTATAAAGGACACAGACAAACATAATTAAAGATTTTTCAAAAAATCTAAAATAAAACATGCACTCTTGCAATATGGTGGTCAGTATCAAAGCAAGCTCTCTCCACCCCCTCCTTCCCAAGGGAGGAGCCTCAGCCAATAGAGAAAATAGAGGCTTTGCTCTGTAGGTCCTGTGCAAATGAGAAATCTGTGTGGCACAGAAGGAAGCAAAAGAGAAGGAGAAGGAAGCAGACTTGCTCACAAGCTGGATAGGAGCCATCCGGGGGTCTGATCCGGCTCATGGTCCGCATGTTTGATACCCTGCTTCAGAGCTTTCAATAATTCCAGTCCCCAGCTTTGAAATTACATTTGGCAATATACATAAAAAGCTCTTGTTGGAAAGCCTGGAAGAGCATACAACTAGTTTGCTCTTCATGTCTCTACCTAACTGCAGCCCCCCAAAGCACCATTACAGGATATTTATTCTCCAAGCTACTCACTGTTACCCAGTCTGTCAATAGGGTGTGCACCGCAATTCTCTTCATGCCGCCAAAGTTCCATGGCAGCATGAGATAGACGTCAGCCCTCATTCTGTCAGGGCTGGGAGGGTCCCCATAATTTGTGGTGAAGGGGAGAAAGTCAATATTTTTCTGTTTTCTAAGGAGGTCTCCATCCTTTTTATTTATGGCTCCATTTTGGTGCCCTAATCATCAGCATGGATCACCAATTTCAGTACTACACAGCATGATACCTAAGACTCTCAAGGTTCAGGGGAAATGTATATGTGCAAATTCCAGAGGCTGGGGACAGGGTTGCTGCCTTCCTGACCTGCCTGTGAGCACACTAGAATAATGACTGACCACTATCAGAAGCAGAATGTTGGATTGGATGAACCTTCCATCTCATCTAGAAAGGTAGTTTTTACTTAAGCTGAAAACAAAATAGCCACTAGTTCAGGAGAGCCAGTTTGGTGTAGTGGTTAAGTGTGCAGACTCTTATCTGGGAGAACCGGGTTTGATTCCCCACTTCTCCACTTGCAGCTGCTGGAATGGCCTTGGGTCAGCCATAGCTCTGGCAGAGGTTGTCCTTGAAAGGGCAGCTGCTGTGAGAGCCCTCTCCAGCCCCACCCACTTCACAGGGTGTCTGTTGTGGGGGAGGAAGGGAAAGGAGATTGTGAGCCGCTCTGAGACTCTTTGGAGTGGAGGGCGGGATATAAATTCAATATCTTCTTCAATATCTTCTTCTTCCCTGATCACTACAAATTTCATCTTCACACTTTTTCTTGACAAATATCTACTCTTCCAAGCATACTATCCTATCACTAGCTTGCACTGTTTTTTTCCTATCAGCAAAATAAGAATCACTGGCTAATAGCACCAGCTTTAGCCCATTCTGGGGAACACACTGCACTCAGAAGCACAAATCTCACCAATCTTTGCAGCATTAAACCTTGTAAAATTTAAACCTCCACAACTAATACAGAAGACAGCCTAAGGAAACCCAACACATCCTTGCAGAGAGTAAAAGGAATGCCGAAAGAAATCTGCCTGCATGCAACAGTTATTGTAGAAACCAAGCTCTTTACCATTTTCTCCAAGCAGATGACACAAAAGAGCTAGAAAGCAGGGATTGATGGGAAGCAGCTTATAAAGCTGCTTGTCACATCAGCTGCAGGAAAACCAGACATGAATTCATTAAAACTGCCCATGTAATGCTTCTGGAATTTGAGGCTCCACAGTCTGAAGGACAAAACAAACACTTCACTGTTTTTTCCCTTAGGTATTTGACATTTTTAAACACAAATACTAAGCACAAGCAGGTTGGGTGGTCCTTCTACCCTTCAATTTTAAGTAAATGCATTAATAAGATTTTTTGCAAGAAAATGGCAAGGCGACACTTGTTACAGATTTACAAACAGCTGTTTCAGCAACATAAACAGCCTGTTTTACTTCAGTGTAATACAAAAGTTTCTTCTAAAATCAAGCCAATTTTCCTCCTCCACTTCAGGCTTTCCTGCTGTTAACTCAGTTTCTTCTACAAAGGTTTTGGGCACTGTGAGTTGGACTCATAGGTCCCCCTTGAGAGAGTAGTGGAAGGGGAGGTTTCACAGACCTCACTTGAGACATAGTCCTCCACAATGCATCCCATGCTATTCCTTAGGGTCACAATCCCTACAAGTAGCTTTCTGTGAGCAGCACATAGATTCAGAAAACAGGAGAATGTCAGAAGGTCCATTCTGTGATAACTTTACTATCCAGTTTATCTCCCTATAATGGAATTTTACACTACAAAGATTAATCCAACATCCCATGTAAACGCATACACTACAGCAAAAAAATGGAATAATGGGAAAAGCTGTACATCGGATTCCATACCTGAAATCACAATCATGCAAAATGGGAGTAACTGAATCACTTTATGCTTCCTAACATTTCATAACTTATTGACCCAAACCATCAAAACAGAGAAGTTATGCTTTGTAATCGGAAGTGATATTTGTAGTCTTCCTATTAATACCTAGCTATCACAATGTAAAAATATGTTTTCATCCTCATCAATTCATTTCCTGAATGGAATGAACAAGAAGTCTGTTTCATTCTTACTCACAAGGCTATCTCCAGCCAGCCCCAATGTTTCATATAGGCAATATATACAGTGGCTTCTATTAAAAGTGAGATACATTTTTAAATACAATTACTTTTGGGGTAATTTATTATATGAGTTTTTACTTCAAGTGCCAGGATGGGCCTGACATGCTATTTCTGTTACATGTCATTCCATATGTATTCTGTAACATGATATTCTATACTAGGCATCCTGATTCAGGGTATTATGCTTTGGAACTCGGAGTTTCTCACTTTGACTTACAGCCTGGTAACAGAACTATTGTAACTGTTAAGAACTGTGCAGGTGGAGTAGGGAGGAAATGAAAACAAGAGTAAACTGGTAACCCATAAAGAGGACTTGGCTGTTGACCTTGATCCTCCAAATAATTCTATGCAGTGCCATCCATGGGAATTAGTCCTAGGCTGGTGGGAGACATTTTGTGTGTGTTATTTGACTATAACTGTATGTTTTGTTCTTGCTTTCATTAGTCCTGGGTTTGGCTGCTTGCAGCACAAGGACTCATACTTTGTATCTGAACTCAATAAACCTTTTATTCTTCTACTATGAGAACTGGTGAGTTGGGTCATTAACTGGCAGAATCTTACATCAAGAGACTAGAAAAGTATATATGAAATACATAAGCTGCTGTGATTCCCAACGGAACACAAAACCAGTTTTGCAGTGCCAAATCCTTGACTTGTAAACAAGTTAAAGCATAGTTAATCTCTAACCTTTTAGTTTCACACCAGCCAGTCTACATGCAGTTCAACAAGTTTAACGTATCACTTAAGTTCAGCATCACAAGAAGCAAAGCACATAACTATAAAGGACCCTGATTAACCATCAGTGAAGCATGGTGATGAAAGAGGGAAGAAGGCAGCCTTTGACTACTGAAAAGGTTATTCTGGGATCAAAGGACCGACATGCATAAAAACCTTATGGGACTGAGGGAACAATGAGGAAGAAAATTCAGCAAGATTAAGTAGAAAAGCTAGTACGATACACCCCCATGAGTATTCAATCCATGTATTGGCTGCTGGAGGAGGAAGGCTTCACATCTTAAGAATCCTGTCCCTCTACTGTTCTTCTACTATGAGAACTGGTGAGTTGAGTCATTAAATGTCCCTAACTGAAACTTTGCTCCCCCATCTTTCCGACATGCCCTACAATTAGAAAACCACTCTCCCAAACGGCCATCAATGTCAAGAAGACTCTAGATCAGGGTTGTCAAACATGCAGCCCGGGGACTGAATTAGGCCCCTGGAGGACTCCTATCAGGCCCCCAAACAACTGGCTTCTCCCTCTCCGTTGCTTCTTCTGTATCACAGCTTGCTTTGCAAGGCTTGCTCAATCACACAGAAGCTACAGAGCAAATCCTCTATTTTCTCCATTGACTGAGAATCCTCCCTTTGGGAGGAAGGGGGGAGGGATAGCTTGCTTTGCCAGGCTCTCTCAATTGCACAGCAGAGCTCCTGAGACAAACTTCTCTTCCTTCTATTTATGTAAATAAAAAACCGCTAAGAGACACCATAAATTTTAAACAACAAAACAGTGTAATGTAGAGGTCAGTGGTGTTCTGACAAAGCTTGCACGTAGAACTTCAAATAGACAAGAGCATGTAGCAAAAAGACAATCACAGAAGACAGTTCAAAAACAGTCTTTCCAAGGAGTAACAATATTCCAGTATTTAGTTTGTGGAACTAAAATAAGCTCTTCCAAAGACATCTGTTTCTTCTCCAGTGGTCCCAGGAGTGGGCCAGTCCTCACTCTTGGGATCACAGCTCCTCCTCTTCTACTGCAGGGCTTAACAAACTTGACCCGAAGGGGAGGTGCTTGATCCTCAGAAGTCAGTTTGTTTAGCCCTGCCATCTAAGCAGGACGTGCTTTAGAGCCCCTTTGAGGCTCTTGACCCGAAAGTTGCAAGGAAAGGAAAGGAAGAGTACCTGGAGTCAGTGGCAAAAGAAATCTCCTGGCAGGGAGAAAAGACAAGCCGCTGTTTTTCTTCTCTGGGGGAAAAGGGAGGGGGGAATCCCTCCCGCGCTAGATCAAAGCGCTGGAGTAGCCTCCCTGGTGAGGCACGCATACGCGCCTGTTTGTTCTGCCGGCCTCTTCCTGGTCTGACGAACGTGCCGAAGGCTGTGGATTCGTCTTCCCCCATCAGCTCCCTGCAAAGGCACCCCGGCAATCCCGGCAGCCTGTGGAGCAGCAAGTCAAAGGGAAGACGCAAAGAGGAACTGGGCAAAAGGGAGAGGACTCGTGAACTTCACGCTGCCCTCCCAAAACGCCAAAGGCAGCGCGGTCGATGCTGTAGTTCCCAGGAAGGGAATAAGAAGCGGCGGTAAGCTTTCTGTGAAGTTCCCAGGGGGAGAGAAGGTCTGCAGACCTTCCCAGAGCCCCTTTTTTCCCGGCGGCACAAGCCCACAGGGCGTTGAAGGACTCTGGGATCCAGACGCCTTTATTCAGCCCCCCCCCTCCCCTCATTCCCTTCTTCCCTCTGTCTCCCCTGTTTGCTTCTGCACTCGGGAGGGGTGGCCCTGGCGGATAGGGCCCCCTGGAAACGAAAAGGGAGTTAAAACCAGTTAATGCTGGTGAAGGGGGGGGGGAGGTTTTTGGCGGGAATGGCAACCATTTTACCTATGCTTCTTGTGTTTCTATAGGGCCACTCATTCTAAGATGGCTGCTTCCACTAGATTTCCTATGGGAGCAATGTTGGAGGAGGGCATATGTGAGTTGGAGTTGGCTGATTCACAAGCACAGGAAGAAGAGACAGGAGATCATCAGGCTGATATTTCAGCAGATGAAGCTAAGTCTAATCTTCTTTCTTGGATTCAAGAGCTGGTCAAAAAAGAGGTTCAAGCAGCCTCTGTAGCCACCCCAACCCCTCCACTTAAGAGGGCAGCCAAACAAAAACACAGAGAGGTAGATAAGGAAAAGGAAAGTTTTCCTTCAAGGCCTCTTAAGCGCAGTAGGTTAGATCTGCATTCAGTTCCCTCTGATCAAGAAGAAGAGGATTCTGACTTGTCTGATGGCTCTTCGTCACCTGACACAGGAGAACTCTTTGAGGAAGAGGGGGGGGGGCGGCCTCTACCCATTCCAAACTGTTTCCAGCAGACGTGTATCCACGCCTGCTTCCAAAAGTGATTAGGACATTGCAGATACAGTATACTCCAAAATCTAAGGATGAGGAGGCTGCTGAGTTTCCTGTTGCAATGGAGGATATTATCCCCAAGTCGGGTTCAAAACCCCTACAGGTCCCCTTGCCCTCAGGGTTTTTCTCGATAATCAGATCTGAGTGGGAACATCCAGCCAAGCCTAAGACAGTGTCGTCAAACTTCTCTAAGTTCTTCTCCTTCATCCCAGAGGCGTCCAAGAGACTGAAGTTACCAGTGGTAGATAACCCGGTCAACAGTTTGGCCTCTAATTCCATACTACCGATGGATACGGATGGGATGCTAAGGGATCCGACAGACAAGCACATAGAGCAGGCCTTACGTCGCGATTTTGAAGCCTCTGCTAGTGCTTTAAAAGTGTCAGCTACCACGTCTCTTTTCTGTAGGGCTTCATACATGTGGCTCTCTGACCTAGCTAAGAGGGAGGATCTGCCTAGGGATGTTAAGGACTCACTTAAAAAAATTACGCTAGCCACTGCCTTTGCATCAGATTCGACCCTTGAAGCAGTTCAACTCTCTGCTAGGGCTATGGCCTCCAGCGTTACGGCCAGACAGAATACCTGGCTACGTAATTGGGATGCAGATTCCTCAGCTAGAGCAAAAGTGGCTGCAGTTCCTTTTAAAGGGGCCTCGCTCTTTGGGGAAGGCCTAGACAGATATCTCATAGAGGACAGAAATAAGAAAAAAAGTCCTGCCCTCCAAGAGACGTGATAACAGAACGAGGCAGAGGTTCCAGTCCTTTTGTGGAAATAGGAGAGACTCAAGACAAACCTCCTTCAAGCAACACAGAACAAAGTGGCAACCAAAGCCCAGAGACGGCAGAGCTTCCTTCGGTGGGAAACAAAGTCAACCAATCAAAGGACAGAAGAAGTCTACCTCAGCATGACTGGGCGGGTCCATTGGACCTCAGTCGGATAGGGGGACGGCTTCAAAGATTCTCCCACGTGTGGCATCAAACGGTTTCAGACAGATGGGTTTTGGACACAGTTACCAACGGTTACTCCCTAGAATTTTATTCGCCTCCACGACACCGTTTCCTGGAAGTACAGAGATCTCAATCCCTCGAGAAACATCGTACATTGCTGATGGACATCGACCATCTGGTTCAGATAGGAGCCATCGAATCGGTCCCGGTGACAGAAAAATTTCAAGGCACATATTCAGTCTTCTTTGTAGTCCCCAAAAAGAACGGAGACATTCGGGCTATACTGGATTTGAAGTGGGTGAACAAGTCGGTAGTTACAAAGAAGTTTCGAATGGAGACTCTGAGGTCCATACTACTGGCTGTTCAAAGGGGAGACTTCATGGCCTCCATAGATCTGTCGGAGGCCTACCTTCATATCCCTATCACCAAGGGACACCGCAGGTTTCTTCGCTTCTCCTACGACAGGCGTCATTACCAGTACAGCGCTCTGCCTTTTGGCTTAAAGTCTTCACCGAGAGTGTTCACGAAAGTCTTAGTCACACACGTGGTGGTCCTCCGGTTACAGGGGGTCTCTCTGTTTCCGTATCTGGACGACATTCTGGTCAAGGCCCCGTTGGCGGAGCAGACGAAACAAGACCTAGATTTGACCATAAAAACCCTCAGATTGCACGGGTTCATGATAAACGTTCAGAAGAGCTGGCTTCAAACTTCCCAGTCTCTGACACACCTAGGGGTTCAGATCAACTCCAGTTTGGACAGGGTTTTTCTGACCCCAGAAAGACAGTCAAAGATCTTGCAGCTGATTTTGGAAGTCCAGCAACAAAAGCGAGTCAAGCTGATGCTACTGGCAAAGTTGTTGGGAATTATGGTTTCGTGCCAGGACATAGTTCAGTGGGCACGGTTCCACACGAGGCCACTCCAGAAATTCCTTTTACCCTTCCAGAAGCAGATAAGTACCAGAAGCCCGATTTCACTGACATTACCAGCCAATCTGTTGAAAGATCTCGAGTGATGGCAGACTCCCGATCGTTTTTCCTTGGGACAGGAATTGCAGGAACCCTAAAGGGTGGTGTTGACCACGGATGCAAGCCTTTTTGGCTGGGGAGCGCACATGGCCAGAGCAGTAACACAGGGTCAGTGGAACATCCAAGAGGCCGAAGAAAGTATAAATCTTCTGGAATTGAGAGCCATACGACTGGCCATGCTTCAGATGGAAAAAAGACTGACAGGGACTCATGTCCTGATCCAAACAGACAACATGACGGCAAAGGCCTACGTGAATCGTCAAGGAGGCACCAGGTACCGGAAGCTTCAGGACGAAGCTCAGGTCCTGTTCAGATGGGCGGAAGTCCATCTTCGATCCATCAGAGCCATCCATGTGGCAGGAAAGGACAATGTGGTAGCGGACCGGCTGAGTCAGCAATCACTGGACCAGTCGGAATGGTCTCTTCATCGCAAGACGTTTCGAGAGATCTGCCAAAGATTCGGGACGCCGGGAGTGGATCTCTTTGCTTCAGACGACAATCACCAAGTGCCTCAGTATTTCTCAAGAACAAGAAGCAGAGGGGCAACGGCGGTCGACGCTCTGAACTCAGACGGGCCGAGAACTCTATTATACTCTTTTCCTCCATTCCAGATCATCCAGAGATTTCTGCAGAGGGTTCGGGAGCAGAAAGCGGAAGTGATTGTGGTGGCCCCCTTTTGGTGGTGGCCTTTTGGAGAGCCTGGTTCCAGGAACTTCAAAGTCTGTCAATATTGGAACCGTGGCAAATTCCGTTGAGGGGGAATCTACTAGTGCAAAGCAAACTGCATCATCCACGACCAGATATGCTGCAGCTCACTGCTTGGAGATTGAGCGGCAGCAGTTGATTAGTATGGGTTATTCTACTAAGGTGGTAGACACCATGTTGTCTTCGAGGAAGAGCTCCACTAACAGGAGCTATAATGTTACCTGGCAGGTTTTTCATACCTGGTGTGCAAATAAGGGGCAAGACCCTTTACATGCCTCAGTTGCTGTCATACTGTCTTTTCTGCAGGAGGGGCTAGAAAAAGGCCTTAGCACTAGCACGCTGCGTAGACAAGTGGCAGCCATAGCAGCGGTTAGAGGGTCTAGGAAGGGCAAGTCTATTTCCACACACCCGCATATCAGGAGGTTCCTAAAGGGGGTGACCTTGGTTAATCCATAGCAGGTGCATAGGTTCCCGTCTTGGAATCTAAACACGGTGCTGAAGGCACTATGTGGCAAGCCTTTTGAGCCTATGGCATCATGTAGCCTTAAGTTGCTGACCTTTAAGGTGGCGTTCTTAGTGGGCATCACCTCGGCGCGCAGAGTGTCGGAGCTTCAGGCTCTTTCGATTCATAAGGATCTCTGCATTTTCCATTAGGACAAAGTAGTGCTTCGCACCGATCCTGCATTCATTCCGAAGGTAAATTCATGCTTTCATAGGGCGGAGCACATTGTGCTTCCTTCTTTCTGCCCTAATCCAGTCCATGAGACAGAGAAGTTGTGGCACTGTTTGGGTGTCCGTAGAGCCCTTAGTTTTTATTTGGACAGGACTAAGGGGTTCCGTCAATCTGACTCTTTGTTTGTCTCCTTTAGGGTTTCAAACAATGGACGCAAGGTGTCAGCCTCCACAATTAGTAGGTGGATTAGGGGGTGCATCTGTGAGGCCTACAAGGCAAAAGGTTTGGAGCCCCCAGTGGGAGTGACGGCTCATTCCCTCAGGGGAACAGCCACTTCAGTGGCCTATAGGGCTTTTCCTTCTCTGGAGGTAGTGTGTAAGGCGACAACTTGGAAGTCAGTTCACTCCTTCACTAAGCACTATAGGATTGATAAGGCGGCCTCGGCTGAGACTGCATTTGGTAGGAAGGTGCTCCAACACGTGGTCTTGGGACAAAGCTGAAGTGCTCACCCAGGGACTCAGCTTTTTTATGTCCCAAGAGTGAGGACTGGCCCACTCCTGGGACCACTGGAGAACGGAAGATTCTATTCACTTACCATGAAGTCTTTCTTCTCTGTGGTCCCGGAGTGGTCCAGTCCTACCAACCCAGTTGTGTCGGGGGGGGGGTGGTGTTATCAGCTTTGTCCTGGGACTGCAGAGTTGGAGGTGGGCACTGTGTTGGTTACTGGGTCCCTCACTAGAGCCCCTTGAGTAAGGGTTTAGGATAAACTCTGGAGGGAGGGGACTGTTTTTGTTTTCCCGAGAGATGTTCTCTCCTATTGTTCTGGGAGTTATTATTAGGGAGGTAGGATAGCTGACAGAAGAACTGACTTCTGAGGATCAAGCACCTCCCCTTCGGGTCAAGTTTGTTAAGCCCTGCAATAGAAGAGGAGGAGCTGTGATCCCAAGAGTGAGGACTGGCCCACTCCAGGACCACAGAGAAGGAAGACTTCACGGTAAGTGAATAGAATCATCCAATCCGTCTTTCTCCAGTTTGGAGGCTTATTTACCACTGGAACCCAATCTTTACAATACATTCACAGGAGACCAACAAGGTTCAGAACATATCTGTCAGATTTCCAGGTTCTGAACTTCCGGTTGGGATGGCAGAGGCTGCAGACAGCTGATTTTATTACTCCAAGATGCTAAGACGTTAAGTAGTTTTAAACTTATTTTTAATCTATTTCCTCTGAACAGCCTTATTGTTTTTAAACTTTAAATGGGAGTTATTTACTTTTGAATCAGTTCCACTGTAGTACAAGTAAGAACTTTACTTATCTAATTGGATAATCAGTTGTCATTTGTTTGTTTTTTGCTTGTTATTACGGCCAGCTGCCAAGTGAAGTCTTTGATGTTTCTGAAGTCCTTGAATGTTTTGAAAACAATCCTGATGTGGAATATATTGGACTTTGCACTTATGTGAAACATTCCTATTCCATAGCATATTGGCACACACACAATTTCTCTGTATGAGATCGCATAAATGAGAAAGAGAAATGGAGGAGGTGTTATCTCCTGCATCTAAGCAATTAAAAATTGGGGACTTTTTTTTCATCAATCAACCCTGAGCCCCAACAAGATTTTCATATCCCCACATCCAACCGATATTCACCATTGGCAAGTGCCACTGAGAGTATATTAGAACGCTCCTTTGCTACTCCACTTGAAGATGGTATCTATGAACTAAATAACAAAATAGAAGATATAGTGCCAGCATCTTCAAAAGAATCAGTTAATGGAGCAACTGAAACTACTGTGGACTTACTCCCTTTAGTTGCAAAATCAATGGATTTTATTGGTCTTCAGAAATACATCTAAAAGAAGAGAATCTCTGGGATGCTAAATTAACTGATGATAAGGAAAGTCTGAGAGTAAGGAACTTGCTTAAATTAGCTTCAACAGCAGAGCCTCCAAAAGTCTCACCAGCTGATTTACAACAAACCCATCCTGATATTCAACAAGAAAGTGTTATCTCAAGAGCATGTGGTAAAACAGTTGATCAGCAACTTAGTCAAAAGTGGAGTGATTCCTGGCAGCTGAGCTGGCAATCACACAAAATTTGCTTGACAATTTGCAGATTTAAAGGGGCTGTTCCCCCCGGAAAACTAAATTTCTTGTTAAAATATATTTATTTGGTTACCAGATGGGTTTAATGGATGTAAAGGCTGTGGAACTTTTAAACAACTCCTATCAGGCTCAAAAAGTCCTATTGACCTTTAATAGCTCCCGTATTTCAAAATTACTACTTAGCCAAAAAAATTTTTTTGAGAACTAAGGGGATTTTTGTTTTTACAAATTCATTTATAGAGCCACTTATTTTTAAAGACGGGGTAGGGAGAAACCACAATGGAACAAGGAGCCATATCAGAAGTCAATGCCATCTAACACAAACCTTTTTGACAATGACATCTTGGAGAAGGAGGTTCTGGAATCCTTTAATAATCTCCCTGCCCCTGAACAAACTGTGATTGTGGACAGATTAGATGCAATGAGTGCAAAGCTACATGAAAATATTTCAGATTGTTGCCAGCTCAAAACACCTCTGCCATTATATTAACCTAATCCCTCTCCTAATCTCCAACAAAACTCTAATAGAGTTTCAGAGATTCCTGTGCAAGTTGAGGTTCATTCGCTTCCTACAGTTATTGATATTCTTGCATCTATCGACAACCCTGCACCTGTTAGAAATGTTGAAGGAAAAAGACAGAGTGTTCGACAAACAACAAAGGAAATTTCCAGCGGTACAGACAATGGATATATTTATTATGATGCCAATAACTCCTTGGACCAACTAATGATGAATGAATGACTGGTAAATTCTCCTCCTTCCCTGGATACGAAAACAACTTCTCGAATGAGGATGGGTTGGAGGAATAAGAAAAATATGACATCAAAATTGACAACTTACTCAATTACAACATTAAATGTTAGAGGCTTAAATAACCCTATAAAACGTTAACGTATTACTTCAGTGATTATGAAGACAAGGTCAGTTATTTTATGCCTGCAAGAAACACACTTATGGCAAGACTTTCCACAGGTGCTACCAAAATCTAGATACGTACACCAGTTTCAAGCACCTGGCTCCTCCAAGGCTAGAGGTGTGGCCATCTTGCTTGCAAAATCTTTAAACTTTATTTTAGAGGACAAACTACAGAACCCACAAGGTCGTTTTATATTTATCAAAGGTACCTTAGATGGACAAAAAATTACTATCGGTTCAATATATGTACCCAACGACCACCAGATTAATTTTATAGAGAAAACATTTTTAAAACTCCAAACCTTTAAAACAGGTAGTATTATTTTAGGTGGTGACCTGAATTTAATTGTCAATTACACCCTGGATAAATCAAATTCCAGGGGAAAGAAAATGAAGTCTAAAAACAATAAAACTAGATTAGCTGACCTTCTGCAAAAAATGGTCTATGTGATGGTTGGAGACATTGCCATCAGAAGGGTTGCAACTACACTTACTATTCGCCACACTTTAATACTTATACGAGAATTGATTGCATCTTGGTATCACCTGAACTTTTAGATAACATCATGGACATTGACATTGGCCCAAAGGTCTGGACAGATCACTCGCCGGTGCACTGCCAATTGAAAAGCCCTACTAATAATGAGACAAGAAAACATTGGTCTTTGAATAATTTCATTCTACTAAATAATAAAGTAAGAGAAGAAATTGAACAGGTCATTAAAAAAATTTTTGAGGACAACATTGATAAAGGAACTGAACTTCCCATAGTTAGGAATGCTTTTAAAGCCTTCCTACAAGATAAGATTATTGCCATTACATCGCACCTACAAAAGGAAAGAAATAGGATCAGTAAAATTCATCTTGATAAAATAAAGCATTTGGAACTACTCCACAAGAAGAATGGTAGCAAAAAAAGTGTATAAGCAGCTTCTTGCTGAACAGAAAATAGCAGAGACACAATAAGAATAAAATACAGAACAAACTACTCTGTATGAAACAACAATATTGGCAGAAAAATGCCAAAAATCATAAGATCATGTCGTGGAGGGTTAAAAAAAAGAAAATGGCAAGACAAATTAATCAACCTAGGAACAACCAAGGAAACATGGATACAACATCACAGAGCATTACTCAGTGTCTAGCCCATTTCTATGGATCTTTGTATTCATCCACGAAACCCTCCAAACAGAAGATCAAGAACTTCCTAAAAGAATATAAAACATGCAAATACCTTTCAGATATCCATAGGGCAGCGCTGTATAGACAGGTATCGGAACAAGAAATTAAGGATGCCATTCAACACAGCTCCAGGGATGGATGGTTTTACTACTGAATTTTATAAGATCTTTAAAATTAGTATTACAAATCTAGTACGTTTGATAAATTTCGTGATGGAGACTGGTAATTCCCGATTCGTGGTCAAAAGCCTTCATTGTAACTATTCCCAAAGATGGCAAAGACTCATCTAATCCGGCCTCATATAGACCCATTAAATTACTAAACTTGGACTCTAAAATATACTCTAAAGTTTTAGCAAATAGACTGCAGAGAATTATCGCAGAGTATGTAAACCCTGATCAAATGGGGTATATTCCCAATCAAGCTATTACAGATAACATCTGACGGACACTGAACATCATTGCCAACTCAAAAGAATCACATAGAGAATCAATTCTCTTGGCTGTGGACATTGAGAAGGCCTTTGACAGTCTGGAAATTAGTTATTTGCAAGCACTTTTGAGGGAAATGAGATTTGGAAAGAATTTTATAACTGCAATACAGGCCATTTATAAACAACCATCAGCGTACATCAAAGCCAAAGATACCATCTCAGAACTGATTTTCCTGAGCAAGGTATGAGGCAAGGTTGCCCACATCTCCGTTACTATCTGCATTGGCCATGGAGCCACTCACAGAACAAATTAGATCTACTAAAGGAATTCAGGGGATACAGCCGCCCTGAGCCTGCCTTGGCGGGGAGGGTGGGGTATAAATAAAAATTTATTATTATTATTATTATTATTACTATCATCATCATTATTACAGATAGGAGATAAAAAGCATAAAGTCAGTCTATATGCTGATGATTTGGTAATATACATGGCACACCTGGCACAGTCTTGAATAAAGATTCAAGAGCTCTTCAAAGAATTCCAAGAAATTTCTGGCCTGAAATTTCTGGCCAGCTGGAAAAAATATATGAAGCAAAGTTTTAAAAAGTATTTAAGGAGGTACAAGAGCAATTGAAAAAAATGGGCACCTCATAACTTTTCTTGGGCTGATAAAATAAGTTTGATTAAAAGCTTTATTTTGCCCAAATTTTTATATTTATTTCGATCCCTCCCAATTGAAATCCCACTCAGTGATATAAGGAATTGGCGATCTAAAATTCTGAACTTATTCTGGGACAATAAAAAGCATAGAGTGGCATTTGAAATGTTGAGAGACATAATAAAAGGGGGTCTGAAAATCCCAGATCTGAACCTTTATTACAAAGCGTCATAACTGGCTCAGATAGTGCGTGCACTGACTAGGGAAACAAAAACCCATTGGCTTCAAATAGAGGAATTATATACTGCTCTATACTCTATGGAAGAATTTTTATGGAAACCATCTCCTAACAGGGCTTATACCAAAATTAATCACAACTTTTTAAAATCTACTTTGAAGATTTGGGCTAAATGTAAAGCGGCTTTTATACCTGGAATCTCAGTCCTTTCTCCATTCTTGAACCAGGGAAGGACTTGGTCATATTTCAACACTAGAAACAGGCTGGAGCTACCAGACTCTATGATGTAGTTGATAAATATCATCTTTGTTCTAAAACCCAACTGGAGGGTAAAACTGGTCATAAAATCCCATGGCTCCAATATCTCCAGACGCAGCATATGTTTGATTCCTTTTTGATTAAACAATCCTTGAAAAGACCTTTATCAGACTTGGAACTCCTAATCAAACAAAGTGAATTACAAATGGAAGGCCTAATTTTGAAATTGTACAAACTTCTACTTTCAGTAGATATAGGGAAAAAAACAGTTATTAAAATTTCAGACCTGTTGTCAGATGGACTGTGAAAACAGATTCAAGAGTGATCACTGGTAACAAAGCTGGCACTCATTTAGTAATACGACAAAGATCTTTTCAATAAGCTTTCAATTTTTCAAAATAACGACAAGATGGTACCTATCGCCTCAGAGACTAGCTACAATAAACCCAAAGATGAATGGACTTTGTTGGAAACTCTGTGGACAGAAAGCAATTTTTTTTCATTGTTGGTGGTCATGCCCCCATGTTATATCATTTTGGCAACAAATCGCAAAGGAGATAAAATTGTGGATACAGACTTACCTTTTCTACCTGAAGTATTTCTCCTAGATCTCTTTCCGGCTGATTTATTGTTAGAGATCCAAATTAAGCAGGCCTCCTTGCTTTTAGCAGCAGCGAGAATAACTCTGGCCCATAAGTGGAAAGAGAATAGATTACCTTCACTTTCAATGCGGCAGAATAAGTTATGGGAAATGTTTGTTCTAAGTAAATGTACTAGGCACACCTTTGATGCCCACTATGTAAAACAACAGGAGGGCGGGTAGTGTGAATGCACAGATGACTACTCAAAGATCATCAGTTACAGGTAAAGCAACCTGTTTATCTTCTTCATGGTCTCTGTGCTTCACACTGATGGGAGATTAGCAAGCAAGTCAGAGGCCTACCTGGAGGAGGTTGCTGGAGATGCTCAGACGCATACTGCTTGTAAGACTGGAGCTCCTGTCCACTGGAGCTCCTTGCGTGCGATGAACATCTAGGGCGTAGTGGTGAACAAACATATGGGGAGTCGCTCATGTGGCAGCCCTCCAGATATCTGTTAAGGGAACACTTCTAAGGAAAGTAGTAGAGGCCGCAAGTGCCCTGGTTGAGTGGGCGCAAATTGAGCCAGGGAGGGGGTCTATTTTCTAACAGATAACAATGTTTGATAGACTCTACTATCCATTTGTACAGGCGTGATGAGATTGCTGCTCCCAGTGAGCATGTGGCATAGGAAACAAACAAAGTGGAAGTCTTCTGGGTGTCCTGTGTTCTGTGTAGGTAGAAAGGCAAAGCTCTCTTAACATCCAGTATTTGGAGGTGTCCCTCCTCAGCTGAAAATGGATCCAGATAAAATGTAGGTAACATGACATCCGCAGATAAGTGGAACTCAAAAATGACCTTCAGTAAAAAGTTCAGGTCTGGGGCTAATGAAACTCCTGCCTTTGAAAAGGAAATGTACAGAGCATCACACTGGAGGTCTCTTAGCTTTCTGACTCTGCGAGAAGATGTAATCACAACTAGGAAGGTAGTCTTCCAGGCCAAGAGGGATGGGGAACATGTTGCCATGGGTTCAAAAGGACGCAGTGTGAGACGATTCAGCATCAACGGAAGATCCCAAGGTGGGACCGGGCGTCACGCGGATGGGAACAGCCCTTTAGAAGGGAAGGCCCTTTAGAAAATGCTTGGTAGAAGGATGTGTGAAAATTGAGACGCCATCTACTGGGGGGTGAAATGCAGAAAGTGGCAAGGTACACTCTGACTGAGGTGTAGCTAAGGTCCTTGTCTATAAGGGACAACAAAAATCCAAAAATGATCACTAGTGTTAAATCATTAGGGAAACTATGTACAGAATTTGTGTAATCCAAAAAGGCCTTCCATTTGTAGCAGTATGATCTGCTTGTAGATGGTTTTCTACTGTTAAGCAGGGCATAGTCAAGCCAGTTCTTTACTGACATTAGTGCAGTTTCCAGGCCATCAGTTTCGAGTGAGGGACATTGTGGTGAAGGAGTCTGCCTCCGTGGCCTATGAGAAGATCCAGTTCCAGGGGGAACTGGTAAAATCTTCTCTGATAGGTGCAGTAGAGACAGAAACCAGTGTTGTTTTGGCCACTAGGGGGTGACCAAGATTCCCTTAGGCTTCTGCACCCTCGCTTTGTGTATCACTCTGGTGGTAAGAGGTAAAGGGGGTAACAGAAAGAGATGCTTCCTCCCCCACAGCAGGAAGAGTCCATCTACGAATGATTGAGGGTCAGTTCCTGCTCTGGTGCAGAACGTTTGACATTTCCTGTTGTGCCTAGTGGCAAAAATGTCGGTCTGGATGGCCCCATTCCTGAAACAGGGGTTGTAGGTACTTCCAGTTGAGTTCCCACTCATGAAACGAAGCTCCTCCCCTGCTCAGGGCATCTGCTGTGACATTTTGAGCACCCAGTAGATGTGTGGCTATTGGGTGTATCTTCCATCTGAGACAGTTCTCCCAGAGATCTAGTATCCCGGTCTGTGAGATACTGTCCCTCCCTGTTTGTTTATATAGTAGAGAGCTGTGGTATTGTCTGTGAGGATCGAGACCACACGGCCCTTCAGGAGATATTGGAAGGAGTGTAGGGCATACTTGACTGCCAAAAGTTCTAAGAAATTTCTGTGGCAGGCCTGAAGGTGACGTTCCCAGGAGGCTCTGACACAAAGGTGTGCTCCCCATCCTCAGAGGGATGCATCTGTTCAAGATGGGGAGGGAATATGAAATGGGAGTACCTTGCATGAGGTTCTTGGTTACTTCCCTCCATAAAAGTGAGGCTAGGATCTCCTGTGGTAGTTTGAGTCTCCGGCTCTCGGTATGCAGTGCAGGTTTGAATATTCTGGCAAACCACAATTGTAGTGGTTGAATGCGTAGTCTTGCGTGTAGGAGGTCTGCTGTGGTTGCAGCCATCATTCCTAGTAACCGTTGAATTTGGTGAGCCGATGCATCCCCATGATGATGAATCATCCCAATAAGTGACGCAATGCTTTGTGTCCTATCGGCGAGGAGGAAAGCTCTGCACCTGATGGAGTCCAAGATAACCCCTATGAACTGTACCTTCATGGATGGAGTTAGGCAGGACTTCTTGGTGTTGATCTGTAACCCCAGATCTCGTAGGAGGGTCATTGTCACTTCCAGGTGATGTTGAAGAGAAGTGGGAGAGTTCGTCACTACCAGTAAATCGTCTATGTAGGGGAAAAGAAGGGTGCCTTTGAGATGAAGATGGGCTGCAATTACCATCATTATTTTAGTGAAGACCTGGGGGCTGTGGAGATGCCAAAAGGGGAGCGATTTGTATTGAAACTGTTTGTTCCAAATGGCAAAGCGGAGGCAAGTTCAGGAGAGTGGGTGATGGTCAGGTGAAAATAGTCAAGTCCAGTGTCGCCATCCAGGCTCCCTCCCAGAGAAGAGGAAGAATGTGCTGCAGAGATACCATGCAATACTTCTTGTAGTTTGTGAATTTGTTTAAATTTCTGAGATCCATAATGGGGCGAATGCCACCATCTTTTTGAGGGACTGTGAAGTATAGGAGTAGAAACCAGATAGAAGGATATCCAGAGGAACTGGTTCTGTGCCTTGTTTTAACAGCAGATTCTCACCCTCTTGTAGGAGGACGTCTGATGGAGGAGTGACAACAAGTCCGGATGGAGGTGGTGGTTGTAGGAATTCGATCTGATAGCCTTCTGCTATGATGGATAAGACCCAGAGGTCTGAGGTGACTGTCTCCCAGGCAGATGAACATGAACATATGAAGCTGCCTTATACTGAATCAGACCCTTAGTCCATCAAAGTCAGTATTGTCTACTCAGACTGGCAGCGGCTCTCCAGGGTCTCAAGCTGAGGTTTTTCACACCTATTTGCCTGGACCCTTCTTTGGAGATGCCAGGGATTGAACCTGGGACCTTCTGCTTACCAAGCAGATGCTCTACCACTGAGCCACTGCCCCTCCCCTCTAAGTGTGGATGGAGGCTGGGGTGGGTGGGTTTAGGGTTCCTGGCTGTTGGTGGAGGGGGAAGTCAAAGACCTGTTTGGGTGCCTTGCTTCCCTTTTCTCTTTGTTGTTGTTGTTGGGGAGAGAATTTAGATTTAGAGCTATAGGATGTTCTGGAGTGGCTCTGCTGGGGTCTCAGTGTGGAACTGCTGTGCTCTGGTGGTGACTTATTGTAGGACTTTTGAGCCCAGGGTTTGTTCCAGATCTTGGTCATGGGTCGAGATGAAGAAGAAACCCAGGTTTCTGGAGGTTCTGATGCTCTTGTCTAGGTCCTGGAGCACCGAGTCTATTGCAGAACTGAAGAGGCCTTCCCCGTCTAAAGGAAGGTCTTCCACCCAGGCTCTAGTGTCTTGCGGTAAAGCAGTAATCCTCAGCCAAGCGTGCCATTGTAGAGTGACAGCTGTGGTGAGTGTCTTAGCGAAAACATCCAGGGAACATTTAGCAGTGTTGACCTGTTGTTTGGCCACAAGCATCCCTTCTTTTTGGAGGCGCTTGAGATCTTGTCTTTTGTCTTCCAGTAAGGAAGTTAAGACATAAGATATTTTCTTCCACAGGGCGTATTGGTATCTTGCCATGCAGGTCTCATAATTGCTCGTATTGATACCTAGAGCTTCAGCCGAATAAACTTTCCGGCCAATGGAGTCAAGCTTCCTCCTTTGTCTGGGGGAGGAAGAGTGTGTACATTTGCTCTTTGATGATGAGGATACAACCACCGACTTTGACTTGGGATGATTGAAAAAGAAGGACGTATCCAATTCCTGTATCATATATATGTTGTCTGTGCATCTAGCTGAAATCGATGTGGACGACGGTTTCACCCAGAGGGCCTTAGCTGCTTGAAGGAGTACAGACATCATTGATAGGGCCACTGGTGTCAATGCATCCTGTTGAATGATGTCAAAAGACCATGTCAGTGACGACGGGTTGAGGTTGCGTTACCAGTAAGGAGAGTGTTTGTGCCATGCGTTTCATGAAATCTCCATAGGCCCAGAGATCTTCTGAAGAAGAAACAGGGGCGTCCTCGGAAAGCTGTTGCGGAGGAGAGGGTTCCACATCCAAGTCAGGAGTCTCTCACTGGCCGTTATCCGATTCTTCTTCTAAGTGGGATGAAGAATCTTTGCCCTCCAAGAGTTCCAGCAGGCATCAAAGTGGAAACTTTGGCTTCAGTGGTTGAGATTGAGCCTTTTTCGGTTCCTCAGTAGGGGTTTTGGGTGCCAAGGGCAATGGGGCGCAATGGGCATCGCGGTGGCAAGAGTGGCAGGATGCTACAGACCAGGTATTCCAGTCTGGTGGTGGGTGTGGAAGCCACGGGGAAGCGGATAGCATCGGGTAAGCTCCATAGAGGTATTGCCATTATCACTGATCCCAACTGGGGGGGTGGAGGCAGTGGAGGGGGACGATCCTCCAGGGGCTTCAGCGTTGGAGACTTTAGTGACTTCTGAGGTTGTCAAGGTGGAAAGTCTTTGGGTGAGTTCCAAGGTTTAGACGTTTTGACCTGCGAACTGCCTTCCGTTCCCAATGTGGAGTTGGAGGTCTGCTGGATAAGACTGAAGTCAGAGGTGCCCACCTCTTGGGTCTAAAGCTCTGACTATGTCAGTTGTTGAACTGGTGAGTCTAGAAGTCTGAGTGGTAGAATGGTGCCCAGTTCCATGAGTTGGAATGGAGTAGATTGCTCATCTTGATGGCCATGAGTGCTTTTAGTGAAGTCCTTTTTGTGGCTCCTCTCTTCCTGCTGCTTATGCTCTTTGCCCTCCCTGTGTTTTTTGGCAAGAATGGAGATTTCAGAGTCAGTAGCTGAGACTGGGTGTTTTGGCACTGATCATTCAGCAACGGACTGAATAGGCACCATAGTTATTGACACGGAGGCATGTCCCTAGTCGAGCTGGGATGCCATGGTAGGTGTGATAAGTGCGGCTTCTAGTAAGGCTGTGCGGAGCCTAGTTGCCCGGGTTTTTTCGGGTTTGCTGAGAGAATTTTGCATAGTGTATGGGCTTCCCAAAGGCAGAAGAGACAGAGGCTGTGGCTGTCAGGTGGCGACAGCTTGCTGCTGCACTTTTTGCAGCGTTTAAAACACCCCCAAAGTTTTTTCATACGACGGTGGATAGGGTGTGAGGTTCGAGAAAGGTTCCCACCCATTCGGGTGGGATAGGGATATTGGCGAGTATCACTCATCAAGTCTAACTTCTTTTGCAGAAAAAAAGAATTAAGAATCATAGAGTTGGAAGGGACCTCCAGGGTCATTTAGTCCAACCCCCTGCACAATGCAGAAAACTCACAAATACCTCCCCCTAAATTCACAGAATCCTCATTGCTGTCAGATGGCCATCTAGCCTTTTTAAAAACCTCTAAGGAAGGAGAGCCCACCAGCTCCCGAGGAAGCCTGTTCCACTGAGGAACCGCTCTAATGGTTAGGAAGTTCTTCCTAATGTTGAGACAGAAACACTTTTGATTTAATTTCAACCCACTGGTTCTGGTCCTACCTTCTAGGGCCACAGAAAACAATTCCACACCATCCTCTAAATAACAGCCCTTCAAGTACCTGAAGATAGTGATCACCTCTCAGCCGCCTCCTCTCCAGGCATGTCCAGCTCCTTCAACCTTTCTTTATAGGACATGGTCTCCAGACCCCTCATCATCTTCGTTGCCTTCTGGACCCATGCCAGCTTGTCTATATCCTTCTTAAAATGTGGTGCACAAAACTGAACACAATACTCCAGGCGACGTCTCACCAGAGCAGAACAAAATTATACCATCACTTCACATGATCTGGAAACTATACTTCTGTTAATACAGCCCAAAATTGCATTTGCCATTTTAGCCACCACATCACACTGTTGACTCATGTTCACCATATGATCCACTAAGATCCCTAGATCCTTTTTTGCACATACTACTGCTAAGACAAGTCCCCCCCATCCTATAACCATGCATTGGATTTTTCCTACCTAAATGCAGAACTTTACATTTATCCCTGTTAAAATTCATTTCATTGATTTTACCCCAGCTTTCCAGCCTGTCAAGGTCATCCTGTATCCTGTTTCTGTCTTCTACTACTGTATTTGCAGCCCCTTCCAATTTCGTATCATCTGCAAATGTAATAAGCATTCCCTCTATTTCTTCAACCAAATCATTGATAAAGATGTTGAACAAAGCAGGTCCCAGGACAGATCCTTGAGGCACTCCACTTGTCACTCCTCTCTAAGAGGATGAAGAACCATTCACAAGCATTCTTTGGGTGCGATCTGTCAAAACCTCCAAGGAAGGAGAGCCCACCACCTCCCGAGGAAGCCTGTTCCACTGAGGAATCACTCTAATTGTCAGGAAGTTCTTCCTAATGTTGAGCCGGAAACTCTTTTGATTTAATTTCAACCCATGTGGCCTTCTGGGGCCACAGAAAATAATTCCAAACCATCCTCTAGATGACAGCCCTTCAAGTACTTGAAGGTGGTGATCATATCACCTCTCAGCCGTCTCTTCTCCAGGCTAAACATCCCCAGCTCCTTCAACCTTTCCTCATAGGACTTGGTCTCCAGACCCCTCACCATCTTCGTCGCCCTCCTGTGGACCTGTTCCAGCTTGTCTATATCCTTCTTAAAATGTGGTGCCCAAAACTAAACACAATACTCCAGGTGAAGTCTTACCAGAGCAGAGTAAAGCGATATCATCGCATCACGTGATCTGGACACTATACTTCTGTTGATACAGCTCAAAATTGCATTTGCCTTTTTACTCACCACATCACATTGTTGACTCATGTTCAGCATATGATCCACTAAGACCCCTAGATCCTTTTTGTACATACATAAGAACATAAGAACATAAGAGAAGCCATGTTAGATCAGGCCAATGGCCCATCCAGTCCAACATTCTGTGTCACACAGCGGCCAAATATATATATATATATATATATATATATATATATATATATATATATACACACACACACACACACACACACACACACACTGTGGCTAATAGCCACTGATGGACCTCTGCTCCATATTTTTATCTAACCTCTTCTTGAAGGTGGCTATGCTTGTGGACGCCACCACCTCCTGTGGCAGTGAATTCCACATGTTAATCACCCTTTGGGTGAAGAAGTACTTCCTTTTATCCGTTTTAACCTGTCTGCTCAGCAATTTCATCGAATGCCCACGAGTTCTTGTATTGTGAGAAAGGGAGAAAAGTACTTCTTTCTCTACTTTCTCCATCCCATGCATTATCTTGTAAACTTCCATCATGTCACCCCTCAGTCGACGTTTCTCCAAGCTAAAGAGCCCTAAGCGTTTCAACCTTTCTTCATAGGGAAGGTGTTCCAGCCCTTTAATCATTTTAGTTGCCCTTTTCTGAACTTTCTCCAATGCTATAATATCCTTTTTGAGGTGCGGCGACCAGAACTGCACACAGTACTCCAAATGAGACCGCACCATCGATTTATACAGAGGCATTATGATACTGGCTGATTTGTTTTCAATTCCCTTCCTAATAATTCCCAGCATGGCGTTGGCCTTTTTTATTGCAAACGCACACTGTCTTGACATTTTCAGTGAATTATCTACCATGACCCCAAGATCTCTCTCTTGGTCTGTCTCTGCCAGTTCACACCCCATCAACTTGTATTTGTAGCTGGGATTCTTGGCCCCAATATGCATTACTTTGCACTTGGCCACATTGAACCGCATCTGCCACGTTGACGCCCACTCACCCAGCCTCAACAGATCCCTTTGGAGTTCCTCACAATCCTCTCTGGTTCTCACCACCCTGAACAATTTAGTGTCATCCGCAAACTTGGCCACTTCACTGCTCACTCCCAACTCTAAATCATTTATGAACAAGTTAAAGAGGATGGGACCCAGTACCGAGCCCTGCGGCACCCCTGCGGCACCCCACATCATCATGGTCTTTGACATGATATAAACAGAACATTAACATTCTTTGCACTCAGGCTTCACTTTGCCCTGTGACAAGAAGTGGACTAAGAACTGGATCCCACAGAGGATTTCCATAAATGGGGGAGCAGGGACTTCGCCCTCATGCTGCTCCTGGCATCACCAGCCCCTCAGGAGCCACATTTGGGCTGCAGTAAAAGGCAAATCCCTTCTGACAGTGGAAATGTTCTGCCAGATGTTAAATAATCTGAATTTCAGATTAATTCTGTAAAGTAATCTGTCACCAACTGGCTATTTTTATACATCAATTGACAAGAAACCAGTAAATGAAACAGAGCTATGGACAATGGATGAGACAAGTCAGCTATCACCACCTTGTACTAGTCAGGCACCTACTCTTTCAAATGGGGGGGGGCATTCCTTCTCCTTCCCAAAATGTTGCTACCTCTAACACTTTGTAACTATATTGTTTGATAAAGACAGTCACTGAATAATTAATGACCACCCCTCTCACTTTCCAGTGAGAGGCCTCTGGGCTGACTATTTCTTGCTGTAACAGTACCTGCAAGACAAGCAGTTATACCCCACACTTCCAACTTGCTACAAAAATACACTAGAAACTGTTTATATATTGATTCTGACCCCAGCACGGGGCTGTTTTCATATATTGTTAAACTGCAATTACTAGAGTTACTGAATGGTTATGAAAATATACTACTAAAAAGAAGACAGTGTGTATTGAATATTTATTATTATCGTGAATTATTGCCCACATGGTGTTTATTAGTGTTTTACCAACCTGTACACAAGGTGGATAAAAATAAATTATTTTAAAAAAATAAAAAAAATGGATTTTTTAAATTTAAATTGGATTTTTAAATTAAATGCTTTTTGAGGAAAATATATTATCATCCAAAGGTTATTCCATCATGAAATAAGGATTAGTTTTTAATTCTGAATCATAAGGCTGTATATTCATGCAATGTTTAAATTTTTTTTTGTAATAAATTCTATTAATCCATTCACAATGTCATGCTCTCCAGAGGTTTCTGTAGGATTACTGGGTATTTCTCTGTCTACAAGATATTATCACAGAACACAGATGCTTGGTTTTGTAGTTCTCAAAACTGTAATTTGTGTCTGCAGAGATCACATGCCTCTTCTACACAACAAAAATGTTATAAAATGAACAGAGTTGAGAAGAAGACCTAAATCTCATTGTTCTACAAACCTATGTACAACCCCTTAAGTGCTAAATTTCAAAAAGTTCAATGAATAGAAAAAGACTGCTTGGAGTGGAATAGATCTACACAAGAAGAAACTTAAGTGTGAGGAGGGAGGGGCAAGCAGTAAAAATGAAAGTGAAACTTTTTGAGCAGAATACAACGCAAGACTTTGGATATTTTGTGTGTATAATCCGAGGTTTATCACATTATCCTTTCCCTGGAGGAGAAAACCTATAATGGCATCAGGCTGTAAAAGAGACTCAGTTTGGGAATAATTTAATGAAGTTCCTCTGCCTATTGGTAAGGCAGGCATGCGTGCAAAATGCAAACACTGCAACAAAGAAATGCATTTCTGAAGCTTTAAACAAAATACAGAAAAACAGCTGTTTTATTGCTGATGCTGTTGAAATTTGGAAGGAACTGAGCGAACACTTAAAAAGAGAACTACACATTGACAGAATTAAATTACAAGCATTAAAAAGATGAATGGGACAAGCACTGTCTCCAGCTCATTTTCTGGCAAACACTGTCAATATCTGGTACCAGGGTCAAAACTTAAGTACTGAGGAAGAGGAGTTAGCTATGACATGGGTATCCAACAATCATCCATCTGTAATGTCAGCTTTAATAAACTTCAGAGCCAAGAAATATATGTTTGCTGAAGATGTTTTAAAGAAAGTCACACCAGTGGACTGGTGGAAGTCACTTAAGCACTTGGATTTAGAGACTATTCAAATAAGGATTTCGCTTTTAACAGCAGTAGCTTCTTCTGCAGGCATAGCGAGAATTGTCTCTTCCTTTGGGCTCATTCATTCTAAACTGAGAAATCATTTGGGACCCGACAAAGCAGGGAAGCTTCTTTTTCTTTTCCAGATTATGAACAAAGAAGATGAAGGTGACGAGTGAGCTAACGAGGGCAGTATTTACTGTTTCCATGTGTAGGCTGGGCTAACAGTTTAAGTTCTTTAAAATATATATTTTTTGTTTAACCACATCAGTTAACAAACATGGATATTTAAACAAACATATGCTATAATGTTTTTGTTTTAGTTGAATAAAAATATTTAAATTATTATTATTAAGGCAATTATTATTTTTCTCCTTCCAATAAAGTACAGCAGAAAAGTTATCCAAATATGAATGATTAATCTATTAAACTGGAGATAATTCACCTCACAATAATTTCATAATTTCTAATAATAATTTCATAATTTCTATGTTTCTAATAGTATTAAAAATCAATATTTTCATATAACTGTAAAACTAATATGACCAGCTGTTATTCTAAAAATGAAATCTTCATCTAATTGTGAATATTAAGGTTATAACAGCAAAAATGAGTCTTTATGTAGAAAACTATTATTTAAATCAGATCTTACTGACTAGTGATTTAATTCAATTTGTTTTAAATCAAATCCACCCTGCCTATACACTGTGATTTTCCTGTTGTTATGAAAATACATGATACAAGGCTGGATATAATATTCAAAGAGCTAAATCGTCAACATTGCATTATATATTCCGATCACTGCAGAGCCCTTCACATGCATTCCCAGAAGCATGACAGTCGCTTCAGTATGGTGTTTGGGAAGCATACACAACACATGAATGGGGAAAATTACCTTGAAAGTACAAAATATTTATGAACATAAGAACATAAAAGAAGCCATGTTAGATCAGGTCAATGCCTCTGTCACATAGTGACAAAAAAAAAAACACAGGTGCCATCAGGAGGTCCATCAGTGGGGCCAGGACACTAGAAGCCGTCCCACTGTGCCCCCCCAAGCACCAAGAATACAGAGCATCACTTGCCCCAGAGAATGAGTTCCAACAATATGCTGAGGCATATGCTGAGTAGCCACTGATGGACCTCTGCTCCACATGTTTATCCAATCCCCTCTTGAAGCTGTCTATGCTTGCCGCTGCCGCCACCTCCTGTGGCAGAGGTAAAGAGGTGAAAGAGTCACCCAACTAGCCCTGCCTATCACACACACTTGCAACGTGGGACTGTACCACTGAAGCAGCTCCTAGAGTGCTGGATATAATATAAAGATTAATCCTGCAATGCTATGACAAATCTCTGGGAATCGTCCAGCATTTGAATAGGAAATGTGAACAATTTCACTAAAAAAAAAACCCAGAATGGTTCAAATATTCATACGGACATATGAAGCCGCCTTATACTGAATCAGACCCTTGGTCCATCAAAGTCAGTCTTGTCTACTCAGACTGGCAGCAGCTCTCCAAGGTCTCAAGCTGAGGTTTTTCACACCTATTTGCCTGGACACTTTTTTGGAGATGCCAGGGATTGAACCTGGGACCTTCTGCCAACCAAGCAGATGCTCTACCACTGAGCTACTGTCCCTCCCCAAATATACTGTACTGTTGTTGCTAAGGACAGCAAACAGATTTGGCTGGAAGGGCTGCTTGTTTAAGAAAGATTACAAGGGTCTGACATGCAAAGTCCAGCCACTGTCTTCCTCTCCAATTGGCTTATAGGCTAAAAAAGCTAAATAGGGACCACAGCATGGAGTTCAAAGTGTTATTTTTTCAAGAGATCCATTTTATTTAGTATTGCACATACAGGGCCACATGTACAAAATCTATTACTGTCATAATACATAATACTCTACTGAAAAGGAAGTATACCATGTGTACCGAAAGAAGGATTACAAAGCTAAACTAGTTAGGAATCAAAGTTATCGAATATGAAAACCAATGGTATCAACAAAACCATCTGTTTGGAAGTATTCAATGTAAAGATACTACTGACATCACGAAGAGGTCTTCAGTCAATAACAACTCTCCTTTCCTACTTGGCTTCCCTTAATTTCTCTTTCACATAGTTCTATCATCTTAAATTGGTAGCTGTAACAATAAATGACTTTAGGTTTTGAACACACAATTTCTCTCTCCAGGAATGTGTGGAAATCAGGAAAGTGAAAACGAATAGGGTGACAAGGTTTTACCAGGGAGGGGGGGAGATGGAAGAAATATATTGATTGTATTGATTAAGATAAGGAAGAAAGCTTAGAATCATAGAATCATAGAGTTGGAAGGAACCTCCAGGGTCATCTAGTCCAACCCCCTGCACAATGCAGGAAATTCACAAACATTTCCCCCTAAATTCACAGGATATTCATTGCTGTCAGATGGTCATCTAGTCTCTGTTTAAAAACCTCCAAGGAAGGAGAGCCCACCACCTCCCGAGGAAGCCTGTTCCACTGAGGAATCGCTCTAACAGTCAGGAAGTTCTTCCTAATGTTGAGCTTCTTTTGATTTAATTTCAACCCATTGGTTCTGGTCCTACCTTCCGGGGCCACAGAAAACAATTCCACACCATCCTCTAGTGAAGTGAGAAGCAGAGATCATTTGCAAGTGCCTATCTCTGCAAAGCCATCTGTCAAATAAATGTGCCATGAAGAGTTAAACATTGCTTACACTGAAAGCTTATGATCTCGGTCTCACACTCTCTTAACTCTTTTCGTCCTTCCTGTGTCTTCCTTCTCCCTTCACTTCCCACCCTTTAGATTCCATGGCAACCCACCTGTTCTTTAGACTTCTGTCGCAAAAGTAACAACTATGTATCTAACGTGGTAGCCTTGAGTGGTTTGTACTCTACTCAAAGAATGCTTGGGAAAATATGCTCATGTATCTTTTCCCTGCTGGGAAAAGGGGGCAATTGCTTAGTAATTTACCCTATAATACTGGAGGAAGATCTGGGGCACCCTAGATCTGACTCGGACAGGATGTCTGTACCTATTAACCTGGAACTTATAATAAAAGGAACCTTATAAAGAATACAGACTTTTTATTTTGGGGAATCGGGGGAGGGATTTGACACCATCCTTGGTAATCTCCCTTCCAAATACTTATATCTGCTTAGTTTCCAAGATCTGATGAGATCAGACTTTACCATGCTGCCTTCTCTCCCAAAAATGAGCTAAACGTACATAATCACAGATGTTGCATTTTAACTGCATGTTTAAGTCCACACTGCATTTTTAAGTGCAGTGTAGTCATCATGGGTACATACTGGATGGTGCCATTTCACCATATCAGGTGAAAGAAGACATACCCTCTCTTGGTGAACTTTGTTGTTTTTTAAAAATATCACATTTCCCTACTTTTAAAAAGTTCTTGGGATGATCATAGAATCATAGAGTTGGAAGGGACCTCCAGGGTCATCTAGTCCAACCCCCTGCACAATGCAGGAAACTCACAAACACCTCCCCCTAAATTCACAGGATCTTCATTTCTGTCAGATGGCCATCTAGCCTCTGTTTAAAAACCTCCAAGGAAGGAGAGCCCACCACCTCCAGAGAAAGCCTGTTCCACTGAGGAATCGCTCTGTCAGGAAGTTCTTCCAAATGTTGAGCCAGAAACTCTTTTGATTTAATTTCAACCCACTGGTTCTGGTCCTACCTTCTGGGGCCACAGAAAACAATTCCACACCACCCTCTAGATGACAGCCCTTCAAGTACCTGAACATAGTGATCACCTCTCAGCCGCCTCCTCTCCAGGCATGCCCAGCTCCTTCAACCTTTCTTTATAGGACATGGTCTCCAGACCCCTCATAATCTTCGTTGCCTTCTGGACCCATGCCAGCTTGTCTATATCCTTCTTAAAATGTGGTGCACAAAACTGAACACAATACTCCAGGCGACGTCTCACCAGAGCAGAACAAAACTATACCATCACTTCACGTGATCTGGAAACTATACTTCTGTTAATACAGCCCAAAATTGCATTTGCCATTTTAGCCACCACATCACACTGTTGACTCATGTTCACCATATGATCCACTAAGATCCCTAGATCCTTTTTTGCACATACTACTGCTAAGACAAGTCTCCCCCATCCTATAACCATGCATTGGATTTTTCCTACCTAAATGCAGAAGTTTACATTTATCCCTGTTAAAATTCATTCTATTGATTTTAGCTCGGTTTTCCAGCCTGTCAAGGTCATCCTGTATCGTGTCTCTGTCTTCTATTGTGTTTCCAACCCCTCCCAATTTAGCATCATCTGCAAATTTAATAAGCATTCCCTCTATTCCTTCATCCAAATCATTGATAAAGATGTTGAACAAAACAGGTCCTGGGACAGATCCTTGAGGCACTCCACTTGTCACTTCCCTCCAAGAGGATGAGGAACCATTCACAAGCATTCTTTGGGTGCGATCTGTCAACCAGTTACAGATCCCCCCAACGGTTACAGGATCCAAACCACATTTTACCAACTTATCAACAAGGATAGTATGTGGAACCTTATCAAAAGCCTTACTGAAATCAAGATAAATGTCTACGGCATTCCCCTGATCCAGCAATGTAGTCACTTTCTCAAAAAAAGAGATCAGGTTAGTCTGACATGACTTGTTCTTGAGAAACCCATGCTGGCTCTTAGTAATCACATCCATTCTTTCTAAATGTTCCAGGACCAACTGATGATTTGTTCTAAAACTTTTCCAGGTATAGACGTCAAGCTGACGTTACCCAGATCTTGTTTCCCCTTCTTGAAGATGGGGACAACATTCTCCTGCCTCCAGTCTTCCAGAACCCCTCCTGTTCTAAGTGTTTATGTACTATCTCTATGCTGATCCTAGGTTGGAACGTCATACCCTCATTATATGTTCAATTCAATCTATCACCAAATACACAGTATAATGCAGACCAACAACACCCCCAGAAAAACTGTAAAAATCTAGAGGGACCTAAAAAGGTAAAACATGATATAAAAAATAGAGATAAAAAATTAAAAGATTATACAGCTCCAGTAAAATATTAACTAAAATACACTGATTAACATTTGTTTCAGTTTCAATAGCATTTATGGTAGTACACAGAGTACTCAGGGATTTTCTCTCTCTCTCGGCTTGGCTTCGCGAACGAAGATTTAAGAAGGGTGCAATAGTCCACGTTTGCTGCAGGCTCGCTGGTGGCTGACAAGACCAATGTGGGACAGGCAGGTCCGGCCACAGCGGCTGCAGGGAAAAGTCTGATTTGGGGTTGGTGCTGTAGAATACAACTTTGGGAATATTCAAAAATAACTAAAAAAAACAGACAGTTTCAAGACCCCTTTGGTTCCGGCACGCCCAGCTTAAGGACGGCGGCGACTTCGTCTCTGATTAAAAAGCTAAGTTTTCAAAGTTTTAAAACTTTTTACTGATGTTTTAAATTCATCTACTGCTGCTTCAACTTTGTTCTTCCTTCTTGGCAAGGGTGGACAAGTTTTATCTTATCTTGTTTCACTAACGAGGAAACAATTAGCAGCCACCCATTTACTGCCGGGAGTGGATGTTTAAGAAATTCCAGCCATAGGATTTTATGTCTTTCCTTCAAGTATGGATTTGGAAGTTTATCCTTGGGCATTATATGTTCTGTTTTGCCATGTTGAGCACAGTTCCCCTCAGAAGAGGAGGAAAAGTAGGAATTGAGCAGTTCCGCCCTCTCTTCATGACCTGTTACAATTTCACTTTCCTGCCCTCCCAATGGGCCTACCATGTCCTTGCTCTTTTTCTTACTATGAACATAAGAAAAGAACCCTTTTTTGTTGTTGTTTTTAGCATCTTTGGCCAGCCTAAGCTCATTCTGAGCTTTAGCTTTCCTTTTTCTCTACAAGCACTGGTGATTTGTTTAAATTCATCCTTGGTTATAAGGCCCTCCTTCCAATCACTAAAGGAGTCTTTTTTATTTCTCAAGTCTTTAGAGAGCTTTTTATGGAGCCACTTCGGCTTCTTTAGGCTTTTTCCATTTTTTCTTCTCACAGGAATCGTCTGCGATTGTGTTTTCAGTATTACACTTTTAAGAAACTCCACCCCTCCTGAACCCCCTTCCTCCTAAGTATTTCTAACCATGGGATTTTACCCAGCATAGTTCTAAGTTTATCGAAGTCTGCCTTTCTGAAGTCCAACCTATAAGTCTGACTACATATAGCTTTCCCCTTTCCTAAGACTGTAAATTCCAAAATAACATGGTCACTACTGCCAGGGTGCCCACTATTTCCACTTCTTCCATCAATTTTTCCTTGTTGGTAAGAATCAAATCCAAGATAGCAGATCTCCTTGTTTCCTTCTTTACTTTCTGGAAAAGGAAGTTGATCACTGTATCCCTTCTCTTGGAGAACTTTGCGATCTGTTGTAGGAGTATCTCTTCCAAGTCCTCTGCCTGGCTTCATGGTCTATAGAAGACCCCCACAATAATATCACTATTATTTCTTACTCCTTTTATTTTTACCCAGAGACTCTCAACTGAGCTGCCATGCTCCGATTCACATACTTCCTCACAAGTATATACTTCCTCACAAGTATATACAAGTATATACCTCCTTCACATATACTGCTACGCCTCCGCCTTTTCTCATTTGCCTGTCCCTTTTAAATAAGTTGTACCACTGAATTCTAATATTCCAGTTGTGAGTGTCATCCCACCAAGTTTCAGGAAGGCCTATTATGTCATAGTCTCCTTCCTTTATTAGGACTGCCAATTCCTCCTGTTTGTTTCCCATACTCTGTGCATTAGTGTAAAGACATCGGAATCCATGTTTTATGCATCCCAAGGGTTTAGTTTCCGTACAAGACTGCAAGTTAACATTACCTAGCGTATGCGCCACTCTTTGCAACTCTTTAATGTTCTTAAGAGAGCCAGTTTGCTGTAGTGGTTAAGTGTGCGGACTCTTATCTGGGAGAACCAGGTTTGATTCCCCACTCCTCCACTTGCACCTGCTGGAATGGCCTTGGGTCAGCCATAGCTCTGGCAGAGGTTGTCCTTGAAAGGGCAGCTGCTGTGAGAGCCCTCTCCAGCCCCACCCACCTCACAGGGTGTCTGTTGTGAGGGGAGAAGACATAGGAGATTGTAAGCCGCTCTGAGTCTCTGATTCAGGGAGAAGGGCGGGATATAAATCTGCAATTCTTCTTCTTCTTCTTCTTATCCCTGGTTTCTGGCATTTTAATTATTGTCTCGCTCCCCCATACAATTTAGTTTAACACCCTGTTCATTAGGTTAGCAAGGCTGTTACCAAACACACTTTTCCCTACCACCGTAAGGTACAAACCATCCCCCAATAGAAGACCACCATCTCGAAAGCGTAAGCCATGGTCCAAAAATCCGAATGTTTCCTGACAACACCATCGACGTATTTGGAGTATTCTTCTTTCTTGCCCTAAGCCACGGCCTTCAACAGGAAGAACTGATGAGAACACAACCTGTGCGCCCAGCTCCTTCACCTTCTGACCCAGAGCCACATAGTCTTTTCTAATATGTTCAGGGCTATGACGGGCAGTATCATTCACTCCCACGTGGATCAACAAGAAAGGATAGTAATCCGTGGGCTTGATAAATCTTCCAATCCTTTCTGTCACATGCTGGATGCGTGCACCCGGCAGACAGCAGACCTCTCGGGATGATAAGTCCAGCCGGCACACTTTGGGCTCCACCCCTCTGAGCAAGGAGTCTCCAATCACCACCACCTTCCTCTTCCTATATTGGGGAGCAGAAGCTCCAGAATACCTGATTTCCGAATATTTGCGGTACTATTCGGAAAGATTAGGTACAGCTATTCCTTCCATTGAAAACAATGGCTCTTTTTAGTAGTATATTTTCATAACCATTCAATAACTCTAGTAATTGCAGTTTAATCAATCAATCAAAGGAGTCAAACAGGGTTGTGTTCTGACTCCTTTTAATCTTTATGTCAATTACTTGATTGAACATCTAAGCGCCACAGATCTTCATCCACCTCAATTGGCCAATAGGTGTATTCCAGCTCTTCTATTTGCTGATGACACAGTATTGCTGTCTAGGACTCCATTGGGCCTGAAGAGGGCTCTTAGGACTTTTGGTCAATATTGTGTTACTAATAGTCTTGTGATCAACTTTGACAAAACCAATTATTTTCTTTGGCTACAACAGGAAAATTAGGTCTTGGAAACTAGAGGGCCACACATTAGAGCAAGTTTCCTGTACCAAGTACCTAGGGGTTATTGTTTCATGCCTCTGGAAAGAGTACAACACACCATGAGTATGTGGCCACAGTAGGACAGAAATCTACTCAAGAAATCCTCAAATTTTACCACACTAATGGTGACCACTTCCTTCCTGCAGCCCTTCACCTTTATCAGGCAAAAGTTCTGCCACAATTGCTCTATGGCTCTATGTTAGGAGCTCCACCTACTAACTACACCTCTCTGGAAAAAGTGCAATCCAAATTTTTAAGATCTATCTTCCAAGTACCCAAGTGTGTGTCAAATGGAAGTTTACATCTAGAATCGGACTTGGTTAAAGTTGAAGCTAAGGTGAAACTTAGTTCCATTCTTCACTGGTTGAGATTAAGACGAAATCCACAGGGTCTTATGATTTTATTTTTAAAAGATGGATTTTATTAATCCTGGGCAAAAGCGGTCCTTCAGAATCTCCAATCTATTGGACTGACAGAAGACAGTGTCCTCCGACTTGACAGCTCTCATGCCAAAACATTGATTCAACAAAGGATACTTGATATTGAGAGGCAGGAAGATAACACCAATGTACCTCATTCTTTAATTCCAGAGAACCACAAGTACTTAACTACACTGGCTCCATATGTCTCATTACTGGTGGTACCCAAACATAGAAGAGCCTACACACTGGCTAGATAGCAGGCTCTTCCTTCTATAGTTCTTGATGGAAAATTTTATATGAACTAAGATTCCCTTAGATCAAAGACTAAGTATCTGTGGATCTAATGAGATTGAATCAGTTGAGCATATCCTACTACACTGCAATACGTATGTGGATATCCGTGTGAAGTTCATTGTCCCTCTGCTTCAATCTTACCCAGGACGTTCTGATAAAGAAATCAGAGCGAGTCTTCTGAAAGGGACTAACTCTCGAACAACTATTAATTGTGCAAAGTTCTTTACAGCTGCTTATAGAATACGGCAGAGATCTACAGTGACAAGTCGATTTGTTTTATTACAGGGGAAAATTGAATTTTTATCTTGTCTTATATTATTTCCCTTAATTAATACCGTTTTGTTTTATTCTGATCTATGATCGTAATAAATATACTGATTGATTGAAGACAATAGGGAAAGGCAAAAGGCAGTCTGTGATTGCCTTTCCCACCTTTCCCTGGCCTTTTCCCGCCTCTGACTGGGGGGAGGGGGGGAAGGAGGCCTCTGAACAATCAGAGGCATGCATTTCTGCAAAGTGCTACTTTGTGGCTTTGCAGGACCTTGCAGGGCTGTTTCTGTTGTGCACAGCAGGGGGAAGAGAGAAACTGCAATTCTCCAATGGAATTGCGTGTTTTCCCCCTCAAGCCAATCAGAGAACAGAACAATTTATTTTCAAACTGTTCTGTTCTGTCCATGGGCAGAGAAAGGGTATTTATTTACCATATCTTGCCCCCTGGACTCCATTGCTGTTCCTGTTGCCATAGAGAGACTGTGAGCTGGTGTTGAGCCTCTGCTGCTTTGGCAAAGTGTTCTGCTGCTCTGCTCTCTGTGGCCTGGTGGTGATCCTGTTCCTGAATCCTGGACCTGGACTTCAACATCTGACTGGGTGAGATCCTTCCTTTTTTCCCTTATTGTGGGGAAGAGGATTGGGGAATTTTTATAAGCAGGTTTTGGTTCCTTTAGAAAACTTTCTGTTTTCCTCCTGCTTTGGGTAGGTGTCTGGGTGGTTTTGTGTTTTTTTTTTGGGGGGGGGGTTGCTGGGGGGGATTGGGGGTGGCTCTGGTCTGGCCTGGCTGGGATTGTTTTAATGACTTTATAATTTTATTGCATTGCCTGGTTTGTTAAAATTATTTTTGCTCTGCTCTGCTGTTTTGGGTCTCCAGTAGTCTTCTTTGGTTCCTTGGCACAGGCCATTTTTCTAGTATGGTTATTGTGCTTTGGGCTTGTGGCTAGGTTGTGGGGGGATGCCTGGTAACCTTTCCTGGTCTGCTCTGCTCTGCTGGTAGCCCAGTCTGGTCCCTTGGCAAAGGCCATTGTTCCCTGCCATCTTCCTGTGGCCTCAGTGCCTAGCCCACCTGGTCTGGTTATTGTGCTTTGGGCTTGAGGGTGGGTTGCGGGGGGAGGGCTGGTAACCCTTCCTGGTCTGCTCTGCTCTGCTGGTAGCCTAGTCTGGTCCCTTGGCAAAGGCCATTGTTCCCTGCCATCTTCCTGTGGCCTCAGTGCCTAGCCCACCTGGTCTGGTTATTGTGCTTTGGGCTTGAGGGTGGGTTGCGGGGGGATGCCTGGTAACCTTTCCTGGTCTGCTCTGCTCTGCTGGTAGCCTAGTCTGGTCCCTTGGCAAAGGCCATTGTTCCCTGCCATCTTCCTGTGGCCTCAGTGCCTAGCCCACCTGGTCTGGTTATTGTGCTTTGGGCTTGAGGGTGGGTTGCGGGGGGAGGGCTGGTAACCCTTCCTGGTCTGCTCTGCTCTGCTGGTAGCCTAGTCTGGTCCCTTGGCAAAGGCCATTGTTCCCTGCCATCTTCCTGTGGCCTCAGTGCCTAGCCCACCTGGTCTGGTTATTGTGCTTTGGGCTTGAGGGTGGGTTGCGGGGGGATGCCTGGTAACCTTTCCTGGTCTGCTCTGCTCTGCTGGTAGCCTAGTCTGGTCCCTTGGCAAAGGCCATTGTTCCCTGCCATCTTCCTGTGGCCTCAGTGCCTAGCCCACCTGGTCTGGTTATTGTGCTTTGGGCTTGAGGGTGGGTTGCGGGGGGAGGGCTGGTAACCCTTCCTGGCCTGCTCTGCTCTGCTGGTAGCCTGGTTTGGTCTCTTGGCAAAGGACATTTTTCTGCGGCCTGAGGGGGGGTTTTTTTTGGGGGGGGGACTTGGTTTGCCTGTTTTTTGGTCTTCTGGTACTCATGGAGGTTTTGGTTTTTTTGGTAGGACATTTAAATAGGATCAACATCTGTTAGGCTAGTGTTAGGAGGGACTGTCTGATACGTTTTTTACCTTTCACTTAACTTAGTGTAGGGCTGCAGTTTGGCATTTTAATAGGAAGTGTCAGGAATCTAAAAAGAGCAAAGGTTTTACCTTAAAGGCAGCTTATCTAGGCAAGGGGGGGGGGGTTGTACTAAAAAAAAAATCACATAGAAAAACTGAGCACTTTGCCTTCAGTGACTGAAGGTCAGTGCCAGCCTACTTGATTTAGTCAGAGTTACAACAGATTTTCCTTCATTTAGGAGACACTTGCAATTTTGCTTAAATGGAAATCAGGTTTGTCTTAGTAGATTCCAGTTCGGGGAAGCTTTAAAGTACCACTAAAAAGGTTTACTTGTCCCCCTCGAGGAAGTCTTTTAAAACATTCAGCCAGGTACAGTCAGGTTTCCCTAGCTTAAACCACCACCAGGTCAAACACAAAAAAAGAAATTTTTAGCAGGATACGTTAGGAACCTCTTTTAAAAAAAGGAAATTTGTTGGGAGGAGGGTAATTAAAAAGGACTCAGGTTCTAATTGGTCAGGTTGCATAGTCTAGCAAGTAGTTAGGTGATCCAAACACCCCAAACACTATCCCTCAGTCTAGACAGAGCTTTGCCAAGGGGAGAGATAAGTGGCATGAAGAGAACTCAGAGGGGCCCTGGGGGCAAAGCGAAGGAGAAGACCAGAGGGGCGGAGGGGGAGGGAAGGGGGACGACCCCCACGCCTGTGTGTGGGACTGCTCCAAAGGGGCCTTTCACCACTCCACCCTCGAGGTTCAGTGGTACAAGAAGATGAAGAAGAAGAAGATATTGGATTTATATCCCGCCCTCCACTCCGAAGAGTCTCTGAGCGGCTCACAATCTCCTTTACCTTCCTCCCCCACAACAGACACCCTGTGAGGTGGGTGGGGCTGGAGAGGGCTCTCACAGCAGCTGCCCTTTCAAGGACAACCTCTGCCAGAGCTATGGCTGACCCAAGGCCATGCCAGCAGGTGCAAGTGGAGGAGTGGGGAATCAAACCCGGTTCTCCCAGATAAGAGTCTGCACACTTAACCACTACACCAAACTGGCTCCGCGTCTTCCCCATGGCTGCCAAGCTCTGTTCATTGATGTTATTGCTAAATGCTGACTACTAACCCTATTGATCAATATGCATATATGCCAACTAACTTGTAGCCCTAGAACAGTAGGGGGGGAAGCAGTATAGAGAGTAGCTTCCCAGGAATATCAAAGGTTGCCAGGCCTGCTTTGAAGTAGAGAGTGTCTGCCAGACACTCTGGAAGCACCCTGGATGCACCCACAGTCCAAGCATTGGCACCTTATTGACTACATTCTGGTGCGCCCGAGACACACCCGAGTAATGCCCAGTGCAGAAGGTCATACGGATCATCATCTTGTACGCTGCAATCTCCGTCTTCATTTTAAATCTACACCCGGGAGAGGCGGTATCCCCCGGAGGAAGTTTCAGGTTGGCAGCCTTCAGTCAGCCGAAGTTAAAGCTGCCTTCCAGGCAAAACTCCAGTCAAGAATTGAGGACCCCAGTTGCCTCACAGATCCTTCTCCAGAAGCACCCTGGAAACACCTAAAAACTACCATCCTGTTGACCTCTGAAGAAGTCCTCGGGTTCTCCACAAGGAAGAACAAGGACTGGTTTGACGAGAACAATCAAGAGATCCAAGAATTACTGACGAAAAAAAGATCTGCCTACCAAGCACATCTTGCTCAGCCCTCCTGTCCTGGGAAAAAAGCAACCTTTCATGCTATATGTAGCAACCTCCAGCGCAAGCTTCGAGACATTCAGAACGAGTGGTGGACCAAGCTTGCAGAGAGAACCCAGCTGTGTGCAGACACTGGTGATTTAAGAGGGTTCTACGAAGCCCTGAAGGCAGTATATGGTCCATCATATCAGGCTCAGAGTCCCTTGCGTAGTGCAGACGGCCAAGTGCTCCTCACAGACAAGGCATCCATACTGAACCGGTGGTCGGAGTATTTTCAGGTTCTCTTCAGTGCCAATCGCGTAGTTCAAGATTCAGCAATCCACCTCACCCCACTTCAACCAGTGAAAACAGAGTTGGATGAGATCCCCACCCTAGAAGAGACTGTTAAAGCCATCAAGCAACTGAAAAGTGGCAAGGCAGCGGGAGTTGATGGAATCCCACCAGAGATCTGGAAGCATGGGGGCATAGTACTACATAGCACACTTCACAAAGTACTTGTCACCTGCTGGGAACAAGGCAAACTACCACAGGACTTTTCCAATGCAATCATCATTACTCTACATAAGAACAAAGGGGAAAAGTCAGACTGCTCCAACTACCGGGGGATAACCCTGCTCTCCATCGCAGGCAAAATCCTTGCCAGAATACTCCTGAACAGACTGGTGCCCACCATTGCAGAAGAACTCCTCCCAGAGAGCCAGTGTGGTTTCAGAGCTAACAGGAGCACCACAGACATGGTATTTGTTCTCAGGCAGCTCCAAGAGAAATGCAGGGAACAGAACAAGGGTCTATATGTGACTTTTGTCGACTTTACCAAAGCTTTCGATACCGTTAGCAGGAACGGCCTGTGGCAAATCTTGGAACGTTTAGGATGTCCCCCAAGGTTCCTCAGTATGGTCATCCAGCTACATGAAGACCAGCGAGGCCAAGTCAGACACTGCAATGATCTCTCGGAGCCCTTCCCAATAGGCACAGGTGTAAAGCAAGGCTGTGTTCTCGCGCCAACTCTCTTTACGATCTTCTTAAGTATGATGCTTCAAAGAGCCGCAGTAGATTTAGATGATGACGATGGTGTCTACATCCGCTATCGCACCGATGGCAGCCTGTTCAACCTGAGGCGACTAAAGGCCCACTCCAAGACAATGGAAAAACTTATCCGAGAGCTACTGTTTGCTGATGATGCTGCACTTGTCTCCCACTCGGTATCAGCTCTGCAGCATATGACGTCCTGCTTTGCAGAGGCTGCCAAGCTATTCGGCCTAGAAGTTAGTCTGAAGAAGACAGAAGTTCTCCACCAGCCTGCACCCCAGGAAGATTATCACCCTCCTTGCATCACTGTGGGTGAATCAGTTTTGAAGACAGTCCAGCATCATCTCCTCAGACGCCAAGATCGACAAGGAGATTGACAATAGACTGGCAAAGGCAAACTGTGCATTTGGCCGACTGCATAAAAGTGTGTGGAGCAACAAGCATCTGAAAAAAGGAACAAAGATCAATGTTTACAAAGCGGTTGTGATGACAACCCTCATCTACGGCTCCGAATCGTGGGTATTATACCGTCATCACCTGCGACTCCTTGAGCGCTTTCATCAGCGCTGCCTTCGCACCATCCTCAACATCCACTGGAGTGACTTTGTGACCAACACTGAAGTCCTCAAGCGGGCGGAGGTTACAAGCATCGAGGCATTGCTGCTGAAGACGCAGCTGCACTGGGCAGGGCATATCTCCAGGATGGAAAACCACCGCCTTCCCAAGATTGCCCTGTATGGCGAACTTTCCACCGGCCATCGAAATAGAGGGGCACCAAAGAAGAGGTACAAGGACTCCTTGAAGAAATCCCTTGATACCTGTTGCATTAACCATCACCAGTGGTCTGACCTAGCCTCAGATCGCAAAGCATGGAGGCACACCATCCACCAGGCTGTCTCTTCCTTTGAGAACGCACGCATAGCTGGTCTTAAGGACAAAAGGAGATTGAGGAAGAATCGTACTGCTACAGCACCAACCCCAAATCAGACTTTTCCCTGCAGCCACTGTGGCCGGACCTGCCTGTCCCGCATTGGTCTTGTCAGCCACCAGTGAGCCTGCAGCATACGTGGACTACTGCACCTTTCTTAAAATTTCGTTCGCGAAGTCAAGCAAAGAGAGAGAGAGATTATCTGGGAGAACTGAGTTTGATTCCCCACTCCTCTACTTGCAGCTGCTAGAATGGCCTTGAGTTAGCCATAGCTCTTACAGAACTTGTCCTTGAAAGGGCAACTTCTGTGAGAGCCCTCTCAGCCCTACCTACCTCACAAGGTATCTGTTGTGGGGGAGGAAGATAAAGATTGTGAACTGCTCTGAGACTCTGAGATTCAGAGTGCAGGGAGGTATACACATCCAATGTCGTCATCTTCTTTGTTCATCCCTGAAGCACAGCAGAGTATGCTGGCTTTGAAAAGCATGTGAAGGATTCTACCTTCTATCTTCTCTCCTGTGTGCTCTAAGCATGGCTTCCTTATTATTAGTTTCTACAGGATGTTATCCATGTTGTTTCCAAAAGATTATTTCTGTGGAAATGGAAAGGACATTAATATTTGCTGAAATGACAGCTTGCCAGGCTTTGAGCCACAAGCTTCTATGTGGCACTACTGCCACCACCATAGCATAGGAGGAACTGCAGAATGTGTCCAGAGTGGCATCAGCCATAAATGTGACTGCTGTAAGGAGCCTACTGGCACCTTTCCTGGTCTTTTTGCTCTCCTCCATAGTCAGCTGAACTAGTTCCTAGCCCAGACAATGAAAACCTTGCAAACAGAGATGTGGCTGATGCCATAAATCAGGGGTGGGGAACCTTCTTTCTGCCAAGGGCCATATGGATATTTATAACATCATTCGTGGGCCATAAAAAAATTATCAACTTAAAAGACAGTGCTCTGCCGAGGGAGAATGATTCAGGCCCGCAAAATTAATGCAAATAATTGTTTTTCTATTTGAAGTCATGTGGGGAGAGCCTAATCCGGCGCGCGCACACACACTGTCCTCCGCCCTAAGCAAAGGCATAGGTCCAGGGCTTTTTGTAGAAAAAGCCCAGCAGGAACTCAGTAGCATATCAGACCACATCCCCTAATATTAGCATATTAGGTCACACACTCATTAGCATACTAGGCCACACCATCTGGGATAATCAAGTGCAAATTGAACTGGTGGTAGCTGGCTCCCACCCCCCATCCCTGCCAACCCTCCCTCTCTTCATGCAGAAACTGCAGCTGCTCCCAGCAGACCTTTAAAGGCACCCACATACCCCAGCAGCAGTCCTTCACAATGCCCACCACTAAGGCTCCACAGAGAGAGAGAGAGAGAGAGAGAGAGAGAGAGAGAGAAAGGGAGAAAGGAGGTAGAAAGGGAAATAAATAAATAGGTGGAAGAAAGGGAAATGACATGGAGGGAAGAAAGGGTAATAAAGGTAAACAAAGGGGGTAAGAAAGGGAAATAAAGGGGAGAAGAAAGGGAAATAAAGAAATGAAGAAACTGAAAGAATGAGAAATAAAGAAATGGGAACAGCGGGGAATAAAGGGAAACAAAGAAATGGGGGGGGGGGGGATGGAAAGAAAGGGAAATAAAGAAATGAGGGGGAAACATACCTGAACTGTGACAGTAACTTTTCCAGGCCCTGCAGCAATTCTGGCCGGCCAGGCCCCAGGGAGGCTGCAGCACAGTACATCTGGGCCCTGTGATCCCTGCCTGGCCCTGAGGAGGCTGCTGCACAGCACCGCTGGGCCCCACAATCCTCACTGGCCAGCCAGGCCCCAGGAAGGCTGCCACATGGCTCGGTTCGGCCCAGCAATTCCCGAGGGCCACACCAAGTGACCTCGAGGGCCGTATACGGCCCTCGGGACGGGGGTTCCCCACCCCTGCTGTAAGAGATCCAAAGTGTGGTTAGGCAAAGAATAACACTCTTTTTTTTTTTTTGCTAAACCCAGTTCTTTTTATTAGACATAGGGTTTGCCCAATCCTTTTTCATTTGGTTCTCAAAGAATTCTGAGAACAGTACTACTTTTCCCCACTCAAGACAATCATTTCGGGGGGATTCCTTTTTCCTCTTGAATTTGGCTTTAGGATTGGTCTTGTCTTCCCAAGTTCTTTGAGGCTCTGAAAGAGGTAATGCTTGGGCTAATAGTCCCTGATAGTCCTCTTGATTAAAGAGACATTTGGATTGCTCTGCCACTATTATCTCCTCCTCAGTCATTTCCCATTCTTCTCTATCAGAAGAACTGTTTGATTCCCCTGAGTCCTGGTATGAGGGGCCTGGGTTGCCTTGAGAAGGGCTGGGTTTCTGCACTGCCTTTTTTGTGATGCCTTGGTCAGCCAGGGCTAGTGCCCTGCACTCTGCCCCTGGCCTGATGGATACATCCCACTTCCTCACCTAAACAATCCACAAGAAAGGGGGAGGAGGAAATGTGATCTAGAAGAGGACCATGAACTCTTTGTTTTCTAGCTCACTCATGGGGAAGATATAGCTTGCTTTTGCATGGACCAGACTTCCTCCATCATTGCATGATAAAGCCAGCTTGCTATCTCTGGGAGGCATTTGGGAAATGGGGGTTAGGAAACAGGGGAGGCATCTCTACCTTGCTCTGTGGTGGTGTTCCATCTCCCTGCTCCATTGCAGCCATATATGCTGAGTCCACCACTGGTACAGAGAATCTCCCCATCTGAACTGGCACTGCCATTGAGGTGTTCTCTAAGGCATAGTCAAATTGTGTGGCATGGTTGTCTCTCTGCTTCTGCTTGTCTGCCATCGACTGCTCTTCTTCAGGTCTACACCTGCTCGACCACACCAAGGAGTAGTTCCTTCCTCCCATTTCTGAGTGGACAACAGGGTTCCCATCAGTGTTTCCTCTAAGCTGAATTTGTGTGAGCTAGCTCATAATTTTTTAGCCTCCAGCTCACACATTTTTGTCTCAGCTCAGGAAAATGGCCCTAGAGTAAGAGAATTTATGTAGTAGCTCCCAGCTTTGATGCCAGTAGCTCATGAAGCAGAATTTTTGTTCACAAGACTCTACAGCTTAGAGGGAACATTGGTCCCCATCCTCCATGGAAATGAAGCCATCCTAGGCTTTGTAGAAGTTCTCCGTGTTCTCCATCACCTCAGCCACTCCACTCTCAAGGGAGGGGAAGGCAAGAAGTAGGCCTATTATTATTATTATATTTCTGAATTGTCCAATCCTTGCTACTGCATGGCTTTGGGTGATGTGCAACAATGGATAAAAACACAGAAAACCATAAAAATAAAATACACAGACAGAACTAGTACAACAGATTTGAAAGAATTCAGATAAGCAGCTACATATTACTTCCCATTCCAACCTGCCTGGCCTACTCATGGGCAGGTGAGCAGAAGGAGCAAGACGACGATGCCAGTCAGAATGGAAACTATTGCTGTCCTCAATTGAAAGCCTGGAGAAACATCTCCGCCTTTCATTCCCTGTGGAATTATGTAAGATCCTGCTGGGTCCTAATGCTATTTGGCAGAGAGATCCACCAGGTCAGGGCTAGGACCAAAAAGGGCCTAACCCTGGCTAAGAATAGCCAAATATCTTTGGGGCTGGAGACCACAAGCAGACTGCTATCCAAGGAACATAAAGCTCTCCCAGGGACATACCAGAATTATAGAAATGATTGAAGTATAGAATAAAGAAATGGGAATTAGGTTTTAAAAGCGAAGAAACAGGAATATTAGGCACCTTCTGCTGAGTCGTTAGGGGCCTTACTAAGCAGCTCCTACAAAAGCCTGCTCTCCTTAACAAGGCAGGAAACAAACTGAGGAAAGTGAGTGACTTTGCCCAGGAGACAGGCCTGGAAGAAATTTAGTCCAGCCTCCTTGAGAGGCAGTTTGTAATGGTTAAGAGCATGGACTCTAATCTGGGAGAACTGGATTTGAGTCCCCAAGCCTCCATATGCAGCTGCTGAGTGACCTTGATCAGTCACAGCTCCCTCAGGTTATTTGTTGTGAGGAGAGAAAGGGAAAGGAGACTGTAAGCCACTTTGAGACGTCAAGTGAAGGAAGGGGTATAAATCCAATCTCCTCTTCTTGATGAGAATCACCCATGTCAAGATGCTCTCCTCCTCAGAGACAGAAACATCTGTCCTGTCTGTTCATGGCTCCAATCACCAGATTTAAGCATCTCCAGATTTCCTCAACTTCAATATTAGAATATACAAGTGGGGATTCACAAAAAAATATGGGAACAGGTATTTCATCCCCCCCAACTTTGCTTCCTCCCCTCTCCCTCACTTGTCGTCTTTCTCTACTTTCTCCATCCCATGCACAATCTTGTAAACCTCTATCATGTCACCTCGCAGTTGACGTTTCTCCAAGCTAAAGAGCCCCAAGCGTTTTAACCTTTCTTCATAGGGAAAGTGTTCCAAACCTTTAATCATTCTAGTTGCCATTTTCTGCACTTTTTCCAGTGCTATAATATCCTTTTTGAGGTGCGGTGACCAGAATTACACACAGTACTCCAAATGAGACCGCACCATCGATTTATACAGGGGCATTATGATACTGGCTGATTTGTTTTCAATTCCCTTCCTAATAATTCCCAGTATGGTGTTGGCCTTTTTTATTGCAATCGCACACTGTCTTGACATTTTCAGTGAGTTATCTACCACGACCCCAAGATCACTCTCTTGGTCAGTCTCTGCCAGTTCACAACCCATCAACTTGTATTTGTAGCTGGGATTCTTGGCCCCAATGTGAATTACTTTGCACTTGGCCACATTGAACCTCATCTGCCACGTGTACGCCCACTCACCCAGCCTCAACAGATCCCTTTGGAGTGCCTGACAATCCTCTCTGGTTCTCACCACCCTGAACAATTTAGTGTCATCTGCAAACTTGATCACTTCACTGCTTACTCCCAACTCCAGATCATTAATGAACAAGTTAAAGAGCATGGGACCCAGTACTGAGCCCTGCGGCACCCCACTGTTTACCGTCCTCCACTGTGAAGACTGCCCATTTATACTCACTCTCTGCTTCCTATTAATCAGCCAGTTTTTGATCCAAGAGGATCCAAGACCTTTTACTCCATGACTATCGAGCTTACTAAGGAGCCTTTGATGAGGAACTTTATCAAAAGCTTTCTGGAAGTCAAGGTAAGCAACATCTATTGGGTCCCCTTTGTCCACATGTTTGTTCACCCCCTCAAAGAACTGTAATAGTTTAGTGAGGCAAGATCTTCCCTTACAGAACCCATGCTGAGTCTTCCTCAATAACCCGTGTTCATCAATGTGCCTACTCATTCTGTCCTTCATAATGGTTTCTACCAACTTTCCCGGTAATGAAGACTGACTGGCCTGTGATTTCCCGGATCTCCTCTGGAACCCTTTTTAAAGAGGGGGGTGACATTTGCTACCTTCCAGTCCTCAGGAACAGAGGCAGATGTCAATGAAAGATTACAGATTTTTGTCAGGAGATCCACAAGTTCAACTTTGAGTTCTTTCAGAACTCTTGGATGTATGCCATCTGGACCTGGTGACTTATTAGTTTTTAATTCGTCAATCAGTTGTAGGACCTCCTCTCTTGTCACCTCAAGTCTCTTGTCAATGGAGGCCTCACTTAACTTTTCCCAGAGAATTTCCCTAGAAATAGAATCAAAAGCTGATTTAAAGCCGATAAATGCTGCATAAAGAGCAGCAGTCTTATTGGAAGCATATTTATCAAGTGGGCTAAAATTAAATTGTGTCCCAAAGTGGAGCATTCTTCCCTAAAGCCTGCCTGTTCAACTCTTAAAAAAATTTCTTCTGTTAGCCAACTTTGTAATTTCTCTAACAAATGGGTGGCATATGATTTACCTAGGATGCAATAAGTAAATAAATGCAATAAATAAATAATAAATGTGATAAATAAATAAGAACCACAGGATTCTTCTGGCAGCTGTTACAAATGTCAGAGTACTGGAAGAAAAAAATTAAGGAATCTAACATTGCATCTGCTGTAAAGTTTGTGACTTTGAGAACTCTGTTAGTTCCTTCCATTAAAGGCCAGCTGCTGGCTGGGATGAGATGTAGAGATTTCCTAGTCCATACAATACCTGTTCTCAAAACTACCACAGAAGCCTTTATAGGCATTCTGATGGCTTTATGGGCTTTGCTTAGGACTTTCTGCCTTTAAGCTGCTTTTCGAAAAGTCATATAAAAGGAAATATCTTCTCTACCTCACTGGATTTAGAGAAGAACTCTTTGTTCCCCTTAAGTCTGCCCTTACCGTCTATTCTGGGAGGACCTGGTTCCTCTACTGAAGGATTCTCATGTAGTTTTAAGGTTGCCATGGTCTTGGACAGTAAAAAGTGTTAGTCCTCTGATTTTAAAAACCTTGAGGACTCTTCTGGGATTTCTATCTCATCCTCCTCCTCATCTAAAAGAAACACACCTTCTTCTCTTGCTTCTAACTTCACTATGTGAATCTATGTCTGGATCCCACTGAATGTTGCCTCCCTTACTGTATCTGCCATAATTACCCTTCCTAGCTGCCTTAGTGGGCCTGCTAGGTCTCCCTGTCGTATAGGATATTGTTTCTGTCCACCTCCTTTTGGCTGGGAGCAGGGGAGGCTGGAGGAACAACTAGAATGAGATCTATGTCTATCATCTCCACCCTGGCAGAAGTTAGCAATCTCCTCCTGCATGGTTTATCTAGTGAAAGTGCTGTTGAAACTGACCCCTGCATGTTACTCATGAGTAGACCTGCTGTCACAACAGGACCCTGTCACCACTGCTGCCTGACTCTGAGTTCCTCAATCCTGTGCCCTTTGCCTGGCTTATGGGTAAGGGAGGGTCCACCCCACATCCATCTCCCAGTTGGCTGGCAAGTCTGTAATGAGTGGCAGGCTCAGATATAGTCAATGCTTGCTCCCGAGATGGGGATGAATGACGTCTCTTTTTTGGGACATTTTTCTCTTTCACTTCTCTTCTTCTCAGGAGCACCTGTTAAAGCAGTTCCTGATCGTTCCTCAGCGGTCTCATCAGTATTCAGACTAGGACCAAAGGGTAGAGGAGCTTCTAGCTCTCCTTCTGAGACAAGGCCATCATTGTCCTTAAGAGGATCCATTTGTCACAGTTTAGAGACTCTGCAGAGTTAGGAAAGTGGCTACTGCAGCTGTTGCTGTTTTCTCTCTTCTGTATGATTAGAGTCCTCAGCTCTCTTTGTGGAGAAACAAGAAGAGGGAGAGGGAAAGTTTAAAAAGCCAGAAGGAGCTAAGAAACCCCAGGAGATACAGTAAAATGAGGGGGGGAAAGAAAAAGGCATATAAGAGGGGAAATAGACAAATAGGTAAGACACAGTCTATTCTAGGGGTGTCAAACTCATTTGTTATGAGGGCCAGATCTGATATAAATGAGACCTTGCTGGGCTGGGCCATGTGTATCATAAAATGTAATGCCAGGTAGCAGAGATATAAACGTTATCTCTCTCGGCTTGACTTCGCGAACGAAGATTTAAGAAGGGTGCAGTAGTCCACGTCTGCTGCAGGCTCGCTGGTGGCTGACAAGACCAATGCGGGACAGGCAGATCCAGCCACAGTGGCTGCAGGGAAAAGTCTGATTTGGGGTTGGTGCTGTAGCAGTGCGATTCTTCCTCAATCTCCTTTTGTCCTCAAGACCAGCTATGCGTGCGTTCTCAAAGGAAGAGACAGCCTGGTGGATGGTGTGCCTCCATGCATTGCGATCTGAGGCTAGGTCAGACCACTGGTGATGGTTGATGCGACAGGTGCCAAGGGATTTCTTCAAGGAGTCCTTGTACCTCTTCTTTGGTGCCCCTCTATTTCGATGGCTGGTGGAAAGTTCGCCATACAGAGCAATCTTGGGTTATAGGACGTTATAGGACACAAACATAACTAAAGATTTTTTTAACTTAAAATAAAACATGCTTAAAACATCACCATGTTTGCAATATTTTGTTTAATTGTCTCTGATAACTGACATCTCTTGCTCTGAATTATTGCATTAATATCTGGAAACAATGTCTGTGCCGTAGTTATCTTGACTATGCTGTTAAGGTGTGTTTCTGTAAATTGCAAGCCTACTTTTGATGTATTGATGTTCACAATAGAAATCTCACGGTCAATGCACTGTGCCCTAGTAGGACTCACGGGAAAACATGAACTGGTTGGGCAATGTGAGCTTTTGTACGTAAGTGCTTTGTATGCTGGTCAAGAACATGTAAAGACATCATAGACTGAGGACTATGTGTTTATCTATGAAATTATATTTTTTTTTGTTTAAACTATCTATGAAACTATATTCTTATCCAGAAAAATAACTGCAACTCCTATGTGGCAGTGCAAGAATAGAGAGACAGCCAATATAGTGGTCACTATCTGCCTTTTATCTGGGAAACCTGGGTTCAAAATCAACACAGGCAATGAGCTGGACACACACTCAGCCTAATCCACCTAATTGTGGATTGTGGTTATTCCTCATCTAAACTGTCCCCATTACTTTCTTATTGAAAAAGACTGGATCAGAGCATGAATACATTGAAATGAAGGAGGGAACCCAGTTGCACCCAGGAGAGCTCTCACAAAATGAGCTGAGAGAGAAGAGCAAAGCAAAATGCTCATACCTTGAATAAAACTATGTTAAAGGACTTAGAGGTGTTTTTTGCATTTCTCCAGTGGGACTGAGGCAGCCCAGCAAAGCAGCCTCTGCTCTTTCCCTCCTACCCCTCCCACTTCTCCAAGGGAGGAAGAAGAAGCCTCAGCCAATGGAGGGGCTTGGCTCTGTAGCTCTGCTGTTTGAGCCAGGCTGTATCAATCGCAAAGCAGAGCTACAGAGCCAAACCCGTCCATTGGCTGAGGTTCCTCCTCCATCCTTCTCCCTTAAGGAAAAGGGAAGAGGAAAAGAGCAAGAGGCTGCTTGGATTGGCTGCATCGCAGGGAGAAACATAAAAATGGAAACCAAAGGAAGCTGGAGAGGGAGAAGGGAAGAGATGATGGCTATTTGCCAGCAGGCCCGATTGGAACTCTCTGGGGATGGAATTAGGCCTGTGGGCCACGTATTTGACACCCCTGGTCTATCCTGTGCTACTCTCCGTTTCGAGGCAGGAAAACAACTGAAAATAAGGATGCCTCCCACCAGGAGACAGGAAGTAGAAAATAATTAGTTCCTGCCTCCCTGAACAGAGAATGGAAGTCACCCATCAATATGTTCTCTGCCTCAAAGGTAGAATTTTATTTCTGGTTTCGTAAAAAATCAAAAAGTGACAGTGAAAAGATGGTGAAAGAAAAGTCCGATGCTGCAAAGAACAATACTGCATTGGAACGTGGAATGTAAGATCAATGAATCAAGGTAAGCTAGATGTGGTCGAACAAGAGATGGCAAGACTGAACATTAACATCTTTGGAATCAGTGAACTAAAATGGACAGGAATGGGTGAATTTAACTCAGAGGATCACTACATCTATTACTGTGGGCAAGAGTCCCGTAGAAGAAATGGTGTGGCCTTTATAGTTAACAAGAAAGTGAGGAAGGCAGTAATAGGATACAATCTCAAAAATGGCAGAATAATCTCAGTCCGGATCCAAGGCAAACCATTCAATATCACAGTAACCCAAGTCTATGCCCCAAACACTGACACAGGCTGAAGTGGACCAGTTCTATGAAGATCTACAACACCTTCTAGAATTAACACCAAAAAAAAGATGTCCTGGACTGGAATGCCAAAGTAGGAAGTCAAACAGTAACTGGAACAACTGACAAGTCTGGCCTTGGAGAACAAAATGAAGCCAGGCAAAAACTAATAGAGTTTTGTCAAGCTGGTCATAGCGAACATCCTCTTCCAACCTAAAAGGTGACTCTACACGTGGACATCACCTGATGGGCAACACAGAAATCAGATTGATTATATAATCTGCAGTCAAAGAGGGAGAAGCTCCTTCCAGTCAGCAAAAACAAGACCTGGAGCTGACTGCGGCTCAGATCATGAGCTACTCATCGAAAACTCAAACTTAAACTGAAGAAAACCAGAGAAGACATTAGGCCATTCAGGCTTGACCTTGATCACATCCCTCATGAATATACAATAGAGGTGAAGAATAGGTTTAAGGAACTAGAGTTGAAAGAGTGCCTAAAGAACTATGGATAGAGGTTCTTGACATTGAACAGAAGGCAGCAATCAGCACCATCCCAAAGAAAAAGAAATGCAAGAAAGCAAAGTGGCTGTCTGATGAGGTTTTACAAATACCTGAAGAAAGAAGGAAAGCAAAAGGCAAAGGTGAAAAGGAAAGATTCACCCAACTGAATACATATTTCCAGAGAACAGCAAGGAGAGGTAAAAAGGCCTTCCTGAAAAAACAATGCAAAGCAATAGACGAAAATAATAGAATGGGAAGGACAAAAGATCTCTTCAAGAAAATTGGAGAAATCAAGGGAACGTTTCGTGCAAAGATGGCCATGATAAAGGACAAAAACAGTAGTGACCTAGCAGAAACAGAAGAGATTAGGAAGAGGTGGCAAGAATACACAGAAGAATTATACAAGAAAGAGCTCAATGTCCTTGACAACCATGACAGTGAAATCGCTGACCTTGAGCCAGACATGTTGGAGTGTGAAGTCAAATGGGCCTTAGAAAGCATTACTAACAACAAAGCGAGCAGAGATGATGGTATCCCAGTTCAGCTATTCAAAGTCCAAAAAAGACAAAGTAATGCACATATTATGTCAGCAAATTTGGAAAACACAACAGTGGCCACAGGATTGGAAGAGGTCAGTTTATATTTAATCCCAAAGAAGGGTAATGCCAAGTAATGTTCAAACTATCGCACCACTGCACTCATTTCACATGCCAGCAAGATCATGTTAAAGATCCTACAAGCTAGGCATCAAATTGCCAACATTTGCTGGATTATGGAGAAAGCACAGGAGTATCAGAAAAACGTCTATTTCTGCTTCGTTGACTACGCTAATTGTGTGGATCACAACAAACTGTGGCAAGTCCTTAAAGAGATAGGAGTACCAGACCACCTCACATGTCTCCTGAGAAACCTATATAAGGGTCAAGAAGCAACTGTCAGAACAGGATATGGAACAACTGATTGATTTAGAATAGGAAAAGGAGTTTGGACAAGGATGTATATTGTCATCCTGATTATTTAATTTCGATGCAGAGTACATCATGCCGAATGCCAGCCTGGAATTAAGACTGCCAGAAAAAACATCAACAACCTCAGATATGCAAATGACGCCACTCTAATGGCAGAAAGTGAGGAGGACCTAAAGAACCTCTTGTTGAGGGTGAAAGAGGAGAGCACAAAAGTAGGCTTGAAACGCAACATCAAAAAAAACTAAGATTATGGCCTCCGGCCCCATCACACCTTGGCAAACAGAAGGGGAAGACATGGAATTAGTGACAGACTTCACATTTCTGGGATCCAATATCACTGCAGATGGTGGCTGTAGCCATTAAATTAAAAGGCGTTTGATCCTTGGGAGGACAGTTATGGCGAATCTAGGCAGTATAATAAAAAGTAGAGACATCACCCTGCCAACAAAAGTCCATATATCAAAGCTATGCTATTCCTAGTAGTAATGTATGGCTGTGAGAGTTGGACCATAGGAAGGTTGAATGCAGAAGAATGGATGCTTTCGAGTTGTGGTGCTGGAGAAGACTCTTGAGAGTCCCTTGGACTGCAAGAAGATCAAATCAGTCAGTCCTAAGGAAGATCAACCCTGACTGTTCCCTGGAAGGTCAAATGCTGAAGCTGAAGCTGAAATACTTTGTCCACCAAACGAGAAGGGAGCACTCCCTGGAGAAGACCCCGATGCTGAGAAAGACAGAAGGCAAAAAAAGAAAGATGGCAAAAGATGAGATGGCTGGACAGCGTTACTGATGTAACTAACATGAATTTGAACAGATTTCGGAGGATGGTGGAAGACAGGAGGGGCTGGCATGACTTTGTCCATGAGGTCGCAAAGAGTCAGACTCGACTGTGTGACTGAACAACAATAACAACAAAAAATCAGTATTTCAGAATTTCATTTTTAAAAACATTATTCTATTTTTCCCCTTTCACTAAACAAAATTAAGCATGAGAAATCATTTTTCAGGCATCATAAAATGAAAACAATAAAACAATAGAAGCAGAAAGTCCTATTAGCTCCAGCTAAAGACAACAGCTACAGCCCCAAAGCACACAGCAGAAGCAAACATTAGAACTGAAAAGACTTTCCAAAAACCTGTCAGGGAGAGAGAGAGAAGATCTTTCCATCCTCAAAACTTTGTTACGGTGATATTTTATAGTTTATCCTTCAGGCAGACTGAGGGAAAAGGACCGAAAAGAGGCGCATCTACAAAAAACAAAGTTGAGACCTTGAAGGTGCAAAACATTAAATTTGGGCAGACGCTTTTCATTGGGCATTCAAAACTCTTAACAAATTCATTCCAAAGAAAGGGGGCCACACCAAGTTAAAGAAGAAGAAAAAATGGTGCAAAGGGAAAAGAAATATTTAATTTCTCATGTTGCTTCCTCAGGGGAAATCTTTCAAATTCTTCTTAGTATCATTCCTATGTATAAGCCTGAACTCCGTTAGGACATGTTGGGCCCTAATACACACATACCTGCACACTTTAAAGCAGGGGTGTTAAACATGCCGCCCAGGGGCCAAATCAGGCCTCCAATCAACTGACTGTCATCTGCTTCCTTCTCCCTCTCTCTTGCTTCTTTCTGCATCACAGCTTGCTTTGCCAGGCTTGCTCAATCATACAGGAGCTACAGAGCAAAGACTGTTTTCTCCATTGGCTGAAGCGCCACCATTCGGGAGGGAGCAGGAATAGCTTGCTTTCGCAGGCTCCTCCCCCTTCTGGTCCCCTGGAGAAGGGAGGAGAGAGCCAGAGTTTCCTTTGCCCAATTCCCTGGATCACAGGAGAGAGATACAAAGAAAGCACCTTTAAGACCAATGAGTGCTAATGCTTTAAGCATGTTTTATTTAAAGCTATTTTAAAAATCTTTGTGTTTGTGTATATCTCTGCTGCCTGGCATTACATTTTATGACACACATGGCCTGGCCCGACAAGGTCTCATTTATATCAGATCTGGCCCTCATAACAAATGAGTTTGACACCCTTGCTTTAAGGCCTCTCTATAGTTAGCATAGTAAGAACACAGATACAAGCATACAAAAGTCACTGTTAGTAAGAATATCCACTTGTCAACTACAGGCAATAGAATCACAGAATCACATAACTGGAAGGTCCTCCAGGGTCATCTAGTCCAACCCCCTGCACAAGGCAGGAACTTCACAAATACTTCCCCCACTGTGACAGTAAGGTATGGGTTAACAGAAAAACCAAGGAAAACCAAAGACGCACAGAGCCTGCGTCAGGTGACCTGAGGGTGGGGGCCAGAGTGCTCAGAACTCTCAGTGAGATTGACAGAGCCGGAGAGAGTTGGTGCCTGACAGAGTCTGAGAGAGTTGGTCTTTGAGGGAGCTGGGGCAGTAGCTAAGAAGAGTCTTCGTGAGAAGAAAAGCTGACTGCTAGCTCTATAAAAACAGCAAGGGGCTGTGTGTGACTAAAAGGAGAGTCACTGTGAAGACCTGAGCGGTCACAGACACATATTTACATCTCTTAAGAGCTAGAGAGATGGTTGAGGGAACAGATGTGGGTCTAAGAGTCTGAAGGGCTGGGAGTAGAGGCTCCAGTTGACTGGAGAGACTTGGCACATCATACCCAAGAGGCCAGCCTATGCTAGAGTTGGAGAGTGTTTATTTAGGAACTGTGAACCTGAGAGACCAAAGAAGAAAGATATATTAGAAAGCCTGAAACAACTGAGCAACTTGTTAACTGCATGAGATACTTTATAGCCCGTGTATATATCACCCATATCCCCAGTTGAAGACTTTGTATTTGAATAAATATCTGTGGTTTACGTTAAAGTTCTCTGGAGCCTATATTTTGGGATAACTATCCAAGCTGCTGTGGTCCCCTACAAATTGTATTATATATCCATCTGAAAGTAAAAACCCTGAAGAGACTAGAAGAGTGAAATCCATATCATACCCACCCCCCTTTGAGTTCTATAGTCCTGAGGTGAAAGTTTTGAAAAGCAAGAACTGAGGGTGAACTGAGGGGCTGGGGTAGCCATATACCCCACAGCACATAGAAGCGGTCCAGTGGGACCATGAGGCGGGTGCTGTCATACATCCCCAGTGACCCATGTTCAAAGCCCAGAAAAATGGAAAAAAACCTCCAGGATACCTTGCCAAAGTGGCCTAGAGAAAAATTGCTGACTGACCCCAAACTGGCAAACAGCATTCCTCTGGGCATGTAGGAGGGGGCCATGAGAATTATGCACTAATGAAATCCTTCCTTCCTACTCATGATCTACCTAAGTTCACAGCATCAGCATTGCTGTCAGATGGCCATTTAGCCTTTGCTCAGAAACTCCAAAGAAGGAGAGCTCACTACCTCCTGAGGGAGACTATTCCACTGGGGGAACCACTCTAACTCTCAGGAAGCCCTTCCTAATGTTAAATTGAAAATTCTTTTGATTTAATTTCAACCCATTGGTTCTGGTCTGACCACCTAGGGCCACAGAAAACAACTCCCCACCATCCTCTATATGACAGCCCTTCAAGAACTTGAAGATTGTGATCATATCACCTCTCTGTTATCTCCTCTCCAAACTAAACATATCCAGCTCATTCAGCCTTTTCTCATAGGATGGTCTCCAGACCCCTCATAATCTCTGTTTCCCTCATATGGTCATGTTCCAGCTTGTCCATATCCTTCTTAAATTGTGGTGCCCAAAACTGAACAAAATAGGTGAGATCTAACTAGAGCAGAGCAAAGCAAAACTATTACTTCATGGGATATGGACACTATACTTCTGCTGATACAGCCCAAACTCTCATTTGCCTCATTAGCTATCACATCATACAAAGTCCTTTTCATACATACTACTGCCAAGACAAGTCTCCCCCATCCTACAATGATACACTGGATTTTTCCTGCAGAACTTTATATTTATGCCTGCTAACATTCATTTTATTTGTTTCAGCCCAGTTTTCCAGCCTGTCAAGATCATCCTGTATCCTGACTACAGATGGGCAAGAGCCAAACCATGAATCATGATTTGTATTAAAAATGTCCTATTTGTGGTTCGTTCCAAACTGGTTTTGCTGATTCCACTGAAACAGAACACAAACGAACCATGTGTGTTGTTTGGTTCGTTTTTCCAGACAGCCTGGCGTAGCATGTGTACTTCTGGTCAGTTTCCAGTGAAACTGACTAAAAGGAGCAGCTCTGCTTTCCCCAGAGGCATGTGCTTTGGGTCAGTTTCCACTGGAACTGACTAGATGCAGCAGCTCCACTCTCCACTGCCCCCTGCACTTGTAGTCAGTTTCCAGTGAAACCGACAAAATGCAACAGCTCCGCTCTCCCCTACCCATGGTGGCTTCTAGTCAGTTTCACAGGAAACTGAACAGAAGCACAGGAGCCAGGAGAGTGGAGTTGCCGCAATCTAGTCAGTTTCCAAGCTTCTTGGGAGTGAAAACAATGGGAAGCTGCAGGGTAGCTTCTCTTTCTTTCCCCAGCTCCTAGGACAGCAATTTACCAGGGACACCTTTTTGGGGAGCTGTGGCTCAGCTTCCCAAAATCCAATTCACATGAAACTTGGAAAGCACATAGAGGAGAGTTCACTGAAGACTCTGCCACAAGTTTAGCATCTCTAGACCACTTGAGAGCTGTTCTATGCCTTTCCAAAACAAACAAACCAATGAACGACAAATTGTTCAGAAAATCAGAAAGATATAAGATGAAGAAGAAGATATTGGATTTATATCCCGCCCTCCACTCTGAAGAGTCTCAGAGCGACTCACAATCTCCTTTACCTTCCTCCCCCACAACAACCTTCCTCCCTGTGAGGTGGGTGGGGCTGGAGAGGGCTCTCACAGCAGCTGCCCTTTCAAGGACAACCTCTGCCATGGCTATGGCTGACCCAAGGCCACGTTAGCAGGTGCAAGTGGAGGAGTGGGGAATCAAACCCGGTTCACCCAGATAAGAGTCCGCTCACTTAACCACTACACCAAACTGGCTCTCCACACCAAACTGGCTCTCCAGAAAAAACATGAACCAAGTCATTTATTCAGGCGCTCCAATGAACAATGAAATGAACCACCATTTTCCTGGTTTGTATCCATCCCTAATCCTGATTCTGTCTTCCATATTTGCTACCCCTCCCAAATTAGTACCATCTCCCAAATTAGTATCATTTAATAAGCATCCCCTCTTTTCCTTCATCCAAATCACTTATAAAGATGTTGAACAAAACAGGTCCCAGGACAGATCCACGAGGGGACTCCACTTGTCACTCCTCTCCAAGAGGATGAGGAACCATTCACAAGCACTCTTTGGATGCAATCTGTCAACCATTACAGATCCACTTCACAGTAACAGGATCCAAGCCACATTTTACCAGTCTGTAAACAAGAATACTATGTGGAAACTTACTGAAATAGAGATAAACTATGTCTACAGCACTCCCCGATCCAGCAAGGTAGCAACCCATTTCAAAAAGAGATCCAATTAGTCTGACATGACTTGTTCTTGAGAAACCCATGCTGCTCTTAGTAATCACAGCCACCCTTCCTAAACTCAAAGACTGACTGTTGATTATTTGGTCTAAAACTTTTCCTGGAATAGATGCCAACCTGACAGGTTGGTAGTTACTTAGATCCTTTTTCTCCTTCTTGAAGATGGGGACAATATTTGTCCACCTCCAATCTTCTGGCACCCCATCTGTTCTCCAAGAATTCTCAAAAATAATGGACACAGGCTCAGAAATTAAGTCCACAAGTTCTTTTAGTTCTGTTGGATGCAATTCATTTGGTCCTGAAAACTTAGTTTCATTTAAAGAACTGAGGTGTTTATGTGCTACTCCTATGCTGATCCTAGGCTGCAACTCCCTTCCCTCTTCATGTAGTCTGTATTTGCCATGTTGGGCACCTTTTCCCTCAGAAGAGAAACTGAGGAATAGTAGGTATTGAGCAGTTCTGCCCTCTCTCTTTATCACCTATTAAAATTTCACTTTCCTGTCCCCACAAGAGCCTACTATGTCCATGCTCTTTTTCTTACTTTGTATATAAGAAAAGAACCAGTTTTGTTGTTTTAGCATCTCTTGCTAGCCTCAGCTCATACTGAGTTTTAGTTTTCATTCAGCTGGAAGGAACCTCCAGGGTCATCTAGTCCAACCCCCTGAACAGTGCAGGAACTTCACAAATACCCCCCCCCCCACAAGCACACATCCCCAGTGACCTCTACTCAATGTCCGAAAGATGGCAAAAACCTCCAGGACACCTTGCCAAACTGGCCTGGAGAAAAACTGCTGACCAAACCCTAAGTGGCAATCAGGATTTCCCTGGGCATTTAAGAAAGGGCCACAAGAACTAAGCACTGATGAGATAAGGATGAGACTCTTATATTTTAAAATCACAGAACTCCGAATTAATATAAAACAACATAAAACTTTATTAGTATAATAAGCATACTGGTTTCAAGATGTTTATAACTTACTTCTTCAGTGAATAACAACAATTTCTGACTGAGGTATCACTCTTTCACTTCTCACTCTCAAATCCTCTCTCTTCTTAACTCAACTTTCTGACAGCTTCTGTCTCTCACAAATACTATTCCTCAGTTTTGGCTCTCTAGCTCCTAATCAGCCTCTCTCTCTAGCCTCTAATATGCAGGGGTATCAAATGTCTGGCCCATGGGCCAGAACCAACCCATCCAGGGCTTTAGTCAGGCCAGTGGAGCTCTTTCTAACCCTACTTCTATCCAACTGTAAATAAATAAATATATAAAATATTTACATCCAACATTCTCAATTGAGAACTCTTCAGGCAACTTATAACAGTAAACCAATACAAGATAAAAGGTAACAATATAAAATTAACCACTAACACCCAGCATTAAAAACCAGTTTCCAATCCAACTGCATAAAAGTCACTCTACAGCTACAAATCCATCAATAAATGAAGCCTTTCCTAACCTGTCCATAAACAGCTGGAAACTGTGACTGAAATATGCTTATGGAAGCAGATCTTCCTGCTTTCCCTTTCTTCTAATAGCACCATGAATCGCCACCCCCACAAAAGTTGAGACTGGGGATCAAATGAACCTTGTGGGCATAACGCCATACAACAAAGGGGTTGCAATCAGGAGGAACTAAGCAAGACTGCTCCACTCACTCTTGTGGGGGTGTAAAATTTGCTCCACTAAGCCTCCTACAGTGACAGAAGGAAGGAGGGATTTAGTCATTTTAAAATTAATATAAGAAGCTATTTATATTTTTGACACTACTCAGAGAGACTGAAGATACACTACTCAATTGCTCACAACCAGAGCTGCAGAACTCTGTTAGTATTTTAACAGGTGACACAACTCACATTTTTAAAATGCTCTTGGACTGCACATACAACTGAAAGCAAATTCACTGTAATTCTTTAGAAGAAGAAGATATTGGATTTATATCCCGCCCTCCACTCCGAAGAGTCTCAGAGCGGCTCACAATCTCCTTTACCTTCCTCCCCCACAACAGACACCCTGTGAGGTGGGTGGGGCTGGAGAGGGCTCTCACAGCGGCTACCCTTTCAAGGACAACCTCTGCCAGAGCTATGGCTGACCCAAGGCCATGCTAGCAGGTGCAAGTGGAGGAGTGGGGAATCAAACCCAGTTCTCCCAGATAAGAGTCCGCACATTTAACCACTACACCAAACTGGCTCACCAAACCACTACACCAAACTGAAAAAAACCGGCAAAGGCTAATAGAGTTTTGTCAAGCTGGTCATAGCAAACACCCTCTTCCAACAACCTAAGAGGCGACTCTATACGTGGACATCACCTGATGGGCAACACAGAAATCAGATTAATTATATATTCTGCAGTCAAAGATGGAGAAGCTCCTTCCAGTCAGCAAAAACAAGACCTGGAGCTGACTGCAGCTCAGATCATGAGCTACTCATTGCAAAATTAAGGCTTAAACTGAAGAAAACTGGGGAAGCCATTAGGCCATTCAGGTTTGACCTTGATCACATCCCTTATGAACATACAGTGGTGAAGAATAGGTTTAAGGAACTAGAGTTGATAGAGTGCCTGAAGAACTATGGACGGAGGTTCCTGACATAGCACAGAGGGCAGCAATCAGCACCATCCCAAAGAAAAAAGAAATGCAAGAAAGCAAAGTGGTTGTCTGATGAGGCTTTACAAATAGCTGAGGAAAAAAGGAACGTGAAAGGCAAAGGTGAAAAGGAAAGATTCACCCAACTGAATGCAGATTTCCAGAGAACAGCAAGGATAAGGAGACCTTCCTGAAGGAACAATGCAAAGCAATAGAGGAAAATAATAGAATGGAAAGGACAAGAGATCTATTCAAGAAAATTTGAGAAATCATGGAAACTGTCATGAGCCCTGACGAGGAGGAGCTGGAAGGGTTAACAGTCCTGGAAGAGTTGCCAACCAGTTCCTCAGCTGAACAAACAGTAGCTGGCCCATCAATCACGCTCCAGGCACCAGTGTCAGCTGTTGACGATCAATCTCCTCCTCCTATCTCAAGAGTTCAAAGCAGGCTCCGGAAAGAACTTTCAGAGTGAAGACACGAGGCACGCCGATGCTTCAGATCTCTCAGCCCTGAGTTCTAGCAGAGTCACTGCCACCCAGGGATCAGGCTGATTGAGACTCCTATATAGCTCCCACCCAGGACCTGTTAACCTTGTGGAAGCAACAAGTCTATTCTCTGGCTTGCATCCACGCTCCTTCCTGATCCTGACCTGCTTGATTACCTTGGCACCCTGACCTTTTGGCTTTTGAACATTGACTTCTGATTCCGGTTTGTGATTCTGCATTGGTGACTTGGCTCCTGCTTGACTGCCTGGACTTTTGCCTTGGACTGGCTTTGGACTCCTGCCTGCCTGCTCCCTGAGAACGTGACAGATTGCTTCCACCCACACACTCACTCCACAAGATGGATAAGGAGGCAAGCGGAGGCTCTGGGCAGCTAGCAGCCTAGCTCACTCGGGTACAGCACCTCACTCAAATGGTGGCTCATCTGCAGCAGCAGCAGCAAGCCACTGTCGCTGCCCCACCCAAGTGCCTGGTGCTTCCCCCAGAGAAGTTCACTGGGAAGGTGGAGGAGTTTCCTGCATTCCTGGCACAGTGCAAACTGTATATTGAATTACATGCCAGAGACTTCCCCAATGACAAGACCAAGGTATGCTTCATTGTCAGCTTCTTAAAGGAGCAGGCAGCGAAATGGGCTACCCTTGCTTCTAGCCCCATCACCCCTGCTGAATGACTACCAAGGCTTTCTGGATCATATGGCGGTAGCCTTTGCTAACCCCCAGCAAGCAGCCACTGCCAATCAGAAGATCCGGACCCTGAAGCAGGGTAGGGACTCGGTTTCCCAGTACTCCACCGAGTTGAAGCTTCTGGCCCAAGACCTGCCTTGGCACGTCTGCCAGGTCCTGCAACACCTGCGCGAGCATGGTCTCTACGCCAAGCAAGAGAAGTGTGCCTCCGACTTGACAGCGGTCGAGTTCCTTGGCCACATCGTCTCACCCCATGCGCCTCAGATGGACCAGAACAAAGTCAAGGCAGTCCTGACCTGGCAGGCGCTGCGAAACCGCAAGGACATACAGCAGTTCCTTGGCTTCTCCAATTATTACCGCCAGTTCATCCCTGCCTATGCCAACGTAACCACGCCTCTGACCCAACTCCTCTGGCCCAAAGAGCCATTTCACTGGACTCCAGAGGCAGACCATGGCTTCACCACCCTGAAAACCTGCTTCACCACCGAGCCACTCCTGCATTACCCAGACCCACAGCTGCCGTTCACAGTAGAGACCGACGCCTCCAGCGTGGCCCTTGGTGCAGTGCTATCCCAGTGGGAGGACCCCTCCCAACCACTACAACCCTGCGCATACTACTTGTGACAGCTGACACCCGCAGAGCGCAACTACACCATCTGGGAGTGGGAACTCCTGGCCATCAAGACCGCCTTCAAGGTTTGGAGGCATCACCTTGAAGGGGCCCACCACCCCATCCAGGTCCTGACTGACCACCAGAACCTGGAGTGTCTACACACTGCTCGACGCCTCACCCAGCGTCAAAGCTAGTGGTCCCTCTTCTTTTCCCAGTTTGATTTCCGGATCACTGACATCCCGCAGAACCAGAACACAGACGCCCTCTCCCAAAAAACGAAGTACACTGTGTCTCTAATGGAGGAGACCCCAACTGGGCTCATCCTTGCATCCTCGGTCTTCGCTGTCACCACGACTCGCCCGACCTTGGCTGCAGACATCCAAGCCAGCCAGGCCCAAGACCCCGTTAGCTGCGTCGGCCTGGCCAGTCTCGCAAGCTGGACCCTCGCTTCGTGGGGCCTTGCCTGATCACGGACGAAATCAACCCCGTTGCTTTCTGGCTACAGCTGCCGTCCACCCTCCGCATCCACCCAGGCTTCCATAGGTCCCTCCTTGTTCCAGCTACACCACCGAATCCCATCCAACCGCCACCTCCAGCACTGCCTCCTCCTATCCTGGTCGATGACGAGGAGGAATACGAGGTCCACCAGCTCCTGGACTCCTGAATCCATCGCGGGGACCTCCACTATCTCATGGACTGGGAAGGCTATGACCCCGATGACCATTCCTGGGAACTCGTGGACAACCTACACGCCCCTGACCTCGTGCAGCAGTTCCACATGGCCTACCCTGACCCGTCTGTGGGGGGGGGGGGTCCTGCAGGGGGGGATAGTGTCATGAGCCCCGACGAGGAGGAGCTGGAAGGGTTAACAGACCTGGAAGAGCTGCCAACCAGTTCCTCAGCTGAACAAACAGTAGCTGGCCCATCAATCACTCTCCAGGCACCAGTGTCAGTTGTTGACGATCAATCTCCTCCAAGCTCTCCTCCTCCCATCTCAAGAGTTCGAAGCAGGCTCCGGAAAGAACTTTCAGAGTGAAGACATGATGCTTCAGATCTCTCAGCCCTGAGTTCTAGCAGAGCCATTGCCACCCAGGGAGCAGGCTGACTGAGACTCCCATATAGCTCTCACCCAGGACCTGTTAACCTTGTGGAAGCAACAAGTCTATTCTCTAGCTTGCATCCACGCTCCTTCCTGATTCCCAATTCTGACTTGCTTGATTTCCTTGGCACCCTGACCTTTTGGCTTTTGGACATTGACTTCTGATTCCGGTCTGTGATTCTGCATTGGTGACTTGGCTCCTGCTTGACTTCCTGGACTCTGACCTTGGACTGGCTTTGGACTCTTGCCTGCCTGCACCCTGAGAACGTGGCAGGAACGTTTCGTGCAAAGATGGCCATAATAAAGGTAGGGACCTAACAGAAGCAGAAGAGATCGGGAAGAGCTGGCAAGAATACACAGAAGAATTATACAAGAAGGATCTCAATGTCCCTGACAACCATGACAGTGAAATCGATGACCCTGAGCCAGATATCCTGGAGAGTGAAGTCAAATGGGCTTTAGAAAGCATTACTAACAACAAAGCGAGCAGAGATGATGGTATCCCAGTTCAGCTATTCAAAGTCCTAAAAGATAATGCTACTAAAGTGATGCACACATTATGTCAACAAATTTGGAAAACACAACAATGGCCACATGATTGGAAAAGATCGGTTTATATTCCAATCCCAAAGAAGGGTAATGCCAAAGAATGTTCAAACTATCGCACCATTACACTCATTTCACATGCCAGCAAGGCCATATTAAAGATTCTACAAGCTAGGCTTCAGCAGTATGTCGATCGGGAACTACCAGAAGTTCAAGCTGGGTTTTGGAGAGGTAGAGGAACTAGAGATCAAATTGCCAACATTCGATGGATTATGGAGAAAGTACAGGAGTATCAGAAAAACGTCTATTTCTGCTTCATTGACTACGCTAAAGCCTTTGATTGTGTGGATCACAACTAACTGTGGCAAGTCCTTAAAGAGATGGGAGTACCAGACCACCTCACATGTCTCCTGAGAAACCTGTATAAGGGTCAAGAAGCAACTGTCAGAACGGGATTTGGAACAACTGATTGGGTTAGAATAGGAAAAGGAGTTCAACAAGGATGTATATTGTCACCCTGCTTATTTAATTTATATACAAAGTACATCATGCGGAATTAGGGTTGCCAAGTCCTCTTCATCCCACAGCAGGGGACAGTCATACACGTGCCGTGCGCTGAAATGATGTCACCTGGAAGTGACATCATCAAAATGGCGGTGCCCATGCGGGGCTGTTCTAGGTGTTTCTGGGAAAACTCTTATGGTTTTCCCAGACGCTCTAGCCATTTGGGAGGTTAAAACTCTATGGCACCTATTGCACCATAGAGTTTTACCTCCTAGATGGCTAGAGCATCCGGGGAAACCACAGAGGTTTCCTGGAAATGCCTAGAGCAGCCCCGCATGGGGCGCCGCCATTTTGATGACGTCACTTCTGGGTGACGTCACTGTGCCAGAGACGCGGAGGGAGGTTGGGGTGGCGGCTTGAGAACCTCCCGGGCGCGAGATTCCCCATCCAGATCGAAGGGTTGGCAGCCCTATGCAGAATGCTGGCCTCAATTAAGATTGCCAGGAAAAACATCAACAACCTCAGATATGCAGATGATACAACTCTAATGGCAGAAAGTGAGGAGGGCCTAAAGAACCTCTTGTTGAGGGTGAAAGAGGAGAGCACAAAAGTAGGCTTGAAACGCAACATCAAAACAACTAAGATCATGGCATCCGGCTCCATCACACCTTGGCAAATAGAAGGGGAAGACATGGAAGTAGTGACAGACTTCACATTTCTGTGATCCAAGATCACTGCAGATGGTGACTGTAGCCATTAAATTAAAAGACGTTTGCTCTTTGGGAGGACAGCTGTGGTGAACCTGAGCAGTATAATAACAAGTAGAGACACCACCCTGCCAAAAGTCCATATAGTCAAGGTGATGGTATTCCCAGTAGTAATGTATGGCTGTGAGAGCTGAACTATAAGGAAGGCCGAGCGCAGAAGAATAGATGATTTTGAGATGTGGTGCTGGAGAAGAATCTTGAGAGTCCTTTGGACTGCAAGAAGATCAAATCAGTCAGTCCTAAGGGAAATCAACCCAGACTGTTCACTGGAAGGTCAGATGCTGAAGCTGAAGCTCAAATACTTTGGCCACCAAATGAGAAGGGAGCACTCCTGGAGAAGATCCTGATGTTAGGAAAGACAGAAGGCAAAAGAAGAAGGAGACAGCAAAAGATGAGATGGCTGGACAGTGTTACGGATGTGACAAACACGAATTTGAGCAGACTTTGGAGGATGGTGGAAGACAGGAGGGCCTGGCGTGATTTTGTCCATGGGTTGCAACGAGCCAGACTCAACTGTGCGACTGAACAACAACAAATAAGTCAGACTATAAACTCTTTGGGCCAAGGAATACACATGTAGGTAAAGAGTTTTGTACACTGGTGCCACTGTATAAATAATCTGCCAAAATTAAAATAAGTTTTTCTCTATATTATCTCTATAGATTCCTCCTAGCAAAGTATCAAAATAATGCGTTTCCCTCACAACTATTCACATTCACTGTCACAAATCAACCAAGTCTTAAAATAAAGATGCCATCCTACTATCAGGATTATTTTCATCTTCTTTTATATTAGAATACATAAAGCATGATATAAAACACATTGTTAGAAAACAAATTCTGAGCCCAGTAGCACTTTTAAGACCAACAAACATTGATTAAAGATATGATCTTTTTTTGTGTGCAGGCACACTTCTGACAGCATATGCAGTTGGGACTCAAAATCTGCCCTACTGCTTTAGACAAACAGGGCTGCCCAGCTGGATCTATTGTTAGAAAACGTTTACTCCTCTGAAATGACTTTTGATGTCTAATAAATAAATAAAGGTTAAAAACTTTAGTTCCCCTTCTTTTGTAAAAAACTGTGACTGACAACACTACAAATGAAGTTAAAGTTGTTAAGAGATCACTCATCTATAGTATCAATACTGTGCTATAAATAGATGCTATGAAGCCAGCCTATAGTGTGCATAATGTGCATGGAGCACTGGCTTAATGCAGACCTTTAAAACGTGAGTAAAAGCGGATTGTAACTAAAGAAAAGATCTTTGAAAACCTGCTTGGTTATTAGGATTTTCGCATCAGCAGCACACCTTTACATCAGTACAGTTCTCAACCATGCCACGCTTGTGGAAATTGAAGACAGCATAACACTTTGGTCGTGAGAGGCTCTGTTGCAACCCTCCGGCTACCTCCCCTTCCCTGGAAGCCCCCCTTGAAGGCCTCCTGCAGCCGCCAGAGCAATGCAAAGCGGCGGAGTGCAAGCCCGCTGCCCCCTCGGCACAAAGGCAGGTCGCGCCCACTCACACTCGCGGCAGCTGCAGCGGCGGCGCCCCCCGGCGCTGGAAGACGCCGTCCACGAAGACGCCGTTCTTGCCGAGGCAGCGCAGGTAGAAGTCGCCGTCGGGCTGCGGCTGGGCCTCGGCGGCGGCGGCGGCGGCGGGCGGGGCGGTGAAGATCTCGAGGTGGCGGCGCGAGATGAAGCTGGAGTGGCCCATGCTCACGTCCACCGAGCCCTGCGACGAGTTGCGCCCGATGGTCACCGAGCGCTTCTTCATGAGGTACTCGAACTCGCGGCCCTCCAGCCGAGCCACCGCCGCCGCCGCCGCTGCCGTGCCCGCCGCCATCTTGGCCGAGACAGCGCACGGCTCCTCAGCCCTCCGCCGCCGCCGCCGGCCCGGCCCACACGCCGCAGCCGCACCACGCGCGCCGACGCACTGGACGGGCGGCGCCCTCGCCCAATAGGCGCGCGGCACGCCCGGGACCTCTTCCGCGCCCGCCAACCACGAGCGGAACGAGATCGAGCGTGCCGCACAACAGCGAGGCGGGCGGCCTGGCGGCGGCAAAACGCGGGCTGGGATTCCGCAGCGAGGGGAATGAGCGGCTGCTGGCGGTTCCGAAGACAGCCCTGTGCAGATGGGGGGGGGACGCTCCTGGAGGGGCAGTTTCGGGTGCATCAGACTAAAGGGTCTGACAGGGGCATAGGCAAGCAGACGACTCTTCATGTGCAGAGGCCGCTGCCGAGGGTCACCTTCATTCTGGAATAAGTGGGAACTAGGAGAAAGAATCAGAAGTTATGTCTTTCATCCTGCAAATCTTGTCCTCCGTGGACAAGACCGTTCACCAACACGGCCGGTTCCCAGCCTACTTGGCCAGTTCTGTATCCTTGCACAAAGAGATGCCCGTACAAAGAGCTTGCTTGGGATCAGAGTCCAATTCTCCAGATCTCTTATTTAGTTCAAAACAACTCTCTCCATTCAGTTGCCGCTGCAACCCAAGGCAGGGAACCCAAACGTAAAAATATTCAAAGAATAAATAACTATTAAAAGCATTAAAACAAACAAACAGCCAGCAAAAACTACACATTTTAATGCCCACTGCTCAATAAATCCATATGACAGATGTGCAAAGGATACCTAGTGCCAAGGCCTGTAATATCTAAATGGGAGAGGACTGCCACTGTAATACTGCTGAGGACCATCATACAGGAACCATCATATGGACCACTCTCAGGAAAAGAAGAAATTATGACACCATTATTAATTAGACTGCCGAAAGCTGTAATCTCACCTATATCAAAACTCTGAGGAGCACCATAAATGTAATTTTAATTGTTTAAGTTTTATCGTTTTAGTTCTGTAACTTAAAATTGTTGTTTTAAATTATCGTTAGCCACCCTGAGTCCGCTTGCGGAGAGGGCAGGATAGAAATTTAAAGTAAATAAATAAAAAGGGGTCCCAACAGCCTTCTTCAAACAACCTTCTTCACTTTTATAACATGGTATCAGGGCAGAAGCTCTCAAGAGTTCTCCAAAAGACAATTTCAAAGTGCTGGAGTAACCACATAAACAGGCTGCAACAAAATTCACCCTTGGTGTGTGGGGACGAGTGCTGAGCAGAGTTACCACACGGGCTCATACTTACAGAAGTGTCCCTTGACATATGTGGAGCCTTGCTGCACAGCTATTGAGGCAGAAACATTAGTACCCATTTAAAACCACAGTTGCAAAGCGTTAAAAATTAATGAGCTACTTAAAAAAAAAAAGCTATGATTCAGAGATCTACTATTTGAATTATTTGGCTAAAACTATATTGAAAGTGGAATTTTAAAAACTTTTTAAATTTAGTTATTTAGCTTTCTTATAGCCCACCTGTCTCATCACTATTCAAGGTTGATTACAGCAAAACGAAAGAGAGGGGGGAAATGTAATAATACAACAGAAGACAGCCGGTGAACAATGCAATAAGACTTCAAAATTCCATGACAATGATGTCAGATTGCCTAATCATGTGAGCAGTGCAGAATGTAGGATTGTAAAGTACAAGTCAATGTAGCAAAAACCAGATAATATCATTGCAGTGGACTACTGACCTTTTGCCATCTGAAGGTGTCCTCCTGACCTAGACTGTTCCATTTACAAACAAAAAAACAAGCACTGCTTGAAAATAAAAGGGGCAAGTAGGGGCAAGGCTGCATGCCCAGTGACATCTTGATGAGGAAAGGGGAAGCAGTGGCCTTGGGTGGTGGATTTTAACGGATAAAGGCCACCTCCACCACTGCCCCTGTCTCCTCCCCCCCCCTTACCACTTCCTTCTGCTCTTTGTCTTACCCTAGAGTCAAAGCACCTAACATTTCTTCCCTCCTTATTTTCACTGGTAAATTTAAACTCTGCATATGCCCAATAGTGCTTTGCTAGAATTCACAAAGCCCTGTTGGAATGTGCAGCTTGCCATGCTTCATTTAAAGATGCCTGGAAAATATGGAAGGAAGGGGTGTTAGTAGGGTTGCCAATCCCCAGGTGGGGACAGGGGGTCCCCCAGATTGGAGGCCCTCCCCCCGCTTCAGGTTCATCAGAAAGCTGGGGGGGAGGGGAATGTCTGCTGGGCACGCCATTCCCTATTAAGATCGATTCCCATAGGGTATAATGGAGAATTGATCTGCGGGTATCTGGGGCTCTGGGGAGGCTACTTTTTTGAGGTAGAGGCACCAAACTTGTAGCATAGCATCCAGTGCCTCTCCCCAAAATACCCTCCATGTTTCAAAAAGATTGGACCAGGGGGTCCAATTCTATGAGCCCCAGAAGAAGGTACCCCTATCTATTATTTCCAATGGAAGGAAGGCATTTAAAAGGTGTGTGGAGAGCCAGTTTGGTGTAGTGGTTAAGTGTGTGGACTCTTATCTGGGAGAACCGGGTTTGATTCCCCACTCCTCCACCTGCACCTGCTAGCATGGCCTTGGGTCAGCCATAGCTCTGGCAGAGGTTGTCCTTGAAAGGGCAGCTGCTGTGAGAGCGCTCTCCAGCCCCACCCACCTCACAGGGTGTCTGTTGTGGGGGAGGAAGGTAAAGGAGATTGTGAGCCGCTCTGAGACTCTTCAGAGTGAAGGGCGGGATATAAATCCAATATCATCTTCTTCTTCTTCTTCTTCTTCTTCTTCTTCTTCTTCTTCTTCTTCTTCTTCTTCTTCTTCTTCTTCTTCTTCTTCTTCTTCTTCTTCTTTAAATGTGATGGCCAGAACTCTCTTTGGAGTTCAGTTATGCTTGTCACAATCTTGTTCACCCCCAATGTCTCCTGGCTCCACCTCCAAAGTCCCCAGATATTTCTTGAATTGGACTTGGCAAACCTAGGTGTTAGCTGCTTGAGGCAGAGCAGTGGGCAGAATTTGATGATCTAAGGTGGCACCTCTTCCGAGCAGCTTCTGGATATGCCAAAGCCTCAAACAGCAATTGGTGATCAATTAAATTTGACAGAAAAATGCCAAACACCAATATGGTCAGAGTCTGACAAGGAAAAGCATATACTTTATATCCAGTGCTTCATTCAGTCTGGAGGGAACCATGGTTTTGAATATGAAATCCAGAATGCCTCTTCTCTTAACAGTTACCTTTGCACAACCTCAGAGGGATGCCAGTGTTTACAATGAACTGTTAGGATATGACAAGTGCACACCATTATCATACTTATCATTTGCAAACTACAATCAATCATTGGAAGAATCCAGAAATTACATTGTTTTGCATCTCTTCATAAGCCTTCTGAAAAGCTGCTGGAGCATGACTAAAATATAAGCGAAAAGACATAAGTCTGTATTATATTAATGGATTAATTCACAGGTCACTTATAGAAATGTGCACTCATGTGTTTCTGTATATCTGTTGTAATTTTGCAGCTTGTCCTCATTCTGCTTCTGTATAGGATGCCAATTTGTTATTAATTAAGCAGAAGGTATTAGAAGTTGTATTGAATATTTCCTTATATTTTGCTATATTGTCACTTAAAAGATTTGACACTCCAGTGTTTATGCCATATGGATTCCTTGCGTGGAGTTACTGCATTTGAATGCAAAACTATCTGAGAGACCAAATATGCCATTAAATAGGAATATTTATTAACAAAGTCCTTGTATTTAAAATTGGATTCAAAATACAGTGGAACATAACACAAAGTTCCTGTCAACGTTGCATACATTTATGTTACAATAAATTGGGAAATTTTAGATTAACACTCAAAATGTATTGATATTTTTATTATATTTCAAGTCAAATGGATTGTATATAGTGTTATGTGTCTAAAGAGAAACAGAAAGATTCTTCCATATTCCAGCGATTGTACTAATTCCAGTTCAGTAGTCTAAAAAACTCCTTTCCTGGAATTGCGTCCAACACAAATGTCTGCATTTGGTTTACAAACCATGCTACCCATAATGCTTTGGGCATCAAGCTGATTATGGAGTTTGCAACGTGCGGAGGAATAATCTCTGATTAACTAAATTATGTCGTCTTGATGCTTGCAATAATATAAGGTGAAGCATCTTCAGTAGTTGGAGCACCACCTCCATTGTTTCCAGTTAAATCTGCACCTCTGAAAGCCCCCTTTGCGAGAAGAATTCACAGACCTCCGCGCTGCATCAAGACATGTGCTTTCTAGATGACATCATCCTCCTCAGTGTCTGGGCAGTGACCTAGGCAGAGTGTGTTTGTAAATACAGAAGAGTCACTTGGGGGTGGGGCAGGCAGAACAATCGGTACTGGAGCATAAGGCAGTGAAATTGACGGACTGCTGCCTACAATCACTGTGGAGACTGTTTCAAAGGTTAGAATAGGCTGTTATCAAATTTGAATGTTTCAAAGGCAAGAAGTCACGTGATACAACAGACAAGGGCAGATTAAAGAACAGTCTCAGGTTGAAATCTAGGCAATTTAAAGTAATTGCTCAAAGTAACCTCACATGCTACCCCCCCCCTCGATTAATGTTGAAATTACAAGTATTCCAAAGTATAACTAAGAATTAAAAAGAAAGCAATATTTAAAATAGTGTATCTTGATTTTTAAGGTGTAAAGAATAACATTACTGACAGAGCAGGAGTCAAGTTGCACCTTTAAGACCAACCAAGTTTTATTCAGAACGTAGGCTTTTGTGTACTCTCTAAGCACACGTCATCAGAGGAGGGGATCAGGGATTGTGGGCTGAAATACAAGCCGTTTGTTGATTAAGTATGCAGACTGATCACCTGGTAAACCAGTGTGGCTTGGCCATTTGCTCTAGATAGCCATAAAAGGTAATAAAAGTCCTCTGCCAATTGATGTTTCTGTAAATCTAGGTGAATCACAAAAGGACGTGTATTTCCTAGTTGTAGTCCACCTAATTACTGACAGAGGCACTATTAGGTTAATACTGAGTCCTCTGAAAGATTTCAGCCGATCATCACCATCCATTCCAAACACGCATCTTTCATGTTAACTGGAACTATAGCTGAGCCCTCTGTTCTGCAGAAACTTCCCTAATTGAAGTTGACAAAAATCAGCAACCCCACTATAGAAAAACTGCGACATTTCCTCCGTTTTGGTCACTATCTCTTCCCTGTTACTAAATTACCTAATTTACATAACTCTGGCTGGTATTTTCATTTGTTTTGCTTTGAACAATAAGCCACACTTCCATATTATTATAAGGAAATGTACATGTGTGTTTGTTTGTTTGTTCGTTTGTTTGTTTAAATGTTGGATACTGTGGTGGAGCATCTGCATGTTGTTATTGCAGCAGCCTTGCCCTATTGGTCCTAGGGTTGCCAGCTTCCATGTGGGCCCTGGAGATCTCCCACTTTTACAACTGATCTTCAGCTGGCAGAGATCAGCTGCCCTGGAGAAAATGCAGGAACAAACTATGCACCAAACAAATACAAAATTTATAGCTTGTTTACTTTCTAAATACAGCAATATATCCTATATGTAATGTCTGTTTCTCAATTCTTCATACAGTAAATATATTGCACAAAATTTATAACAAATAATATAAATTACAATAGCCACATTTCTACAATCTGTATAGGCAACAAATACAAAATTTATAGCTTGTTTACTTTCTAAATACAGCAATGTATCCTATATGTAATGTCTGTTTCTCAATTCTTCATACAGTAAATATATTGCACAAAATTTATAACAAATAATATAAATTACAATAGCCACATTTCTACAATCTGTATAGGCAACGTCTCCTTAAGTCCTTGTGCTATGCCACTGCTTTTTCAGCTTCAATAAAAATGTCCACAAATGCGTTTCAGTTAATGTCGTTCCAGAGCTGTTTGCACTTGGAGGAAATTCAATGGAAGCCCACAAAAAGAGAGAAAGAGAATTCACCTCTTCCGGAACTTAAGGCAGTTTTGATGCCCTTCTTCTACTCAGTCTCTCATACAAGAAATGTCAAATACATTAGAAGCAGAAAACCAGCCAGGGAGGCAGTGGGGCCCTTGGATGACCAAGGGGTAAAAGGACTGCTGAAGGAGGATAGGGAAATGGTTGAGAAGCTGAATGCATTTTTTGCCTCCATCTTCACTGTGGAAGATGAGAAGTGTTTGCCTCCTCCAGAACTGCTGATTTCAGGAGAGGTGTTGAAAGACCTGAGTCAGATTGAGGTGACAAGAGAGGAGGTCTTAAGACTGATAGACTATTTAAAAACTGATGTCACCAGACCCAGATGGCATGCATCCAAGAGTTCTGAAAGAACTCAAAGGTGAACTTGTTGATCTCTTGATAAAAATATGTAATCTTTCATTAAAATCAGCCTCCATTCCTGAGGACTGGAAGGTAGCTAATGTCATCCCCATCTTTAAAAAGGGTTCCAGAGAAGATCTGGGAAATTACAGGCCAGTCAGTCTGACTTCAATACCAGAAAAGTTGATGGAAATCGTTATTAAAGAGAGAATTAGTAGGCACATTAATGAACAAAATTTATTGAGGAAGACTCAGCATGGGTGCTGTAAGGGACGATCTTGTCTCACTAACCCATTAGAGTTCTTTGAGGGGGTGAACAAATGTGGACAAAGGGGACCCAACAGATGTTGTTTACCTTGACTTCCAGAAAGCTTTTTGATAAACTTTGACAGGGGCTCTGCCGAGGAGCCTGTCCAGGAAGAGCTGACAGGGTTAACAGACGCAGACCCAGAAGAGCCGAGAGCACTGCATAATTGATTTATTGCCGCCAGCAGCAATGCAGCCAATGAGGCTGAGACATATCCAAGTTCACCTCCGTGTCTGGACTTCATCAGACAGAAACTTAGACAAGGCTTAGAGATGAGGTGAAAACAGACAAGACTGAAAGCAAGGAGATCTATGAGCCCTGAGTATTAGAAGACGCTAAGCTGGGCCACTGCTGGCTAATTGGAAACAACAGCAGTCAGCCATTTAGCTCCTTAGCTCTGCGCAGATTCCCCTGTGGAAGCAACAAGTCTGGCTTGCATCCACGCTCCTTCCTGATTCCTGATCCTGACCTGCTTGAATTCCTTGGAACCCTGGCTCTTTGGCTTTTGGCCTGCCTGCGCCCTGAGAACGTGACAAACGTCCTCATTAAAGACTCCTAAGTAAGCTCAAGACTCATGGGGTAAAAGGACAAGTTCTCTTGTGGATCAAAAACTGGCTAATTAATAGGAAACAGAGAGTGAGTATAAATGGACAATTTTCACAGTGGAGGGTGATAAGCAGTGGAGTGCCGCAGGGCTCAGTACTGAGTCTGATGTGTTTTAACTTGTTCATGAATTATTTGGAGTTGGGAGTAAGCAGTGAAGTGGCTAAGTTTGCAGATGACACTAAATTGTTCAGGGTGGTGAGAACCAGAGAGGATTGTGTGGAACTCCAAACGGATCTGTCAAGGCTGGGTGAGTGGGTATCAACAAGGCAAATGAGGTTCAATGTGGCCAAGTGCAAAGTAATGCACATTGGAGCCAAAAATTCTAACTATAAATACACATTGATGGAGCGTGAACTGGCGGAGACTGACCAATAGAGGGATCTTGGGTTGTGGTAGATAACTCACTGAAAATGTTGAGACGGTGTGCAATAGAAAAGGCCAATGCTATGCTGGGAATTATTAGGAAGGGAATTGAAAATAAATCAGTCAGTATCATAACGCTCCTGTATAAATCGATGGTGCGGCCTCATTTAAAGTACTGTTTACAATTCTGATCTCCACACCTCAAAAAAGATATTATAACACTGGGAAAAATCCAGAAAAGGCCAATGAGAATGATTAAAGGGTTGGAATACTTTCCCTATGAAGAAAGATCCAAGGAGGCAGCCGTGTTGGTCTGAAGTAGTAGAACAAAATAGGAGTTGATTGCACCTTTAAGACCAACTTAGTTTTATTCAGAATGTAAGCTTTCATATGCTTTCTAAGCATACTTTATCAGACTAGGAATCTGGCACAGTGAACAGAGCCATACATTATGGATGGTTGGGCGTTCAGTAAGTTCTTGGTGGAGATGTATACTGTGTCCTCAGCTTTAAGATCCTAGAGTTTGGAGAGATTTTTATCATATTGCCTCCTCTTTGGCTTTCTTTAGTTCAGTTTGGATGGTTTTCCATCCACGGGACAGGGTTTCCCACCATTCCCTGAATTTGGGGGAGTCCATGGCACTAGAGCACCATGGTAGTTTGTATAATGGTTTTCTACCATAGCCATTCGCAATGAGGAAGAGGTTGGCATTCGTTGAGCTTGCATGCTGTTGTTGTAAGCATACTCAGCAAAGGGGAGAAGAGATACCCAGAAGAGATATCCAGCTCAGATAAAATATATACCACAAGTTAGGAAAGGTACAAACAGTATAAGAAAAGGCCTGCATGGTTAACAAACAAAGTAATGGAAGCTGTAAAAGGTAAGAAGGACTCCTTTAAGCGATGGAATGCTAGTCCACGTGAGATTAATAAAAGAGAACATAGGCTGTGGCAAATCAACTGCAAGATTGTGATCAGGCAGGCAAAAAGGGACTATGAGGAGCATATTGCAAAAAACATAAAGACCGACAATAAAAATTTCTTCAAATATATTAGAAGCAGGAAACCAGCCAGGGAGGCAGTGGGGCCCTTGGATGACCATGGGGTAAAAGGATTACTGAAGGAGGATAGGGAAATGGCTGAGAAGCTGAATGCATTTTTGCCTCAGTCTTCACTGTGGAAGACGAGAAGTGTTTGCCAGCTCCAGAACCACTAATTTTGGAAGGGTTGTTGGGAGACCTGAGTCAAATTGAGGTGACAAGAGAGGAGGTCCTACAACTGATTGATGAATTAAAAACTAATAAGTCACCAGGTCCGGATGGCATACATCCAAGAGTTCTGAAAGAACTCAAAGTTGAACTTGTGGATCTCCTGACAAAAATATGTAATCTTTCATTGGCATCTGCCTCCGTTCCTGAGGACTAGAAGGTAGCAAATGTCACCCCCATCTTTAAAAAGGGTTCCAGAGGAGATCCGGGAAATCACAGGCCAGTCAGTCTTCAATACCAGGAAAGTTGGTAGAAAGCATTCTCAAGGACAGAATGACTAGGCACATTGATGATCACAAGTTATTGAGGAATACTCAGCGTGGATTCTGGATTGCCTCACTAACCTGTTACAGTTCTTTCAGGGGGTGAACAAACACGTGGACAAAGGGGACCCAATAAATGTTGCATACCTTGACTTCCAGAAAGCTTTTTGATAAAGGACTAAATTGTTAAGGGTGGTAAGAACTAGAGAGGATTGTGAGGAACTCCAAAGGGATCTGTTGAGGCTGGATGAGTGGGCGTCAACGTGGCAGATGCGGTTCATCGTGGCCAAGTGCAAAGTAATGCACATTGGGGCCAAGAATCCCAGCTACAACTACAAGTTGATGGGGTGTGAACTGGCAGAGACTGACCAAGAGAGTGATCTTGGGTCGTGGTGGATAACTCACTGAAAATGTCAAGACAGTGTGCATTTGCAATAAAAAAGGCCAACGCCATGCTGGGAATTATTAGGAAGGGAATTGAAAACAAATCAGCCAGTATCATAATGCCCCTGTATAAATCGATGGTGCGGTCTCATTTGGAGTACTGTGTGTAGTTCTGGTCGCCGCACCTCAAAAAGGATATTATAGCATTGAAGAAAGTCCAGAAAAGGGCAACTAGGATGATTAAAGGGCTGGAGCACTTTCCCTATGAAGAAAAGTTGAAATGCTTGGTGCTCTTTAGCTTGGAGAAATGTTGACTGCGGGGTGACATGATAGAGGTTTACAAGATAATGCATGGGATGGAGAAAGTAGAGAAAGAAGTACTTTTCTCCCTTTCTCACAATACAAGAACTCGTGGGCATTCGATGAAATTGCTGAGCAGACAGGTTAAAACGGATAAAAGGAAGTACTTCTTCACCCAAAGGGTGATTAACATGTGGAATTCACTGCCACAGGTGGTGGTGGCAGTCACAAGCATAGCCACCTTCAAGAGGGGGCTAGATAAAAACATGGAGCAGATGTCCATCAGTGGCTATTAGCCACAGTGTATGTGTGTGTGTGTATAAATTTTTTGGCCACTGTGTGACACAGAGTGTTGGACTGGATGAGCCATTGGCCTGATCTAACATGGCTTCTCTTATGTTCTTATAATAGATATATCAGCAATAAAATAATCCATTCCAAGATGGAAAGAAAATGTCAGCTTCCACAAGCCTCCAAGAGGGTTCCGGAGTGTGAAGGGGATGAGAGTGACAGACTACATGTTGTTTCGTCACTGTCCTCAACCAAAGGTCAGGAGGAACATCTCTACCTTGTATGCCCTGAGGAAAAGTAGCAAATCCCTTAAGGACTCACATGAACACATTCTAGATCAGTTGAAACTTCTGGGTCAGCATCAAGGGCATGAAGCAAGTTACAGTAGTCTGTCCTGGAAGTAACTGTTCCATGGATTACCATGGCTAGGTTAAGGAGAGAAAGGTAGGGGACCAGTTGCTTATCCTGGCATGGAGAAATGTCAGTTTACAAACCTTTGCAACCTGTACCTCCATACACAAGGTGGCATCCATGATTATGCAGAGGCTCCTCACAATTAATACCAGTGATAGGGGCACTCTGTCAAGAGTCAGGAGTTGGCTGCTTGGTGTAATTTCCCTTCTTCCTCACCTTAGTTCTTCTGTGAGTTGTTTTGCTTGTTCTATTGTAATAATGGTTCTTCATTCTTTTTGTTAGGTATCTCTCTCTCTTGGCTTGACTTCGCGAACGAAGATTTAAGAAAGGTGCAGTAGTCCACGTCTGCTGCAGGCTCGCTGGTGGCTGACAAGACCAATGCGGGACAGGCAGGTCCGGCCACAGTGGCTGCAGGGAAAAGTCTGATTTGGTAGGTATACCTCCAATGCAAACAGCACCTTCCAATTATACTTCATTTCTTTCTACTGTAGAAAGTCAAAATTTCTGTCTTAAAGAGTCAAAATTTCTTCTGTTTTTTAAAAGGGTGGAAGGCAGGTCTTGAAATATCTGTTCTGTTTCGGTTTAAGATGAGATCCCTAGTTTGTGTGTGTGTGAATTTCGCCAAAATGCCATGTGGAAGTTTCTTTGTGGTCACAAATGTAGAATTTAATAAATCTGGTCAATGTGCATAGAATCTTCTTCAATCTCATAATGGTCTTGTTCCAGCTTACTGAAATCTTCAAGATCTGCTTTGCCAAATAACTCTGGGACCGAACAGAATTTGGGATTACAACTTTTATTTTCGACCTAGAAACGCTTTATCCATGGGCCCTAATAGACTCAGGGTGCATGCGGGAGATTATCACCCCAAAGCTGGTGGACGCACTGGGGTTGGTGCGGAAACCCCTCCCCCACCCAATCCAATTTGAACAAATGGATGGGACAATAATGAGGGGGGAGCCATGTGTAGAGGAAACTCAGGGAGTACCGGTGGGGGTAGAAAACCATTGGAACATAGAGATGTTCATGATCGCCCCCTCCTCGTCTTTCGACATAGTATTAGGAGTCAGATGGTTAGCCAAACACCAACCAGACATACAATGGGGGGATCAAACCATAGAATTTACCAAAAGGACAAACACCACCACTGGCTAGGGGAATGGGTCCTGATCCTCCCCCCAGAAAGGAAAAAATGTGTGTGTCGGTAGAGGAAATTCAGTCGATCCTGCGGAGGGTGTTCAGTGAGGAGGATGCGAATGAACTTCCCCCGCATCGGAACACCAACTGCGCCATTGAGCTAATTCCCAGGCAGGAACTACCTAAAGCCAAATTATACTCCATGGGGTGGGCGGAGAAACCTGAACTGAGAAAATTCAAAGACAAACACCTCAAAAGAGGTTTTATTAGACCAGCCACCGCCCCACATGCGGCACTGGTGTTATTCCAGAACAAGAAGGATGGGAGCCTCCGTCTTTGCACTGACTTTCGCAGGATAAATGGGATTTGTATGTCCAACGCCTATCACATCCCCCTGATCAAAGATCTAGTAAGCACAGTGTCCGAAGTGTCCATTTTCACCAAGCTGGATCTGAGGGACGCCTACTTTAGAGTGCGGATCAGAGAGGGGGACAAGTGGAAAACAATTTTCAACACCCCAATGGGACAATTTGAATACCTGGTGATGCCTTTTGGATTACAAGGAGCTCCGGGAGTGTTTATGAGCTTTATAAATGAAGTGCTGAGAGAGTACTTGTATAAGGGGGTGGTGGTGTACCTGGATGACATCATTATTTATTCGAAAAACATGGCGTCCCATGTCCAGTTAATGAGGAAGGTGCTCACTAACTTATATGAGCACAAGTTGTACGCCAAACTGTCCAAATGCGAGTTCCATCAAACTGAATTAGACTATTTGGTGTTCAGAGTGTCCGGGAAAGGGCAAGCTATGGACCCTGCCAAAATCCAAGCAGTATTAGACTGGGCAACCCAGAGGACACGTGGACACTTACAATCTTTCCTCGGATTCGCAAATTTTTATCGAAATTTCATTCAGGGGTTTGCCCAGGTGATGTTACCCCTAATGGACTTACTTAAAACTAAAGGGAAGGGTCCCAAGGCGAAAAAGCCGGGAGCGAAGCTCGCCTGGACTCCCGCCTGCCAAAAGGCGTTAAAGAAGCTCAAGCGGTTGTTCACAAGCAAGCCAGTACGAACCCACCCCGACGAGCTTAAACCCTTAGTGGTCCAGTGCAACGCCTCCGACGTGGCCGTCAGAGCCATATTAATGCATAGAGATTCAGAGGGGAGGTTATGTCCCTGCGCATATATTTCCAAAAAAATTTCACAAGAGCAGCGCAACTGGTCGGTGTGGGATAAAGAGGCGTTTGCAGTGACTTTTACACTAAAGACATGGCGGCTAGAGGGAGCAAGAGTGCCATTTGAGATCTGGACAGACCACAGAAATGTAGAAGCCCTGACGGGGTGCAGGAAATTGACCGAGAAACAAATTCGGTGGGCAGGGTTCTTTTGAAATTCGATTTCACCCTGAAACACATTCCCGGGTCAAGACATTTCTTAGCTGACGCCCTCTCCAGAATGCCCCGACACGAGAGCCAAAAAGAGGAGATAGTAGACTCTATCATCCCTCCCAGTACGGTAGCAGGAGCAGTGACCACCCATTCGGGGAAAAAGAAAGGAACGGAGGAACCATGGGGGGGAGAATAGACTGATCGAGGAAGCAGAACGCGAAGAAGAGAGACCAGAGGGGTTGGTTAAGGGGACAGGGGGTTTTGGTATCATGATGGGAAACTATATGTGCCAAAGGCGCTAAGGCAGGAAGTCCTGCAACACTGCCATTGTAACAAACTGTCTGGGCACTTCGGATATGTGAAGACACTGCATTTGGTCACTAGACAATTTTGGTGGCCTCAAATGAAAAAAGACATCTCCAAATTTCTGACTATTTGCCCAGTGTGCATAATGGCCAAGAAACTAGGTGGGAAACCCCCTGGTCTTCTCCAACCCACCCCCACGGCAGAACGCCCATGGTCTGTGGTTTCAATGGATTTTATAGTAAAACTGCCAACCTCCCAGTGTCAGCGTAGGGACATTGAAGATTTCAATAGAAGACAGGCTAGCTTTGTTGAAAACAAAGTTTCTGTTTATTGAATACAACAATGCATACCAGAACGCAGGTTTGTTGATACTAATAACGAAAGGGGTGCAAGCATGGGTATATAAGGATACACATCAAAGGCTAGGGGGTTTAAATCATTTCCCACCACAGACCTGGGACTTTTAGGGTGAGAAGAACCAGGGCAGTAATCTGTTATCTCCCTTTGCAGGGCCGCCTCTCCTACACCCGGATGGCCTTGCCTGTCTGTTCCAGGCGCCTGGGAATGGCAAGATGTTTTACATTTCAAAAGCCGACGGGTGTTCTAGCCTCCCCCCTTCTAACAGGCATTCTACAGTTCTATGGTTAGTGTAGCAAAAAGGCTAAGGGTTAGTTCACAGTAAATAAACAATTCAAGCCATACACCAAAGCTTCAATGTATACAAGCTGACACCGAGGGGCGAACTGTAATATTGGTGGTAGTAGATACTTTTTCAAAGCAAGCACATTTTATCCCTTGTAAGAAATTGCCCACCGCAAAAAAGCTAGCCTATCTGTTTTTCCAGCATGTTGTTAAAGTCCACTCATTCCCAGATAAGGTCATTAGCAACCGCAGGCCACAGTTCGTTGCCAACTTATGGAGGGAATTTTGTAAATTAACAGGCATGGAGCTGTCAGAACTGGGAACTTCAAGAAAGACGCATTACTTTGTTTCAAAAGTTAAGACGTTTATTGAGAACTTTGTGACCAGGGAAGAAGCAGGTTGACTCTGATAGTTTTCAAGGCTATCTGCACATTCTTATGCAGTGGTAACAGAAACAATAAAACTCTTTCTCACACCCAGAGAGACAGTTGTCTGTTCCCAGGCCCCTTATCTCCGAACGCGGAGGAAGGAACCCCGCTGTTCTTCTCCGGCATGCCAGCTTCAAAGGCCACCTGCGGATGATTCCCAGGGGCTATCAGTCACCCTTCAGTGGTTAGTATTTGTTTGAAATGCAAAGTTACAGGGTTAGTACATTTCCAATATGGAGTCGGTTAGGCTAACAATATATTGCTTAGCATATAGGAAAGTTACAAGTTCTGACAGGAGCAAGGCTTAAGCTCTGCCTACCACCCGCAGACGGACAGACAGGCGGAACACGTGAACGCGCTTCTAGAGCAATATTTACGGTGCTATGTAAACTACCAACAGACCAACTGGGTGGAGCTACTGCCATTTGCAGAATATGGGTACAACAGCCTTTATAGCTCAACCAAAGCAACCCCTTTTAAGATTGTAAATGGCTATGAAGGAAAACCCTTCCCCCTGTTACCTAGTAATAATGGAACCACACCACACCCACTTCTTGTCAACAGTGGTGGAAAACTTTGGGAAAAGGGTGGGCCATAATCCAAGAAAACCTGGAAATGGCCAAACGGGACTATAAGGCTCAGTATGACAAAAAGCACACCCCAGAATGGGATTTCAAAGTAGGAGAGACTGTGTTCCTATCTACAAAGAACATACCATTACCCCAGACTTCCAGAAAGCTCGCTTACAAATACTTGGGGCCATTCAAAATAAAGAGGGTAATAAACAAAGTGACAGTGGAGCTGGAACTATCAAAACTGTTTAGTAAAATCCACCCTGTTTTCCATTGCAGCCTTCTTCGGAGAGATCCGGAGGCTACGAGTTGGCACCCCCACCCACCAGAGCCCACACCTATTCAGGTGAAGAGTCAGAGTCACCATGAGGTGCAGGAGATACTGGACGTTAAAGAAAAAAGGGAGGTGCTGTATTACCTAGTGCGTTGGAAGTATTTTCCCCCCAGTTGTGATGAATGGGTAAAGTCTTCTGACCTCCGAGCCCCCCTCCTTCTGAAAAGATTTAACTTACTGCACTCAGACAAACCCCGAGTAAGAGCTTAGGGGGGGCAGTATGTCGAGCATTGTTTATTTCTTTCTGATGGTGGCTATCAAAATATAGAAATGTTACTAATCATGAATAAGACTCAGGCGCATCAAAGTAGAGAACTCTTTCGCTTTTACTAACAAATGCAGGAATGTACTCTTTGAAGATAAAACCTCCTGGGACCAATTCCCAGGCCAGCCAGGCTTGGACCCAGGAAGCGCCAGCCATAATAGAGATAAGAAAGTTGCAGTGTGAAGTTTCACACGTGAATGTAGAATGGTTTAGAGAATGTAGAATTCTTTATAGAAGCCTTTGATGTGCCATCTTTAAGTATGCATCTCAGTGTTATACTATATCAGTTCCAATACCCAGCTCGGCTGAGCCACATGGATTATCAATAAACCAAACTTTGTTTCAAAAATCCAAGGACTGGTTATTTTGAAATCTCATGCTTGACACTGGGCAAGTGCCCCCCAACCCATGTTGTTTTCTCACCCATCCTAGTGAAGGCATTCACTCCCCCGTCCCCCAGACCTCGGGGAGCTGATCTGTGCCACTTGGAGAGCAGTTGTAATTCTGAGTAATCTCCAGCCCTCATCTAGAGATTGGCAACAGTGGTTCCCCAGGAGAAAATGGCATTGTAGCTGTCTGAGGTCCCATCCTTTTTCAAACCCCATCCTCTCCAGACCCCACCCCTAAAATCTCCAGGAATTTCTTAACTTGGAGTTGGCAACCCTATCTCCTTCCCTTTATCTGCCACTTTGACTTCAGCTTTCCATCACCTTCCCCATCCCTGCAGCCTACACATAGGAAAAAGACAGTCTTTTCCCACAGTACAGGGGGAACCAAAGCAGCTTACATCATTCTCCTCTCCGCCCCACCCCCCATGTGATCTGAACAACAACCCTGTGAGGCAGGTTAGGCTGGAAGTCTGTGACTAGTCCAAAATCACCCACAGCAAGAACCTGGGTTTGGTAGACCCCACTCTGAAGCTCTAACTCATATGCCCTCCTCAAACTCCACCGCAGAATCTCCAGCAATTTCCCACCAACCATGAAAGGTATACTGGAGCAATGCCACAGAAAAGGCAGAGGGACCACACTGTGGGATTAGAGGCTATTTGTTACCCTGAAAGCATGGCATCCCAGATGGTCGGACCTTGCCAAGGCCCGAAAGTGCGACAGCTGCTACTGCTTCGCAAAAAAGATGCAAGCTCTGTGCAAGGTGCTGCCAGTGGAGGACCTGTCCTAGATGAAGATAGCGGGGAACCCCACCCTGACAAAAAGGAAGAAGAGCCAGCCGAAGAACTGCTGGAGTAATGGGGGACAACACTGTCACTCTGGGACTGATGTGAATGGAGGCACATGACCTGTTTCTGCAACTGCATGATGAGATGAGGGCTATGGGAGAGTTCCTGCTCCATGAGATGCAACGGTGTCCGGTTGTCCCTGTGGTTCGACAGCCAGATGGAAGACAGCAATCTGGTGCTCTTCCAGATGGGCACAGCTGCCACTTGCTCCGGGTGCTGGGCCCCTACTGCATGGCCCTAGGGACCCACCAGGGAGCGGGGGGCAAGAAGACAAATTTGATGGAGACCACAAGAAGTTGGGGTATTTTGTCATTCAAGCCCATAGCTAGCTGCTGGAATGGGGTCACCTATTCCCATCTGAAGCCAGCCAAGTGAATTTTGGGGGGTCAAAATTGGAGGGGGCCACTGCCAATTGATATGTAACCCTCCATGAAGCACAAGCCCCTCAACTTCATTCTGCATGTGCTAATGGTGCAATTTGAAGATCCACTGAAGGAGATGTGGGCATGCACCATCCTACAGAACCTATGGCAAGTGGCCAGGTTGGTATAATAGTATGTTGCCAAGTCTTGGGCTAACGTGACCAAAGCCCACGGATGGGATGAGTGTGTCATGGGCTGGGCATGATTGGGAAGCAAAGTCCAGGTACGCTCTGAGGTCAAGCCAGGAGAGTCTGAACAAAAGCTGAGTCAGAAAGTCAAGTCAAGGGTCTTAGAGCGAGGTTGTTCGGAGCAGGGAGTCAGGAAGCTGAGAAATCTGATCAAGAGCCGAGGTGGAAGTGAAGTCATCACAGATGCGACTTGTTGCTTCCATGAAGAGCCCAGCCCCAAGCAGGGGGCTAAATGGGCCTCCAGTTATACATCAATTAACAAGTGGGGAAGCTCCTGTTAGTACTCAGGTCTCAGCAACCATCTTCCTTGCAGTTGTGATGAGTCGCCAAAGCCGGCACCTGGGAGTCAGCGAGGTAGGCAGCCACGTGGGGTGCCACCTCACTGCAAGGGTGAGAGCAGGGGCAGGCATCCCCTCCCTATCCCCACTTGCACCAAGGGAGCTCACTTCAGTTTCAAATTGGAATGCAGGAAAAAGCATGCGGGCAACCACTGCCCAGGCAACTCCCTCTGAAGAGACAGAGGGCTTGGTGAGCGAGGGGCAGCTAGGCAGCGGTCACCCGTGCGCTTCTTCCTGTGTTCCAAATCAGAACACAGGAAAAAGCGCATGGGCGGCTGCTGCCCAACCAGTTCCTTCTGAAGGGGGGAAGAGGGATTGGTGATGTGCGGGCCACCCACCCTCTGCCTCTTCAGAGGGAGCTGATTGGGCAGCGGCCACCCGCATGCTCTTTCCTTATTCAGGCCCACCCATTGCCAAGCCCTCTCCCCCCTTCAGAAGGAGCTGTCTGGGCAATGGCCGCCCATGTGCTTCTTCCTACGTTCCGATTTGGTTTATATGGGGAGGTGGGGGGCGGGTTTCTGTCTGGGGCAGAAGAACCCCTAGCACCAGGCGTGCAGGTTGCTAAGTCCTGATGGAGTCACTCGGCCAAGTTACCCACAGAGGTGAGTCAGGCAGGCTTTCAGCTTGTAGCTGCACCTCATCAACTGCTGCCGGGTCATGTATCGCGAATGCGGACTCGGGCAGCAGCAATGAGCTGTCAGCTGCCAGAACATCAGAGGGTTCAGCTGCAGGCTCTGTTGGTGCTGTCAGTATGAGTGGGGGCCCAGCACAATTATTGTCACTATCACCCCTCAGTGCTCCCCGTCAGAAGGGCTGGGCTTGTCCAGGTAGATGTCATGGAACTGTCATACCAGATCCAGGGCATGGAGAATGTCAGTGTCACATTCCCATGGTCCAGGCAGGTGGGAGTCCAAAGTCAAAGTCCAGGAGGTCAAGCATGAGCCAAGTCACCAAAGCAAAATCACAAACTGGAATCCGAAGTCTGTGTCCGAAAGTCAAAGGGTCAGGGTGCCAAGGAATTCAAGCAGGTCAGGATCTGGAATCAGGAAGGAGCATGGATGCAAATCAGAGAATTGACTTGTTGCTTCCACGAGGTTGCCCGGTCCTGGGTGTGTTATATGAGAGCCTTAATCAGCCTGCTCCCTGGGTGCCCATGACTCTGCTAGAACTCAGGGCTCAGAGATCTGAAGCATCGGCGTGCCTCATGTCTCTGCTCTGAAAGTTCCTTCCAGAGCTGGCTTCAAACTCTTGAAATGGGAGGGGGAGAACTTGGAGGAGATTGATTATTCACAGTGACGCTGGTGCCTGGAATGTGGGGAGAGTGATTGATGGGCCAGCTGCTGGTTGCTTGGATGAGGAGCTGATAGGCAACTCTTCCAGTTCTGTTAACCCTTCCAGCTCCCCCTCATCAGTGCTCCTGACACCGTCCGCCCCTGCAAGACACACCCCTCACAGATGGGCCAGGCCGGTCAGGGTAGGCTGTGTGAATCTGCTGCATGAGGTCGGGGGCATGAAGGTTGTCCATGGGTTCCCATGAATGGACCTCAGGGCCATAGCCTTCCCAGTCCACGAGGTACTGGAGGTCCCCGCAATGGATTCAGGAGTCCAGGAGCTGGTGGACCTTGTATTCCTCTTCACCATCGACTAGGACAGATGGAGGTGGTGCTGGAGGTGGTGGTTGGATGGAATCTGGTGGTGTAGCAGGAACAAGGAGGGACCGGTGGAAGACCAGGTGGATGTGGAGGGTGGCCGGGAGCTGTAGCTGGAAAGCAATGAAGTTGATTTCGTCTGTGATTAGGTAAGGCCCTACGAAGTGAGGGTCCAGCTTGTGAGACCAGCCAGACCAATGCAGGTAGCAGATGGAGAGTCAGACGTGGTCCCAGGGCTTCAGTGGTGGCCCTACCTGTCGCTTTTGGTCAGCGGCTATGTTGTAGGCTTCTTTGGCCTGTTGGAGTTGCTCTCAGAGCAAGTCTTGAAGGACCCTGAGTTCCTGCAAGTGAGCATCAGCGGCAGGGACTGCTGTGGGGGCAGGACCACTGGGAAGAATTGAGGGTCGTACACATAGGTGGCTGCAAATGGGATCTGTTACATGGACGAGTGCACAGCATTGTTGTATGAAAACTTGGCCAGGTGTAGCAGGGTGGGCCAGTCATCCTGCTGGTAGCAGGTGTAGCAACGCAGGTATTGTTCCAGCATGGCGTTGATGTGTTCGGTCTGCCCATCTGTTTGGGGATGGTATGCTGAAGACAAATGCACCTGGGTGCCTAAACTGGAGTGCAGGGCTTGCCAGAATCGGGAGGTGAACTGGGGACCGCGGTCCGAGATCAATTGTACCGGGAGCCTGAGCAGGCTAAAGATGTAATGGAGGTAGAGCTCGGCTGTTTCTGGAGCCGTAGGAAGCCTGGGATACGGAACAAAGTGAGCCATTTTGGTGAAGAGGTCCACCAATACAAGGATGCAAGTATGCCCATTGGACTGGGGGAGCTCAGTAATAAAGTCCAGGGAGATGGTGTTCCAGGGTCCTGTAGGCATGGGTAGGGGATGCAGAAGCCACGGGAGCTTGGCCGGTATGTCCTTGGCCTAATAACAGACTTCACAGGAATTGACATAGTGGGACATGTCGGCGCGATGCAGGGCCACCAAAACTCCCATGTGAGCAGATGCAGGGTCTTGTGTTGGCCGAAGTGCCCCACGGGGGGGGGGGGGAGTCATGGGTCAAGCAAAGCTCATCGGCCCGAGGGGGTCCCGGAGGCACGTATAGGCACCCACACTGCAGTGGGAGACCTTGGCGGGTAGAGAGGTCCCGGGCTGGGCAATCTTGCACCTCCTGGAGGTGTTGCTGGGCCCAGGGGTCTTGGGCCTGGCTGGCCTGGATGTCTGTAGCCAAGGTCGGGCAGGCTGAGGTGGCAGCGAAGACTGAGGGTGCAAGGATGAGCGCAGCTGGGGTCTCTTCAGTCAGAGGTGCGGCGTACTCTGGTTTTCGGGAGAGGGCATCCGCTTTCCAGTTTTGGTTCTGCGGGCTGTAGGTGATCCGGAAGTCAAACCAGGAAAAGAAGAGGAACCACCGGATCTGACACTTGGTGAGGCATCGGGCAGTTTGCAGATGTTCCAGGTTTCAGTGATCAGTCAGGACTTGGACAGGGTGGTGCGCCCTTTTTGAGGTGATGTCTCCAAACCTTGAAGGCGGTCTTGATTGCCAGGAGTTCCCACTGGTATAGTTGCATTCCGCGGGTGTCAGCTGAAGTGAATAGTAAGCACAGGGTTGCAGCAGCTGGGAGGGGTCCTCACACTGGGACAGCACTGTGCCTAGGGCCATGCTGGCGGCATCAGTCTCTACTGTGAACGGCAGCTGCGAGTCTGGGTAACACAGGGGCGGCTTGATGGTGAAGCAGGTTTTCGGGGTGGTGAAGGCATGGTCTGCCTCAGGAAATGGCTCTTTGGGTCCGGAGGAGCCAGGTCAGAGGTGTGGTCAAATCAGCATAGGCAGGAATGAATTCGCGGTAATTGGAAAAGCTGAGGAACCGCTGTACGTCCTTGTGGTTTCATGGCATCTGCCATGAAACCGCAACCCCAACCTTATTTGGATCCATCCGAGTCCCCTGGGGTGAGACAATGTGGCCAAGAAACTTGACTGCCTTCAGGTCGAAGGCACACTTCTCCAGCTTTGCGTAGAGACCATGGTCTCGCAGGTGTTGCAGGACCTGGCGGACGTGCCCTGCATGCTGGGCAGGGCTTTGGGAGTAGATTAAAATGTCATCTAAGTAAATAATCACAAAGTAATCGAGCAAGTTGCAGAAGATGTCGTTCATCAGTCAATGGCTTCGACCAGGGTTGGGGTTTCTTTGTCCTGCACCGGGATCTGGTGTTGTTTCACAAAGGCCCCATTGACAAAACAGCAGGCGATCCTGGAGTCAACCATGGCGTAGACAAACAGTCCTGGAAAACCCTGGCTTACCACATGTTGGTAGCTTTTGCTAACCCCCAGCAAGCTGCTACATCCAATCGGAAGATTCGGACCCTGAAACAGGGTAGAGACTCAGTTTCCCAGTACTCCACTGAGTTCAAGCTCCTGGCCCAAGACCTGGCCTGGAATCAGGCTGCCCTCATGGACCAGTATATGGAGGGGCTTGCTGACAAAGTCCTTGATGAGCTGGCATGAGTAGACTGACCGGCCACGCTGCAAGGCTTAATCATGCTGTGTCTCTGCATCGATGGCCGCCTGGAAAGCTGTTGCCAAGTACAAGTCGAGGGTGAGCAAGCCGAGTGTGCAGCATCCGGCAAGCCAAGTGTGAGCGGTATGAGGAACAGACCCTGGCATAGGGTTCGGGGAACCTGGCTAGGTGCCCCAAGTTGGGAGGCTCCAATCAGACTTGGGGCTGGTCTTTTGCTGGCAGCAGTGGTGCGGTACTGGCCTAGGTGCGCTTGGTGGGGCAGCCAGAGGAGAAGTGCCCCGTCCTTCCTCAATACAGGCAGAGATTCTGTGAGTGGCACCGTACTTTTTCCTCGGGGCTGAGGTGCAGCCGTGCAGCCGCTAGTTACATCGGCTCGGGGTCATCAGTCCCAGGGCTGGTGGGCACCAGGGGTGTCATCGTCACTGAGTGGCGGAGCAGCTCAGAGGGATGGGTGCAGCTTGGCACTTGGCGACAGCTTTCCAGGCGGCCATTGATGCGGAGACACAGCGTGACTAGGCCTTGCAGCGTGGCCGGTCAGTCTACTTGTGTCAGCTCATCAAGGACTTCGTCAGTCAGCCCCTCCATATACTGGTCCATGAGGGCAAGCTCATTCCAGGCCAGGTCTTGGGCCAGGACCTTGAACTCAGTGGAGTACTGGGAAACCGAGTCTCTACCCTGTTTCAGGGTCCGGATCTTCTGATTGGCTGTAGCGGCTTGCTGGGGGTTAGCAAAAGCTACCGACATGTGATCCAGGAAGCCCTGGTAATCTCTCAGCAGGGGCGATGTGGCTAGGAGCAGGGGGGTAGACCATTTAGCTGCCTGCCTCTTTAAGAGGCTGACAATAAAGCATACCTTGGTCTTGTCATTGGGGAAGTCTCTGGCACGTAGCTGGATGTACAGTTTGCATTGTGCCAGAAATGCTGGAAACTCCTCCGCCTTCCTGGCAAACTTCTCTTGAACAAGCACTGAGCACTTGCGGGGGGGGGGGGTTGCTGCTGCTGCTGCTGTTGCAGGTAAGCCACCATTTGGGTGAGGTGCTTTACCTGGGTGAGCAAGGCTGCTAGCTGCCCAGAGCCTCCGCTTACCTCCTCATCAATCTTGTGGAGTGAGCGTGTAGGTGGAAGCAATCTGTCAACATTCCTAGGGCGCAGGCAGGTGGGAGTCCAAAGCCAGTCCAAGGTCAAAGTCCAGGAGGTCAAGTAGGAGTCAAGTCACCAAAGCAAAATCACAAACCGGAATCTGAAGTCAGTGTCCGAAAGTCAAAGGGTCAGAGTGCCAAGGAATTCAAGCAGGTCAGGATCTGGAATCAGGAAGGAGCGCGGATGCAAGCCAGAGAATCAACGTGTTGCTTCCACAAGGTTGCCCGGTCCTGGGTGTGAGTTATATGGAAGCCTTAGTCAGCCTGCTCCCTGGGTGACCGTGACTCTGCTAGAACTCAAGGCTGAGAGATCTGAAGCATCGGCGTGCCTCATGTCTCTGCTCTGAAAGTTCCTTCTGGAGCTAGCTCCAAAATTTTGAGATGGGAGAGGAAGAGCATGGAGGAGATTGATTGTCCACAGCCGACACTGGTGCCTGGAATGTGGGGAGAGTGATTGATGGGTCAGCTGCTGGTTGTTTGGCTGAGGAGCTGGTAGGCAACTCTTCCAGGTCTGTTAACTCTTTCAGTCCCCCTCGTCAGGGTTCCTGACAGTCAGCAGTTTCCCAGGACCAGTTCTAGGGGCCAAAGCCCTACCAGTTGACAAGGTACTGGAGGTTGCCACGTTGGTACCGGGAGTCCAGGATCTGGTGGACCTCATATTCTTCCTTGTCGTTGATGGAGGTGGTGGTCAAGTGTGTTGGGATGCGCAGCTGGAGTCAGAAGGGACGGATGGAAGGTGACTATGGAGGATTGGCGGCAACTGGAGACGGAAGGCAACAGGGTTGATTTATTCTGCTATCGGGAAAGGTCTGACGAAGCGAGCATCCAGTTAGCAAAAATGGCTGGGACAGCATAAGTATCGGGTAGAGAGCCAAATGTGGTTTGAGTAGCAGGCCTTCCTGTCATTTTCAGTCAGCCACAGTCTTGTACACCTCCTTGGCCCACTGCAACTGCTCTCTGAGCAAGTCTTGGAGAGCACAAATTTCCTGCAGATGGGCAATGGCAGCTGGGACGTTCGTGAACGGGATGACTGATGGAAAGAATCAGGAGTGGTACCCATAGGTCGCGGCAAATGGAGTCAGTTGCATGGACAAGTGCACAGCATTGTTGTAGGTGAACTTGGCCAGAGGCAGCAGGGTAGCCCAGTTGTCCTATGGGTAGCAGGTATAGCAGCAGAGGTACTGTTCTAGTGTGGCATTCATGCACTCCATCTGGCCATCCATCTGCAGATGGTAAACTGAGGATAGGTGGACTCAGAAACCCAGACACAAGTGGACAGCCTGTCAGAACTGAGAGAAGAACTGTGGGCCCCGTCAGATATCAGGTGGGCAAGGAGTCTGTGCGATCAGATGTGCTGCAGGAAGAACTGGGCCATTTCTTGGGCTATGGGGAGCTTAGAGCAAGGGACAAAGTGAGCCATCTTGGTGAAGAGGTCCATGACTATCAAGATGCAAGTGTGGCCTTTGGACCGGGCAAGCTCTGTAATGAAGTCAAGAGAGAGTGTCCCAGGGTCCTGAAGGCATGGGCAAGGGGTGCAAGAGTCCCAAGGGCTTGGCCAGGAAATCCTTGGCTCATTGGCAAAGTATGCAGGAGCCAAAGTACTGAGTAACATTGGTATGGACGCAGGGCTACCAGAACTCTTGTGTAAGTAAACGTATCTTCTTGTGCTAGCCAATGTGCCCGTTTGGTGGGGAATTATGGGACAAGTGTAGCATGCCTGTCCATTGAGGTCCAGGCAGCACGTAGAGGCTCTCTCAATGCAGTAGGAGGCCATCTTGGGTAAAGATCTCTCCTGTTGGGCCATTTTGGAGTTCCTGGAGGTGCAGTTGGACCCAGCGGTCACAGGCCTGGCTAGCACAGATGTCTTCCATTAGAGTTGGTTGGGTTGAGGTGCCTGCAAAGATGGAGGGTGGAAGGATGGAGATGGCTGGGGCCTCCTCAGTTGCAGCAGATGTGTATTCAGGCTCCCACAAGAGCACATTGGCTTTCCAGTGGAATATAGGTGATCGAGAAGTCGAAGCATGACAAGAAGAGGGACCACCAGATCTGCCATTGGTTGAGACGATGAGCTGTCTGGAGGTGCTCAAGGTTACGATGGTCTGTGAGCACCAGGAATGGGTGGCAAGCCACTCCAAGGCAGTGCCTCCAAACCTTGAAGGCAGTCCTTATGACAAGTAGCTCCCTTTTCCAGATGATGTAGTTTCTCTCAGCTGCTGTCAGCTGACGCGAGTAGTAGGCACAGGGCTGTAGAGGCTGGGATGGGTCATCCCATTGGAACAACACTACTACAAGGCTGATGCTAGAAGCATCTGCCTTGATGGTGAAGGGCAGTAGTGGATCCAGATAGTACAGTAGTGGGCCCATGGCAAAGTAGGTTTTCAGGAGTGTGAAGGCCTGGTCAGCCTCTGGGTCCAGTGGAAGGGCTCCTTGGGCCGGAGAAGCTGGGTCAGCGGAGTGGTCAGAGCCATGTACGTGGGATCAATTGTCTGTAGTAATTGGAAAAGTCAAGGAAATGGTCTTTGCAGTTTTGAGCGGTATGCCTTGTCTGGACAACTTCCACTTTCTTTTGATCCATGAGGATACCTTGAGGTGACATAATGTGACTGAGGAACTTGATGGAGTGCAGATAAAAGTCACACTTCTCAAGCTTGGTGTAGAGATCATGGGCTTATAAGTGCTGCAAAACCTGGAGAACGTGCTCGATGCGTTGGATAATAAAAATGTTATCCAAGTAAATGAAAAGTAAAAATAAAGTGGCCGAGCAGGTCTTGAAAGATGTTGTTCATCAGCCTCCAGAAGACAGCAGGAGTGTAGGTCAACCTGAACAGCATCAACATGTATGCATACTGGGAGGCATGGCGTCGGTGCCAGGGTTGATGGCTGCTTAATAGAGGCGCTCTCCTCCCTGACCCTCCTTAAACCTCTTTTATATCGGTTTAATTGAAGATCTGAGACTCCAAAATTATGAGTAAAAGCACTTTCGATAGGGTATCATCTAAACTGGCTGGTGGTAAGGTGATTTCCATCTTTTCCCAAAGCAATCCTCTGACAAAAATCCGAAGCCAGCCAGTTTCGACGAGCCTGACATGGCGGTTGAGGAAGGAACAATGGGCCCCCTCTTCCCTCTCCTGATCCTGTTTTAACTTCTCTGTTGGCTGCTATGGAATTGCATCTAAAAGGCACTATGACTGCTTTAATTCAACCTCTAATCAGTTTAATGACTTCAAGCAGGCTCTAAACACAGTAAATCAAGTGGCTGAGGGGGTGAGAAAGCTGGGGCTCACATTAAAGGAAGACGTTAACTCTCTACAGGCAGAAAATGGTGCCCTCAGGGACAGAGTTTTGTTGCTGGAATCTAACGCGCATCAAAATCATATCAAATTTGAGGCTTTAATGAGCAGTTGACTGTGAATGTAAATACTGTGCAATTCATCTCTAAGTGGCTGGAAGGCAAATTAGATTTATCTGTTGTTTCAACTCCGATTATCTCCAATGTCTATCGTTTAGGGCAACTCATCAACCCGTCGTGTAGGGGGCCACGCGACATAATTGCAGTCATCCCAGATGCCAGAGTGTATAAAATAATTTTTGATGCAGCCCACTCTAATGGTCACATAAAACACAAGAGCGATCCGATATCAGTTTACCCTGACCTCCCCCCTGAAGCCCTCAGCTGCTGCCAGAATCTTAAACCAGTCACCGAAGCCCTGCAACAGGCACACATTCGTTAAAAGTGGAAAAACTTACCCAAGATTCAAATTTCTTTCAAAGACAAACTGTACCTAATCGATAATCCATCTGAGGGTTTTGCATTGCTTAAGTCTCTTCATATAAAGACCCCACCTGAAGCCTCCAAATCTCAGAAAAGACGGCGCCCATCTACTTCCTCCTCCATCGAAGAATGAGTCAGGGGACTGTTTGCTTCTCATGAGTTAAAGCTTGCTATGTCATTTAGCCCATTAAGTTGTTCTATTGTTTGCCTTAATCTTTGCATTGAGTCTCATTACTTCTTGTTGAATAGTTAACAGGGCTTTTATTATCGGGGTTTGGGGTGGGGGGCTCTTCTAAAGTTGCCTATGTGACACAAGTAGTCTCTTCTCAAGGATTTTTGTTTCCTGTAGTCACTGGAGGAATCGCTTCTGTATACCTCTGGGGCTACGTGAGACTACCTTTTGGTTTTTCTTTGCTGTTACATAACTCACATTTCACTTTATTCTTGCCTTAATTAGCTTTTAGAAGAAGAAGAAGAAGAAGAAGAAGATATTGGATTTATATCCCGCCCTCCACTCCGAAGAGTCTCAGAGCGGCTCACAATCTCCTTTACCTTCCTCCCCCACAACAGACACCCTGTGAGGTGGGTGGGGCTGGAGAGGACTCTCACAGCAGCTGCCCTTTCAAGGACAACCTCTGCCAGAGCTATGGCTGACCCAAGGCCATTCTAGCAGGTGCAAGTGGAGGAGTGGGGAATCAAACCCGGTTCTCCCAGATAAGAGTCTGCACACTTAACCACTACACCAAACTGGCTCTCAATTGCTTCCACAAGTATGATCTTTGCTTACTGTATCGTGTCTGAATTCTTGGCTAAAAGCTGTGTATTGACTTTGCATTGCTAACGTATAACTTAATATTTGTGCTTTCTGCTTTTCAGCCACAAGATGTCACTGTTTAGCTGTTATTTTCCCTTTCATTTTAGAAGCTGTTCTGCTCTAATGTATACAAAAACAGGTTTCCTACCTGTAACTGATGATCTTCGAGTGGTCATCTGTGCAGTCACACTGATGGGATATAGGCGCCCGCGCCGATCTCGATCGGTATTCTTGAAAGCTGCGGATTTCCGCGCCCAGGACCCAGTGCACATGCGCAAAAGCCCCACCATGCATGCTCACAGGGACCGGAGCGGACATCCCGCCAGTTCCTTCTGACCGCTGCGTAAGCCCTTAGAGATGGACCGGCAGCGGAGGGGAAGGAGGGCGGGTAGTGTGACTGCACAGATGACCACTCGAAGATCATCAGTTACAGGTAGGAAACCTGTTTATCTTCTTCGTGGTCTCTGTGCATCACAGTGATGGGAGACTAGCAAGCCAGAGTCCTACCTGGAGGAGGGTGCAACGGTCCATCAGCGAGAAGCCTCTTGAAGCACAGCACGGCCCACTGATGAACGCCTACGCCAGTTCAGGTCCAATGCATAGTGTTTCACAAACTTAAAGACAATATACAGCAGATCCAATCAGAAGAATCTGATATAAAAAATAGACTGTTGAGACTTGAAATGGACTCTAAACAATTCAATATTAAACTAAGGGGTTTCCCACATAACACTGAAGAAAACATAGAACTCACAACATTCCTTACCCGCTGGCTTTCTACAGAACTTCATCTGACTGTGTCAGAACTTAAGAACTTCAAACGGATCCCATACTTGGTTTCAAAGCTAGGATTTTATTAGAGAGAACTAAGTACTGGAAGAGACGAGATAACAGTGATGGCCAGGGCCAGCACTAGCACAGTTTTATACACTAAAGAAAACACATCACAAAGCCACAATTCACACCAGTGCAGGCACATCTGTCTTCCCACCATCCACTATCAGTCAGGAGGTTACCTCCTCGTTCTGAAGGCCACACGGCTTGGCTTCAAAGGGGCACCAGTGTGAGAATGTGCAGAGACACACCATAATTCAATCTACAGCCCTAAATATTTTGGATACCAGTAGGGCAAGGTTAATTGCTACATAGGCACTTGGGGTTGTTAAGAGGTTACAACATGGAGTCAGTTTGGTTCAGTACAATCTGAGCATGAGCAATACTGAAAGCACAAAGCAGGCACTGGTTACATTACAGTAAAGCCTCAGCAATAGTTACAAGTTCTGACAGACTGCCCCCCCTAAGCGCCCCCCCCACGGGGGACCAACTTGGGCTTGTGTGGGTACAGTAGGTGAAACTTTTTCAGCAGTTGCGGAGCGGATACATCCTGTGACTTGACCCACTCGTCACAGCTCGGAGGGAAGTGTTTCCATCTGACCAAGTAATACAACTGGCCCCTCTTTATTCTGGAATCCAGAATTTCCTGGACCTCATGGTGACTCTGACCCCTCACTGTCGTCGGAGGGGGCGGCGGGGCCCTGGGATGGAATGACGTAGCACCAGGGTCTTTCCGACGAAGGCTGCAATGAAAAACAGGATGGATCTTACTTAGGGACTTGGGCAGGTCGAGTTCTACAGTTACCTTGTTTATGACCCTTTTGATTTTAAAGGGCCCCAGGAACTTTAGAGCAAGCTTGCGGCACGTTTGTGGGAGGGGGAGGTTCTTTGTAGACAGGAAGACCGTATCCCCCACCCTCAATTCCCACTCAGGGGAATGTTTTTTGTCGAACTGCTTTTTGTATGCGTTTTTCGCTGCCTCCAGGTTTTCCTGAATACCCTTCCAGCCTTCACGAAGGCCCTCCCACCATTGCTGGCAAGAAGTGGGTTCGGATGGGCTGGCGGGGAGGGCGAGCGTGGGAAACGGCTTGCCTTCGTAGCCGTTAATGATCTGGAAGGGAGAAGTTTTGGTCGAGCTGTGAAGGCTGTTGTTATAGCCATATTCAGCGAAAGGGAGGAGGTCCACCCAGTTAGACTGTTGGAAATTAATAAAACATCGGAGATATTGTTCTAGAAGGCCAATGACCCTTTCAGTCTGTCCGTCCGACTGGGGATGGTAGGCGGAGCTGAGGCCCTGTTCAATGCCAGCAAGTTTGCAGAACTCCCGCCAGAAGTTGGCAACGAACTGTGTTCCGCGGTCACTAATGACCTTGTCTGGGAATGAGTGTAGGCGTACAATGTGGGTGAAAAAGAGTTGAGCGAGCTTTTTTGCTGTGGGGAGTTGCTTACAGGGGATGAAGTGAGCTTGTTTAGAAAAAGTGTCGACCACAACGAGAATGACTGTTTTTCCCTGTGAGGGAGGGAGCTCCACAATGAAATCCATGGAGATTACTGACCAAGGCCGGTTGGCCGTGGGGAGGGGGACCAGATGGCCCGGGGGTTTACCCCCCCTTCGTTTCGCCATGAGGCAAGTGGGGCAGGCGAGAACGAATTCGGAGACGTCTTTTTTGATTTTTGGCCACCAAAACTGTCGGGTGAGTAAGTTGAGCGTTTTTACATAGCCAAAATGGCCTGCCAGGCGACTAGAATGGCAGCGCTCGAGAACTTCTTTCCGGAGGGGGCTGGGCACATAGATTTTGTCGTTGTGCAACCAGAGACCGTTTTCACTCTTAGTTAGGTGAGGTGGACGGTCAGTTTCTAGGTTTGATTCAGTAATAAACCGGGGTAGAAGGTCTCCGTCCAGAGGGGAGGTTTGTTTCCCTGAGCGGGTGGTGACTCCGCCCGAAATGGCTGACGGGGGAATGAGTGAATCTACAATTTCCTCTCGGAGACTGTCGTGCTGGGGCATGCGTGAGAGGGCGTCTGCCAAAAAATTTTTTGAGCCTGGGATGTGTTTCAACACAAAGTCAAATTTTGCGAAGAAGCCCGCCCACCGGATTTGTTTTGCAGTCATTTTGCGGCGCCCGGTGAGGGCCTCGAGGTTTTTGTGATCGGTCCAAATTTCAAAAGGTACCCTCGCTCCTTCAAGCCAGGAGCGCCAGGTTTTTAGGGCAAACATGACGGCAAACGCTTCCTTGTCCCAGACAGACCAATTTCTTTGTTCGTTAGAAAAGTTTCTAGAAATGTAGGCACATGGACGAAGTACCCCGTTCTCCCCCTTTTGCATTAATATGGCCCCGATTGCGGCGTCGGAGGCGTCGCATTGAACCACGAAGGGTTTCAACTCGTCAGGATGTGCTAACACGGGTTCTGAGGTGAAGAGGCGCTTTAATTCGGTGAAAGCCTTTTGGCAGTCTGGCGTCCACGTTAAGCGTGCGCCTGGCTTTTTCGCCTCTTCACTTTTGCCTTTGGTTTTTAGGAGTTCGGTTAGGGGAAGCATGACTGTGGCAAACCCTTTGATGAACTCGTGGTAGAAATTTGCGAACCCGATAAAACTTTGGAGCTGTTTGCGGGTTTTGGGGGGTTCCCAATCCAGCACCGCTTGGACCTTTGCTGGGTCCACTGACAGTCCCTCCCCCAACACTCGGAAACCCAAATAGTCAAGCTCAGTTTTGTGAAATTCACACTTTGCCAATTTGGCGTACAATTTGTGTTTACAGAGGGTGCTTAACACTTTCCTGACTAGCGGCACATGAGATTTGAGATCTTGCGAATAGATAATGATGTCATCAAGGTACACCACCACCCCCTTAAAGAGGAAGTCCCGTAGCACTTCATTGATAAAGTTCATGAATACCCCGGGGGCCCCCTGTAGTCCGAAGGGCATGACTAGGTACTCGAATTGTCCCAGAGGGGTGTTGAAAGCCGTTTTCCACTCATCCCCCTCCTTGATGCGGACGCGGAAGTACGTGTCCCGAAGGTCAAGCTTGGTGAATATCTTTCCTTTAGCTACAGTGTTCAACAAGTCTTTTATCAACGGGATCGGGTAGGCGTTGGACATTGAAATCCCGTTTATCGCACGAAAATCTGTGCAAAGCCTAAGCGTCCCGTCCTTCTTCTTTCGGAAGAGGACGGGGGCGGCGTGGGGGGCTGTGGCCGGTCGTATGAACCCACGCTTAAGGTTTTTGTCCAAAAACTTTCGGAGTTCCTCTTTCTCCGCCCAACCCATGGAGTATAGTTTCGCTTTGGGGAGCTGTTGCCCCGGGATCAATTCAATGGCGCAATCTGTGGGGCGATGGGGTGGTAGCTCATCTGCTTCTTTCTCGCTAAAAGCTAGCCTTAAGTCCCGATACTCCTTGGGGATCGAAGCGACTTCCTCGAGTGTGAGGCAAGCCCGTTCGTTTTGGGGGGGAGCGTGCGGCCCCCATTCGGGGCGCCAGTGGTGGTGTTCGCACCTCCAATCGGGGAATCGGACGATCTGTTCCGCCCATCTTATGTCGGGTTGGTGGCGGGCGAGCCAAGCCGAGCCCACCACCACATCGAACGAGCAAGAGGGGGCGATTACGAAAGTTTCAATCCCCCAGTGCTCTTCGGTTCCTACCGGGACCGCTTGGGTCTCAAGAGTACACGGTTCCCCTCTCATGGGTCCCCCGTCCATCTGTTGAAATTGCATCGGTTGCGGTAGAGGCGAGGTGGCTAATCCCAGTGCCTCTACTAAGCGGGGGGGATTAGGTCTCGGTTACACCCTGAGTCGATTAACGCTCGGGCGTGCATGAACCGCTTTAAGTTTGGATTAAGGAGGGTGACTGCCATAAACAATAAACCCCCAGTGGCTCTCACCGTGAGGAGTGCCGGCTGTTGTTGGACCTGCTTTGCGGCACCCATTAAAGCAGGTCGCTGTCGTTTCCCGCCGACTCGGTGTCGTCCGACTCTTCGGTTGACTCCTCCACGGCCGTCAGGTCGGTGGTAAAATCCTCGTCAGTCGCCAAGGAAGTGGCGACGGAGCCCCGACTGGGCTCCTTCGAGCGGCTACTCTTTTTCTTCTTCGGCCCCGAGGCGGACGGTTTCGCCGAGGGTGGTGTTGCTCCTGCTTTAACGGGGCAGTTGGCGGCGAGATGATCCGGGTCTCCACATCTAAAGCATTTGCGCGCGGCGGCGGGGGTTGAGGTCGCTGGGATCTTCCTCCCTTCTGCCTTAGTCGGAGTGGGTTTGGCCCCCTTCTTCCCTAACTGCTGCCGGCGCATCCCTACATGCTGGAGGTTGGTTTCCACCTCCCCGGCCAGCTGGATCCATCCGACCAGGGTGTCGGGTCTCCCTTGGCTGTAGCAGCGGTCGAGGATGTTCGGGTTCAAACCGTTGCGGAACGCGGTGTACTTCATGACTTCGTTCCACCCCCGGGCCGCCGCACAATATCCCAGGAACTCAGTAGCATACTCGCGAGTAGTGCGGTTGCCTTGCTCGATACGTTGGAGGGCGGCGATGGCTTTCTCCTCTCGAAGGGAGTCGCCGTACTGGCGGAGCATCGCGTGCAGGAAACCTGCGACCGTTGCCAGCTCTGGCTTCCTCCCCGTGTAGAGCCCCACGTACCACTTGCGGGCCGGGCCCCTCAGGCGGGACGAAATATGGTTTACTCGGCTGGCCTCTGTCGGGTAGTCGGCACCCCAATGGGTGAAGAACGTGTCGCATTGTATCGTAAAATACTCCACGTCCTCCGGATTCCCGTCGAATGTAATCTTCAACTCCCTGCCCCTGCCGTCACCCCCCCCGGAGCCGCAGGGCCTGGGATCGCCGGGGGTCCTCCTGGGAGCGGGGCCTGGGGTACCGCCGGCGGTGGCACCGGGCCTGGCGGGGCCGGCAGCACCGGGGCGGGTGGCGCCGGTTGCACCGGAACGGGTGGTGCCGGTGGCGCCGGGGCCGGCGGTGCGGGTGGTGGCGGCGCCGGTGGAGCTGGGGCGGGTGCCACTGGTGGTGCTGGGGCCGGCGGGGCCGGTGGAGCCGCGGGCGGTAGCCCCAGCGGCAGACCTCCTCCTAACGGCGGGACCCCCAGGACCGCAGTTTGCAGGGTTCGAAGCTGGTCGTAGATCGCGCCCAGGTTCTGCTGCATGTCCTCCGCCATCGATACGCGGGACCTGTGCACGTCGTCGTGAATTTCTCGCACCCAGTCGAATAAGTCGTTGCGGAGGGTTCGGATCGGGTCGTCCCCACCTCGCGGCCCGGGACCTTCTCCCAGGTCCTCGTCGTCGTCTCCGGTTCCTCCTTCGCCCAACATACTCCGGTAGCGCTGCTCCGCGGCGTCGATCGCGGCCGTGGACTTCCGCGGGCTCCAGGGTCGCGGGGCAGGGAACGCGTCGACCGAGAAAGGCGCCGGGACCTTAATTTTGCGCCGGACCCCCGTCACCTTCGGGTCGAGCGGTGGATCGTCCGTAGGGGTGGTGGGCTCTCCGCTGTCTGGAACTTTTGCCGCCATCGGACCAGGTTTCCAGTTCAGATAAGCCACGAAACAATGGGATCACTGTTATAATGTCAGAACTTAAGAACTTCAAACGGATCCCATACTTGGTTTCAAAGCTAGGATTTTATTAGAGAGAACTAAGTACTGGAAGAGACGAGATAACAGTGATGGCCAGGGCCAGCACTAGCACAGTTTTATGCACTAAAGAAAACACATCACAAAGCCACAATTCACACCAGTGCAGGCACATCTGTCTTCCCACCATCCACTATCAGTCAGGAGGTTACCTCCTCGTTCTGAAGGCCACACGGCTTGGCTTCAAAGGGCCCTAGTGTGAGAATGTGCAGAGACACACCATAATTCAATCTACAGCCCTAAATATTTTGGATACCAGTAGGGCAAGGTTAATTGCTACATAGGCACTTGGGGTTGTTAAGAGGTTACAACATGGAGTCAGTTTGGTTCAGTACAATCTGAGCATGAGCAATACTGAAAGCACAAAGCAGGCACTGGTTACATTACAGTAAAGCCTCAGCAATAGTTACAAGTTCTGACAGACTGACAATGTTGCTCCCATTATTCTTAAGGCATTCAAAGTAGGGACTATTAACAATCCAAACAGGAAAAACCCACGCGACATCATAATTCTTCAAGATCAGTGCACTAAACAGAAGATTTTGACAGAAGTACATTCCAGAGAGCATTTTACATTTAGAGATCTGAAGACAGAAATATTCCCAGATCTCCCCTTGGAGGCCATTTCCTGCCGCAACAAGCTGAAACCAATAATGAAGCAACTTTGTGATGCCAATGTACGCTACAATTGGGTAGCCCTAGCCAGAATCCAAGTTTGGAACAATGGTTCATCTTTGTGGGCTTCAGATATGATCTCTGGACTTCAACTGCTCCAGTTCTTAGGTCTGCCTCCACCCACAGATCCAGATAAAAAGGATGCCAAAAGAAAATTTCATCTTGTAGCACCGCCACCATCGGGAAGCACCACAGCAGCTAGACTCTCAATGTAATGCCTGCGTTAACAGCTTTAAGTTTCAGAAATTGTTGTAAAAGCAAAATGTTCCATGTTATGTCCACAGTTCAGTTGTGGTTGTATAAACTATAGCACAATTTGTCTGAGTATTAATATTTAGAATTTTTTTTGGGGGGGGGGGTTAATGATTTTAACCTTAGTCCTTCTGGTGTAAGACCCAAGTTTATGGTAGTGAGGGCTCTTTAAACAACACACAGTTCCTGCTCTCTAGTTCCTTTGTCTGTCTGAACAAGAGCGATTGCATCCACTATAGTAGCTTTTATAGCATTGGTTTTTATGGATACATTTCTACTCAGTTAAAAGACACAATAAGCTGAAATACTATTATTCCTCTTATATACAAGGCATATTGTATTTGGTGGGGGGGGAGGGGAGCATTCTAAGGTATAGGCTTTTAAACGTTTTTTTTAATTAACTATTAAGTAGAGATTATAACAAATACTATTTTAGTGAAGCAAAATTCATTCCTTCATTTTGGTTTAATAACTCCATTAAATAGTTATAGTAACTTACTATTTATAGATCATAAATTGAAGTTCTAGATCTTTACATATTTACCTTTTAGTACATAAGGGATAACTTACAGTAACTGTGTAAGGTAGTTTTAGCTCAGATCTGTTACTTAAATCAATTTTTAAGATTAAAATATAGTCACGAGACTTCCGGGGTTGGAAAATTGAGAGCTTAACTGCTTCTCACAAGGGGAGCAGACTGGGGTCTCTGTTCCGGGTAGAAAAGGCAATCCCAACGCCTACTGCCTACTTTTCTCAGTCAGAGATTAGTCCAAGACATGCTTGAAATATTCTGAGGAGATTTACTTTGGCTGAAAAGGAGTTCCGGAGAGGCTCCTTGAAGCTTTGAAGAGTCTCCAGCGATGAATTGCATCCCAACATGTACAGAGAACCCCCAGGGTCATTCAATTGACTTAAACTCAGCAGGATCCAATGCTTCTTTGTTCTACTTAACAGCTGAATTAACAACAGAACGGTGTCTACTTGGATAACTAAAATGGAAGGTACTGATCTTTATCTATCATTCCGGGACTAAAATAAGAGCTTTAAAAGGAAGACTAAAAGGTGGCAAGTTAAACATATTATGTCAATATAAAGAAGAAGAGGAGGAGGTGAAATTGAGACTATTTGATATTAAAGAACAGTGTTAAAAGATGAGAAAAACAATGTTTTGAATACCTGCAGTTTCTGCTGAAAACCCCCATTGTCACAGAGTTGCTGATCTACTGAACGTCACAGGAAGTGCGTCATTAAAGTATCGAGAGATCTTTGGATCACTGAGAACAAGATTTGGTAGCAAGGCAGGAAGTGGCCATTGAAAGAAGGTAAAATTGCAAGTGAACCAGCCTACTCTAGGACTAAGAAATCATAGAAAAACATCGGCGGCCATTAAGATAAGGTAAAAAAAAAATTAAAATTATTTAAAGCTATTTGGGACTTGGAAAATTAGTGGAGCTGGAATATTTGAACATTATAAGGTGAAAAATATTGGACAATATCAACAAAATTAATTTGGGTAGCCTTTAGAAGAAAAAGGAACATTTTTAAAAAGAAGTGCAGAAAAACAGCGGGCGCCATCTTGGACAGAATTAAAACTTTAAAAATTAATATCATGACCTGGGAAGCTCCAGGAACAGCAATTTTTGGCACATTGAAAAAGGCAAGCCTCTGTCTTTAAAATCTTGTACTTGAAATTTAATTTGGAGAGATCAACTTTTGGAGCTTATTTACATGTCAGACCATAAGCCAATATGTACAAGGGCTGGCTCAGTTGAAAAGATGCAGGAGCAATTGATGCTAAGGAGGCAAGAATGATGAAAGGGATGAAAGAGCTAATAACTGCCTGTAAAAAAGAAATAAAGAAGGACACTGAATACAGTAAAGAAGCTCTAAAAAAAGAAATTGAGGATCTCAGAAATGACACTTTAGTAACATCTAAGAAAGTACAAGAGGTGGAAAACATGAAAGAACATGATTCCACATTTTAAAAAGTGCAAGAGAAGGTAGTAATGCACGACTGCAAGCTGATGGAAAATCAGATACGCTTGAGAGGGGTACCTGAAAATGAACAAAATGACCTGAAGGAATATATAATAAAAATCATTGCTGAATTTTTAGGTGAAGACCCAGAAGATTCTAAACACTTGTATGACTATGTATACAGGGTTAACTCATTCTATGCTAAGAAGAATAAATTACCAAGAGATGTGGTGATAAGGTTTGTGACACGAGATATGGTTAGAAAGATCGTGAGTAAAAACTTTGAAAAAACACTAATGGTTGAAGACAGCAGAGTAAGAATAATGAAAGAGCTGCCAAGGAAGGTAATAACTGACAGAAGACTATACAAAAAATTAACAGACAAGCTACGAGATAATGAAATAAGGTACAGATAGATACCACCAGAAGGTCTAAGTTTTGAACGTCAAGGAAAATTACAATTACAAGCACGCACAGAAAATTATAATTACAAGCACGCAAGAACTATGAAGGTTTTTTGAAGAGCATAAAGAATTTGGGGATACAGAATAAAGTAAAGAATCATGATGGATTACAAATTAATATCTTGGAATGTAAATGGTAATGAGGACATTGAATTTCAAACGGTATGGGATGCATATAAAGCAGTGGTGAGAGTTATCTTGATTACATTGAATAATAAAGATAAACGAACAAAAGAAAAACAAATGTTGGACATTCAAAATGAAATAAAGAAAAAGGAAACAGAATTTAAAAAGAGACCTGGGAAGAAGAAAATCATGAGGGAGATTACAATATTACAAACACAAATGAGACATTTGTTAAATAAAGAATTGGAATGGAATTTGAAAAGATTGCAACAGAAATCCTTTGAAGGAGCAAATAAACCTGGAAAATATTTGGCTTGGCAAATGAAAAAAAAGGGAGAACAAAATTAATAAAATAATAGTTGGAGGAAAAGAGATTGTGGATCAAGAAGGAATTAAAAGAGAATTTTTAAATACTACGCCAAATTGTTTAAAGGTTTAAAAATAAAGAAAAGGTGGAAGTATATTTACAAAAAGTTAATGTAAATCCCCTTACAGAAAATATGGTGAAGGTCCTGAATGAACCAATAGAAAAAAGTGAGATTGAAGCAGCAATAAATTCAATGAAAATGGGAAAGGCACCCGGTCCAGATGGATATACAGTAAAGTTTTTTAAAGTCCTCAAGGAGGAGTTAGTACCCAAACTTCAAAAATTGATAAACATTATAAGAATGGAGGGGAAAATACCAAATACATGGAAGGAAGTAGTAATTTCATTGATTCCAAAAGAAGACAGAGATGCCACAAATGTAAAAAATTATAGACCAATTTCATTGTTAAATAATGACTATAAAATATATACACGAATACTAGCAGAGTGACTTAAACAATATTTGATTAATTTTATTAAAGAGGAGCAAGCAGGATTTCTTCCTAGGAGGCAAATAAGAGATAATATGAGAACTGTTGTAGATATTGTAGAGTACTACGAAAGACATCCAGAAAAATAGGTTGCATTATTCTTTGCAGATGCAGAGAAAGCTTTTGATAATGTGAACTGGGACTTTATGTTTGCAGTGATGGAAAAATTGAGATTGGGAGAAAATTTTATAAGAATGGTGAAGGCGATATATACTGAACAACGTGCAGGACTTTGTATAAATGCAGACTTAACGGAAAATATGATAATTAGCAAAGGAACAAGACAAGCCTGCCCTCTTTCTCCATTGTTATTCATAATGACTTTAGAAATCTTGCTGATGCAAATTCAAGAAGACAAAGAAATAGAAGGTTTGAAATTGAGAGGTTTTTCTTATAAATATAGAGCATTTGCAGATGATACAATGTTTATTAATGAAAATGCGATACAAGTAACATCATTGTTGCTTTGTAAAATACAAGAATATGGAGAACTGGCGGGATTTTATAAAAATAAAGGCAAATCAAAAATCTTATGTAAAAATATGAAAAATTGCTAAACAAAAAGAATTACAAAGTCTAACAGAATGTGAAGTTACTTCTAAAGTAAAATATCTAGGTGTGGAAATTACAATGAAAAATATTGATTTATATAAAAACAACTATGAAAAACTTTGGTGTAAAATTGATGAAGATATGTTAAAGTGGAACAAGCTCAATCTATCATTGTTAGGCAGAATAGCCGCAATCAAAATGAACATTCTACCAAGAATTATGTATTTGTTTCAAACAATTCCGATAGTGAAGGACAGTAAACAATTTAATAAATGGCAAAGGAAAATTTCAGAATTTGTATGGGCCAAGAAGAAACCAAAAATCAAAAGGAAAATTTAAATAGATACAAAAGAAAGAGCAGGATTTCAATTACCAGATTAAAAGTTATACCACGAAGCAGTATGTTTGGTATGGATAAAAGAATGGGTGACATTATTAAATAAAAAACTTTTATTATTGGAATGACATGGAAATATATTTGGTTGGCACGCATATATGTATTATGAAAAAAATAAGATGGACGTTTTGTTCTCTCATCACTATATATGAAGACATTTGTTAAATATGTGGATAAAATATAAAAAATATGGAGATGAAAGGAAGCAGTTGTGGATCGTGCCAACAGAAGTAATAAAACTATCTCCTGCGATGGTTGAAGAAAAGTGGTTACCGTATAGTCAACTGTTAAAAATAAAAGGTGGTAAGATAGAATTAAAAATGGCTGAAGAACTATATAACAAATATGATTGGTTTCAAATGCAAGAAATTAAGAGCTTGGTGGAAAAAGATATTAAAAATGAAGGAATAAGAAAAGAGCAAACTGAGCTGGAAAAAGTTCTGCTTGGAGATAATGATAAGTTAATTTCAAGAATATATAAATTACTATTGAAATGGTCTACAGAAGATGAAGTAGTAAAATCACAAATGATAAGTGGGCAATTCATATAAATAAAGAAATACAAATGGAATCATAGGAAAACTTATGGAAGAACTCTATGAAGATATCGACGTGCTATAATATTAAAGAAAATTGTTTTAAAATGATGTACAGATGGTATATGACACCCAAAAAACTGGCAAAAATGAACAATAAGGTGTCAGATAGATGTTGGAAATGTAAAAAACATGAGGGTTCTTTCTACCATATGTGGTGGACCTGTGAAAAAGCAAAACAGTTTTGGCAAATGATTCAACAAGAGATTTCAAAAATTTTGGGATATGCATTCAAGAAAATTCCAGAAACTTTTTTATTGGGATTACAAATTGAAAATTTTCCAAAACAAGACAGAACAATAATTTGGTACTTACTTGCAGCTGCTAGGACATTATATGCACAGTTGTGGAAGCAAGATAAATTAACAGCAAAATGGGACTGGATTTTAAAAGTTATGCCCTGGAGTGAAATGGATAAAGTTACAAAAATTTTATAAGACTATGAGTTGGAGAGTTTTAAAATGGAGTGGGAGAAGTTCAGAAGATATGTGGAAAAAGAATGGAAAATAAAAGGACATTGGGTGATTTTTGATAATAATTGAATAATGAAAATGGACTAAAATAACTGAGTTGGTTTATATAGGTTTTGTTTACTCTCTTGTAGGATGATACGTAGTTTTATTTTTGAAGGAAATTCTTTAAGTGATAAGGTTACCTTTTAAATTAGTATTTTAAGTAACTGACACCGGCGGGATATGGGGGAGAGGAGGATAAAATTGAGTAATGTATGGGATAGGTATAGAGTGTTTTTCTTTTTATGTTATTAGTATTGGCTATTATTAACATATGTTACTAAATAAAAATTGTTTTAACAAGAAAAAAAAGATTAATATATAGTCACAGTTCACAATATCATTTTTTTATTTGTAATGTGCAGCATGCAACAGAGAAAACTATTCTTGTATTATAGAATTATAGATATCCATTCTTGATCAATTTAAATTAATTACTGGAATTAATTATACTTGTGTCATAATTATTACAGTAGCAAATTATTATTGGAATTAATTGTTCTTGGGTCATAAATATTACAGTAGCAAATTATTCATTTAATTATTAACTATATACAGTATAAATTAACTTATTATCTCCAAAAATTTCTCTTTTTATCTATTCGATCTAAAACTGATTCCTAAACTCTATTACATTTCTCTATGTCTAAACTTGTAGTGCAATGAGTCTTTTTTTCCAAGCCGTTACACTTCAGGATGTATTATATTATTAGCTTTTAAACAACCACCATGAAGTCTGTTCTTAAAATCATAACTTACAATGTCAGAGGATTGAATAACATAGTCAAATCCTGGAGAATTCAAAACCAGGTATGTAAGCTTAAGCCTGACATACTATTTTTTTCAAGAAACTCACTTAAAATATTCCAAGTTTTCAATTTTCAAAACTCGACAATTTTCATTACAATATCAGGCAACAGGAAAATCCAAATCACAAGGTACTGCTATCTTATTGTCAAATAAATTGAACTTTGTAAAATCTGACATGTATACTGATTGTCAGACACTGGAATGTAACTACAGTATTGCTTAGCATGACTGACTCCATTTTTCTTAGAGTTGATACTAACCATGAGAAAGCTTGCTGCATATCAAAGTAGAGGCCGCAGAATGTTACTAACAATTGCTGTGAACATTCCTGTCACTACAAACTAACAAAAGATACTTTCCTTTGAAAATAAGGGCCTCAGGGCTGGCAATTCGGCCATCCTTGTGAAGCAGCTAAACAAAGAGATAAGAGGAGGTACCCGTGTGAAAGTAAGCACCCAGACTTAGCAATGTTTAGATGTGTGGGTTTCTGCATAGCAAAGCTTTGATGTAGAATTCTTTAAGTTATGTGCTCATGTGCAAAAATGTATCAGTTCCAATCTCTCTTTGTTCAGATGTCATGAGTTCTCTAATAAAACCTATACTTTATATCAAACCAAAGTCTGGTTGATCTGAAGTTCCATTGTCTGATATTTTGGAACTGATCCCTTTTTAAGAGTTTATCCGTGCCGGCTACTTTTAAGCCAGATGGCTGCAAAATTTCCGGAGAACAGAGAACCTACCGAACCAGCAGAAGAGCCGAAGACTCCCCCACATGTTACGGGGACAAGGGGCACGGGGGATCCCCGCTGCAATTTCAAATGATCTTCCTCACTCCAACGCAGTGGAAACCCCGCACCTCAACCACCTTAATGGACGAGGCACCGGGTCGACATGAGAAGCTGCTCGCGAGACCAGACCAGGGTGAGAAGCTGGGGGGTGATGGCAACCTGAAACGGGGAGCCGACCTGGATGGAGAAGATGGGAACCCCTCGAAGGAAGAAGAAATCCTCGAACGGATGCGAGACAAGATGAAAAGGTGGGCCAAAGACCTCCGGAACAAGATCCAGGCCAACACAGTGCACATCGTTAGAGAGGTGCAACGGCAGCTTGACCAGCTACGCGTTCACCCACCGCCAGGCCCCGGAGTGCCGGACACGCCGCCTGGGGAACCGGCAGCAACCCCCGCACCGCCAGCTCCGCCCACGCCACCAGTGGGGCAGCCGGTGGTGCCAGCCACCCCACTACCCGTGGGGCCTGGGCCTTGGGACAGGGGGGGAGAGGTTGAGGGCTGGATATCACTTTTGATGGAGACCTCGAAGAAGTGGAATTCTTCACGATCCAGGGCAACAGCTAAATGCACTATTGGGGAAACACCTTTCCTGACGAGCCCAGCCGTGTGGACTACCTCACCTTGAAGCTGAAAGGAGCAGCCTGGAGAAGGTACGTGAGCCTATACGAAAGTTGGGCCCCCGAGCTGACAAGTGTAGGAGGGCTCCTGCAAGCGATGCTGCGCCAATACGAAGACCCCATCCAGGAAACCCGCACACTGACTGCGCTGCGCAAGATGCAACAGGGGTCGAAAACAGTGAGAGAATATACAGCCGACTTCAGAGCCCATTGTGCGAGTGTCAGAGGCTGGAGTGAACTGATGAAGATCGAAGCCTACCAGAGAGGCCTCAACGCGAGCCTGCTGGATTGAGCCTTCCACCACGCTGGTGGGGTGGATGCAGCTGGCCGGGGAGGTGGAGACAAACATGAAGCACATAGTCCTTCAACGCAAACAGCAGCAAGGGGCGAAGGGGGGGAAGAGAAGCTCAGCTGGGATCACAACCAGAGGTAAAGAAAGCCCAAACCCCGGGAGGGACCCCCAAACCAACGGGGGGCCGTAAATGTTACCATTGTGGAGATCCGGGGCACCTGGCTGTAAACTGCCCAGAAAAGCCTCGTGCGCTCCCCCTGAACCCGAAGCCAACGGCAGCCGGACCAAAGAAGACCCCGGGAAAACCCAAGGAGCCCAGTCGGGGCAGCGCCGCCATGTCGATGCCGATTGACGAGGATAGTACAATTGCTGAGGAGCTAAGCGATGAAGCATGAGACCCCTCACGTGGCCCCAGTCCTCTTCCTGAAGAAGAAGGACGGGAACCTTAGACTTTGCACGGACTTTCGCGGGATAAATGGGATCTCGATGTCAAATGCCTACCCCATCCCGTTAATTAAAGACTTACTAAGTACAGTATCAGAAGGGTCCATTTTCACTAAACTGGACCTAAGGGATGCCTACTTCAGAGTAAGGATTAAGGAGGGAGAAGAGTAGAAAACGGCATTCAACACACCGATGGGGCTATTCGAGTACTTAGTAATGCCGTTTGGCTTTCAGGGGCCCCCCAGGGTGTTCATGAACTTTATTAACGAAGTACTCAGGGAATACCTGTACAAGGGGGTGGTGGTGTACCTGGATGACGTCATTATCTATTCCAAAGATCTACCCTCCCACGTACAGCTGGTGAGAAAAGTGCTTTCCACACTGTATGAGCACAAACTGTATGCAAAGTTGTCAAAATGTGAATTTCACCAAGCGGAACTGGACTATCTAGGGTTCCGGGTGTCGGGGAAGGGATTGGCAATGGACCCAGCCAAAATACAAGCCGTATTGGACTGGGAGCCCCCGAGGCCTCGTGGACAGCTACAATCTTTCCTCGGATTCATGAATTTCTATAGGGGGTTCATCCAGGGGTTCGCTCAAGTAATGTTGCCCCTGACTGACCTGCTTAAGACTAAAGGGAGGGGGCCGGAAGCGAAGAAACCCGGGGTAAAACTCCGATGGTCGCCAGAGTGCCAGGGGGCGTTTGAGCAGTTTAAGAGACTATTCACAAGTGAACCCATCCTGGCCCACCCGAACGAACTTACGCCCTTCGTGGTCCAGTGCGACGCTTCTGATGTAGCCGTCGGAGCAATATTAATGCAGAAAGACGAGGAGGGGCGGTTAAGCCCATGCACCTACATCTCCCTGAAATTCTCCCCAGAGCAAAGGAATTGGTCGGTCTGGGACAAAGAGGCATTCGCTGTAACTTTTGCCTTAAAGACTTGGAGGTCGTGGTTGGAGGGGGCGAGAGTGCCGTTTGAAATATGGACTGACCATAAAAACCTAGAAGCCCTGACTGGCCGACAGAAATTGACCGCTAAGCTGATCCGCTGGGCCGCCTCCTTTGCCAAATTTGACTTTACCCTAAGACACATCCCAAGGGTGAAAAACTTTCTAACCGACGCCCTATCTTGGCTTCCCCAGCATGAAAGTCGGAAGGAGGAAGTCGTAGACTCCCTAATTCCTCCTTCGGCAGTGGTCGGGGCAGTAACCACTCGCTCCGGGAAGAACTCGAAATCCCCAGAGCCATGGGGGGACAATAGACTAATCGAAGAGACTGAGAAAGAGGGCGATCAAAGACCAGAGGGTTTAGTAAAGGGGGAAGGGGGTTTTTGGTACCACGAAGAAAGACTGTACGTGCCCAAAGCCCTCCGCTCTGAGGTCTTGCAACACTGCCACTGAAACAAAATAGCAGGGCATTTTGGGTATGTGAAAATGCTGCACTTTTATTACGGTCATAGACCAATATAAAAATTATAACACATCATGTAAAACCCCTCCTAAAATACATAAAATACATAAAATACAATAAAATACATTAAAACTTGGTAAATCGGCAATTCTGGTGGCCAAAAATGAAAAGGAACATCTCTGTGTTTGTGAACTCCTGCCTGGCATGTATCATGGCCAAAAGGAGAGGGGGCAAACCATCTGGCCTCCTCCAGCCGACCCCCCACGGCAACAAGGCCGTGGTCGATAGTTTCCATGGACTTTATAGTAGAGCTCCGCCCATCCCAGGGCAAGACTGTAATCTTGGTAGTGGTGGACACTTTCTCTAAGCAGGCGCACTTCATCCCCTGCAAACAACTCCCCACTTCCAAAAAACTGGCCTACCTGTTTTTTCCAACACGTTGTTAGACTACACTCATTCCCGGACAAGGTCATTAGCGACCGCGGGCCGCAGTTCGTTGCCAACTTTTGGTGGGAGTTTTGCAAGCTGGTGGGCATAGAGCAAGGGTTGCGTTCCACATACCACCCACAGACGGACGGACAGACGGAACGAATGAACGCCCTTCTTGAACAATACCTAAGGTGCTATGTAAACTATCAACAAACTAACTGGGTTGAGCTACTGCCGTTTGCCGAATACGGATACAATAGCTTGCATAGCTCAACCAAAGCAACACCGTTCCAGATAGTTCACGGCTACGAAGGGAAACCGTTCCCACTGCTGCCTAGTCAAAACCCAACAGCGCCACCTACCTCTTGTCAGCAATGGTGGGAAGAAATAAAAAAAGGGTGGGCAGTCATCCAAGAAAATCTAGAGACAGCCATTTTGACAAGAAGCACTCTCCCGAGTGGGACTTTAAAGTAGGGGAGACAGTGTTCCTATCAACTAAGAACCTGCCTTTGCCGCAGCGCTGTCGGAAGCTGGCTTACAAATATCTGGGGCCCTTCAAGATCAAACGGATGATCAATAAAGTAACGGTTGAATTGGAACTCCCTAAAATGTTTAGTAAAGTTCACCCTGTGTTTCTTCGTTGAGACCCTGGCGGGTCGTCTTGGCACCCCCGCCCTCCAGAGCCTCCACCTATTCCAGTGAAGGGCCAGAGTCACCATGAGGGGCAAGAGCTATTAGACGCCAAAATAAAGAGAGGGGTATTGCACTACTTGGTGCGCTGGAAGTATTTTCCGCAAAGCTGCGATGAGCGGGTCAAATCCTCTGACCTCCGGGCTCCCCTGCTTCTTAAAAAATTTTACCTACTGCACCCAGACAAACCCCGAGCAAGAGCTTAGGGGGGGCAGTATGTCAGACACTGGAATGTAACTACAGTATTGCTTAGCATGACTGACTCCATTTTTCTTAGAGTTGATACTAACCATGAGCTTGCTGCATATCAAAGTAGAGGCCGCAGAATGTTACTAACAATTGCTGTGAACATTCCTGTCACTGCAAACTTACAAAAGATACTTTCCTTTGAAGATAAGGGCCTCAGGGCTGGCAATTCAGCCATCCTTGTGAAGCAGCTAAACAAAGAGATAAAAGGAAGTACCTGTATGAAAGTTACCACCCCCTCCTAGCAATGTTTAGATGTGTGGGTTTCTGTATAGCAAAGCTTTGATGTAGAATTCTTTAAGTTATGTGCTCATGTGCAAAAATGTATCAGTTCCAATCTCTCTTCGTTCAGATGTCATGAGTTCTCTAATAAAACCTATACTTTGTATCAAACCAAAGTCTGGTTGATCTGAAGTTCCATTGTCTGACACTGATCCTTAGGGTAGGTTCCTACTCATTAAAAGTCATCTAAATGAACGCCCAGTCACACTAGCTTCAATGTATGCTCCTAATTCAGACCAAATGAATTTCATTGAAGCAGATGTTAATCAAACTGGACTCATTCCAAACTGGGGACACAATATTAGGAGGGGATCTGAACTTTATTGTGGACCATACAAAAGACAAAACAACAACCATCTTTAAGAAAAACATGAAAAAACAAAAAACTTCTGAACTGGCAGAACTTTTCACGATATATAACTTAATCAACATTTGGAGGCACACTCATCCTTCTGAAAAAGACTTCACTTATTACTCCTCTTGTCATTCTGTCTATACCAGAATAGACTATGTGCTTGTATCTCCTTCATTGATACCCAGCGTTCAATCCACACAAATCGAGACCCAAATTTGGTCTGATCACAATTGGGTTGAGTGTATTGCCAATATAGGACCTGAGCAACAAATAATTTTTTATTGAACAATAATTTAATTATGGAAGAACTTTCACAGTCCATAAGAGATTATTTTGCAATCAACTCTCCAGGGTCAGCTTCACCAGCTATTATATGGGATGCCTTTAACCCAGTTATAAGAGGACACCTCATATCCAAGGCAGCATATCTAAAGAAACAAAATCAATTAAAAAGATCAGAATTACTACAAACAATACATGATCTCGAAATCACACACAAAAGAACAGGTAGCAACAAGGTATACAAAAATCTCATGGCTGAACAAAGAAAACTAGAGATACTATCCAAAATTATATACTGCTCCTAAAGCAAAAAAATGGTCAGCTTCTCCCAAAGCATTGAAATTTCTTGCGAGAAGAGTTAAACAACAAAGAGACTCCAAATTGGTCACATTATTAAAAGACTCACAAGCCAACTTGCATTTTAAATCCACAGAAATTAACAATATATTTTGTAAATTCTATGAATCGTTCAGAAGACATACAGAAAATAATCTTCAGCCGATAACTGATGGTTAGTTTATAAACTAAAGTTGTTATTGGGGGTGATAGTTCTAATCTAGTCATCACAGATGTCATTGATGATGGAACAGTGAGTAACTTGCGTGTGAATTTATTCTGAGAAACCTCAGAATGGAAATTTCCTGAGGCCCAAACCGGTGCGCCATACAAAAGTTGAGGTAATAATTTCATTTTATATATTTCTCTAGTTGGAAGAATCAGACAGACAGCTCACCTCCTATAAAAACGCAATAGGCTGACAATAGCCTTCTCAAGGTTATTCTTAGCATTGTCTATATGAAAAGAGCCAGATTGGTGGAATGACACTCCAAGATATTTGAAGATAGATACTTGTTCTAACGGTCTCTCATCCATTTTCCATCTATAATGACGAGCCCTTCTAGCAAAGACCATGACCTTCGATTTATCGTAATTTATGTGTAATAGATTACTTTTACAATTAAGAACTAAGCTGTCTCAATAGTCTCCGAAGGCCAAGTTGAGTGTGGGAGATTAACAGAGTATCATCCGCATAAAGTAGGGTAGAGATAAATTTCTTGCCTACTTTAACTGAAAAAAAATGAAGACCCGAGAGATGATCAACAATATCATTCAAATATAGATTAAAAAGGAGTGGGGCTAGAATACAACCCTGTCGGACACTTTTTGTGGTCTTAACTGGATTGGACAATTGGCCATGGATACCAAATCGGATCTTCAGACTTGTATCGGTATAAAGACCTTGTATTCATTAAAGCAGCCTACAATCAATATTCATGCTGCACAATTATTTCCATAGGTGGTGTCTTGAAATAGAGCCAAATGCAGCTTTAAGATCAATAAATGCCACAAATAGTTTTTTTGAAGGTCTACTTGTATATTTATTTATAAGGTGTTGTAACAGAAGGCAGTGATCGAGAGTAGAATGGCCCTGCCTAAATCCAATTTGTTGTGGTGCAATGAAATTGTTCTCCGTTACCTTCAGAGAATTTAGCCTATATATATATATTCAATTTCCCTCTCGGCTTTTTGTTGTTCTTTCTCCAGCATAGGGGCCAATGTTTCCGCTACTGAACAAGATAAATCTTCATTTATTTCTTCTGATATGCTTAAAAATCTTGAAGTATATTTTACCATATCCATGTCTGATCTAGTAATCCTATTCTCTGTTTCTTCCTGTTTAATTTCAAAGTCTCCTATACCTTGCTCCTTTAGTATTTGTTTTGCATCAATAAAATTTTTGGGTTGCGTCAACTTTGTCATATCCGTTTTTATGTCCTTCAATCCATTTTCTAATCCATCAAGTTTAAATTTTAATCCCCCTATTTGTTCCATTAAATTGTTCTGCATCTGATTTAATGCCCCCATAAAAAAGTCTTCAAAAGATGACTGAAATATTTTGAGAGCATCCTGCGGCAACATGATTCCCTCTATCTTTAAGTTAAGCAGGAGAATTCCAAATTATCTTATACTAATATAGAATGAAGACACCAATACAGAGATTTAGTATCCCCTTACCAACTAGTCTAAATCAATTTGTTCCCCAAGCAATAATGGTTCATGTTAAATTGATTTCAATAATTATTCATTATTTGCCTTCCTCTTGCACCATTAGCCTCATCATATAGACCCAATTTCGTTGCTAAATGCAGATTTTAAAATATTTACATCAATATTAGCATCATGCATCAACTCATTCATAACTCAATACATCTCTCCTGATCAAGTCAGTTTTATGCTGAATCGTGACTTGACTGACAATAGTTATAAAATACTAAACGTTTTACAATACTATTCTCTGTACCAACAGAAGGTTATACTACTATCATTGGATGTTAAAAAGGTCTTTGACTCCACTGATATATTATATCTCAAAAACTTACTAAATAACATGGGCTTTGGCCATAAATTGCAAACAACTATTAAAGCCTTATAAAAAAAACCTTCAGCAAATATCAAGGTCAATAACACCATCTCACAACCTATAAATATCAGACGTGGAACAGGGCAGGGGTGTCCTCTATCACCCTTGTTATTTGCAATAACTCTAGAGCCTCTAGCCAATTTAATTAGACAAAAGGAAGACATCAAAGATATTAAGATTGGAGAATAAATTCATACAAACTCTCTTTTTGCAGATGATATGCTTCTGACCCTAACTCAACCTTCTTCTTCATTGCAAGAACTACAGAAAATACGTACTGAATTTGGTTTAATATCTGGTCTAAATATCTAAATATCAACCTTACCAAGTCATATTTGGTTCCGCTTAATTTGGATCAAAATGCCATTCGCAATACTCAGTCTAACTTTCCATATAAATGGGTCAAACAGTACATGTTGTACTTGGAAATCAACATACCCTTAGATATAAAGAATTTTAAAAAGTCTAATCATGACAAAATTATTAAAGATACTCAAATTCAACTTCAAGACTGGCACAAACTAAATATAACCTGGATTGACAGATTCAATCTCATCAAATCTTTCATTCTTTCAAAATTTATTTTTCTGTTCAGAGCAATACCAATAACAATTCCTTCTAAACGTATATATTTGTGGCACAATTTATTTCTTGATTTTTTTTCTGGTCTTACAAAAGGCACAGAATCCATAGTAGTACCTTATATATGTCAGACACTGGAGAGTTTTGATAATGTGTTATGATGAATATTGCTGAAATGCCGTAGATAACTTGACATAACTAACTCCATTTTAAACCTTTGCTACTAACCCTGGGAATAGAGGCCTCACATATCAAAGAGGCAGAGATGTTACTAACCCATGCTGTGAATTCCTCTGCATAGTATTAACAAAAAGCAACAGTCCTTTGAAGATAGCATGCCTCAAGGAGAGCCAGCAGGGCTCCTCCGTGAGAAAGGGAGTGTCAGAACTGGAACGAACTTCAGACGATTCCAATACTTGTTACAAAGTTAGGATCTTTATTGAAGAACTACAGTGCTAGAGCAACGAGATAACAGTAATGCCGAGTTCTGGCAGTTGGTTACCTTTTATGCCATCAGTAAAGTACAATAAAGCTATCATTCACACGGGTTACAGACAAGTGTCTCTATTCCCAGGCTTCGTTATCAGAGGGGAGGATGCTTCCCTGTGGTGAAGGCCAAACGGCCTGTCTTCAAAAGGGCACCTGTGGATGTTGAACAGAGACTATCTGTCGCCCGTCTTGCGGCCCTAAATATTTGGAATAGCTCTGAGGGCAGGGTTAATTGCTCGGGCCATGGACTCTGTGTTAGTGTTAAGTTACAGCATGGAGTCGGTTTGGCCAAGGCAGATAGAGGAAAAGTTACAAGTTCTGACATACTGCCCCCCCTTAGCTCTTCGCCTTGGGCTTGTGTGGGTACAGTAGGTGAAACCTTTTAAGCAGTTGCGGAGCGGATACATCGCTAGCCTTTACCCATTCATCACAGCTCGGGGGGAAGTATTTCCACCTGATGAGGTAGTACAACACACCCCGTTGGATTTTGGAATCCAGAATCTCCTGCACCTCATGTGACTCTGACCCCTCACTAGCGTCGGAGGCGGTTCCAGAGGGCGAGGGTGAAAGGACGTAGCTCCAGGGTCTTTGCGAAGCAGGCTGCAATGAAAAACAGGGTGGATCTGACTTAACGATTTGGGTAGCTCGAGCTCTACGGTTACTTTATTGATAACCTTCTTTATTTTAAAGGGTCCCAGATACTTCAGAGCGAGCTTGCGACACCCCTGCGGGAGGGGCAAGTTCTTTGTGGATAGAAAGACCGTCTCTCCCTCCTTCAGTTCCCATTGGGGGGCGTGCTTTTTGTCAAAATGGCGTTTATACTCCTCTTTCGCCTCCTCTAGGTTTTCCTGGATCACTTTCCACCCCTCCCGTACTCCTTCCCACCATTGCTGGCATGAAGTGGGTTCCGGGGACCCGGACGGTAAAGGGAGGTTGGGGAAGGGTTTCCCTTCGTAGCCGTTTACTATTTGGAAGGGAGAGGTTTTAGTTGAGCTGTGGAGGCTATTGTTGTACCCATATTCTGCGAACGGGAGCAATTCCACCCAGTTTGTTTGTTGGTAATTAATGTAGCATCTCAAGTATTGCTCGAGAAGCCCGTTCACCCTCTCCGTCTGTCCGTCCGTTTGTGGATGGTAAGCGGAGCTAAGCCCCTGCTCAATTCCTGCTATTTTGCAAAACTCCCGCCAGAAGTTGGCAACGAACTGTGGCCCGCGGTCACTAATGACCTTGTCGGGGAACGAGTGAAGGCGGACCACGTGATTAAAGAACAGCTGGGCTAACTTTTTGGCAGTGGGGAGTTTTTTGCATGGGATGAAGTGAGCTTGTTTGGAGAATGTATCTACCACCACCAATATCACTGTTTTCCCTTGGGAAGGAGGGAGTTCTACAATGAAGTCCATTGAAACTACTGCCCAGGGGCGGCTCGCCATGGGGAGGGGGACCAAGTGGCCCAGTGGCTTCCCTCCTCTGCGCTTGGACATGATGCATGTGGGGCAGGCAAGCACGAATTCAGAGACATCCCTCTTTAGTTTGGGCCACCAAAACTGTCAGGTAATTAAACTGAGAGTCTTTACATACCCGAAGTGACCAGCAAGGCGGCTGGAGTGGCTCCGCTCAAGGACTTCTTTTCTCAGAGACTTGGGCACATAAATTTTCCCTTTGTGAAGCCAGAGCCCCCCTTTCCCCTTTTCGAGCCCATCGGGTCGCTCCGGTCCCTCTAGCTCTGCTTCTGTCGCGAAGCATTCCTTCTGCTGCAGGTCGGGGCCCCCGGTTTGCTTCCCTGAATGGGTGGTCACCCCCCCGCGATGGCAGAGGGGGGAATGAGAGAGTCGATTACTTCCTCCCTCTGGCTCTCGTGCTGGGGCATGCGCGATAGCGTGTCGGCCAAAAAGTTTTTGGTGCCGGGGATGTGCTTTAGCACAAAGTCGAATTTGGCGAAGAATCCCGCCCACCTGATCTGTTTTGCGGTCAGTTTGCGGCGGCCGGTGAGGGCCTCCAGGTTCTTGTGATCGGTCCAAATTTCGAAAGGGACTCGAGCCCCCTCTAGCCAGGATCTCCATGTTTTGAGAGCAAACATGACCGCAAAAGCCTCCTTGTCCCACACCGACCAGTTCCTTTGTTCATTGGAGAATTTGTGGGAGATGTAGGCGCAAGGACGAAGTTCCCCCCGTCATTTCTCTGCATTAATATGGCTCCTACGGCGACGTCGGAGGCGTCACATTGCACCACAAAGGGCTTCAATTCATTAGGGTGAGCTAGTATCGGTTCGGAGGTGAAAAGTTGCTTGAGCTCCTTGAAAGCTTGGTGGCACTCCGGCGTCCACGTTAGGCGCGCGCCGGGCTTTTTTGCCTCGTCACCTTTTCCCTTTGTTTTGAGGAGCTCAGTGAGGGGGAGCATCACCCGGGCGAACCCCTTAATGAGCCCGCGGTAAAAATTTGCGAACCCGAGAAATGATTGGAGCTGCCGTCGGGTTCGAGGGGGTTCCCAGTCTAGAACCGCTTGAATTTTTGCGGGGTCCATCGCTAGTCCCTCCCCGGACACCCGGAACCCCAGGTAGTCTAGTTCCGTCTTGTGGAACTCACATTTAGACAATTTAGCATACAATTTGTTTCGGCATAGGGTTGCTAACACTTTTCTCACCAATGGTACATGCGATTCAAGGTCTTTTGAGTAAATAATGATGTCATCCAGGTACACCACCACCCCCTTGTACAGAAATTCTCTCAACACCTCATTGATAAAATGCATGAACACCCCCGGCGCCCCCTGAAGCCCAAAGGGCATCACTAAGTATTCGAATTGACCCATAGGCGTGTTGAATGCCGTTTTCCACTCATTCCCCTCTTTAATCCGCACGCGAAAGTACGCGTCGCGGAGGTCGAGTTTGGTGAAGATTTTACCCTCGGCCACTGTGCTCAACAGATCTTTTATCAGCGGGATCGGGTAGGCGTTTGACATAGAAATCCCGTTTATCCCGCGAAAATCTGTGCAAAGCCTCAAACTCCCGTCCTTTTTCTTGCGGAATAGGACCGGGGCTGAGTGGGGGGCCGTGGCCGGTCGGATGAACCCCCGTTTCAAGTTTTTGTCAATGAATTTTCTCAGTTCTGCTTTCTCCGCCCAACCCATCGAGTAAAGTTTTGCCTTGGGCAGCTCCTGCCCTGGGATTAGTTCGATGGCACAATCGGTAGGGCGGTGCGGAGGAAGTTCGTCCGCCTCCCGCTCACTAAAAGCTTTTTTCAAGTCTCTGTACTCCTTGGGGATCGCCCCTATTTCCTCAAGGGTGAGGCAGAGTCTTTCGTTCTGGGGAGGGGCTTTAGGACCCCACTCAGTCCTCCAGTGGTGGTGCTCACACCGCCAATCAGGGAATCGTACAATCTGTTCAGCCCATCGAATGTCCGGTTGGTGTCGGGCGAGCCACCCTGCCCCCACCACCACGTCAAAGACGATGACGGGGCTATCACGAAAGTCTCTATCCCCCAGTGATCCTCCATCCCTACAGGGGTCGCCTGGGTCTCCAAGGTGCAAGGCTCCCCCCTCATGGTGGACCCATCCATCTGTTCGAATTGGATGGGGTGTGGTAGGGGGGACGTGGCCAGTCCTAACGCCTCTACTAGGCGCGGGGTGATAATGTCTCGAGTGCACCCTGAATCAATCAGGGCGCGGGCGTGCATAAACCGCTTAAGGTTGGGGTTCAGGAGGGTGACCGCCATGAACAATAGCCCCCCGGTAACTCTCACCATCAGTAGTGCCGGCGTTTCCTGGACCTGCTTTGCGGCACTGATTAAAGCAGGTCGCTGTCGTTTCCCGCCGACTCCTGGTCCCAGGACTCCTCGCTGGACTCCTCTATGGTGGTAACATCCTCGTCAATCGCCAAGGAGGTGGCGACAGCGCCCCGACTGGGCTCCTTGGAAAGACTGCCTTTCTTCTTCTGCGCGGTGGTTGCCGGCTTGGGTTGAGTAGGGGTCGGTGTCTGTCTCACCGGACAGTTGGCGGCTAGATGGTTCGGATCCTCGCACCTAAAGCACTTGCGAGCCGCGGTGGTAGGGGTCGAGGTTGCGGGAGCTCGCTTCCCTTCGGGTTTGCTGGACGTAGGACTCGGCTACCCCCCTTTTTTGCCTTGCTGCTGACGCCGCATCCCGACGTGTTGGAGGTCGGTTTCCACCTCCCCCGCCAGCTGGATCCATCCTACTAGGGTGTCAGGCCTCCCTTGGTGGTAGCATCAGTCAAGGATGTTCGCGTTCAGTCCGTTCTTGAACGCGGTGTACTTCATCACCTTGTTCCAGCCCCGGGCCGCCGCGCAGTGGCCCATGAACTCGGTGGCGTACTTGCGCGTTGTACGGTTCCCTTGCTCGATCCTCTGCAGCGCCTCGATGGCTTTCTCCTCCCTCAAGGGATCCCCGTACTGACGGAGCATCGCTTGCAGGAAGTCGGCTACCGTGGCCAGCTCGGGCTTCCTCCCCGTGTATAGCCGCACATACCATTTCCGCGCCGGCCCCCTCAACTTGGAGGCGATGTGGTCGACCCGGCTCGCCTCAGTGGGGTAACCCGCTCCCCAGTGCGTAAAAAACGTGTTGCACTGGATGGTGAAGTATTCGACTTCGTCCCCGTAGAACGTAATCTTTAGTTCTCTGGCCCCTCCGCCATCCACCCCGGCCGGGGCGGCGGGAGCCGGTGCCGCCGGTGCGGCTGGGGTTGCCAGGGCGGCGGGGGCGAGTGGCACCGGCGCTGCCGGGGCGGCCGGGGCTGCTGGAGCCGCGGGCGGCGCGGGGGGTGCTGGTCCGCCAGGTAGCGGGGCTGGAGGGGCGGCCGGCGGTGGCCCCGCGGGACCACCCCCTCCTCCGCCTGCAGGGCCCGGGGGCGGCGGAATCGGCGCTGCGGGCGCGGCGCCCTGGAGCGCGTGTATCTGGTTGCGAATCGCGCCTATGTTCTGTTGCATCTCCTCGGCCATCAGCACTCGGGACGCGTGGACCTCGTCGTGGATCTCTTTCACCCAATCGAACAGCTCGTTGCGCAGCGTTTGGATCGGGTCCCCACCGCCGTAGGTGCCGAGTCCCTCGTCTCTGGCCTCGTCCTCCTCTCCTTCCCCTCCGCCTGTGGCTAGGACCCGGTATCACTGCTCCGCGGTGTCCATAGCGGCCGTGGATTTCCTCGGGCTCCAGGTCCGCGGGGGGAAGGCGTCGACGGAGAAGGGTGCGGGGACTTTGAGTTTGCGTCTCGCCCCCGTTACCTTCGGGTCTAAAGGTTCCTCCTCCGGCGGGATGCTGGGCTCTCCGTTGTCTGGAGCCTTTGCCGCCATTGGGCCAGGTTGCCAGTCCAGATAAGTCCCAAAATAGAGATTACTGTTATAGTGTCAGAACTGGAACAAACTTCAGACGATTCCAATACTTGTTACAAAGTTAGGATCTTTATTGAAGAACTACAGTGCTAGAGCAACGAGATAACAGTAATGCCGAGTTCTGGCAGTTGGTTACATTTTATGCCATCAGTAAAGTACAATAAAGCTATCATTCACACGGGTTACAGACAAGTGTCTCTATTCCCAGGCTTCGTTATCAGAAGGGAGGATGCTTCCCTGTGGTGAAGGCCAAACGGCCTGTCTTCAAAAGGGCACCTGTGGATGTTGAACAGAGACTATCTGTCGCCCGTCTTGCGGCCCTAAATATTTGGAATAGCTCTGAGGGCAGGGTTAATTGCTCGGGCCATGGACTCTGTGTTAGTGTTAAGTTACAGCATGGAGTCGGTTTGGCCAAGGCAGATAGAGGAAAAGTTACAAGTTCTGACAGGGAACCACAAGAGATAAGGAGGAGAGAAGGTGTTACTTGTATCCTAGAAGTGTGAGAATGTAGGATTGTTCAGAAGTTCTTTGATGTATACTGTTTAAAGTAATGCACTTCCCGCCAATTGGCATCAGTTCCAATTTATCCCTTGTTCAGAACCTTGAGATATCAAATAAATGTCTTAGCATTGCAACAAATGGAAGTCCATTTACTTTGAACCTCCACGGTCTGACAATATAGGTCATACTCAATGGGGTGGTCTCAGTTTCTCAGATCTATCTGCATTCTACTCAGCAATACATCTACCCAACGTGGTTAAAGTCTTGACCATATCTCAATACACTGACTGGACTGAGATGCAGAAAACTTGACCTTATAGAAGTACTTTAGCAGAAAATCTCAGAACGTCCTAAATCAATCTATTCCAATTCGTTTTTAGCTTCTATTCTGTCAATATGGGACCGAATCAGAGCACATCTACTTCCACCATTCTCCAGATTTCAAACATATATAAACCAGTCTTGGTTCCCTCCAGCCTTTCATATAAACGAATTTGACTCATGGAAAAAATCAGGAATAATCATTCTTCAAGATCTTATATCTACTAACTCAATGCTAACCAAATCTGATCTTGAAAAGAAATTAAATATATCAATCCCATGGTGGCAATACCTTCAAATTAGTAATAGGTGTGCACAACTTAAGCTTGCAACCATAGTTCAACAGCCTTTGATAGATTTTGAATATATTATCAAACAGACCCATTCATCTAGAAAACATCTGATCTCTTCAATCTACTCGGCTCTTAATGCAAGGCACAGATCAAACTTACTCACTTATCAGTCTTCCTGGGCTAAACTCTGTAGTCATGAAATCAGTATAGAACAATGGGAGGAGATTTGGTTTTCTCCATTCAAATCTAATGTGGTGGAAATAAAAATACAGTCCTTCAAAATATTTTTATTATGGTACCTGACTCCAAATAAGCTAACACATCTAATACCATCAGTGAAACCTCTCTGTTGGAAGAAATGTGGTCAACAAGGTGATTACTTACATTGCTGGGCTTTTTGCCCCAAGGTACGTGACTCCTGGGAAAAAATCTTAGAGCGCATTCAACAAATCACTGATCTACATATTGCATTTACTCCCGCCCACCTATTTTTGAATGGAAGATGAAGATATTGAATTTATATCCTGCCCTCCACTCCGAAGAGTCTCAGAGCGGCTCACAATCTCCTTTACCTTCCTCCCCCACAACAGACACCCTGTGAGGTAGATGAAGATACTGGATTTATATCCCGCCCTCCACTCTGAAGAGTCTCAGAGCGGCTCACAATCTCCTCTCCCTTCCTCCCCCACAACAGACACCCTGTGAGGTAGATGAAGATATTGGATTTATATCCCGCCCTCCACTCTGAAGAGTCTCAGAGCGGCTCACAATCTCCTTTACCTTCCTCCCCCACAACAGACACCCTGTGAGGTGGGTGGGGCTGGAGAGGGCTCTCCCAGCAGCTGCCCTTTCAAGGACAACTTCTGCCAAAGCTGTGGCTGACCCAAGGCCATTCCAGCAGGTGCAAGTGGAGGAGTGGGGAATCAAACCCGGTTCTCCCAGATAAGAGTCCGCACACTTAACCACTACACCAAACTGGCTCTCCAGTTTAGAGGCATTGATCCAGATTGTCCACCTCATAAAAAACTGTTGCTCTTCTCTCAGAAGCTAGAACAGCAGTCACTACACGCTGGAAATCAGATAAATCACCTGATTTAAATCTCTGACATAAAAAGTTATGGAGTTCTTACATAATGGCTAAGATCTCTGATAACATCAATCAACTTGAATGTCCTCTCTTATCTTCTACTTTCTCTGCTATCTGGTTTCCTATTTTAGAATATAGCACTTCACTTTGGAAGAACTCGATGAAGATCTCAACTTGTCAGAGTATTAAAGAGAACTGTTTTAAGATGATGTATAGGTGGTATACGACTCTGAAAAAGCTGGCTAGGATGAGTAAGAAGATGTCGGATAGATGTTGGAAATGTAGAAAACACGAAGGTTCCTTTTTTCACATGTGGTGGACTTGTGAAAAAGCGAAAGTATTTTGGAATATGATACAACAAGAAATCTCCAAAATTTTGGGTTATGACTTTAAGAAAACTGCAGAGACTTTTTTGCTTGGATTACAATTAGAAAAATTTCCAAAGGAAGACAGGACTTTAATTTGGTATTTGCTCTCAGCTGCTAGGACATTGTATGCACAGCTGTGGAAACAGGGAAAAATACCAGAGAAATGGGATTGGATTGTGAAAGTTTTATCGTGGAGTGAGATGGACAAATTAACTAAAACTTTAAGAGACTATGATTCAGACATATTCAAAAAGGAGTGGAAGAAATTTAAAGGATATATGGAGAAAGAGTGGAGTGTAAAGACATTGGACAATTTTTTAGTATTAATGAGAGAAGAAAAATATTGAACTTTGATTGGTTAGCGGTACCTTTATAATTGAATTTAAATTTATAACTTCGGGGAAGTCAAATACTGGAGGAAGGGGGGGTTGAAATATCATATGGGTTAGTATAGAAAAGAGACAATTAAATATTGTAACCATATGTTATTAATAAATTGTTAAAATAAGAATATCGCACTTGACAAGAATTTATTCTTAATATAATTAATGATCTTTCTTTAAGGTAGAATTTTATCTCATCTCTGCTGTTAGCACTTATGATTTCCTTTTGTTCATAGTTAATAAGTTTAAATATATGTACATTAAATATATGTACATATGTACATGTAAATATATGTACATATGAAGGTTAAAACTGTATAATCAATTTTAATGAGTAAACTATAGCTTACTATGTTATGTTTGATGCATGATCATACTACATAATAAGTATGACCTTTGTATCTGATGATTTAAATGCAATAAAATATATTTGAAAGAAAGCAAAAAGGTCTGCAAGTTAAAGCCAGCCCCTGTCAGTTAGGTTCCCAGGGTTAGTCAGCATAGACAGTCTTCACTGAACGCTCAAGGTCATCTAACCAAAGTAAGAAGCTGCCACGGCTACCAGATACCAGTTCTACTGCCAACATTTTCCTTCTCATCTTGAAAAAGTTACCGCAAGTGAAATGCCAAAGTATGCAGAATTAGATACATGTTTGAGCAAAATGGAAAATGAATACTTAGTAAATATTGGTATGCAGTGCAAGATAATACAAAGGAATGAAATTGACTGAATGAGTGAATACCCCCGATACAGCAGAATCACTTGACATCCTGACCCCAGGAAAACTGAGACTACCCTTTGAAGCAGTCATTTTCTCCAAGGGAATTGATTTCTGTTGACTGGAGATCCATCGTAATTCTGGGAGATCTCCAAGCCCCATCTGGTGGTTAGCAACCCTAAATGCCTTCTAACTTATCTATAGTACTTTCATGGTAATACTAGTTATTGCTAGAATGACTACCTGCAGTATTTGTTTCTTCTGCAACAGTTTCCAGTAAACACCTTTCACAAGCTTTTTAAACTTTATGTGACCAACAGAGAGGAAAACCTCTTCTGCTTGCAGAACTGCTTTATAAGTCTCACTGCAACCATGGGGCACACTACTTGAACTATGCAAGTTTAAAGGATGTGATTAGTGCATGCAAGAGCTGTCCTGCAAGAGGCTAATTTGATCCACTTGGCCACCGGACTGATGTTTAATGAGGTATATGGAACCATACTTATCTGATAGTTACTGACAGACATTAATTTTGAGAAGGTTCCAGAGTCTGAGCAATACATCCAGGCAGCAAGAGTTTTCATTTACACCCCATTTTTTCTGAGAAAAATTGTGGCATAGGTCATTGGAAAGGTTTGTTCATGCTTGAGATATTAATATACATATAACATGATTTATTAACTACATTTACAGCCTGACTTTCTTGCCGAGTATGTGATATCTGTCCAGTTCCAAATGTGCTTTTGCTAATAGCAAGTTTCTCTTCAAGGAATGAAAATTACAAGTGGATGTGGAATGTAGAAATTACTAAATGACAATGCATCTGTTTAATTAAGGTTGTTATTCAGTTTTCTTGCTTTCTGAGGTTGAATTCTGGAAGTAAAGAAAAAAACTACATTAAGAAATATTATTTCTAAGTCCACTATTGGAAACTGTGTGCTTTGTTCATGAGTTTATTGGTTGGCCAGTTAACAGAATTTAACTATTTACATATCTACACAACTTTGTAGTTCAATTATTTAGGATTTAACTAAGTACAGATCACTCATCTCTGGAAGTAATACTATAGCACAGTCTTCAACAAACCAAAGAAAAACAATTGTTTACATGTAAATCTAGATGTATACGGAAAGTACAAAATCACACATAATCAAGGCTATAATCGATTTCCACAGCGGGAACAAATTCCCAGAGTTAAGGCCACACTTTTATAATTGTTCAGAATACTACAAATTAATTGCTGTTAATTCCGCTGTGGAGGCTTTGCAGGGTGGCCTATCGGCCTTCCATACTAAAAATGTCTTCACTGTGGGCAAAAGAAAATTGGCTACTTCTTGCCATGACAGAAGCAAGATGGGTGGCATGTGGAAGTGGAAGATACACACACACACAAATACATATTATATTTTTATATGGATAAATATATGAAGCTGCCTTTTACTGAATCAGGTCATCCACTTGCTTAATGTTGTCTACCCTGATTGGTAGTTTTCCAAGATCTCAGAGCCAGAGGTCTTTTGCGCTGCCTGGGAAGTTTACATTAAGTGAGTGAATCAGGTAAGTCCATCAGAGTCCTACTCTTCAAGGAATCATAATTTTAAGAATATTCAGTACTCCGTAGATTGTACAGGGTCAGAACGTGAGACCCGAACCATAAGCCATGTTTTCTGAGGGAGGACAAAATTAAAAAATGACGCCCCCTTATGGGCCATTCTATCTTATGGTCCCATAGAATACAATAGATTCCATACCCAATTTGGCGCGTCCCCTCCATCAGCGCCTGGGACAAGCAACCCCCTCTGCCCCCCCCCCCCGCCCGAGATCTGGCCCTGCCATAAGCCAAGGTTTTTGAAAATGCTGGATGCTGTAAAGATGTTGGGGAACTTGACCAATCTGCCCACTGGCCTGTTATTTTTACAAAACTCTGCCTCTTGGCTATTAGAACTGTTTTGGAGGGAGTTGTGGCTCAGAGGTGGAAGGCCTACTTAACACAGAGAATCCCAGGTTCAGTCTCTGACATCTGTAGTTAAAAAGAGCAGGTAGCAGGTGATAGGGAGGCTCTCCACCTAAGTTCCTGGGTAGTTTCTGCCAGTCAGAGCGGACAATACTGATTGTAGCGTAGACTAATGACCACTTTCAGTATAAGGCCGCTTCATGAGTTCAGTCTAGCCAACTGATTTTCATTATTATGGCGGCAATTTTATGCCATTACTTGTGAGTGAATCTCATCACAGTCTGTGGAATTTACTTCCAAATAAGCATGCATTACATCACAAAATATTTTTAATGCCTCGGAGCCTTTCTAAGAAGCGGGTTGAGAGAAAAACTATGCTCCTTTCCACTTAAAAGAAAATATATTTCAACATCAGTTGTTGGCTGGTATTTGCAGAATGAGCGATGTCCTGCCTGTCACCATTTTGGCACCAAACGGCCATACTGGACGAATGCACTTGGGAGTCATTCACGCCCCATCACCCATTGACATGAGCATGTGCAGTTGGTACCCTCTCAAGGTGGTAGATTACTAAGGTTAGTTTTTCTACCCACCTTAATGGCACTAGAGAAAAGGGAAAGCGTTCTGAGAAACTTTGTGACCTCTTACAAAACCCCTACCAGGTATATGCGATTGGGGGACTTTTAGGGTGGCAGCAAAACTCTCCCATAAGGGGTGCTCTCTGTTTCCAGCATGCCCTGGAGCACGAAGAACTGAGCACTAGACGTCGTAAGGCTAGTTTTCCTAGACGTCAAGGCCAGAAATGAAGTCACCTCCGGCTGCAAGTCTCCCTTGCTCCAGGGGTCAATGCATCTCCCCCGTCCCTCATGGCTATACGGACAATATTGCTCCGTCCGCAGCTTCCTTTCCTAGCCGGTCATGAGGAGGCGGCAAATTGCCATCCTTTGCAGAGCAAGAGTTGCGTCAGCAGCGACTCGGCCGCTTCTCCCGAGGCCGACCTGGTGCCCGAGGGCTCGTGACGCTCGCCGCCGGCAAGCTAGCGGGGGAGGTCCGCCTTCGCCTCTCCCAACATGGCGCCGCGGCCGTCGCGTTGCTAGAGACGCTCTGCGATTGCGACGCGCTATAGCGGGGTGGGGGGGCGGGGGGCATTTAAAGGAGCCGCGCGCCCGGCGCAGTGGCCTCGGCGGCTGCTGGAGAGACCGGAGCCGGGCGGGGAGACGCAGCCTTGCCCTGCCCAGCCGGGGGGCGGGGGGCGGCGAGTGACGCCCCAGGACGGTGAGTGCCCCGGAGAGACCTGGCCGGAGGGGCGGAGGCGGGGCCTGGAGGGAGGCCGGTGACAGGCGGCGGGAGAGGGAAGGAGATGAGGAGGGAGGTAGGCCACGTCTCGGGTGGCGGGTCCGGCCTCCCTTGCTCGGGGGGGGGGGGGGGGCAGGCTTCAGGGAGGCTTCTCCTGGGGCGCACGGAGGAGGTCGGGGCAGGCAGCAGACGTGTCCAGGGAAGGGCTTTCAAATGACAAGCGGGCCAGAGTTGCCCCTGAAGTGATGGGTACCTGAACACGACATGCATGGCAATGACCACAGGGAGGGAGGGAGGGAGGGAGGCTGGCTGTCTTTGCAAAAGCTGGGCTGGGGGCACAGGTGCTCAGAGGTCTTTCAACTCAGGTAGTAGATCCGGCTGGACAGGGAAAGAGTGTGGATGAAAGAAGGCATGTGCTGCTTGTTACCTGCTTGCCCTGGGAGTTTAACTGGATTGTGCCAACCAGCCCTTATCCTAATATAGCTCCTACATACAGTACATAAAGTTATTGATGTAAAAGAAACAAGCAATCGTTTTAGCCTGACCTAGCCACAGGAACTATGGCTATGGCTTGTCTTCAGGTCTCCTTTGTACACAACTTCCTCTTTAGGTGAATATTATTAATACTGGCAGGTCCAGTTGATGAGAGATTTCCCTTGGGCAATTTACCGGTGGCTTTGTGACATAACTAGTCAGGGGATATGTTAGGACAGTGAATCCTTAACTTGTCTTCTTGAAAGAAAAACCAGTAGAAAATAATGGGGCTTTTCTGAGTAAGCATGGTTAGGACCAAGTGACAAGGTTTGGATAATTGGAAAATAGCTGCCATTACTGTAGTAATCTTAGTGCAACTTTGGAACTGGTCTGAGCTTACCATAAGTTTATGCTTTGACATGTCAGAGTTAATTATAACACGTGGAAAGTGTTTTCTATTCAAGTTCCTTGTATTGCACTCATTTTAACAATAACCAAATAAATGTTAAGTCAGGAATTGAACATATGTCATCGTTAAGAACATAAGAGAAGCCATGTTAGATCAGGCCAATGGCCCATCCAGTCCAACGCTCTGTGTCACACAGTGGCAAAATTTTATATACACACACACACACTGTGGCTAATAGCCACTGATGGACCTCTGCTCCATATTTTTATCTAAACCCCTCTTGAAGGTGGCTATTCTTGTGGCTGCCACCACCTCCTGTGGCAGTGAATTCCACATGTTAATCACCCTTTGGGTGAAGAAGTACTTCCTTTTATCCGTTTTAACCTGTCTGCTCAGCAATTTCATCGAATGCCCACGAGTTCTTGTATTGTGAGAAAGGGAGAAAAGTACTTCTTTCTCTACTTTCTCCATCCCATGCATTAGGTTGTAAACCTCTATCATGTCACCCCGCAGTCGACGTTTCTCCAAGCTAAAGAGTCCCAAGCGTTTCAACCTTTCTTCATAGGGAAAGTGTTCCAGCCCTTTAATCATTCTAGTTGCCCTTTTCTGGACTTTCTCCAATGCTATAATATCCTTTTTGAGGTGTGGCGACCAGAACTGCACACAGTACTCCAAATGAGACCGCACCATCGATTTATACAGGGGCATTATGATACATGCATTATGATGCATGGCTAAACAATGGCAAGTTGTTCAGTGTTGAGCTACTGACACTTTCCATTGGAAAGTATCTAGTAGGCTGTTGACGGTGGCATAGAATAGTTAGTGCCAAAAATGCCAAAGGGCTTGCTGTGTATACTGAAGGTTAAAAATATACTAGTTAATGGGAATCATGGAAATGGAAGTTGAATTCAGTGAACATGAAAGATGGGCTGAAGTGTTGTTGATTTTAGTCTATAGTATAGGTGCAGTAAGAGGAGACTTCTTTAATTCATATAGTATAGGATTAACTACTTTGAGTACTGGAAAAATGATATAAAATGTTTCATATAAATAAATTAGAACATTATTTTAACTAAACCCATTTATTCAAGTAGCCAATTAACTACATATATCTATATAATATGCTCGCAATATAGTGTTTCACTTGTTTAGAACCATTACTTATGTGAAACAGTGCTTAAATAGTTTTGGGGGACTTAAGGCTGAAGAGTGGCTCTAGACACTCAGAGAACAATCCTAAGCTAGTCTACTCAGAAGTAAATCTCATTTTATTCATTGGGACTTACTCCCAGGAAAGTATTATTAGGATTGCACTGTCAGACCAAGAAAATACCATTTTTTTCTGCCTGAGACCCTGGAGAACAGCTGTCAGTCAGAGTAGATAATATAGAACCAAGCCTCAGATTCAGCAGGAGCTCACAGGAGCACAGCTCCTGAACCTTTCTGAGGGTTCCCCCTCCTCCCCCCCACCTACCCTGTCCATTGAATAGTAGGTGCAACTACATATCAATTCCTGGATTAGGAGAGCAGCCAGCCAGCCAGCCACCAGGAGCTTTGCCATAGCCCCAGCAGCCCTCATTAACCCCTGGAGAAGCCTACACCGCCCTTTCTCCACTTCTTATGTGATTTTGGGTGGTGGGTGGCTTGCTGGCCTTTTGAATGTGAGGGAAAGGTGGCCAAGGAGAGCACCAGGTGAGTGAGGCCTGCTTGGGCTGGAGGCCAGCCCAAGCAGGCCTTGCTTGCCCAGGGCTCTCCTTTCTTGCATCAGGTTGCTTTGGCTGCTGAGGGGGGAGCATATGCTAATGAGTTATGCTAATAAACTCCACCACCTATTTTTCTACAAAATGACCCCTGGTGACAACCAAAGGACCACCAACACCCTTGGGCAATGGCCTATGGGGGATATGTCCTTTTGCCCTCCCCCTGAGCACTCACTGCCTGCCACTCACCTTGGACGGGTCTGGGCAGCCAAGGAGAGCCCTAGATGAGTGAGGCCTGCTTGGGCTGGATGGATCTCTAGCCAGCCCAAGCAGGCCTCGCTCACCCAGGGCTCTCCTTTTTTGCACTGGGTTGCTTTTGGCTGCTGGGAGGGCAGCATATGCTAATGATTAGATAATTAGATAGATTAGATAATTTTATTTATATCCCGCCCTCCCCGCCGGGGCAGGCTCAGGGCGGCTAACAGTAACATTCCATTATACAGAGACAGGTTACATTCAACATTAAAAATTCTAATAGGTTTAAAATTAATTAATTTAATAAAAATGTTAATGCTATTGCTATTTGTTCTTTATTATGATGGCGGTCTCATTAGCAATTACTTTCTTCATCAGCGAGAAAGCCAGTCGGAAGAGGAAGGTCTTGCAGGCCCTGCGGAATTGTTCAAGATCCCGCAGGGCCCGCATTTCCTCTGGAAGTTGGTTCCATAGGCTCGGGGCTACAGAGGAGAAGGCCCGGTTACGGGTACATTGCAGCTTCACCTCTCTCGGTCCGGGAGTAGTCAACAAGTTTTTCCCGGCTGACCTCAGTGCTCTCTGGGGTTCATATGGGGAGAGACGGTCCCTAAGGTAGCCAGGTCCTCGACCATATAGGGCTTTAAAGGTAATGACCAGCACTTTGTAACGAACCCGGTATATAACTGGCAGCCAGTGCAGCTCGCGCAGTCCAGGCTGTATGTGCTCCCATTTAGGGAGCCCCAACAGTAGCCTGGCCGCTGCGTTCTGCACCAGCTGCAGTTTCCGGGTTCGGTACATAATGAGTTATGCTAATAAGCTCCATCACCTATTTTTCTACAAAATGACCCCTGTATAGAACTATATGAACTAATGGTCTATCTTGGTATACTTTCAGAATATATGTTAATATATTCAAACCTCTAGCTAGCTATAGCCTATAAAGTTGATTAAACTACCAGAATTCTTTTCATTTAATTTCGTTACTTCCTACAAATATGTTGACATGGAGAGTGTTTAAGGTGTGTGTGTGTGTGTGTGTGTGTGTGTGTGTGGTGTGAAAAACAGCAACTCTGAATTGTACTGAATTTGGAAATTGGGTGATAGTGTTTTAAAGCAGAGCTGGCGCCAGAGTTTCTGGTTCCCTAAGCCCCGCCCCAGGCAGATCTGGGAAGGCAAGTGTGGGGTGGAGGCCTGTGCGCTCCTTGAAGTCCGCCAAAGTGGGCTCCGAGGAGCAAATAAGCCACTCTGCTGGAGCTGCCCTGTTGCTCTTGCCTTCCCATGTTTGTGCAGACCTGGCAAGTCAAGAGTGGCAGGGCGATGCATTATCTTCTCAGAGCCTGCCTTCCCTTGGAAGGGAAGGTGGGCTCCAAGGAGAGCACACACCAACGTGCCGCCCCGCCGCTCTCGCCCAGGAAGGCAAGAGTGGTGGGGCAGCGCATGCTCTCCTTGCAAGGGAAGATGGGCTTCAAGGAGAGCACATGCCAATGTGGCACCCCTTCTCTTTTGCTTGGGAAGGTGAGAGTGCAAAGGAAGGAAGGCTCTGTGGAGAGCATGTGCCGCCCTGCCGCTCTCGCCTTCCTGAGTCTGCACAGTCCTGGGAAGGCAAGAGCAGTAGGGCAGGGAGAGGAGGCGGCCCAAGGAGGTCGCCTACCTGGCCTGCTCCTACCACCAGCCCTGGTTTTCAGGTATGTTAGGCTTAAACTCTGTGTGTGTAACCTCATTGTGCTAGGATTATGGCCCAATGTGGGCCAGTGAGTTGGGAACCTCCAGGGTGGGAGATGCCCCACCCAGCCCGGGGACTTGGCAGCCCTAACACACACACGAGCAAGGATAACAAGCAAAGGCAGTTCTGCTCCAGCTGGGCTGGCTCACTCAAGGGCACAAACTGCAAATCCCTGACTAAGAGCCATTTAGCAGTTGCAGAGAAGCAGTTTCCCTCTCAGTGTAGAGCTTAAAATCCTAGAATCCCAGAGTTGGAGGAGACCTCCAGGGTCATCTAGTCCAGCCCCCTGCACAGTGCAGGAAACCCACAAATTCCTACCCCACAAATACCTACTTCTTCCTGGGGAATTTTCCACCGGCCCTCCTACCCCAGAAACTTTCACTTGTCAGACTGCACACCTTGCCAGGGGTTGCCTGGGTTCTTGGCACTGTCCTGCCAAGCACAGCAAGATTGCAACCCCCATCGGTACCTGAGCAGAACTGAAGAGAAGGGCTGTACAAGAGAGGTGAGGGGCTAAGCCAAGAGCAGCTGCCCCTCCCCCCGACAGGGTGACTGGCTACTGGTCAAAGAAGCCATCTCTGTGCTGCGGGTGGGACAGAATGCGGAGGCAGTCCCCCCCCAAAAAAATGATGGGGGCGGGGCGCCCAGGCATCTGCACACATCTGGTTGGAGTGAGCGACTCTACATGCCTGGACACAGTGGGGGGGGGGAGGCCAGTGTATAAGTGTCATCTTCTTGAACAGTAACACCTCTCTTTGTCTTAACCTGGGAGCTGCCCTCTAACCCCTTCTCCCTTTGTCCTCTCCCACTCTGCACATGGTCTTCCATGGAAATGTGTGTCTCTGCAGGTCTCTCTTGTGGAGACAACGCCCTCAGATTCCCACACACATGATGCCGAACAAGCTGGTCTCATTTCTTTGGGGGGGGGGGATATTTTCTGTATTTGTGTGTGTCTGGATAGAGGTTTACAAGATTATGCATGGGATGGAGAAAGTAGAGAAAGAAGTACTTTTCTCCCTTTCTCACAATACACGAACTCGTGGGCATTCAATGAAATTGCTGAGCAGTCGAGTTAGAACGGATAGAAGGAGCTACTTCTTCACCCAAAGGGTGATTAACATGTGGAATTCACTGCTACAGGAGGTGGTGGCGGCTACAAGCATAGCCAGCTTCAAGAAGGGATTGGATAAAAATATGGAGCAGAGGTCCATCAGTGCCTATTAGCCACAGTATATTATTGGAACTGTCTGGGGCAGTGATGCTCTGTATTCTTGGTGCTTGGGGGGGGGGGCAAAATGGAAGGGCTTCTAGCCCCACTTGTGAACCTCCTGATGGCACTTGGGGGTTTTTTGGCCACTGTGTGACACAGAATGTTGGACTGGATGGGCCATTGGTCTGATCCAATGTGGCTTCTCTTATGTTCTTATGCTTTTGCAAAAGCTTTGCTTCTATATTAGATTTGTGACATTGCCACATTCTGCGTACCTCACATACTGTGTGTCACAGAAGTGAGTACACCCTCTCTTATTTTGTAAATATTTAAGTATATCTTTTCATGTGACAACACTGAAGAAATGACACTTGGCTACAATGTAAAGTAGTGAGTCTACAGCTTGTATAACAGTGTAAATGTGCTGTCCCCTCAGAATTATGCAACACACAGCCATTAATGTCTAAACTGCTGGCAACAAAAGTGAGTACACCCCTAAGTGATAATGTCCAAATGGGGCCCAAGCAGCCGTTTTCCCTCCCTGGTGTCATGTGACTCGTTAGTGGTACAAGGTATCAGATGTGAAGGGGGAGCAGGTTATCGCTCTCACTCCCTCATACTGGTCACTGGAAGTTCCACACGGCACCTCATGGCAATGAACTCTCTGAGGATCTGAAAAAACGAATTGTTGCTCTACATAAAGATGGCCTAGGCTATAAGAAGATTGCCAAGACCCTGAAACTGAGCTGCAGCACGGTGGCCAAGACCATACAGCGGTTTAACAGGCCAGGTTCCACTCAGAACAGGCCTCACCATGGTCAACCAAAGAAGTTGAGTGCCCATGCTCAGCATACCCAGAGGTTGGCTTTGGGAAATAGACGTATGAGTGCTGCCAGCATTGCTACAGAGGTTGAAAGGGTGGGGGGTCAGCCTGTCAGTGCTCAGACCATACGCCGCACGCTGCATCAAATTGTCTGCAGGGCTGTCATCTGAGAAGGAAGCCTTTTCTAAAGATGATGTACTTAAATATATATATATATATATATATATATATATATATATATATATATATATATATATACACACTTAAATATTTACAAAACGTGAGAGGGTGTACTCACTTCTATGACATACTATATAAAGGAAAGAGCCTTAGAGATTCAGGCATATCATAACAAGAGTCAAGTTTCTTCCTCACAAATACATTTAAATAACAATTTTGTGTTGCTCTAAATCTATAAGATGCAGCTATGAAAAAAACTTAGGTGGCACTCACCCTTTCCCCCATCCTCTTTACCGCTACACTTTCTCCTCAGTTGTCACCTCATGTTGCTACCCCTACACTTCCTTTTTAGCTACTATGACACCCACTTGTTTTTCTATATTGCTTCAGCTGCTATTTCTAGTAATGAAATGAAGCATATTTCTAGTAAAGAAATGAAGTATAGTACAACAGCAGCTGCTTGTGTTTCTCCCTCTCCACATCACAATGTTTTCCAGTTTAAACGGCCAGTGAATCTTTCAAGTCTGAGAAGGGCTGTAGCCAGGATTTGGAAGGTCGGGGGGCATTTAATTTTTTTAGGAGGCACTCATGCCGCCTGGCACCCCACACAACCTTTCCTCTAGTGAGCGGGGCCGGGGAAAGAAGCAGCCCCCAGCCTCTGGCATGAGTTAAAGGGCCCTTTAACGCACCAGAAGCTGGAGGCTACTTTTTTTTTTTTTTACATTTAAACATTTTATTGAGGCATAAAAGTAGCTTACAATCCATAACGCAAGAAGTTTACCGTGAAGATTAACAGAGATAACATCGTAAGCTTAATAAACATAATACAGAGCAAAAACAACATTTAAAAACAAAATAAACAAAATACAAACTGAAGGTAATAATAATTATAGTTATTATAACACAGTATTTTAAGATAAGATCAGGGAAAGGAAAAAGGGAGATATAATACACTTTAAATAACTTGAAATTAACTTGTTAAAAAAAATTTTAGAGCAAAAGGAAATCCTTATACATTTTATTTTTAGAATAAGAGCATAAAATGGATCGGTGTCAAGCTTTTCTAGAATGGGAAGCCAAGTTGCCAGATATTTAGCGTAGGCTTGGTATGGGTCTTTGTGGTCTATGGCTGCCTGAATTTTATCCATTACAATGTGTTCCCAGACTTTAAGTAGGAACAGACAGAAGTATAATTTGCAGCTGGCAGGTCCAGAATGGTCTGATTTTGGGGCAGTCCCACCAGCAGTGAAAATAAGAGGCTTTGAGCCCACAGTTTCTCCAGCAGTCTGAAGAGCCTAACTGGGTCATATGGGAGAACTGGTTAGGAGTAAGGTACCAACGTGCAATCAATTTAAAGTTTTGTTGAGATATATTTATAATAGTAGATTGTAGGGCATCACTAGCCCATATAGAGTCCCATTGGTCGGGGGAAAAGATGATGCCACAGTCTTTATGCCATTGAGTGGTGTAAGAGGGTAAGGTTGCTTCGAGTTTAGACAATAGGATTCGATACAGCCGTGAAATGAGACTTTTAGGCGTTCTCTCTTCGTGAAAATGAAGAACCAGATGTTCGTAGTCAGATGAAGGGCGAGAAAATGAAGAGATCACTTTAGGGTCCTGAAGAAAGTGCCTGATTTGAAAGTATTCAAACCAAGGTGCTGGCTTAGTCAAAACTTGGTCTAGGTCATTTTTAGGTAGAAGTTGTTTAGAAGATGAAAGAAGATTAAAGAAAAAAACTTTTGAGGAGTCTCTCCAGACCTTGAAAGAAAAGGGTAGTTGGGCAGGGAGGAAATATTTTTGTCCTATAAAAGATGAGATAGTAGAGAGTCCTGGAGCCAGAAAATGACGCTCCGAATCCCATACTGACAAGAGCGCCCTGAGGAATGGGTTCATGAATTGCCACAGTGGACGTTCATTTTTCTTGAGCCATAGTAGTTCGTAGTATTTCAGTGGGGTAAAGTGAGCTTCCTCTATAGGTGTCCACGGCGGCGGGGGATGTTGGTACAGTATTTTGGTCATCTGGGATAAAATAGTAGCTTTATAATACTTTGCAATGTCGGGAACTGCTAGGCCACCTTTTTGTCTTGATCTACATAAAGTTGAAACTTTGATTCTAGGCTTTTTATATTTCCAGATAAAGGGGGTCAGTATTTGTTGCCAGGATTTTAAGATAGGCTGAGAGATGTCAATAGGAAGAGCCCGAAAAAGATATAAAAACTTGGGAAAAATGAAGGATTTAATTACATGGATTCTTTCCATCCAGGATAGTTGCAACTTATCCCATTGCTTTAGCGTGGTAGTAATCTCAGAAGCCGTGGACTTCTGCCCTTGGCCCCACTCACTCTTTTAGTGGCGAGGAAGGGAGGGCAGTGATGGCAGGGAGGGCTCTCTCCACTGGCCTTCCTTCCCCACCGCTAAAATAGTGCGCAGGGCTGGGGGCAGAAGTGGACCCTTTAACTCAAACCGGGTGCTGGGGGCTGCTTTTGCCCCTGGCCCTGCTCTCTATTTTAGTGGCGGGAATAGAGGGTGGCAGCGAGAGCCACTCTCTCCAGGCGTCACCCTCCCTTCCTGCCACTAAAATAGAGCATGGGCCGGGGGCAGAAGCAGCCCCCTGCCCCCCAGCTGATCTGCAGCCCGTTAACTGGGGCTGGGGGCTGCTTCTGCCTCTGGCCCCACGTGCTATTTTAGCGGCGGGAAGGGAGGGCGGCGATGAGAGCAGCAGGGAGAATTGCTCTTGCCGCCAGCCTTCCTCCCCCACCACTAAAATACTGTGCCAGTGGGGGGCAGAAGAGCTCCCAGCACCCCACGTGAGTTAAAGGGCCCACTGATGAGCTGATTGGTGAGGCCTTTAGCTCAGGCAGGGGGCCCAGGCTGCTTCCGGTGCCGGCCCTGAGAGTGACCTCTCCACAATGCAAATCGTTCGTGGAGCTGGTGGCAGCTCCCACTGACATGGCTGAGGCCCCAGGTGCCCTTTGGGGCCCCAGAGTCAGGGGGCCTTGTCCAGAAGTCGGGGGGGGGCTGTGCCCCCACAGGGCCCCCCATAGCTACGGGCCTGAGTCTGAGTGTGATAGAAAGAGCTAAATCACAGCTGCTGTGCTGCTATATTTCGTTTCAGTTAGAAACTGAGATGTGTCAAAGTTAATCTAGGGTGGTAGGAAAGGTGTGTATGGTGATGGCAAAGAGGGCCAAGACAGGGGTAGTAGAAAGTTGTAGAAGAGTCAACAGTAGGAACAGACAGAAGTATAATTTGCAGCTGGCAGGTTGCTTTGCTGTGTATGAAAGGCTGACTTTCTGAGCTTCAGCTAGTATCCTTTGGTCACATAACTGATTGCTGCTTACTCCATTGTATGTCAATCAAGAAATGAATGTAACTTAGAGGTTTGTTATGGAGCTAATTAGTATGAATAGATTTGGTGTCAGACTCCAGGAATTAGCTTCGGTTGAAAGAAGGGGTCTATTTTAACTCACTTAGAACAATTGTTTCACATTACTTGTATGTTCAGCAGACATTGATTAAACATGCATTGCATATTTGAAGACTTGTGATTGCAGAAAGAATGAGTGCATGTTTTTTCATTGTAATGGAGTTATTAATATACCATACAATCCTGCATTTACCTTTTTAACAGCACCGTATCAATTGCACAGCATTGTAGTTTGGCTATTTAGCATCTTCAGAAAACATAGCATATAAGTATGTTGTGAAGCACATGGCCTAAATTGTGATTCACATGGAAGAGAACACAGAAGAGGGAATAGTTATGGGAAAGTATTCCTTTATGGAAGTCTTTGCCTGTCAGGAAGACAGAATCCACAGATTCTTAGGAAATTCTTGTGAGGCTAACCTTGGATTTTGCTAATGGTCTACCCATGTTCCTCCTAATGCAGTCATAAAAAGGAAAATATCTTCTACTGAAAGTATTATTTGGATGTTCTGTCCCTTCTGTTTGGTTTGTTACCTTTGCCTTTCCCTCCCCACAATACTGTTGAAATGTAGATTGTAAACTCCTTGGGGCCAGGATCTTTTCTACTCTTTTGTTCTGCAAGGCACTATGTATATTGAGAGTCACATATAAATTCTGTATAAACTCATTCTGTAAATCCTTCAGATTAATTTTATGAGTAAAACCCTCCCAACAGCAGAGCTTTGATCTTCCCAGTAAATGATTGGCATTGCAGTCTGCTTATCCATGAAACATATGAGCACTCTGTTTGGTCTAGGTGATGGAAGAAGGGATATCTTGCTTCCTTTTAGAATATAATTTAAGGGGCTGTAATGAAATGTCATGCTTCTTGGTTGGTGGATCAACTGAGTACTGTTCAAGGAAGGACTATAGCATTTCTGAATCAGCTTTGCTTTGGCTAAGGTATCTGCAGACACCTAAAGGCAACTAAATGCCTTAATTTCTGAGTTTATTCACCGCAGCTATGCAAGGTGATAAGATTTCTGTCTTGTTTTTCTGGGCTTGCTCCTCTTTAAGGGTACTGTGCAGTTTTTGTGCCTGTACTGATCCTTTAATAACTGCTGTTTGAGATACATTAGTTATTCAGTGGCTGTGAAAATAAATTTCATTATCAACCACTTTTGCTGTGCCTGACTTTGGCAAAGGAGAGTGCTCATCAATCCACCATGGCCAGCACACTGGGTGGAGTGATGTTTGTCAAAGACTGTTAGTGACATACCCTTTTGGTCCTTTGATCCAGAACTTAACTCTGACCAGTTGGATTGGTTGAGAAAATGAACAATGTCTCCTCCTCATTTCAGGCAAAGTATCTGAACAAGAATATCTATTTTTTAAAGTATGTCTGAACTCAGTCCTGTAAAATCAGATTCACACAAGGTCAGTCCTGCCTGAGTGTTAACAGATTGGGAGAAATGATTTTGGAGAGATAATTATTGTTTGTCTGGAGGATGTGTCACCCAGGAACAGCTTGCATGGAGGAAAGGTGCCACAAGTTTTGTCCTGAGTGGGGAGGGGGGGGGGATTTTTGTCAAGCTTTTGTCTTATGTATTTTTTGTCTCATGTCCCTCATCCACCAGCGATTCTCAGGGGGCAGCCACAGCTTCACTCACTTGGTGTCACTTTGGGGTACTTACCTCCTCCTAGTGGTAACTGCATTTGTTGCTTTATTTCTGACTGGACTCTCACATACATCTTGCTTTCAACTAGCAGCTATTCCTTGAAGTTTCAAATAGGCCCTCTGTTCCTGGCTTTTGAGAGAACAATCAGGATCTACTAGAACAAGCTAAGATGACTAGGCAAAATCTGTCTGTACCACTTGCTATCGTTGCTTGGCTGACTGTATTTGCATAATATATTTTTATAGCACGTTTGATCAACGGGCAGCCCAATCCAGACATCCATGGCGGCGGATCTATGGCGCCACTCGTTGGCTTCCAAAAGGGAGATGTTATGCCATGCTTGGAGAGGGAAGAGCGGCCCGACGAGCAAGAGAGAACCCATCGCCATGGTGATTCCGCCCAGGCGCACGCCATTGGCCCGTTGCTGAGGTGGGGGTGGGGGAGGCCCAGGCTCACATGGGACCATGTGTGTCTAAGAGCAGCCAGACCAAGTCCGAAAGACACCCCCTGAAATCCGCCCCCCCCCGGTGTTGCCCTGCTGCCGCCCCCTGCTATGTACAAGGAACACCTCCCCTGGGGACCACAGAAATCAAGAGTGTGAGCCGCTGGGCATGCATGCACTTCAGCAGCCCCCCCCCCCGAGTGCCCAGGGCACAGCAGCCCTGTGCAGTCAGGTAGGCCGTCAGCCCAGGCTGGCTGAGGGGCAGCACCCCTCCTCCCCTGTCAGCCACGTGGGGGCAGCGTGGTGGCTCATAGCCCATTCACCCCCCCCCCAAGAACCAAGTCAGGCCACCCTCCCAAGCATTTCCTTGGAGAGGCCACTGATGGGGGGGGTTGCCCTGGGAACGTGCAGCAGATGCCAAACAGGAGAGACAACAGAGGGCACAGCTCAGACTTAATTTTTCTGGAACAGAGTGCAACAGTCTCTCTGGAGCGCGCTGGGCAGTCTCGCCGTGGGTGGGGTGCCATTCCGAGCAGCAGGCAGAAACAGCTGAGGGGAGGGCAGTGGAGCAACACACGCGGAAGCCTCTGTGTTGGAGTCCCACCTGCAAAACGGAGATTTATTTATTTTTTATTTGATTTGATTTATATCCTGCCCTACCCCACCGAAGCGGGCTCAGGGCGGCTTACAACACAGAGATTCTAACAATAAAATTCAAATTTTAATACAATAACAATTTACATAATTAAGAAATTAAAAACATTAAAAAACATTAAGTCAGTACATCAATCCAACAATGTGTAATGTATAAACTTCCCTCAGTATTTTGGTAGTTTTGGTGCCGGTCAGTTAAAGGCCAACCGGAAGAGGACTGTCTTACAGGCCCTGCAGAATTGTCCAATATCCCGCAGGGCCCTGACCTCTTCCAATAACTGGTTCCACCAGCAAGGGGCTGTTATTGAGAAGGCCCTGTCCCTGGTTGACTTCAACCGGGCCTCCTTTGGCCCAGGGATTACGAGCAGATTTTGGGAGCCAGATTGCAGTACTCTCTGGGGAACATATGGGAAGAGATGGTCCTAAGGTAGGCAGGTCCTAGACCATATACGGCTTTAAAGGTAATAACCAGCACCTTGTACCGGACTCGGTATATTATTGGCAGCCAGTGCAGTCCCCGAAGGCCCGGCTGAATGCGCTCCCGTCTAGGGAGCCCTAATAGCAGCCGAGCGGTGGCGTTCTGCACTAGCTGCAACTTCTGGGTTCGGCACAGGGGCAGCCCCATGTAGAGGGTATTACAATAATCCAACCTTGAGGTGACCGTTGCATGGATTGCTGTTGCTAGATTGTCCCGCTCCAGGAAGGGAGCCAACTGCCTCGCCCGCCTAAGATGAAAAAATGCGGACTTAGCAGTGGCTGCTACCTGGGCCTCCATAGTTAAGGCAGGTTCGAGTAGTACCCCCAAGCTCTTGACCCTGTGCGCCATTGTCAGTGGCGCACCGTCAAGGGCTGAAAGGGGAATTCCCCCCCCCCCAGACCATGGCGACCCAAGCAAAGGACCTCTGTCTTTGCTGGATTTAGTTTCAGCCTACTCAGCCTGAGCCATCTAGCCGCGGCTTGTAATGCCCGGTCCAGGTTTTCTGGGACACAGTCGGGCCGTCTGTCCATGAGTAGATAGAGCTGGGTGTCATCAGCGTACTGGTGGCAACCCAGCCCATGCCTCCGGGCAATCTGGGCAAGGGGGCGCACGTAAATATTAAATAACATTGGGGAAAGAACTGCCCCCTGAGGCACCCCACAATCCAGTGCGTGCCTCTGGGACAGCTCACCCCCAATTGCCACCCTTTGTCCCCGACCATCAAAGAACGAGGAGAGCCACTTTAAGGCCACCCCCTGAATCCCCACGTCGGCGAGACGGCAAGTCAGCCGGTGGTCGACCGTATCGAACGCTGCCGATAGGTCCAACAGCACCAGCACCACCGAGCTGCCTCGATCCAGATGCCGTTGGAGGTTATCCATCAGAGCAACCAGCACCGTCTCCGTCCCATGACCCGGACGGAAACCGGACTGATGGGGGTCGAGAACAGAAGCATCCTCCAGAAAACTCTGCAACTGCAACGCCACTGCCCTCTCAATGAGTTTACCCAAAAAGGGTAAATTCGAAATAGGCCGATAGTGTGTCAATTCGGCCGGGTCTAAGGTTGGTTTCTTCAATAGAGGGCGGACCACAGCCTCTTTCAGAGGTGCTGGAAAATGCCCTTCCATCAGGGATCTATTTATGATATCCCGTACAGGATATCTGAGCTCCCTCTGGCAAGCTTTAATAAGCCAGGAGGGGCAGGGGTCCAGATTACAAGTTGTAGGGCGAGATCAAGAGCACCTGCAGGGGCGGCAGCTGGAAGAGCAAGCTGTGTTTCAGCCAGGCGCTCTCTTAAAGGGACATCTCTGACCCACCTCCCTGCATCGGGGCAGCTGCCACACAACACCCCCCCCTCCCATGCCCTTCCAGGGTTGGGAATGCGGCAGAGGGCAGACCAAGGGAAGGGAGCAGGCAGCAGTACAGGGGAGTAGGCTCAGCAAATGCCCCTTGCTGGATCCCACTGCCAGGTTCAAGTGCCAGAAACGCTCACACACCGAGCAGTTGAGAGCAAGAGGAGGAGGACGGCGAGGGGGGGGACAGTGGAACTTACCCAGCCATGGGAGACAGTCCTCACATGCAGAGCCTCCTGGAGCCCGGAACCTGTGGAGACCTGGAAACAAGAGCAGTTAGCCCCAGGGGAGAGACCTCCCTCTCCCCCTCGCAAGTAAAAAATACTGTCAAAGCAACCACGCAGTGCAAAACCCATCACCAATGTGCCTGCCTATCTCTCTAAGTCTGTATGGCTGGGAGCTCGCCGGCAGAACTTCCTGCCACGCGAACCTGTCCCTAACAAATGAGTTGTGCAAGGCAGAGCGGAAGTATTTCTTGGAGGGGGAGGCTGTGATTGGGCACTGGGGAGGGGGCAATCACGCCGCTCCCTAAGGGGTTTGCGAGCTTCCGCAGCGGCGGAGGTGACCTTTCTTTTTGGTTTCAACGAGTGCCCATGGGACACGTTGCTATTTTTGCCGGCGTAACGTTGCGCCTCTTGGGGGGGGGGGGGCCGTGTCATGGGCCAAACTGCTCAGGAAGCTGCCTAAGCCTGGCTGCGCCCCAACTCCACCCCCTCCTCCGCCTGAACGCTGCGCTCTGCCTCACTTCTGCCCATGCTCAGGTGCAGCCCTCAGGGACCGCTGCCCTCGGGCGGAGCGGCACTCGGGCAGCCCCCCTGCCCATGTAACTGCCTTCCACTGTGGTGGTGCTGGTCGTACGTCAGTGCAAACCCTTCCTGCGCCCACATAGTGGCTCGTCTGCTCCCAAAAGACTTTCTGCCCCCCCCCCCCGGATTGTACTATAAGTGTGCTAAAAGTCATGATATAGGCCCACAAATAATAGTTCTGCAACTGATAAGCTTGTTTTGGTCTTTAGTTTTTTCTGTTTTGATTTTGTTTTAGCTTTTAGACCTGAAGTTCAGGCTCTTCAGTGTTACCTTTCAGACCAGAGTTTCAACTTCAAGATTCTCACAGCTTCAGCATGTGTAACTTGCAGGTGCCCTAGATATTGTGAAACCTGGTAGCAAAGGTGTAATTTTTAGGTTGTAATCTACATGTGTTTAAGAATTGTATTTCTAATTAATTCAGTAGGTCATACTAGTTCTTTCATGGGCATGTTATTTTCTGGGAAGCATTGGTAGATAATCTGAAATGCAGCAGAACAGTGTGGAAATCTGATTTTTTTTTCCTGTAGTAGAATTTGTGTTTTTGTCACAAGTATTCTCCCTGAATACACATTCTGTTTCAATCTTAACTAAAGAGGGACTTTTGGACAGAAGAAAAATGCTGTATCACACTTAGTTTATTTGGACAGGGACTGGGTGAACTGAGGAGATGGGCATTGTTCCAAGATAGTTGGTATTAGCTTGAGTTCTGAATTTGCATAACGGATTTTTATGAGCATACTAGACCTTAACAAATATGTCTGAAGAAGGCTGTGTGAATGAGTCTCCTGAATCCTTCTGAATATTAGATATTTTGACATCCATTTCTTTTACAGGTTATCTGGCAGTAATTGTTGCAAATCCACCAAAGCTTTGATGTTTGGGTTGTGAAATTGACATAGCAGAATCCACAAGGAATGGAGAAAGCCATTCCCACTGCTTTATCAGAACAGCAGAAAGAGTGTGAGGATGATGAAATGAACACTGTGCTAATGACCCTGGTGCCAAAGAAAGAGGATTTTGCTGCCCTCGAGTGTCCCCAAGGTGAAGAGAGAATAGCTGCTTTTTTAAAAGATGCAGAAACATCTCTGGAGAGCATGGCTCTGTTGGGGGCATCAAAGGAAGAGGGGATTGGTCTCAAGGAGGCTGTCCCCAGTTCTTCAGAGAAATTAGCAGCAATGGATAGAGAGGGAAAAGTGAATGATGAGATGTGCAGCCATAATGAGGATTCCATCTTTTTGTCTCCATTCTCTCACCAACAGCCAGATGATGCTATAGAAGTTTGTAAAGTAACAGGTAAGTAACATGCCTTATAATGACAGGCTTTAAAAAAGAAAAGAAAAGAAAAACATAACCTCCTGGCATTGCTTCATGGTAGATAAGGCAGAGACCAGGCAGTCTTCTGAGATGAAAATAAGATTTGGTTTAATAAACCCTGTCAGTCCAGATAATGATCTGAAGGCATATGATGCAGTTCTGCTGTTGAAGTTAATTGGCTCTAAGTGGAGAAACATGCATTTTCTTTTGTGTACCATGTGGTGGAACTCTCAGTATGCAGGAGCGAGATCAAAATATGTCTCTCAAAATTTATCTTGTAAGTTCAGCCATATTGTAGTTTCAGCACCACAGAAGGCTTGGAATTCAAGCTGTGCATGGCACATTGTTTGGCAAAGAGTTGTTGCTGAATGTGTTGTACAGAGAAGAATCATATACAGTATTTAAATCCTAGACGTGTCACATTTGGAATACCTATAATATCTAAAGCTTCTAAGGTATTGGGTGGATGGCCTTTCCAAGTACGTAAGAAAAGGTTGCTGTTTAGTGTGCAAACTGTTCAGGTATGTTTTATCTGATATAGCTGTTCCTGATTATTTCAAGTGTCAAGGAATAGACTGTTCATCTGTTCAATTATGCATTTCAAGGAAGAAAGCTGTGAAAGTTTTAAAATAAGTGTTTCATGTACATAATAGGAACCATTTCTAAGCTAACAGGCACATGCGCGTGGGCACACACACACATACCATCTAGATTTTGGGAGAAGATTGTGACAGGTTCAGTGGCATCTAATATGGTTTAGCTTTGCTACTCTTGTGATTTTCCATTTTCCTCTGCTACAAGTTTCTTCATGGTCTATGCTTCTTGTTGAAATGGAACTTGAGGTATATGCTAGGCGACATGTATCCAAGACAGCAAAACACAGAGATGGCATTAAAGAAAATACATCTACCTTATTTTCTGTTTAATAATATTTATATCGGGAAATGGGTTTTTTAAAAAAGAATTTAGAGTTTTAAGTGCATTTATGTGCACTATATGCAAAGCAAAATGATATCAAGCATAGGGTATACTGTGAAAATCTTTATTGTCCAGTCTCTGTAGGACAAAAGTGTAAATTTCTGGTAGTCAAAGGCTTTTCCTTCTGAATTATGCTTTCCTTGGTCTATTTCCTAGGAAATTTTATTTATTTATTTAATTAGATTTGTATCTTTCCCCTTTCCGCAAGCAGGCTCAGGGTGCTAATAGCAGTTAAAATCACAACTTTTAAAATCCAAATATTAAAACATCTAAAATTCAGTACGGTAATCAGTGCCTCAGCCAGGGCTGACTTACACACTAGGCAAACTAGGCAGTTGCCTAGGGCGCCAAGAGGCAGGGGGTGCTGAATTGGGCTCCCCACACACACCGGTGCCCAAGGCAACCCAAATCCCTGCTGCCGCAGCCACCGCCAGCCTCCTCTGGCCTGCTGCTGCGCTCTGCTTGCCCCGCCACCGCGCTCCACTCGCTTCCCTCCCCCTTCCCTCCCCCTTCTTGGTTAAATGTGCAGGCACAGACTGCGAGAAGCCTGTAAGGCTGTTTTAGTCATGGCGAGTGGGGGAGGGAGCAAGCAGAGCGTGGTGGTGGAGGGGGGGGCGAGTGGAGTGCAGTGGCAGTGGTGGGCTGGAGGAGGCTGGCGACAGCACCGGGGGCAGCGGGGGGCAAGAGGAATGCGGCAGGGGGGGCGAGCGGAGTGTGGTGGCAAGTCGGAGGAGGCTGGTGGCTGCAGAGAGGTGAGTGGAGCGCACTCAGTGGGGGCACTGGTGGGGGGCACCTGCCTAGGGCACTATTTGCCAATGAGCTGGCGCTGGCCTCAACATAGACCACCAACAGATGCAGGAAGTTGTTTCAGGACCTTAGGAGGAGACCAAATAGCAAGGGGATGCCCACTGCCTCAATTAAATGCCCAGTGGAAGAGCTCCATTTTACAGGTCCTGCAGAATTGTTTTATTTTATAATTTTATAAAGAATTATATGGGTTTTGGTGGTCTTGCTTCTCCTTTTCCTGTACATTCTGTATAATTGTTTTAATGTGCAATAAAAGTACATTGTTTCTTTGATTATTTATAGATTCAGGTGGATAGCTGTGTTGGTCTGAAGCAGCACAGCAAAGTTTTAGTCCAGTGGCATCTTTAAAACCAACAAGCTTTATTATGGGTATAAGAATGTGACTTCATTAATGATATGTGATGCTGCTCATTGACAACTGTGTGTGCCTGCCACTGAGTGAAACATTTAATTAACTGAAAGTTCTGTACTGGCTATATATACTTGATATTAAAATAATATTAAAAAGTGTAAACATGACACATTACATGGCAAGAAAAATCACTTGCATGTAATCTTTTTTAAAATTCATATATTTGATTATTTGTTTCCAATTTATCTGCTTGTCATGAAGAAAGACAAAGAAATGCATGGAACACAGAAATAACGTTCCCTCACAGTTAGCCATTCTACTATGTAGTATTACAGCTTCTGAAATACCATCCAGAATCACTCACACATTTTCTTACTTATCTTCACAGCCAGAAGATCTAGAAATATATTCTCTTAGATTTTTAGGCTGTTGAATAGTGCAACTGGAAGCTAGTGTTGTGTCTGCTGCTGTTGTACAAAATAGCTTTATTTATTTTCTAGGAGTATGGCCCATTGTGAAGAAAAATACAACAGGCTCTAGAAAGAGGCTCTGGGCAAGTGCCCGCCACCCTTGCTGTCTTCCCACCCAACCAAGTGAAGGCACTGACTCCACCCCCCCACCTCAAGTGGAGCTGATCTCTGCCACCTAGAGAGCAACTGCAAATCTGAGTGATTCCTGGGAGGAAATGACATTTCACCTGTCTGAAGTTCTATCCTTCCACAACTGCCACCCTCTCTGGGCTCCACCCCTTAAATCTCCAGGAATTTCCTAACCTGGAGTTGGCAACCTTTATTTTATTAGATTTATATCTCCCTTCCTGTAGCGGGCTCCGGGCAGCTAACAACTGATAAAAACACAACATCAGATGGTAAGACTTAAAAACAATCAACAAATACTATACAATAAAATAATCAATTAAAATTACATAATCAGTAAGCAATTGCACCGCCAGTACTATCCAAGATCTTGTCACGTATGGCTCTCATGATGTTACTGCAGTAGTGCTGGTCAAATTATCAGTTTTGTGGCAACTTGACAGCTGTCTTCCATTACTCACTAGGGTGGAATAACCCTATCTCCTTCCCTTTATCTGCCTCTCTGACTTCAGGTTTATATCGCCTTCCCCCTCCTGCAGCCTCTACATAGAGTGGATCCATACATAGCCTCTACATACAGCGGGGGGAGGACTAAAACAGTTTACATCATTCTACTCTCCCCCCATGTGATGTGAACAACAACTCTGTGAGGCAGATTAGACTGGAAGTCTGTGACTGGTCCGAAATCACTGTCGGCTTCCACAGCAAGAACCTGGGTCTGGCAGACCCCTCTCTGAAGCCCTAACTCGTATGCCTTCCTCAAACTCCACCACAGGGATTTCCCACCAACCTGGAAAGTTACCACTAAAGTGGACATCCTTTGAGGAAGGGGCAACTAGAATATGTTGCTTGGCAGAGCGTAGAGTTCTTCAGGGAGTATATGGGGAGAGATGGTCTCTTTACCACTGCTGTGTGTTCCCTCCTAAGAACATAAGAGAAGCCATGTTGGATCAGGCCAACGGCCCATCCAGTCAAACACTCTGTGTCACACAGTGGCAAAAAATTTTATATATACACACACACTGTGGCTAATAGCAACTGATGGACCTCTGCTCCATATTTTTATCTAAAACCCTCTTGAAGGTGGCTATACTTGTGGCCGCCACCACCTCCTGTGGCAGTGAATACCACATGTTAATCACCCTTTGGGTGAAGAAGTACTTCCTTTTATCCGTTTTAACCTGTCTGCTCAGCAATTTTATCGAATGCCCACGAGTTCTTGTAATGTGAGAAAGGGAGAAAAGTACTTCTTTCTCTACTTTCTCCTTCCCATGCATTAGCTTGTAAACCTCTATCATGTCACCCCGCAGTCGACGTTTCTCCAAGCTAAAGAGTCCCAAGCGTTTCAACCTTTCTTCATAGGGAAAGTGTTCCAGCTCTTTAATCATTCTAGTTGCCCTTTTCTGGACTTTCTCCAATGCTATAATATCCTTTTGGAGGTGTGGCGACCAGAACTGCACACAGTACTCCAAATGAGACCGCACCATCGATTTATACAGGGGCATTATGATACTGGCTGATTTGTTTTCAATTCCCTTCCTAATAATTCCCAGCATGGCGTTGGCCTTTTTTATTGCAAACGCACACTGTCTTGACATTTTCAGTGAGTTATCTACCACAACCCCAAGATCTCTCTCTTGGTCAGTCTCTGCCAGTTCACACCCCATCAACTTGTATTTGTAGCTGGGATTCTTGGCCCCAATGTGCATTACTTTGCACTTGGCCACATTGAACCGCATCTGCCACGTTGACGCCCACTCACCCAGCCTCAACAGATCCCTTTGGAGTTCCTCACAATCCTCTCTGGTTCTCACCACCCTGAACAATTTAGTGTCATCCGCAAACTTGGCCACTTCACTGCTCACTCCCAACTCTAAATCATTTATGAACAAGTTAAAGAGCATGGGACCCAGTACTGAGCCCTGCGGCACCCCACTGCTTACCGTCCTCAACTGCGAAGATTGCCCATTTATACTCACTCTCTGCTTCCTATTACTCAGCCAGTTTTTGATCCACAAGAGGACCTGTCCTTTTACTCCATGACTCTCAAGCTTTCTAAGGAGCCTTTGATGAGGAACTTTATCAAAAGCTTTCTGGAAGTCAAGGTAAACAACATCTATCGGGTCTCCTTTGTCCACATGTTTGTTCACCCCCTCAAAGAAATGTAACAGGTTAGTGAGGCAAGATCTTCCCTTGCAGAACCCATGCTGAGTCTTCCTCAATAACCCGTGTTCATTATTGTGTCTGCTCATTCTGTCCTTGATAATGGTTTCTACCAACTTTCCCAGTATTGAAGTCAGACTGACTGGCCTGTAATTTCCCGGATCTCTGGAACCCTTTTTAAAGATGGGGGTGACATTTGCTACCTTCCAGTCCTCAGGAACGGAGGCAGATTTCAATGAAAGATTACAGATTTTTGTTAGAAGATCCACAAGTTCAACTTTGAGTTCTTTCAGAACTCTCGGATGTATGCCATCCAGACCCGGTGACTTATTAGTTTTTAATTTGTCTATCAGTTGTAGGACCTCCTCTTTTGTCACCTCAATCTGATTCAGGTCTTTCAACACCCCTTCCAAAATTAGTGGTTCTGGGGCGGGCAAAAAGTTCTCGTCTTCCACAGTGAAGACGGAGGCAAAAAATTCATTCAGCTTCTCAGCCATTTCCCTATCCTCCTTCAGTAATCCTTTTACCCCATGGTCATCCAAGGGCCCCACTGCCTCCCTGGCTGGTTTCCTACTTCTAATATATTTGAAGAAATTTTTATTGTTGGTCTTTATGTTTTTTGCAATATGCTCCTCATAGTCCCTTTTTGCCTGCCTGATCACAGTCTTGCATTTGATTTGCCACAGCCTGTGTTCCCTTTTACTAATCTCACTTGGACTGGTTTTCCACCGCTTAAAGGAGTCCTTCTTACCTTTTACAGCTTCCATTTCTTTGTTTGTTAACCATGCAGGCCTTTTCTTATACCTGTTTGTGCCTTTCCTAACTTGTGGTATGTATTTTATCTGAGCTTCTAGGATTATAGTTTTAAATAGTCTCCAAGCTTCCCCAAGGGTTTTGACCGTATGTACCTTTCCTTTCAGTTTCCTCCTCACATGCCTCCTCATCTCAGTGTATTTACCCCTTTTAAAGTTAAACGTGGTTGTGGCGGTCTTTTTGGGCAACTCCCTATTTATACAAACGGTGAAATCAATAACATTATGATCACTGCTCCCAAGTGGCGCAATCACTTTTACATCTCTCACCAAGTCTTGGGCATTACTTAGGACCAAATCCAGGATCGCCCCACCCCTGGTAGGTTCTGAGATCATCTGCTCCATAGCACAGTCATTGAGAGCATCAAGAAACTCAATCTCTTTCTCTCAACCAGAAAACATATTGACCCAATCAATCTGCGGGTAGTTAAAATCACCTATTACGACACAGTTTTTACGTTTAGCCGCTATCTTTAAGCCTTCCATCATATTATAATCTTCCTCTCTCTTTTGATTTGGTGGGCGATAACAAACTCCCATAGTTAAATTTCCTTTTGGGCCCTCTATTTCAACCCAAAGCATTTCTAAAAGTGAATCTAATTCTCTGACCTCAGTCTTATTGGACCGTATATCCTCTTTGACATACAGAGCCACCCCACCTCCAACCCTTCCCTCCTTATCCATCCGATATAAGTTATATCCAGGAATCACCGTCCCCCACTGATTCTCCTCATTCCACCAAGTTTCTGAAATTCCCACAATGTCTATGTTTTCTCCCAACACTAAACATTCCAATTCACCAATTTTACTTCGAACACTTCTAGCATTTGCATACAACATCTATAATTTCCCAGGCAAGCTAGGCCCGCCACCTTCCTCCTGCCGCCTCGAGACTCTGGCAGACAATCCATACTGTTTGTGACCTTCACAGTGGACAACTCTGGTCTGTTACCCAGTAGAAAAATAGCAGCCAACCCTTCATCTCTTTGAGACGAGTACTCCCGAAGCAGAGACATTTCATCTCCTGTCGGCTTTCCCCCAAGATTTAGTTTAAAAACTGCTCTGCCACCTTTTTGATTTTAAGCGCCAGCAGCCTGGTTCCATCCGGGGACAAGTGGAGACCGTCTCTTTTGTACAGCTCCCGCTTGTTCCAGAAAGCATCCCAGTGCCTAACAAACTTAAACCCTTCCTCCTTACACCATCGTCTCATCCACACATTGAGACTTCTAATTTGTGCCTGTCTCTCCTGCCCTGCACGTGGAACAGGTAGCACTTCCAAGAAGGCTACCTTGGAGGTCCTGGCCTTAAGTCTCCCGCCTAGCAGCCTAAATTTTTCCTCCAGGACCTCACGACTGCATTTCCCCACATCGTTGGTGCCAACATGTACCACGACCACAGGCTCCTCCCCAGCACTGTCTATCAGCCTATCTACTACACATGTAATGTCTGCTACCTTCGCACCAAGCAGGCAAGTCACCATACGGTCAGTACGCGGTTTCGCCACCCAGCTGTCTACTTGCCTAAGGATCGAATCACCAACTACCAACCCCCCCCTCTCCCCCTGCTCAGGGATGGTTCTTTGGCATGAAAGGATTCCCGCTCACCAACCGAAGAAGAGGGGTTTTTTTTGTTATTTATACTTTATTAAGTTTATCATAAAGCATATCTCAGACATTCATTCCGTCAATGAACAGAGGCACTCATCCTACACCTTGTGCACCGCCACCATATATTCTCCTAATCTGAACTGCCTGAACTCAATCGAGTTAATTAGATGCCGGCATGCCAATTCCCCAGCCCAAGCGCCTGCAGGCAAACAAATCCCAGACTTCAAGATGCGGAGCTTTAAGCGTTAGATGCTTCTAAAAAAGCCGACCAAATCTCTTCAAATTGTTGTTGTTGACATTGCAAGCGATATGCTATCCTTTCTTGCACAGCCAAAGCATACATTCCCTCGAGCCAAGTAGTAATCGTGCCGGTGAAGTCTACACACCACTGCAGCAGGATAAGCCGCTTCGCAATCATTATTGCACGTGCCGCCCATCTTCGCTGCCAACGAGTCAGTGACCAGGTCGTCGGGAAATAGTTCAGTAATATCTGCATGGCAGAAATAGATTGGTCAAAGTTAAGTACCTGTTGCATCCATCGAACAATCCCATCCCAGAAATTTTTTAACATCGGGCATTTCCACAGCATGTGAGCCAGACCCGCCTCTGAATGTAGACACCGCCAACAAGCTGAGGATTCAGCCAAATTGTGCTTATAAAGGTGAAGAGGAGTCCAATAAATCCTGAACAAAAGCTTTTGTTGAATTAAAATCAAACAAAGATCTTTCGAACAATGGCGGAGACCACTACAGATAGCTGCCCATTGAAAAGGGTAAATAGGGCAGTTAATTTCCTCGCTCCATTGACATCGCAAGTCTTCCATAGAGTATTACGCGTCTTTTTTCAGACACAAAAGTAAAACACGGACTGGCTTACTTTATTCAATTGCATGTTCTAGGGTCTGCAGGAGAGGCGGAGCATCCGGCACTGCCAAGGCGTCTATGCCGAAAGAAGTAGACAATGAATGCTTCAGTTGCTGGAATTGCAGGCATTGGTTAGCTGGTAACCCAAAGACGCTTTGTAGATCCTCAAAAGAGAGAAATGCGTCCTCGTTGCTATCTTTAAGCTGATTGAGAGTTAAGAGACCCCTCTGTGCCCACGGCTTCCAAATCACCGGCCGTCCCCCTATCTTCACTTCAGGGTTGCCCCAAAGGGTCATCCGACTATGGATGTAGTTGTCAAATCCATAAATATCATCCAAATATTGCCATGTTTGTCTTGTCGCCCGAATCAATGGAAGAACCGACTCTCCCTGATGGTATATTGACCCAAGTGCGTTCCATGTCGACAAAGGAGTAAGAACAGCAGTTTCCAAGTTCATCCAGAGAGACTCAACAAGATGATTAAGTGAAGCCCACCGCTGAATACCAGCCAGCAAGTATGCCCTTAAAGATGGAGGCTCAGATAGCAGCCGCTGCCAAGTCCGCATTTTTTCATCTTAGGCGGGCAAGGCAGCTGGCCCCCTTCCTGGAGCGTGACGACCTAGCAACAGTGATTCATGCTACGGTCACCTCGAGGTTGGACTACTGCAATGCTCTCTACATGGGGCTGCCCCTGTCCCGGACTCGGAAATTGCAGCTGGTGCAGAATGCCGCGGCCCGGCTGTTATTAGGTCTCCCAAAGTGGGGACACATTCAGCCGGGTCTTCGGACTCTGCACTGGCTTCCAGTGATGTACCGAGTCCGGTACAAGGTGCTGGTTATTACCTTTAAAGCCCTATATGGCCTGGGACCTGCCTACGTGAAGGACCGTCTCTCCCCACATGTTCCCCAGAGAGCACTGAGGTCAGGAACACAAAATCTCCTCTCTATCCCGGGGCCAAAAGAAGCCCGCTTGAAAGTCACCAGAGAAAGCGCTTTCTCCGTTATGGCCCCCACATGGTGGAATCAGCTGCCGGAAGAGGTGAGGGCCCTGCGGGACCTGGTTCAGTTCCGCAGGGCCTGTAAGACGACCCTCTTCCGGCTAGCTTACACCTAGCTGGGATGAAAACTTGATGTAACTGGCCAGCCATCTGTTTATATGAAATGTAATGTTACTGGTTTTTAAGGTTTTAAATGTTTAAGTATCTAATTGTTTTATACTTAAAATTGTTTAAATTTTATGCTTGATTAGTTGTTGGAAGCCGCCCTGAGCCACTTGTGGGAAGGGCGGGATATAAATCCCAAATAAATAAATAAATAAATAAATAGGCATAAGTTTGGCAAGCCAAATCCACCTCGGTCAAATGGTAACTGTAAACGTGCCCACGACAACCGAGGGGGTTTCCCCTCCCACAAGAAATTCGCTAATATTGAGTTGATTTTTCAAAACCACTTCTGCGGTATGTATTGATGGATACCACGCAACACGTAAAAAAACCGGGGGTAGATTATCATCTTCAGAGCATTTATTTTACCCCAAAGCGACAAGGGTATAGCGGACCATCGCTCTAGCTCCGGCTGTATTTTCCCTATTACTTTATTTAAATTTAACGATATTAGCATCTCAGGCTGTTTAGGAATGAGAATGCCCAAATACATGATAAACGCCTCCTGAACTGAGAACTGCCCAATGTCTCCCATCAGTGCCACTTCGCCCCCGATCTGTAAAATTTCTGACTTTTGCCAATTAATTTTATAACCGGACAACCTGCTGAAATAATTTGCCAGTTGAATAATCGCCGGTATCGATATTTCCGGCTGCGTAATGGTGAGCATGGCGTCGTCAGCATATAACAAAATCTTAAATGTCTGTGATTGGTAACACATGCCATGGATATTATCATTCAACCGAACCGCCCTAGCAAATGGCTCCAAACAAAGATCAAAGAGAAGAGGGGATAGCGGGCACCCCTGTCTGGTGCCGCACCACAGATAAATTCATGCCGAAAGATGACCATTCACCCGCACCCTTGATGTAGCAGACTTGTAGATCAGGCACGTCCAATGAAGGAAGTCTTTTGGGAAAACCCATATGTTTCAATACCATCTGCAAGAAAGATCTGTCAACCCGATCGAAGGCCTTCTCTGCGTCTAAGGAAATAAGGAGGGCGGCATCATCTTTCTGAGCGTGGATCGCGGCCAAAAACCGTGATGAGCCGAATATTATCTGCACCAGAATGTCCTTGGATAAAACTGGTTTGGGAGGGGTTCACCACCGAGGCGATGACCCTTTGAAGACGCTTAGCTAATATTGCCGTCAAGATCTTGTTGTCAATATTTAAAAGTGATATAGGGTGGTAACTGGCACAGAGATGTGGATCTTTCCCAGGCTTAGGAATTAAAGTAATCCAGGCTTCATTAAAATAATGTGATGACATACCCTGATCAAAAATCGCTTCGTATGTAGCCAACAACTTCGGAGCAAGTTTATCTGCAAACCGGATATACCGCATCGGAGAAAACCCATCGGGACCCAGCGAAGAAATAGTTTTAAGTCCGTGGATCGCCTCATTCACTTCCTCAAGTCTCAACGGAGCCCCCAATAGGTCTTTTGCTTCCTCACACAACTGCGGAAGACCCAGGGAACACAAAAAAGATTCCTGAACTGACGGGTCCACCGGAGTATGTCCTTGATATAAGGTCTGGTAGAATTGACGGAAGCATTCAGCAACCCCGGCAGAAGAGACGTGAGGCTTATCATATTGATCCACAATTTGAGCGATCCATCTCTGCTCTTGCAGGGCTTTAAGCTTGGATGCCAAAACCCTACCTTGTCTCTCTCCGGATTCCCATTGCTGTTGTTTGACACGTGCATAAGCAAGTTCAACTTTGTTTGATCTGAGCATGTTGAGTTGAAAATTTATTTGTTGAATCTGCCTAAATTGCGCCTCTGAAGGACTTTGGAACTGTGCATCCCATAGGGCCCGGAGTCTGGACTCAAGATTCGCCTCAGTGTGGCGTTTTTCCTTTTCTTTTGCAGCAGAATAGGCGATAATTATTCCCCTTATCGTTGTTTTAAAAGCCTCCCATACAGTCAAATAATGTTGAACAGAACCCTCATTAGTGGTGAAAAAGTGTTGAATTTCTATTTCCATTTGTACACAAAAAGCCTCGTCGTTTACTAAAGAGTTATTAAAATACCACGATGGGGACTTATCTATGTGTAGCAAGTTGTCCACTTCCATGAGCACCATGTGATGGTCAGAAAGAGTGGAGGGACAGATTGCCGATGAACGCACACATCGAAGTATGGATTTAGACACCAATAAGTAATCCAATCTTGCAAGGGTCTGGTGGATGTGAGAGCAGAAGGTGTAGGCTTTCAAGTCTTTGTGTTGCTCCCTCCATACATCCACCATCCCAAATTCCTTCATCAGGGCCAATACGGCCAACTGTGATCTCAAGGATTGTTCAGTCGCACCCATGCGATCCATCTTGCCATCCAGAGTAGTATTGAAATCACCGCCTAAAATAATATTGTCATAGTTCAGGTTCTCAAGTATAGCAGCCACTTTATTAAGTTGTAATGCTACTGGGGGCCCAGTGTATGTTCCCAAGGTGCCGTCAAACACAGTGGGGAATTCTTCACAAACCTTCTGAAAGTCTCTTTGGAAGGGGATGTGATGAATACCCGTTACACGGATTCCCAGGGCCTTGAACCAGGACCACCCCAGTAGGCTACACAGATCCCCTTCCACAACGATTAGGGGAAGCTTGCCCTTGAACTTCCCGTATGTAATGTAGACCGGCCCCACCCCCAGAACAGCAACCTCCTGCTTCTGAAAATCGTGGACTATGGGGATGAGTGTAACTGGGATTCCCCCCTCAGGCATAATTCCCTGAACGTGTGGGCCGAAATGACCATCTGGCCTGTCCCAGAGTCTACCTCCATTTTGCAGGACTTACCTTCAATGAACACGGTCACTTGATATTTGTCTGGGGAGGGCAGGGGCAACTGGCATACCCGGGTCCCCGTAGTGGTGAGTGCCTGGATGTCGTCCATGAGAGCGACCTTGTGGTGGTGGCCATTTTGTTGGTGTGGAGGTCTCCTTTGGCACAGCACCGACGAGCAGCATACACGTGCCAGATGCCCAGTCTTTCTTCATGTGTGGCAAGTTGTGTTCCGGAACCTGCAGGTGCGTCGCTCATGCAGCTCCCCACAGCTGGTGCAGGTCTTGGGGATGGTCAGTTCTGTTGCCAATTGCCGTGGCTTTTGCTGACCTGCCTGATGCAGCTTGAGGGCGTCGTCCCCGTTGGAGTCGTCCGATTCTGTGGCCGGTCGCAGCTAGTGAGCGTTGGCACCTGAGCAGTGGGCCTTCTCTTTGTTCGCATCCTTGGCAGCTGTGGCAGCTTTGATCGGGCTCCTGATCATTCCCCCTTTATCATCAAAATTAGTCATCAGGCCTCATCAACAATCCTACCTTCGATGGGACAGCAAAACAGAAATAAAAAGAAGACCACTCAGAAGGAAAAAAGTCAGTTGCAGACTTCTTCAAAACAGACATCTTGGGAGAGGTTAGTTGGCCTACAACCCGATCAGTACTGAATATGGCGGCCAATATAATACCCCACCTAGCCCTGGCATAGATGATAAGGACACTCCGATAAGCAGGAGGGACCTTAATCTCTTAAGAGCAGACATTCATTGCTATTTTAATGAATCACTTGACACCTTCCTTAAGCCCATCCAGTCCAAAGTCCAAGAGCTGTCGGAGGTGCTCTCTGTAACCATGAAAATGGCGGAGCAGTCAGCTGAAGCGGCCTTAGTGCTTCAAGATGATGTTAAATCGCTCAAGAGAACAGATACCCTATTAGAAAATAGAATATTAGTCCTGGAAAATCGCTTTAGAGCTTCAAACCTCAAATTTCGGGGTCTGGAAGAGGGCGAGGAAGTGTCTGCTGATCTGACCGCTTTCATGTCTAAATGACTAAAATCTGCATTGAAAGTGGAAGAGGGGAGCATGCTTGTGATCGCTAAAGCGCAAAGGCTGGGAGCAATGGCGACGGCGAGGAGAGGGAGGCCCAGAGACATACTTGTACACTTTGTCTTTCCTAAAACAAGAAATCTAATCTTAAAAGAGGTGAGAATGAATGGGCCCTGTTATACAAAGGCAAAAAATTTTTGGCGCTTCTAGATCTACCTCCAGAGGTATTGGACAAACATAGAAAATTAAGACCTTTCGTCTTCAAGCTACATGCAGCAAACGTCAGGTTTAGATGGCATCCTGCCTCAGACATTTTGGTATACAAAAATGGCTACCTACACAATGCATCAGACATTGACTCGGGCAGGACCCTGCTTAAAGCCTTGTCGTTAGAACAAACACCTGCTGAAGAGGGAGAATTATTAAACGCCAATCCTCCAGTGGAAGAATCCTCAGCATAAGAATGAGACTAAATTAGAAGTTCTGTAACCATTGCTAAAAGTCTTTTTAAAACTTTGAAACTTTTTTTTTCTTGTTCCAAACCATTGCTACAACTCAAAAACTTTTGGCGGGCTTTCTTGGTTCAAAATAGTTAGTCCACATTTTGTTTCAGGACGCTCCAATTTATACAGACTCTAATAGAGGGAGGTGGTATAGTAAAAAAATTTAGAAGAAGAACTTATAATTAGATAGTGTAAATGGTGACTGGAAATTGTTTTGTATTAAATAGTCTATTAATTTGGAGCATATGGGTATGTGAGGTGGTGTGACTGATATGGGTCTGAAGATGCTTGATAGAATGAATGTGGATTGCTAGTAGGTACGACAGAAGATTAGGCAGAGAATGATTGTATAAAACTGATGTGTAAAATAAATAACTAAGTAATTTTATTCTTGAGAAGAGTGAGAGTAATGAATTAGATGGGGTATGTCTGATAAGGGGAAAGAGAGTGCATGTGAATGTCTGTGAGGGATAGTATGGTGAAGGCGAATGTGGCATAGTTGCTAGGTATGTATGAGGGGAAGTGTTGGTCTTATAAATGAGTTGGTATACTTACACATTTAGATAGATTTATATACAATGGAATGAATTAATCTTTACATGTAAATATATTAATTTCAATGAATGAAATAGGGTTTTAAATTTAATCAATTGTGGGGAAATCAAATGTTAAAAAGAGTTCTTAAAACTCTTATCTCAGATAGTGTAGTATATGTCTCTTTCTACATATTGGCAGTTGTTGTGGCATGGTTTAAAGATTTATTGGGGTTACAAAATATGTTAAATAAGTGGTTAACTACAATACTTTTTCATTACTTAATTTATATGTTTGTATATTTAGCTGAACTGGTTCAAGTCATACTATAAAGAGCCTGGCTTTCTCTTACCTGTGGGGGGAATGCTTGGGTTGTTCCATTTTTCTGACTAAATTTTAACACCATAGCTCCCCTGAAGGTGTTTTTAGTTTGAGTCTAAGGGAGTACCTAGTGTATTTCTCCCTTTCCCTCCTAGGGATAGGAGGGCTGGTGAAACTGTTCCCAAGACTGGGGTGTTTGTGTTTGGTTCTTGTATTTAGTATTTGTTTGACGGCCAGCACAAGTTCTAAGTGCTGGTGGCTGCTGAGGGTGGTGGGATATACGCTGAAGAAACAATTTGGTGGTTTAGTCTTTTTAGCTTTCTTCAAGCCTCTAAGGTACTACTACTAATATAATGTCACGCAGCCTCAAGTTTGCCTCTTGGAACTGCAGAGGTTTTAAAAACCCCATTAAACGTAAACGGATTGCCAATTATCTTGAGAAGGGTAAACTTAATATAGTATGTCTTCAGGAAACGCATCTAAAGGCTACAGTTCCTAATATATTCAAATCTCGTTGGTTCTCTCAATCTTATCAGGCTCCTGGCTCCTCTAAAGCCAGGAGGGTTACCATTTTGATTTCAAAGCATACTCCGTTTATCTGTCAGCAAACTAAGAAAGATCTGAAGGGCAGATTCTTATTTGTCAGAGGTGAATTGGATGGAGTTAGTACCACTATTGCCTCAATATATGCACCAAATAGTGGTCAGCTAAATTTTCTCAGGGAAACATTCTTGGAATTGCAATCTTTCCAACATGGCAAAGTTCTTGTGGGAGGTGACTTAAATTTTGTGGCAGATCTGAAAATGGATAAATCAAATTATATCAGTCCCTTAAAAGGAAAATCATCCTCCCTTACAGAACTAAATTCTATTTTCAGTTCCTGTAATTTGATTGATGTTTGGCGTACTTTGAATCCTAAGAGCAGGGACTATACCTTTTTTTCTAATGTTCATAACTCTTTTTCTAGAATTTTTTATTAGTTTCTCCTTCATTGATCAATCTGATTGAAAATGCAAGTATTGAAGTACGAAGTATTTCAGATCACTCTCTGGTGCAATGTGACCTGCCAGCTAAGGACTCAGATGGAAAAGGCCCTAACTGGTACCTCAACAAACTACTGCTCTCAAATGAGGTAATAAGCAAAAACATGACAGAACAAATCCAATCTTATTTTTCTTTAAATGCCCAGTGTGGTGTGTCCCAAGCCTATGTGTGGGATGCCTTTAAAGCCGTGATGAGAGGCAATTTCATTTCCATTGCCTCGGCGTGTAATAAAGCCAAAAGAAAATCAATTGAGGACCTAAATGTCCGTATCGTTTTACTACAAGCCAAACATTCTAAATATGGTGGTAAAAAAAACCCTGAAAAAATTAAATCAGGCCAGAAAACAATTAGAATTGTTAGAATCCTCTACTATTCAGAAAAAAATTTTAATTCTCAAAGATATGTAAATAAAACTTCTAAATCAATTAGACTTTTGAAACATCGTATTACTCAGAAAAGGTCTCAGAATATGATACATGCAATCAGAACTCCATAAGGAGTTGTACACTCATCTTCTAAAAAGATCTCTGAAACCTTTTTTAATTTTTATACAAAGCTATATGAATCAGCTAACCCAAACCCACACCAAATTGAGACCTATTTAAATTCTATTGATTTTAAATCTTTCCTCTGAGAGGAGCATGCATCTTTTTTAGACGGACCTTTTAATTTGACTGAGTTAAGCGCCATTATTTCCAAGATTAAAAATAATAAGGCTACGGGGAGAGACGGATTCCCAATAGAATTGTATAAACATTTTAAATCCTCTTTGTTAACATCATTACTGGATATTTGCAACTCAGTAATGGAAGAGGGTCACCTTCGCCAAAGCTGGTTAGAGTCAAGGATGATTGTAATATATAAACAAGGAAAAGACAAACTTAATCTCGCCTCCTTTCGTCCTATCTCAGTTTTGAATCATGATTTTAAAATCTTTTCTTCTTTACTTGCACAGCGTTTGAAAAACATTATCACCCATTATATTCACCCAGACCAAGCTGGCATTGTACTATTACAGATAATATTTGTAAGTCACTCAATCTGATTCATTTAGCCAAATCCTCACAGGTCCCCTCATTAATTCTGTCCCTAGTTCCCCCTCCACACAAATCACTACTATAAAGATCAATTACATCTTTATAGAGGTACCCGGCAGGGCTGCCCTCTCTCTCTGCTTTTATTTGCCCTGACAGTTGAACCCTTTGCTTACGCAATTTGGAATTCTTCAGAAATTACAGGTATTTCAGTTAATAATGTTATCTATAAAGCTAGTCTTTTTGCTGATGACATGGTGTTTTATTTAAGTAACCCCCTTATTTCTTTAACAATCCTCAAAGATAAACTAGATGAATTCAGTAAATACTCAGGTTTTTCAATTAACTTTAAAAAGTCAGAAATATACTCGATTAATATCCCTCAGAAATTGCAAGAGTTGGCTTCCGGTCTGATTGTGCTGAAAGAGCTACATCCCTCTGACTAAGGGGGAATTTTATTCCTTTGTTCAGGGTAGAAAAGACCCCTCCGGGGATCTCTGCCCACCAATATCAGTCAGATATTGGGCCAAGATAACGTCAAATACCTTCAGTCGTAGATCTCGGCTGAAATTAGGCAATTAAACCTGCCTTCTGGAAGCCTTGAAGATCCGGCGTTTAAGAGGGAACGTTTTCTATCATCTACAAAGGATTAAAAGCCAAAAAATTGGCTTAAGCCTGTCGGACCTCATTCACTTTAAGGACTGATTTACAACTTAATGAACAGAAAGGCCGAAGTGCAAGAACATACAGATAAGGTACTTTGATTTATATTTCTGCTCCGGGACTTTTCTAAGCTAATCTAAATGACAGTGAGAATTAAAAATAATTGGAACTGATGCGAAACATAATGAAGATAAGGGTCTGCCTAATTTGGATTCTTTTAAACTAAAAACTTTAATAGAACTTGAAAAAGAATGAAATTGTTTTGAATACCTGTGGCTGATGACGCAGGCTCTTTCGCTTCTCACTCTGAATTGGTAATCAACATAACAAGCTCCAAAGGCTGCAATACTTGGTGGAAGAGAACTGAGCAATTTAAACGAGGAAGTAAAACCTTGCTGGCCAATGAAAAAGACTGTGACAGTTGAACCAGGAAGGAATTAAGACCAAGACCAAGAAAGTCCTCACTAGGAACTTCTTTTAACCATAGAGAAACAACGATCGCCATTTTGAAAGGGAGGAAAATTGCCAAATCTGTTAAAAATCAATATCTCAGCCCAGGAAGGTAGGAGAAAGACGAAATTAGTCTTGTTTTAAACAGCATGTTCTAAGCTATTGGACTTGGTGTTAGATTTTGATTTGGAGACCTTTTACGTTTTGGTGAGGTTTTTATGTCAGAAGGAAGGGTAACCTGTGCAAGGGCTCATTCTTTTGATAAATGCAAAGCCAATTTGATGCCTTGGAAGCCAGGATGATGAAAGGGGTGGGCAAAATGTTAATGACCCTTAAAAAAGAACTTAAAAAAGATATTGGAGATCTTAGAAAAGATGTTGAGGACTTTAAAGATGAACTGGGTATGATCAAGGACAGAGTTAAGGGTGTTGAAGAGAAAGTGGATACACATGCTGTTACCCTCAGCCGCCCTGAGCCACCTGGTGGGAAGGGCAGGATAGAAATTACAAATAAACTAAACTAAAACTAAACCCTTCTAAAACTCCAAGAGAAGGTCACAATTCATGATTGCAGATTAATGGAAACACAAGTGCGTCTGAGAGGACTACCTGAAGGGGAAGGGACGAATTTAATGAATTATTTGGTGAAAATCATTGCTGAATACTTAGAAGAAGATCCTGAAAAATTCAGAAGTATGCTGGATAGTATCTACAGAGTTAACTCAGCATATGCAAAGGACAAAGGTCTACCAAGAGACATTGTTATAAAATTAAGGTCTAAAGACATAGCAGGAAGAATTCTAAACAAAGGTTTTCAAAAAGCTTAGATAATAGAAGGGAGTAGAGTTAAAATAATGAAAGAGCTACCAAGACAAGTGATTAACGACAGGAAGAAGTACAAGAGGTTAACAGAGAAGTTGCGTGCGGAGGGCACAAGATACAGATGGATACTACCTGAAGGTCTTGGCTTCGAACAACATGGAAAAAGGATTACAATAAAGAATGAAGAAGAGATGTATAGCTTTTTTGAAGAGAATAAGGATTCTGCACCATAATGGAGTACAAGTTACTATCTTGGAATGTAAATGGACTAAATTCACCACAAAAAAGAAAAGTAACATTTCATTGGATTAAAAAACAAAAATGTAATATAATTTGTATATAATGTAGTATAATTTCATATACAACAAAAGGATTATAAATTTTTGTGGAATAAAAATTTGGGACTGGAATTTTTTTCATTGGCAGAACAAAAGAAAAGAGGGGTAGTCTTTTATATTAAAGAACAATTAGAACCAAAATTGAGATTTAAGGACAAAGAAGGAAGATATATTGCAGTGGAAGTGATGATGGAGGCAAAAAAACCATTGCTACTAGGATTATATGTGCCCAATGGAGCGAAAGACAAGTTCTTTAAAGACATTAATCGACAGTTAGATGAAATGTCATATGACCAGATCTTGATGATGGGTGATTTTAATGGGACAATACAAAATAATATTGATAGATCAAGCCAAAAGAAGACAGACAAAGAAGGAAAACTACCAAATTCTTTTTTCAAGTTGGTTAAACAAGAAAATTTGGAAGATATCTGGAGAAAGTTTAATCCTGAAGTAAGAGACTATACCTTCTTTTCAGCAAGACATAATTCTTTTTCCAGAATAGATATGTTATGGGGCTCCAAAAGTTTGGGCCTCATAACTAAAAAGTGGAGATTCTACCAAAGGTTAGTGCAGATCATAACCCAGTATGCTGGACTACAAAATTGCAAAAGAAAACAAGAAGATGGAGAATTAATGAGGATCTGCTACAAGATAAAGACACTGTGACATTTTTAGAAAAGGAAACTGCAGCGTTCTTTCAAATAAATGAGACTGATTATGTAGAATTTCAGACAGTTTGGGATACCTATAAAGCAGTAATGAGAGGATTACTAATCACATTGAATAATAAAGATAAGAGGGCCAAGGAAGAGCGGTTGCTAGGTTTACAAAATGAAATAAAGAAAAAAGAAGGGGAATTAAAAAAAAGACCAGGAAAGAAGAAATTAATAAAAGAAATCACAATATTACAATCCCAAGTAAGACACTTGTTGAATAAAGAATTAGAATGGAATTTAAAAAGTTTGCAACAAAAATCGTTTGAAGGCGCGAATAAACCTGGGAAGTATCTAGCCTGGCAATAGAAGAAAAAGAAAGAAAATAGAATTATCAACAAAATCACGGTAAATCAAAAAGAAATAGTTGATCAAGATGGAATTAAAAGAGAATTTTTTAAATATTATGCAAATTTATTCAAAGGTGTGAAAATCAGAAAAGACAAAATGGAAGAATATCTACGAAATATTCAAATAGCACCCCTGACTGAATTCATGAAAAAGACTTTAAATGATCCAATAGAAAAAAATGAAATTGAAGCAGCTATAAAAGCAATGAAAGAAGGTAAAGCTCCTGGGCCAGATGGGTTGACAACTAAATTTTATAAAATTCTTAAAGATAAAATAGTACCCAAACTGCAAAAATTGTTGAATACGATAAGAGAAAAAGGGAAAATTCCAAATACTTGGAAGGAGGCGGTAATTTCGTTGATTCCTAAAGAAGATAAAGATGTCACAAATGTAAAGAATTATAGACCAATTTCACTACTAAATAATGTTTATAAGATTTATACAAGAATTTTGGCAGAACGACTGAAGCAATATCTGATTCATTTTATAAAAGAAGATCAAGCTGGATTTCTCCCTAAAAGGCAAATAAGAGACAATGTAAGAGCTGTTATTAATACTGTGGAATATTATGAGAAACATCCAGAAAAAGAAGCGGCTTTATTTTTTGTGGATGCAGAAAAAGCCTTTGATAATTTGAACTGGGACTTCATGTTTGCAGTAATGGAAAAAATAAATCTAGGGGAACATTTTGTAAGAATGACGAAAGCAATATACACGGAACAACATGCAAAACTGTGTGTAAATGCAGATCTTACAAAAGAGTTGAAGGTGAGCAAAGGTACAAGACAAGGATGCCCGCTTTCACCATTGCTGTTTATAATGACGCTTGAAATTTTATTACAAGAAGTACAAAATGATAAAGAAATAGAAGGATTAAAAATTAGAGGATTCTCTTACAAATATAAAGCATTTGCAGATTATTATTTTGTTCATTATAGAGAATCCGATTCAAGTGACACCATTGTTGTTAGCCAAGATAAAAGAATATGGAGAGATAGCTGGATTATGTATAAACAAAGAGAAGTTGAAATTTTTATGTAAAAATATGCAACCAAACAGACAGAAAGAATTGCAGACTTCGACGGGATGTGAAGTTACTTCTAAAGTTAAATATCTTGGCCTGGAAATAACTATGAAGAATATTGACTTGTTCAAAAATAATTACGAAAAGCTATGGTGCAAGATGGACAAAGATTTGATGAAATGGAATAGACTTAACTTAATATCGAAAGTATATTGCTGGGCAGGATTGCTGCAATTAAGATGAATATTTTGCCAAGAATAATGTATTTGTTCCAAACTATCCCGATTGTGAAAGATAGCAAACAATTCAATAAATGGCAAAGGAAGATCTCTGATTTTGTATGGACTGGGAAGAAACCAAGGATTAAGATGCTAACAGATCTTAAGATTTTAACAGATGCTAACGAGAGAGGAGGTTTTCAGCTTCCGGACTTAAGACTTTATCATGATGCAGTTTGCTTGACATAGATTAAAGATTGGATAATGCTGTTAGATAAAAAACTTCTACGGTTAGAAGCTCATGGGAATAAATTCGGCTGGCACGCTTATTTGTAATATGGGAAAAATAAGATGGATGGTCTTTTTTCTCACCACTAAATTAGAAATAGCTTATTAAACACTTGGATAAAATATAAGAAATATGGCGATGAGAGAAAGCCGCTTTGGATAGTGCCAGCAGAAGTAATAAAAATAACAGCTGAATCTGATGAAGAAAGAGTGATGTTATATAATCAACTGCTCAAGGTTCAAGGTGACAAAATTGAATTAAAGTCTGCAGAAGAGTTAAACAACAAGTATGATTGGTTTCAAATGCAACAAATAAAAAGTTTGATGGAAAACGATATTAAATCTGATGAATTAGACATGAGCAAACAGAATTGGAAAGGGTTCTGCTTGGAGACAATGAAAAATTAATATCGAAAGTATATAAATTACTATTGAAATGGTCTACAGAAGAAGAAGTAGTAAAATCTCAAATGGTTAAATGGACAATCAATGTAAATAGAGAAATACAAATGGATACATGGGAATACCTTTGGAAGAACTCGATGAAGATATCAACATGTTAAAATATTAAAGAGAATTGTTTTAAGATGATGTATAGATGGTATATGACTCCGAAAAAACTGGCAAAGATGAGTAAAAAGATGTCGGATAGATGTTGGAAATGTAAAAACAACGAGGGTTCCTTTTCTCATATGTGGTGGATTTGTGAAAAAGCGAAAAAGTTTTGGCAGATGATACAACAAGAAATCTCTAAAATTTTGGGATATGACTTCAAGAAAGTTCCAGAGACTTTTCTGCTAGGACTACAAATAGAAAAATTTCCAAAAGAAGATAGGACTTTAATTTGGTATTTACTCTCAGCTGCTAGGACATTGTATGCGCAGTTGTGGAAGCAAGAAAAAATACCAGAGAAATGGGACTGGATTGTGAGAGTTTTATCATGGAGTGAGATGGACAAGCTAACAAGAACTTTAAGAGACTATGATTTGGATCTGTTTAAAAAAGAGTAGAAGAAATTTAGAGAATACATAGAGCAAGAGTGGAATGTAAAAAGACATTGGACAATTTTTTAATGTGAATGGGAGAAAAGAAAGACATTGATTTTTGATTGGTTAGGTGTGCCTTTTTAATTGAACTTAAGTATATAACTTTGGCGGAAGTCTAGTAATGGAGGGAGGGGGGGTTGAAAATATCATATGGGTGAGAGATAGCAAGGACATAATTAAATATTGTAACCATATATAAAATTGTTTAAGACTAAGAAATTGCAAGAGTTGATTTCGGCAGCTCTACCCTTTAAATGGGTCCCAAAAATGTGGCGGCATCTAGGTATCTTATTCCCACTGAACCTTTCAGATTTATATCAGGTTAACTATGGTCCTGTAAGTAAATCTATGACTCTGACTCTAGGGGAATGGTCAAAACTGAATTTCTCTATCTTGGAAAAAGTAGATCTTCTTAAATCTTTCCTTCTTCCTCGTCTCATCTTTTTGTTCCAAAATCTCCCTATACCAGTCTTACGAAAAGACCAAAAAAGCTGGCTATCACAATGGACCTCCTTTTTATGGAACAATCAAAAACCAAGAATTGCTTTATCACTCCTTGTGAAACCTCATAAAATGGGTGGTCTAGGCATTCCACTGATTGATAAGTATTTTGTGGCAGCTCAAATAAGAAATATTGTATTATAGGCCTCTCCCTACGAGACTCCGGCATGGGTTCAGATTGAAAAAACTGACCTACCCAATGTGTTACTACCCGGATTCATTTGGAATTCTAAAACTGACAGGAAGGAGTATGCTTTGTCTAATCTGTTTCTTAAATATACATCTCAATTATGGGACCAATGGAGAAACACACACTCTCCAGCCTCCTCACCGATAATGGCCTTTTTGGGGCAGTCCTGGTTTCCCCCAGGCAAAGACAATAATCAATTCAAATTGTGGAGGAAAAATAATATATTCAAACTAATGGATGTAACAACTAACGGTAAACTGAGTACCCTCCGCCAACTGGATCACAAATTTAAAATTTCTATCCCTTGGTATCAATATACTCAAGTACATCATGCTCTTCACCAAATAATCCCAATAGTTATGGCTAATAGATCACTTAATCCTCTGGAAAAATTATTCAACAAAGGCAATATATCAGTTAGGAGTGTGATTTCAATTATATACAATCTTTTAAATTTACCAGTTTGGTCAAGAACGTCTAGCCAGCAAATTGCCTGGCAGAAAGATTGTCATACTATAATAAATGATGACCAATGGGAACAAATTGGGCATCTCCTTTATTTAAATCCAAATCTTATTATTTTCGGTTACAAAACTACAAAATTTTTACAAGGTGGTATGTGACTCCCTTTAGGCTATTTAAGGGCAAAGCGAAAGAAAATCCAAATTGTTGCAAAGGTTGTGGTCAGATGGGAACTTTCATTCACTGCTGGTGGGAGTGCCCTGAGATCAAAGCGTTCTGGAAGAAAGTTCTGGAGAAAATAACAGAAATAACAGGGCTTACAATTCCGTTTACACCTGATTCTTTACTATTAAACTTTTGGCCTAATTCCAAATTGTCTGTTCTGCAAAAAGAATTGTTTGCATTATTATTATTAGCAGGAAAAATTGTTATAGCCAGCTGCTGGAAGAAACTTAAAGTGCCTAAGTTAACTTGTTGGTTTAACAAAGTTAAACCTGCCATACCTGATTCCCCCTCTTGGCACACAGGTGCCACCCTTACCAAACATCTCAGGCAGAGATGCCTGGCGTCCCTGTACTCCCACGGAATGCTCCTGGAGAGTGGAGGTAGTTGCGATGGGATGGACCTCCTGGCTGGATGGTGTTGGCTGCTTGGGCACCACAGCACCAGTCCGCAGCCCCCCGGAGTCAGGTGGGCAGGGTCCCGCCCACGACTGATCCGGGCTCTGCACAGCTGGTACTGCGCATAGCATGGATCCTCCATAAGTTGGAAATGCTTCCAGACTTCGGAGGTGAACGGATGCCCAAACTGACCGGCAGCTTGAGTGTCCGGAACCACCTCCTTTGACACATTATGTCTCGGGGTGGCAGGAGGGGCTGGCTGCCGGGGGGAAGTGAGTGGAGATGGAGGCACCTCGTGTGTCTCCATCTCTTCCCCCTCCACCCCATGTGGCCTCCCCTCCTGGCCATCCCCTGAAGGACTGCTGGTGCCCGAAGGAACCGAAGAAGGGGACTGGTCCTCTTCAACCAGCTTCTCCTCCAGCTCCTGCACGACACTTTGCACCCTCCTTGGGGTGATCGTTTTGGACAGAAAACTCTCCCCAAAAGCTCATCTCCAAGCTGCTCTTCCTGCCCCTCCTCCGGCTGCGGAGGCCGAGCGACATCAGCTGAAGGAGAGACTGCCAGAGCAGCAGACCCCTGCTCAGTGCCAGCACCTACTGGCACCTCGGCTGAGGGCACCCCAGCAGCAGCCTCGATGAAGGGCCCAAAGCGGGCCTTCTTCTTCATCACACTCCAGCCAGAGGTCGGAGTGCTGGAAAGCGGCTGTGGAGTGGCCCCACGTGTCAAGCAAGTGGATCTCAAAGTAACCAGTCCTTGAATTGAAACTAAGTATAGGTTTATTGATAATCCATGTGCCTCTATTGAGCAAAGAATTGGAACTGATACAGAGTGCAAAGGCAGCGCTGATGAAAGCACTCAAGGAGTCGCAGGTGATGACGGTATAAAACCCAAGATTCAGAGCCGTAGATGAGGGTTGTCATCACAACCGCTTTGTAAACATTGATCTTTGTGCCTTTTTTCAGATGCTTGTTGCTCCACACCCTTTTATGCAGTGGGCCAAATGCACAGTTTGCCTTTGCCAGTCTATTGTCAATCTCCTTGTCGATCTTGGCATCTGAGGAGATGATGCACCCCACGTAGCTGAACTGCTGGACTGTCTTCAAAACTGATTCACCCACAGTGATGCAAGGAGGGTGATAATCTTCCTCGGGTGCAGGCTGGTGGAGAACTTCTGTCTTCTTCAGACTAACTTCTAGGCTGAATAGCTTGGCAGCCTCTGCAAAGCAGGACATCATATGCTGCAGAGCTGATACCGAGTGGGAGACAAGTGCAGCATCATCAGCAAACAGTAGCTCTCAGATAAGTTTTTCCATTGTCTTGGAGTGGGCCTTTAGTCGCCTCAGGTTGAACAGGCTGCCATCGGTGTGATAGCGGATGTAGACACCATCGTCATCATCTAAATCTACTGCGGCTCTTTGAAGCATCATGTTAAAGAAGATCGTAAAGAGAGTTGGCGTGAGAACACAGCCTTGCTTTACACCTGTGCCTTGGGGGACATCCTAAACGTTCCAAGATTTGCCACAGGGCGTTCCTGCTAACGGTATCAAAAGCTTTGGTAAGGTCGACAAAAGTCACATATAGACCCTTGTTCTGTTCCCTGCATTTCTCTTGGAGCTGCCTGTGAACAAATACCATGTCGGTGGTGCTCCTGTTAGCTCTGAAGCCACACTGGCTCTCTAAGAGGCGTTCTTCTGCAATGGTGGGCACCAGTCTGTTCAGGAGTATTCTAGCAAGGATTTTGCCTGCGATGGAGAGCAGGGTTATCCCCCAGTAGTTGGAGCAGTCTGACTTTTCCCCTTTGTTTTTATGTAGAGTAATGATGATTGCATCGCAAAAGTCCTGTGGTAGTTTGCCTTGTTCCCAGCAGGTGACAAGTACTTTGTGAAGTGTGCTATGTAGTACTATGCCCCCATGCTTCCAGATCTCTGGTGGGATTCCATCAACTCCCGCTGCCTTGCCACTTTTCGGTTGCTTGATGGCTTTAACAGTCTCTTCTAGGGTGGGGATCTCATCCAACTCTGTTTTCACTGGTTGAAGTGGGGTGAGGTGGATTGCTGAATCTTGAACTACGCGATTGGCACTGAAGAGAACCTGAAAATACTCCGACCACCGGTTCAGTATGGATGCCTTGTCTGTGAGGAGCACTTGGCCGTCTGCACTACGCAAGGGACTCTGAGCCTGATATATCCAAGTAAGCAAAAGATCAAAAGAACAACAATGTTGCTGATGGCTGGGGGATCAGCTACACAACAGCCCTGCAAAGCGTGCATTTGCAATGCATTTTGCAAATGAATGCTTTGGATTGGCTGCTGGGGCTCCTCTTCCCCCTCCCCCCCTCCCTGATCCCAGGGAGGCTATGGGAGATGCGGGAAAAGGCTACCAAAGGCGGGAAAGGAGGCAAGCAGCTCTCCTGAGGCTGCAAAAGCCCCTTTCCCGCCTTTTGCATTGAATTCCGTATACTTCCGAATATATATACGGAAGTATACAGGGAGCCATACTCAGCTCCTGCATAATGGACCCCAATTGGATTTGGCTGTATGCAATTCCGTATACAGTCGAATCAGTGGTGATTCGGCGGTTGATTCAGTTCGGCCGAACCGAATGTACACCCCTAGTTGGTACTTGAAAGGGAGGCCACTAAGGAAGACTGCAAAGGAAAGCAATGGCAAACCACCTCAGCTTCTCACTTGCCTTGTAAGACCCTTACTGGAGTCACCATGAATTGATTGTGACTTGATGGCACTTTATACACACAAACACATTTTTCAGTTACATACCAACTGGGTAAGGTGAGATAATGTCCCTGATATAGCCCATGATTACAGTTTTGCAATTTTAAAATGTATGACTGCCTGCCTGTTGTTAAGCTGTGAAAAAAGTCATGCAAACAGGCAGAAAACTGAATCTTTCCATTGTCACAGTAAAAATTTGATTTCAGGTACACATCTATAGGCCCAGAATATATTATAGCATGTAACGCTGTGCTTCATGATGAATTCAGTGAAACTCATCCCTTGCCAGCTCCAAGTTGGGAAATACCTGGAGATTTTGGGGGTTGAGCCTGAGGAAGACAGGGTTTGAGGGGGGAAGGTCTTTAATGGAATATAATGTAACAGAGTCAGGTACCACCTGGGCTGGCAACACTAGGTGTTCAAAAATACCTCCCCCATCAAATCCCTTATCTATGAGATTCTGGAGGTGCATTCTAATAATACTGCTATAGGAATGGGTCTTTAAACAGTAGAGATTGATGTTTATTTTGTGGGGGTGTGTTCACCTCTAAGAATGGATGCTAAGGTTATCTTCTGTAGAGGACTATCATGGCTTGCTTATACCACAACAGATACGGTACTCATGTTGGAAAGGACTCTTTACTGTAGCAGACTGTTCCCTCCATTCTAGTATTAGCAGTTGCATTCCAGTTTATCTCATCAGACAGAGGTCTTTCTCATCCCTGTATCTGTCAAGATCAACTAATAACGACTTAAGACTGGGGATCATGGCCTAAGCAATAGGCCCTGGTAAAATCATAATGGATCCACTGCTGCTAATGTTCCACCTTAGTTGCTTCCCTTCCCCCCTTTTCTTATTGTGATTTGTAACTGGTGTGTAGGAACTAGTTGGTGCCTTCTCAGGGCCTGAGGTGGGAGGAAGCCTTGCATAACAATTCAAGGGCAATTGCTAGCTATTGCCTGAGAATGTATCTAGTAGTTGTGTGTGAATGCTTCTTCCTGTAACTCCCCCCCCCCCCGTAGGAATGTTTTGAAGTGTATCTTAAAACCCATGTATCGATGTATTGGTTTCATTATTAGCAAGATAGAGGCTTGCGCCAGAGTACCGGTTATCAATAAATGAAGACTTAGTATCAACTTTGATTCATTCTTGAATCCGTCGACTTGACAGTGTCAAGTACTGCAAGTTCTTCACCAATTAGCACACCTTAATTTCTTCAAAGGCTTTTATTGATGAACAAGACATGACAGTCAGGCAGATCCTTGCTAAAACTGACGTTCGCAGGCTTTGCCCACCCACATATACCTAGAGTCCATCCATTACATAGTTCAAGTGCAAAAGCACCAAAATTCGCCAATCGCCTTCTCCTCACACCTTGTACCATGCTATTGCCCAGTTTCTCAAAGCAAGCTATATGCGTCTCAGCGAACTAGATAAGCTCATGGTATCCAGTCCCAGGGTGGAGAGATATGTGATGAATTACCCACACAATAATGCAGTGTATGAGAACAAAGAGATAGCAAGCAAGCAGGCAAATCGGACCCTCAGAGGTTACTACTGTCAGAACTTGTAACTTTCCTATGTGCTGAGCAACTATTGTTAGCCTAACTGACTCCATATTAGAAATGTCTACTAACCATGTAACTCTGCATTTCAAACAGACACTAACCATTGAAGGGTGACAGATAGCCCTGGGAAACATCTGCAGGTGGCCTTTGAAGCCAAAACGCCAGAGAAGAGCAGCGGGGTGCCTTCCCCCGCGTTTAGAGATAAGGGGCCTGGGAACAGACGCCTGTCTCTCTGGGTGTGAGAAATGGTTTTATTGTTTCTTTTACCACTGCATAAGAATGTGCCGATAGCTGGGAAAGGCTATCAGAGTCAACCTGCTCTTTTCCTGGACACTAAGTTCTCAATAAACGTCTTAACTTTTGAAACAAAGTAATGCGTCGTTCTTGAAGTTCCCAGTTCTGACAACTACAGGTTACAATCAACATGGCAAGAGGCACTCTTGATACCCTGCTTAATGAGATTTTTTTCTTCACTGGAGATGACAGAGATTATATCTAGGACTTCATGCAAACAAAGTATATTTTACACATGAATAATAAGGAGAGGTGTGTATTGCAATTAATGACCGATGTTTATGTTAGTTGCCAACTTGGAAAAACATTTATTGGACTAGCTACTATTAATAAGAGATTCATAGTAATTGGTCCAATACAAAGTTACCACCTTTATTTTATGTTTTTGAAGTGGGACCAAAATGCATCTTTTTAAACTGTACAAACTAGGCTGTAGCTTCTGAACTGAGAGAAATGGAGCAATTCACTTTGCTGTGAAGTGTTCTCACTGGCTTCCTAGGAATTAAAGCCAGTATTATATAAATTTCTGTTCTGATAAGATTTCAATTCAAAGATAATTTGAATAGATGCAAGAAAAAAAATCAGGTGTACCTCCCTTCCAAAAATCCAGATCTAATGTATATAAGGCAACTCTGAACATAAGAAATAAAACTTTGTTGGTCTTAAAGATACCACTGGATTCAAACTTTATTGCTTCAGAACAACACGGCTACCCATCTGGATCTAAATAAAACAGTGTGCATGCACACAAAAGCTTATATCTAGATTTAAACTTGGTTGGTCTTAAAGGTGCCACTGGACTCCAACTTAGATCTGCTGCTTCAGACCAACACAGCTACCCCAAACAGTTCTCTAAAGACTTGAGAAATAAAAAAGACTCCTTTAGGAAATGGAAGGAGAGTCTTATAACCAAGGATGGATATAAACAAATCACCAGTGCTTGTAGAGAAAGAGTTAGGAAAGATAAAGCTCAGTATGAGCTTAGGCTAGCCAAAGATGTTAAAATCAACAAAAAAAGGTTCTTTCTGCATATAAGCTTTCATGTGCAAGCATACTTCATCAGATACAGGTGAAACAGAATTTAGATTCAAGATGCATAAGTACTAGGTGATTATAGCTGAGATTAATAGTGAGAGAGATCTGTAAATGGCAGTAAATTAGCAAGCAAATACAAGAGTTAACAAGCAGGTATGGGAACAAGGTTTGAGTCCAATAGTACCAACAAGTCAAGAAAAGTTCCATTATGAGTATAAGCAAGAACTGAGAGACTTAGTACGTTCACTCCCTAAGATTAATTGAAACAAATTTCTTCAAATATTACATATAGGTAATAGGGGGGGGGGGGGTTAAATTGCCAGGAAGAGCTAATTGAAGTAAAAATGTCTAAGTAACTGAGCAATACATAAAGCTAAGATTGGAATAACACATTAAGTAAGGTGAAAATTGTAGTAAATTGGTATATAGATAATAAAGCAATTAACAACATATGTGAGAACTAAGTTTGAATCTAGTGGCATCATTTAAAACAACATAGTTTGATTTTTGGGTATAAGTAAGAACTGAGTGACTTTCCATGTGTAGTGAGAGAAGTCAATATCTCTGTTAAGTCCTGGGGGTTCCATTGTTCTGAGTATTGTAATAGCTTGCAATTCAGCAATCTGCTATTCCCATCTGTTTCTGAAGATACTTTGCAATAAGCAGCTACTTAAGGTCCCCCATTGAGTATCCTGGAAGGTTGGCATGTTCTTCTGTTCTTGCATATGTTGGAAGTACTCCTTCAGGCATAGATGGTAGAAAAAATCTTTCAGATCCCCAGACATAATGGACACAAATCTGACCTCAGTAATCACAAGACTGAGAAACCTGTAGGAGAACACTTGAACCTTCCAGGACACTCAGTGGGGACCTCAGAATACCTGTTTTATTGCACAGTTGCTTTGAATGCACAGCAACTGTTTTCTATTCTGCCCTAGTTTGGAGACACCAGTCATGCATTTACCAAACAAAGGTATCTGTGATTACATAATTTTGTAAATTTCAGTACAGTGTTACCCTTATGAATAACCAACCCCATGAGGGGGCCACAAAAGAAACAAGGAATGCCAAATAGTGCACAATGGTAATTACTACACAAATGAAAAAAGAATTTTAGCAAAAGATCATTGTCTATTTTTTGTGTAATATCAAAGTGACTCTCATATAACTACTCACAATTTAACATAATAATGAACATCTGCTGAGATAACCGCTGGCCAACTCCCACCTTTTCCTGAGTTTGGCCCAGCCCAAGAGCATTGTTAGGGGGGTTCCCACTTAATTTCTGGGAGTTTCTCCCTAAATCCCCCATAGCCCTACCTCCATAGATAGTTATAATGGAGGCCCCTCCCTGTGATGTCACTGGTTCCTCACTATAATGTAATGGGATCCCAGTTCCTTTAGGGACCTATCATAGCAATACCTCTGGCTGAGCCCTGCCCCCCCCCCCAGAATATTGGGAAGTCTACACCCCTGCTCCATACCACTTTTAATTTTATGAACCTTGATGATGTTCTTCCATGTACTGGTGCACATAGTCTTGTAAAACACTCACAGTATTGCTCTCAGCACCACTGGTTAAATATTGCTTCAGAATTACTGAGTTTGAGCAACCATGGAAAACAATAGCAAAACATTTGGCATGCTGCAGCCTTGGGAGCAATGAGATATTTTAGTTGTCTTTGAGAGGGAGTGTGGCTCAACGAGAGCATCTTCTCGGCATGCAGAAGGTCCCTTGTTCAATCCCTGGCATCTCCTGTTAAAAAGACCAGGTAGGAGGTGATGTGAAAGACTTAGACCCTGGAGAGCCACTGCCAGTCTGAATAGGCAATATTGACCCTGACAGACCAAGGGTCTGATTCAGAATAAGGCAGTTTCATGTGTTCATGTGTCATAATCCTGTTAAATTTGTCATCATATTAAAATGAATCTGTAACTTAAGCTTGGGGAAGATTTTTTTTACCCCCATCTAATCATCTAGGTTTAGGGACCACTAGTGCCTTAATGCTCCCCATCATGACTTGCCTCCATGGCAAATCTAAAAGAGAGCACTAAAAGAGCAACAAGCTTTTAGTATATCTCTCTCTGTTTCAAATCTGATTAAAATTCAAAGCCTTGCAATAGCTGTACAATTTTGAGGAAGCAAAAGCAATTCAAGCCAAATTTGCATTACTTAGTCGTGTAAGATCTTGACAACTTTCAGTAGCATAGTGAAGATGAAGAATGAGCACTGAAGGCCAAACTGGACATGATGGCAGCCTCATAACTTCCATGATGATTTCATTGGCATTTTAAAGTGATTTTAAAATGCCATGAAGGCCCACTATTGATCAGCCCACAGAGCAGTGCTCTTGTTCTCTGGTTGCGCACCTTGTCAAGGGCTGTAATAGCCAAGGAGGGTGGCCATTTTGGCACCTGATAAGGCATGGGAGAGGAGATTAAAAGTGCCTTGGCCTGCTATACTACAAGATCAGGATCAGACCCTCATGGCATTTTAAAATAACTTAAAATTCCAGCAGGCCTGTGGTGGGCACGAGGACACCATCACTCTAGTTTTGTGCTGATAACAGTATGAGATGGATAGATGTACAAGTGAATTCTTGGTTAGAAGAAAGTGGCACACCCAGCATTGAGAAACATTGCGATTCCTGAAAGTCTTTTAGTTACAATAGCCGCCCCCCCCCCCCCCAGTTCCCATAGATATCAGATAGATATTGTGAGTAGCTCAAGACTGAGAGCCTGATCAGGGCATTGTGGTGTGTTCAGTCAAAAGTTTTTAAAACACTAGAAAACATCCTGTAGGAGTGCTGTAGGTAACTTGCTTAGTCTCTTAATGAATGCTAATAAAATTTACACTTTAGCTGATGGATATATTATGCTTTGGCATCATTCTTGAGCTAGATTGTTTTGTCTTCCGCTTCTTTGTACAAGGCCTCAAACTCTATTTAGATTCCAAAGATGTGTTGTCAGTCAAGTACAACAGCATTTTGGTACTCCCTAAACTTAAAACCCTGAATCAACCCATTCTGTCTAATTGCTAAGGCTAGTGGTTCTAGGGCAAGATCAAATAGAAGTGGTGAGAGCGGACAGCCCTGTCGCACTCCTTTTTGCAGTGAAATCACCTTAGATATCGCACCATTAACTTTTATTCGCGAGGTAGGGTCATGATATAATACCCGAACCCAGTTAATAAAATAATTTGGAATAGCCATTTGTTCCATTATAGCTATCATATAATCCCTAGGGATTTGATCAAATGCTTTTTCAGCATCTAGGGACAGGATTGCCACTTGCTCCTGAGTATCATTATATAAACTAATCAAATCCGTAACTAACCTAATATTATTAGTACCTTGCCTATTTTTAATAAAACCTGCCTGGTCGCGATGAATCAGCGTAGGGATGACACCTTGCAACCTCGTTGCCAGAATGGGTTGATTCAGGGTTTTAAGTTTAGGGAGTACCAATATAAAATCTTGCTATACGCAGATGACATTTTATTAATGCTTACTAACATAGAAAAGTCACTGCGGATAACTATGGAAATTATAAACCAATTTGGTAAAGTGGCAGGGTACAAAATTAATTGGAATAAATCAGAGCTATTGCAAATTGGTAAGGGAACCCCATTATCACAAGAAATTAGTGTGCAATTTCAAATTAAATCGGAAAGTTTAAAATACCTGGGTATACAGATCCCGAAGGATGTTAAGAAGTTTGTTCAAATTAACATGGAAAATATACTGTCTGCTGTGGAGATGGACTTGCAACGATGGGGACAGCTACCACTGTCATTATGGGGCAGGATTAATGCTTTAAAAATGAATGTACTCCCGCGTCTGTTTTATATAGTTAGGGGTTTACATGTGGTAATTAACGCTTACTGGTTTAGGAGAATTGATAAGTTAATTAGAATGTTTTTATGGGGTGCAGGAAGTGTGAAAATTTCTTTAAAGAGATTACAGATTCCGATTTCAGAGGGCGGTTTTGGGCTGCCAGATTTACAGTTATATCACTGGACATATATGATATCTATGATTAAGCATTGGCGAACTGGATTACCCGAAACAAGTTGGGGTGAATTGGAAACTGCGGCTATTAATCCAATATTGGGTTGGCAAGCTCTGGGGTCTCAGTTTGTAAATAGGGACAATGAAATACCAATTGCAATTGTTGCAACTAGGACGGCCTGGGAAAGATTAAGTGCTAGATTACAGTTTGAAAGATTTTCACATGAAAAAATGACATTGTGGGACAATCCTTTAGTAAAAATTGGGGGTCAGAAAATTAAATGGAAGCAATGGATGTATGCCAGTATACTTACATTAGATCAAATTAAAAATTCTCAGGATGAGTTTCTAGCTAATCAGGAATTTTTGCAGAAATTTAATTTGAAGAATAACCAGCTTTGGTGTTATTATCAACTGAAACATTTATTAAGAGCGCAATATGGACCAGATGCACTGGCTGCTCCAGAGTGTCCAGAGATACTACAGGCAGTAATTGATAAAATACATGAACAGGATGGTCGGAAAAAGATTTATAATAAGCTGTTAATAAAAAATGTACATGAGCTGGTTGAATTAAGACATAAATGGAATGTGGAGCTGAATAGCGCCTTATTGCCACAGCAATGGAAAGCGATTTGTCAAAATGTAAAGAAAACGGCATTTGAACTAAGATTAATATTAATACATCAAAAGATTATTTTTAGAACTTATTGGACGCCGATGCGGCTGTATAAACGTGGTATGAAACCGAATTCGAGATGCTGGCGCTGTAATAACTTAGAGGCAGACATAAAACACATGTTATATGAATGCCCAATATTATCAGAATTTTGGTATCAGATTACTCGATATGTTAAACGTGTGTTGAACCTACAGTGTCGGTTTCCTTTGACATTATATATTTTAAATTATGTTCCGGCACTGTGGGGGTTAACAAGGGAACAGAAAATGTTGTTATGTCGGGCAATGATAACAGCTAAAAGAATCATTTTAAGACAATGGAAAGGTCCTTTTTCTGGCTCTCTGTTACAATGGAAAGATGAAATGTTACAACTGGCATGTCATGAAAAAGTATTTTGTGTACGACAAGGACAGGGGGCGAAATTCGAGCGAGTGTGGTCAGTTTTTGTTAATAGCATTTAGGATATGAGAAGGACAACTAAAGGTCTACGAATGGCGAAATGCACGAGGTGTGGAGAAAAGTGACACTGGGTGTTATATGTTGTATGTCTTAATATAGTGTAAAATAAATAAATAAATATGGGGGGAAAAAAGTACAACAGCATTTTGAATCAACAGCTTTAGGTGAGAGGAGAACCTGGAGTCACCATCTTTTGGAAGAATCTACTTCTTCCTCTCTTAATATCCAGGGGCAAAGTTTATTTCGGATTACTGTAGTGAGTAAAATTTGGTTTGTTAACATGATATTAAATTACCTCATCTCCTGCTATTTTCAAGAAATGAGATCTTGCTGCACAGAATAGTTTTATGCTCATCAGAAGGAAGATAAATTGCTCTGTTTTTCCTCCAAAGGAGATGATTTCTAAAAATAGAGCACACTGAAACTCCTGCAGACAAAAGAATTCCTAAGATCCACCTCTGCCATTGTCCTTTTCTCCAAATCTGTATTTTTGCCTCTTTCCCCCCTTGATTATGCATGTCTCTCTTGAGCAGCTCTGTAATTGAAACACACTAAAATTTACTGTTCTTGTCTATTCTTCATAAAGGTTGTAATTCATTTCTTCTGTCCTTGCACTCAAAACTAGTATCTTCAATATATGTTTCCCTGAATAAATGGGACCCTACTGTTTGTCACCATGAGATCCATGTCATTTTGTCGTTGTTGCCATCTCAAAAACACTTTTACAAATGGCAAAGAATACTTGGCTTTGAGATGTGTTGTTCTTAAAATGCCAGAGCTGTTACCTCACTGGCCTGGATTTTCATCATCCTTGCAACAGACTCTGAAGTACTTCCATGTCTTGGTATAACTGTCAGACAATGGAACCTCAAATCAACCAGACTTCATTGGATACGAAGTTTAAGGCTTTATTTGATAGTTCATAGTTTCAGAGCGTAGCAAGATTGGAACTGATACATTCTCCCTGGTGAGGAGTCATTTTAACAAATCGTACATCAAAGGTATTCTAAACAAAACTAGGTTCCCAAGCATTCTTAGCATGAAGTGTTACTTTTCACACAGCGCTTTCCGCTTATCACTCTGTGGTTCTTGATCTCACAGGCATGGCTAGGCTGCCATTCCCGGAGGCGTTTTATCTTCAAAGGGGAATTGCCTTTGTTAGTTCTTGGGACAGGAATTCACACCAGTGTTAGTAAATACTATGTTTCTACTTTGATATGCAAGGTCTCTTCTCATGGTTAGTAGTACAGGTTAGAAAATGGAGTCAGTTGAGCTAAGTATTTCATTACATTCAGTTAATCTAAGCATTTTAATACAGTAGTTTTCCAGAGTCTGACAATAACATTGTTATGTAATAAGTCTAAACTTTCCCCCCAATTTTGTTTGACATGAATATAGAATCACTATTCACTATCATGCTGAGGCATAGACTTTTTGGAAAAGAAACACATTTGGGATGCTGTGATGGACAAGAGGCTGTCCTGCCCCTGAAGAGAAAAACAGCCACTCAGCTGAGCCTATGGGAGTACTGCTGCAGCATCCAATCACGTTTCAGAGAGGGAAGGGAATGCTGGAGGAAAGCACAGTAGGAGTTAATTCATGTCTGCCTCAGGGAGAGTACAGTGATAATTTTAGATCTGCTTAAATAAAAGAGCAGAGAGTTAGAAGGGTAGGTCTGCCTGGTAGTGTGGCAGGGTGGTTTTATAATAGAGTACCCAGTTGTTAGGCCTGTCTTTGGTGATGAGAAGACTTTGTGCCATTTAGTCTGACTCCTGGTAAATGGCAGGCTGGAGTGAGGGGAATCTTGAGTGCGTGAAAAGATCCAGCCTAGTGGCTTGTCAATGGAAGCCTAAGAATGTAAAAAGAACCAAGCTAGGTCAGACCAAAAGCCCATCAAGTTCAGCATTCTGTTCACAGTGGCCAATCAGCTACCTCTAAGAAGCCCATAAACATGAAGATTACAACAGTATTATCCTGCCTTGCTCCGCAGCAAATGATTTAAACAGGCATACTACCTCTGGTACTGGAGGGAGTACATATCTATCATGATGAGTAGCCAATAATAGCCCAGTTATCTATGAATTTGTCCACTCTCCTTTTAAAGACTTCCAGGTTGGCGGCTGAGACCACATCCTGTGGCAGCAAATTGCACAAATTAACTATACACTGTGTGAATAAATGCTTTCTTTTGCTTGTGAAGAGCAAAAAGAATCTAGAAGAAGAGCATTCACTTTTCCAGTTGGTGAAATAGGAACATATAGGTTACAGCTACAATAATGAACTGTTCACATTCATACTCTTTGAAGTTAAAGATCCTCAGAAGTCCTGATTGTACTTATTCAGTCCTTTTTATCCCACTTGCCTCCAAAGATGTATGGGTGGCATATATTGTTATGCTCCCCCCATTTTAATCTTACAACAACTTGCAAGATTTAGACAGAGACAGAATGACAGGTCCAACATCACCCAGCAGCCTTCATGGCATAGTGGGGATTTGAACCTAGGATCTCTTCTGTAGTCTCCAGTATCACTAGGTTGCCTCTGTAAGCCCTGATACCTTGTCATTTCTTCTCTCACTGTAGTTCCTTTAATAGCTGTATAGTAAAATATTTTTCATCTGTAAGAAAATATGTCAGCAAGTTGCCACACCTCCTTCTTACCTGCTTTCTCAGGATTAAAGATGCTGCTCAGCAAACCCTCTGCTGAATTAGTATGCAACACTTTGTACTCTCTGATTCTATGCTATCTCCTCTCTGATTATTCATGCAATACGTGGGGTAGTTAATGCAGGCTTTGTATTCTTTCCAGTGTCCTCTTACTTTCATTTGAAAAATACCAAGACACTGTTCAGTTCTGATCAGGAACTACTGATTACATTAAGAGTATTGATGTGTCCAGCATTGGGGTGCCAGGATTGGCTTTATTATTATTGTTTTCTTTATTTATACCCTGCATTTCTCTTTGATGGGGACCCAAAGCAGTTTACATTGTTCTTTTCAACTTTAAAAGTGGCTTTAATAAACTTGGTACACTATTAATATAACACCTCTCCTTTAAACATCTTAATATCTTTAGGTTCTGGCAAAATAAAGATTTCTGTGTAAGGAGCATGGTTTGCCATATTACTCCGAATATTGTTGTGAAGTTCCAAGTAGCCTTGTTGATCCACAGAACATTCCAGAAATCAAAATCTTTGAAATACCATTTATTAAGATTAACTAAAATGACATAAAACAGCATGCAGGCTTTCAGATGCTCCAGAATGCTCTTAACATCCAACCTGATGAAAAAATTTGGAGAGAAGGTGGTCATAAGGCCAGGATGCTTGTGATACCATCTCTAGCCAGTGCCTCCATGCTACTATTGTCTTTTTATTTTTTAAAAAAGAAATCATTATCACTATACCATTACAGCAATCTATGTATCAGGTTCTCTTAGTTCCCAGCTTTCATTTTATATTTAAAATCCCCCACAAAATTCATCTGTAATATCTTTTGCTGTAGAGTTATAACCCGTTATAACTGCTCTGTCAAAGTGACTAGACATTAACAATATTCCATTGCTGACAGAATAGGCTTAAGTATCTAGGCTTAAGTATGTGTGAGCTGAGAGCTCCCGACACTTGCCTCCTCCTTTAAATCAACCCATGACGACAATTTAGAAATGAAAAACTACACCCCATTATGAAGGACGCAGCCTCATGACAGCTTACTTTTGCCAAACAAAGTGTTTTTATTTTAGGGCCCTCAGGGTGAAGCGAGACCTAAAATGACATTGGATCAGCAGCTCACAACAGAGTAAAGAGCACCAATGTGCAAAAAGGACTTCCTAGACCTTTCAGGACTTGCACTAATTTTTTACTGATAAAATCACTGAACTTCTACAGATAGTATATGACCTATTCAAACAGCTAACAGCCACCTTAAATGAAACAAAACAAAACAGTGGAAACAGTAATTGACCTCAGTGTCACCCTGCAAGAAAAAATAGCACATGCAAACTAACAAAGCCATTATGCAAGAAAGAGATCTATGCCCTTGACAACAGATGGCGCCAACATAACCTCAAGCTACGTGGTCTGGCAGCGAATGCCAAAGGTGATAAATACTTTGTTGTTGTTCAGTTGCACAGTCGAGTCTGACTCTTTGCAACCCCATGGACAAAGTCACACCAGGCCCTCCTGTCTTCCACCATCCTCCGAAGTCTGCTGATATTCGTGTTTGTTACATTAGTAATGCTGTCCAGCCATCTAATCTTTTGCCATCCCCTTCTTCTTTTGCTCTCTGTCTTTCCCAGCATCAGGTTCTTCTCCAGGGAGTGCTCCCTTCTCATTTGGTGGCCAAAGTATTTGAGCTTCAGCTTCAGCATCTGACCTTCCAGGGAACAGTCTGGGTTGATTTCCCTTAGGCCTGACTGATTTGGTCTTCTTGCAGTCCAAGGGACTCTCAAGAGTCTTCTCCAGCACAACAGCTCGAAAGCATCTATTCTTCTGTGCTCGGCCTTCCTTATGGCCCAGCTCTCACAGCCATACATCACTACTGGGAATACCATTGCTTTGACTATACAGACTTTTGTTGGCAGGGTGATGTCTCTACTTTATATTATACTGCCTAGGTTTGCCATAACTGTCCTCCCAAACGTCTTTTAATTTCATGGCTACAGTCATAATCTGCAGTGATCTTGGATCCCAGGAATGTGAAGTCTGTCACTAATTCCATGTCTTTCCCTTCTATTTGCCAAGGTGTGATGGGGCCGGATGCCACGATCTTAGTTCTTTTGATGTTGAGTTTCAAGCCTACTTTTGTGTTCTCCTCCTTCACCCTCAACAAGAGGTTCTTTTGGTCCTCCTCACTTTCTGCCATTAGAGTGGTGTCATCGGCATATTTGAGGTTGTTGATGTTTTTGCCGGCAATCTTAATTCTGGTTTGTGCAACATTTATTTCAACCTGGCTAGCCAAAGCTTTAAACCTAGAAGATAGTGTTGCACTGCAATAGCTCAGTAGCCAAGGTGTATTGTTTGGGACCTCTAGCATCAGCCTATCCAAATCACCCAGGAAACATATTGGTGCAATTTATTCATCTGTGGTCCAAGAGATAAGGTCCTCTTCAAAGTTTAGGACAAAATGATCATTTTTAAATAATGATGAGTTACTGTATTGCTTGACTTGTCTGCAGAAGCCTTAGAAGAGAGGAAGACACTGAAACTTTTTGCGTCTAAGCTTCTAGAAGGAAATGTTTTATTTTGTTGGAGCTGATAATCATCTATAGACATAAAACCGATTTCATGTTGGGAAATCCCATTTCCCTCATTGGTTGGGACTAGGTGGGACTGCACTGCATCAATCTTTGGCCCATCAAACTATCAATCAAGAATACTTGTGTGCCAGTGGTTCAGCCTGATCCTCTCTCCCATCCGAGTGGCTAGCCAGCAAAGCTGATTGTCTCAGTGAAATGCAACCAACCTTAGTCATGGCAGTTATTTGCTCTCCCTGCTCTCCCATTGGCTGAGCTGCCTGTCGCACTGATTCACACAGCACAGAAAGAAACCCTAATCTAGAATGACTGAGGGAGGGAAAAGGCAGGAGACAAGCCAGAGAAAGGCTTCCTTTGATTGGCTGAGAACTCCTTTGGAAAGGGGGGGGAAATGGTGTCCTGTGCCTGTGCCAACAGCCAAAGAGAGAGAGAGATTGGGCGTTTTTGCACTGACCTTAATCGGCAGCGACGTCCCTCTTCACCGCGCAGGATCTGCGCGGATTTCGCACCAATTGCTGCGGAGCACCCGGAAGAGCCGCAAAGTCCCGCGGCTTTTGCGGCGCAAATGGAAACCGCCAAAAACCAGTTTCCATTTGCGCCGCAAAAGCCGCGGGACTTTGCGGCTCTTCCGGGTGCTCCGCAGCAATTGGTGCAAAATCCGCGCAGATCCTGCGCAGTGAAGAGGGATGTCGCTGCCGATTAAGGTCAGTGCGAAAACGCCCATTGAAATCCTGTGCTTGAGGCCAACAGCATTGTTCGAGAGGGTCTGAAAGGTCTCATTACAGGTCTCTGAGGCAGAACTCATTGGGGCCAGTCCTGACTATGGCTGCCAGTTCCAGGTTCTGTGGTGAAGTCTGAGGAGGCCAGAGGAGTCAGGGCTTCAGAGTGGGGCCTGCCAGACCCTGGTTCTTGCTGTGGGAGCTGACTGGGTGACTTTGAACCAGTCACAGACTTCCAGCCTAACCTGCCTCATGGGGTTGTGAGAGGAAAATGGTGTATGCTGCCTTGGTCCCCCCCCCCCCTCACCACTGTGGAGAAAGACAGCTTATGTAGAGGCTGCAGGGAGGGGGAAGGCAGTGGAAAACTGAAATCAGAGGGTCAGATAAAGGGAAGGAGATAGGGTTGCCAACTCCTTAAGAAATTCCTGAATATTTAAGGGATGGGGCCTGGAGACAGTATGGTTTGAGAAAGGGTGGGATTTCGGACAGATGCAATGTCATTTTCCCCTGAGGAATCACTGTTGCCAGTCTCCAGGTGATGAAAGAAACAAATACTGTGATGTACTGGCTAATAATGCCTAATAAAACCATTAAAAAAACCTTTATAAATTATCTTTTTATACTTCACTACAAATATTCATTCACATAACAATATTATCACAAAGGTCCATTCTCACATTCCAATATTACAAGAAAGGTCCTATGAGCACCCAGATATAGGCTCATTTCATCAATGGACTTCTTCAGGAGTAATTCTTCCTATATTCTTCCAGGGTTACCGGTCTCTTGTAACAACCCAATGTTAATGCTCGTCTGCAGCATCTTCTATCTCTCTCATCCATTCAATAACACTTAAGTGCATATATTTATATTAGGAGCTTAAGCCAGTCCAAACTTCTTCTTTTTAACCAGATGCACAAGCCTTCTGGAGTTTGCTGGCCAATAGCTCTCTGCAATATTTTTATTATTAGAAGCTAGCTGTTCTTTTAGATGGCCAAATATACTCTTTCTTTCTTTCTTTCTTTCTTTCTTTCTTTCTTTCTTTCTTTCTTTCTTTCTTTCTTTCTTTCTTTCTTTCTTTCTTTCTTTCTTTCTTTCTTTCTTTCTTTCTTTCTTTCTTTCTTTCTTTCTTTCTATTTCAAGCAAGCCGGGGGGAAGTGAATGCCTTCAATTGGGTGGGTGTGAAGATGGCAAGAAGAAGAATGTAGATTTATACCCCACCCATATCTCTGAATCAGAGACTCAGAGCGGCTTACAATTGCCTTTATCTCCTTCCTCCACAACAGACACTCTGTAAGGTGGCCATCTCTGCCCACCTTACGCATCTAACCCAAGGCCAGTCCAGCAGCTGCAAGTGGAGGACTGGGGATTCAAACCCGGTTCTCCCAGTGTCAGGTTCCCCTTGTGCCCTCTAGGGGTCCCCAGTGTCACTGTCGCTCCTGCTGCATCTTAGGACCGCCCCCCTAGGGCCAGAGGTCCCAGAATGGGGGAGGGAGCTGGGTTGCACCACCCGCTCGCTCACGTACCCCGCCCCCCGGCTGCACACTTCTGGGCTCCTCCACCTTCTCTCTGAGCCAGCCTTCCTCATCCCCGACCTCTTCCGTGGCCTCCTTTTTATAGCTTCCCTGGGTCTGCCTTCCCCTCCTGAACCCTCCCTCCTTGGCTCCGCTCCCTTTCTTAAGGGGAGATGTGGGAGAGCACGGCTCCATCTCTTCTGGCGCCTCTGGAGCCACACCAGGGGGTCGTGGGGGGGGGATGAGACCAATCGTGATGGTGGGAGCTGCTGCAGCTCGGCATATGACCCTCTTGCCCTGCCTTCTTCTGTCCCTGTGCTCTGCCACTCCTCCTGGATCTGGGGCTGCGCCCGGCGCACTCCCAGGCTGGTGGGCTCTGGAAGCGGTGCCATTTTGGGCCCCGACCATGGGGTGGGTGACGACCCTCCTGCTGCAGCACCGACTGCTTCGATGGCGGTAAGGGGCTGCTTGTCGGCCGTCGGGGCTTCAGGCTCCTCATGGGTGGGGGGGGGTGCCTGGTGGGCTTCCTGGCGCTGCGGGGGGGGGGGGGGCCTCAAGTCCCACCTCAGCCGGGTCGAGACACACAGATAGGAGTCTGCACGCTTAACCACTACACCAAACTGACTCTCTCACCAAGGGTTAGGGTGAATGAATACCAAGAGTTGGAGGTGGGTAGGAAGACAGCAAGGGTGTGGGTGAGTGAATGTCATGGATGTGTGTGTGTGTGGAGGGGGGGATAGTGGCATGCCAAGGGTGCAAGGTAGTTAAGAGGAAGAATTTGTTTGGGTGGGTGGTATGAGGATGGGGGGTGGGAAGACATCGGGGGGGGGGAGTGAATGCCTTCACTTGGGTGGGTGGATGGGAAGACATCAACAATGGAGGGCACTCTCCCAGAGCCTCTTTCTAGAAGGGGCCATTTTTGCAAACCCAGCAGAACCAGTGTAATTTGCCCAGTTGATCCAGGGCCACTCTGGCAGTTCAAACCCAGCACTTCTGCTACTCCTAGAGGCTGTCATTCCAGTCCCAGAGCACTAATTTTATTTCTGGGGTCATCTTTCCACTCTGGGACCTATTATTCCAGCCCCAGACTGGTTTGTCTGGACCCAGAAGCGTTAATTTACAATTGACTTCATATTTTCATTGCAACTATTTTGTGCTGTGATGTATTTAAATTGAGCCCATGCAAGTCAGTTGGCACTCCTGGCTCCCATGATCTCCAATGGGCTTCCAGGCCTCTCCATTGTTCCCAATGGGCAATTCTGTCATTCCTTTTAGTACATCTCCTCAGCAGAATCCAGCGCCATTTTGACAATGCCAGCATAACAGGACTGATGTGAAGCACAGAATCATACTGCAAGTGGTGGGTTTGCTAGCCCAGGAGGTCCAATGCCAACTGGGTGATTTCAGACCAGTCACACACTTCTGCCCTAATCTACCTCAAAGGGTTGTTGTGCAGATCAAAGTGGGGAGAGGGAAGTGATGTAAGCTGCCTTGGTCCCCCACCCCACTGTGAAGAGGCCACCAGGAGGAGGAAGGTCAGAGGGGCAGATAAAGGGAAGGAGATTCCTGGAGATTTAAGGGGTAGAACCTGGAGAGGGTGGGGTTTAAGGAAGGGTGGGACCTCAGACAGATACAATGCCATATTCCCCAGGGAATCACTGTTGCCAATCTCCAGGTGGCAGCTGGAGATCATTCAGTATTACAACTGCTCTCCAGATGGCAGAGATCAACACCCCTTGAAATGCGGGGGAGTGAATGCCTTGGGTGGGTGGGAAGACAGCAAGGGGGCACTCGCCCACAACCTCTTTCTAGAGCCCATTGTATTTTTCTTCACAACGGGCCTTATTCCTAGTATATCCTAATTCTCTTGTGGGCATTCCATGCACTCCAGAAACCATTGGTCCCAGTCGAGGCCCCTGGGCACTCTAAAGCTCGGGGGCCCCTCACAAATTATCACCTAATACGTTTTAAATTTTAACAACCAACGATTTTAATAAACCAGTTTTATTACACAAAACAAACATTAGCAATTATTAATGTTATTTTAAAAATTAACACATTATGTTATAAACAAGAATTATTAAATATTATTTGCCAACACCTGCAGCTTTCCACTTCAAGTGCCCCCCCCCCACCACATTATCTCTTCATATGTTAAAGGATTCCAGCCACTCTCTGCTTAACTACCAGATTACTGGGAACCCCAAAAAGAGCAGAAAAGTGTTACAGATATGCACTCTGATGCAAGCCAGCTGCATCTGGATTTGCCAAAGGGTAGCACATCCCCCTAAGATTGCCACTGCCTTAAAGGAACAACTGTGTTCCCAGTGATTTGTCGCAACCCCAGGACCATGGGTTTTTCAAGGCAAAAGATGAGCAGAGGAGGTTTGTTATTATCCACAAGTTTTCCTTGATGGCCTTTTCACCCAAGTACTTCTCATTAGCCATAACATTTCCCCTGAAAGCCAAAAGTCTATGACTGCTAGGTCAAGCTGACTCCCCACCCCACCCCAGTCTGGGCGCCATGTGAGGCATGGCAGCTTTGCCAGTCTCTGAGACTCTAAGTGGGTGACGATGTTCCCTGTAAGCTCTGTGAGCAAAAATTGTACTTTGTGAGCTACTGGCATTAAAGCTGTGAGCTACTACATTAATTGAAGGAAAAGTGAAGGAACTTGAAACTATTTAGATTTGTAATTTACAGGGTCGGGGCCTCTAGGCCGGTGCCTAGGCGGCCTATTTAGTAATCCGTCTCTGTGCCCAGGGTGCCCACTATTTCCACTTCTTCAGTCAATTCTTCCTTGTTGGTGAGAATCAAATCCAAGATAGTAGATCCCCTTGTTTCCTTCTTCATTTTCTGGAAAAGGAAGTTGTCAGCAAGACAAGTCAGGAATCTATTTGACCTTTCATTTTTAGCAGAGTTGGACTTCCGACAGATGCCTGGGTAATTGAAATCTCCCATGATCACTGTATCCCTTCTTTTGGAGAACTTTGCAATCTGTTGTAGGAGTATCTAATCCAAGTCCTCTGCCTGGCTTGGTGGTCTATAGCAGACCCCCACAGTGATATCATTGTTATTTCTTACTCCTTTTATTTTTACCCAGAGACTCTCAAGTGCGCTGCCATGCTCAGTTTCACATATTTCCTCACAAATATATACCTCCTTCACATATACTGCTACGCCTCCGCCTTTTCTTATTTGCCTGTCCCTTGGAAGGAAGGAAGGAAGGGAGGGAGGAAGGAAGGGAGGAAGGAAAATAGATGAGGAGGGAAGGAGAAGTGCAAAGAACGCAACTTTAAGTGCATTACCCTAGCTGTCAACTGCCTTGCCTTGGAGAACTCATTGAAAGAGAGATATGATTTCTCCAAGCTGGCTGGGCTGTTGATGGGGGTTTTTAGATCCACACTTAGCCCATTGTCTTCAGGGAGTGTGCATTGCTGATACTACAACAACCTACCCGCCAGCCTTTCAACTGCCAGCTACAACTGCACCCTGGACTACTAAGGCAATCTTGACTTCTTCTGCTGACACTTCATTCCCTTCTCTTCTCCTTATTATGTCCTGTTACAACATGCACTCCTTGGAAACGGCAAATACTGATAATGTTGCCCTTTCCTTTCTTCCTGTTCCCTACCTGCAACCCTCCTTCCTCTACTGACCCCCCTCACACCCTGCTCAGCTTCCTGGCCCTGCAATTATGCCACCTGCTACTTTGCTCACCACCATCTTACCCTCACCCACTGACCTCACATATTTAGACAGTATGCTATCCTATCTCTCCTCAGGAACGTTCTTTTTCCACAAATTCTTCTACAACTGTCTTGCTCTACTAGGCTTCCCAAATCCCCTGCCTGGGCTGGGGACCCCCGATTTGGAGCCTTCTCCCCCCGCTCGCCAAAAATCTGGAAAGTGGGGGGAATGGCAGCCCTTCCCACCCATCCCCGATCCCAACAGCTTCTCCTCGCCCCTTCCCTTCCCACCCTTGAGGGCAGCCCAGCCAGCGGCTCCAGAGGCGGCGGCGGTGCCAGGCGTGCCTCACTCCCGGCTGGCTGACCGCTGGTGCTGCTTCCGAAAGCGTGGCTGGAGCTAGAGGCGAGCCGCAGCGCTTCCCTGGGACCCTGCCTCCTGCCTTGCCCTCGCCTTCAGTGGCTGGAGGAGCGCCGGTCAGGCGTCGCGGGCGCTGTTGGGGAAGGCGCGCGGGGACCAAGCGGCAGCCTCCCTGCAGCCTTCGCCGCTCAGCCAGGCTGGGGGGCAGGGACTGGAGAGAGCTAAGGCGCCGGGAGCGGAGCGGAGTCCGGCTGGGAAGGTGGTGCGCAGCCGGGCTGGCCCTGTGGCTGGAAGGCTCTTGTGGCGCTGAAGAGGGAAGGCGCGGTGCACTGGCCCGTTTGGAGAGCTTCGGTAAAGGGCGGCAGAGGGCCGGGGAGGTCAGCTCTAGCCAGGACGGGAAATGCCTAGAAACATGCGGGGGGGCAGGGGTTGCTTCGGGTGCAGAACAAAAGACCTTCTCGGCCGGACCTAAGCCCCCCCCCTCCGGGAATCTGGACTTTGGGAATTCTTTGTAGTTCTAGGGAACTGCCTGCATGCCCTCACTGGCTGGCCTGTGGGACACGACGAAGATTTCTACAGTTGGGCGGTGGGGGGGGGGGAGAAGGGCTTGGAGGAGAATATTCCCTCTTGGGGGGAGGGGGTTGCCAGCTGGGCGAGGAGAATTCCTGGAGATGTGGGGGGGAGGCTGTTTTTTGAGGTAGAGGCACCAAAATTTCAGTATAGCATCTAGTGCCTCTCCCCAAAATACCCCCAAGTTTCATAAAGATTGGACCAGGGGGTCCAATTCTATGAGCCCCAAAAGAAGGTGCCCCTATCCTTCATTATTTCCTATGGAAGGAAGGAATTGAATAGGTGTGCTGTCCCTTTAAATGTGATGGCCAGAACTCCCTTTGGAGTTCAATGATGCTTGTCACAGCCTTGATCTTGGCTCCACCCCTAATGTCTCCTGGCTCCACCCCCAAAGTCTCCTGGCTCCACCCCCAAAGTCCCCAGATATTTCTTGAATTGGACTTGGCAACCCTATGCTCTACTGCTACTACTACGTAAGTACAGGGACATCATTATACCCTCTGCAGCTGCATTCTGTTGCTATAGCTTCTGTTGCTAACCCTCTGCACTCGCCCGGAGGCCTTTAGTAGTACCATTCCAGGTTGGTGGGGAATTCCTAAGGGATCACTACAGGCCTCTGAGGGAAAGGCTTTTCCTCCTGGGGAACCACTATTGCCAATCTCCAGGTGAAGGCTAGAGATCTCTCAGAATCACAATTGCTCTCCAGGTAGATGGCAGAGATCAGCTCCCCTTGAGGTGGAGGGGGGGGAGTGAATGCCGTCACTTGGGTGGGTGGGAAGACAGCAAGGCTGGGCAGGGGGCACTAGCCTAGAGGCCTTTAGTGGTACCATTCCAAGTTGGTGGGAAATTCCTGGAGATTCTGTGGTGGAGTTTGAGGAGGACATACAAGTTAGGGCTTCAGAGTGGGATCTGCCAAACCCAGGTTCTTGTTGTGGAAGCTGACTGGGTCATTTTGGAACAGTCATAGACTTCCAGCCTAACCTGCCTCATAGGGTTGTTGTTCAGATCACATGGGGGGAGAGGAGAATGATGCAAACCGCTTTGCCCCTCCCCCACTGTGAAGAAAGACTCATTTTCCTATGTAGAAGCTGCAGGAAGGGGGCAGGCAATGGAAAGCTAAAGTCAGAAGGGCAGCTAAAAGTAAGGAGATAGAGTTGCCACTGGAAATCACTCAGATTTACAACTGCTCTCTAGATGGCAGAGATTAACTCCCCTTGAGGTGGGGAGAGGAGTCAATGTCTTCACTTGGGTGGGTGGGTGGGAAGACGGCAAGGGTGGCAGGCACTTGCCCAGAGCCTCCTTCTGGAGCCCATTGTATTTTTCTTCACAACGGGCCTTATTTCTAGTCAAGCATAAGTCCATAGGGAGGGAGTTCAGCATCATGCTGCAGACTCTGAGATCTTGGAAACACTCAATTTGCATTTGGCTCCAGAAGAAGAACAGACTACATTGAAGCTGACTAAACAGATGCATAAGCATACTTACAAGGAAAAATGACTTTAGAAACGTGAGGCTAAGTCTTTTCCATTTCTTTTGGTCTGCAATATGTGTTCAATATTTAGCCAATCTTTTAATAGAATGTTTCCATTAATCATGTTAGCTATAGTTGGGTCTTTGATGTTTTCAGGAGTTGCATCAGTTAATCATCATTCTAAACTATTTCTCCTATTACACTAATCTATTACAAATTAATAATTGATTGTTACAACATATTGGTCTATAGCTCTTTAGTATAAATGTTAAATAAGCAACTGTAGCACAACAGTATTTTTTTCTGCTTAAACTATAATGGTTAGCCAAATGTTTGCAACAATTTGTAGACTATAGCATCAATTTATAGAAGGCTATTACTACTACTACATAGTTCAAATTAATACATTATACTATTTCATTACAGTATAGACTTTGAAACATAATTTATTAAGTTTAAATATTTGTTTGAAACACTGAAGTTATGTTGCTTAATAAGTATCACTGTAATCATTTAGTTGTACAGTGGAATTTGGTAATAACTTAGATTGAAATAGTTATTATAGTCTACAGTGAACTAATTAGGGCTGCCAGGTCAAACTCAGGAAATACCTGGGGAGTTGTGGATGGAGTATGAAGACTTTAGGGACCTCGTTCCCTAAAACAAACAAACATACAGCAGTGCTGTTCCCTGAATACAGTCTTCATTTCCTCATCTTCTTTTTTTGCCTTCAAAGGGTTCTCCAGCAGCTACACTTCCACTAAATGAAAGTGCATTTTGTCATACCCCCACAAGTCCTTTGTCAGGCTTTGCTAGCATTTCCAAACATGGCTTTATTAAGGGACACACACACTCACACTCACAAAGCACACACACTCACAAAATAAACTATCCTTTCCTAAACACAAAGTTTGTAAGCCCACACTTTTGTGATCTCACTGGGGCAATGGTATAAATCACTTTACTCATGGGAGTTACTGAATGTAACTATCTGCTTAATTTCAACCAATTTCTTCAGACTAGCAGAAAAAATGAAAGTAAGACAGCAATCTAGAGAATGGAATTTTCCTCCACCCAACTATTGGCTGACACTTTGTCTGTCACCACTTCCCACTACCATTGGGTAGCCTCTCTGTCACCCACCCACTGTAGCCTTCCCCATGTTCTTGCAGGATTGGCTCACAATCCGCCTCCGCTGTGCCATTGGCTGATTCTGCTCTTCCCCGTCCACTGCCAGCCCCGTCAGGCCAGAACCCCACCAGAAGGCCACTGACCTCTGAGAGAGACAGTTCTCTGCTGAGGGCTTACTGATTACTACTGTCTGTCTTCATTTATTTATTTAATTCCATTTATATTCCGCCCTCCCCACCGAAGTGGGCTCAGGGAGGCTTACATGCTCATGCTTATGCGTGGGTAAAAACATAATAAGACATAAAAACCATAAAACAGTTTAAAAACATAGAAAATTAACATTTCAATGCTATGAAGATCTACAACATCTTCTAGAATTAACATCAAAAAAAGATGTCCTCCTCATCATAGGGGACTGGAGAACATTCAGATTTATGTTCTCCTGAAGGGTTGCTATGTAGCTGGCTTCTCAGTGGATCTTGTCTCTGCAGAAACTCTATTAGTAGACTTAGGAACCAGCTGAATTAAATGATCAAGCTTTGAATCCACTGAGTATAATTGTTCAAAAATATTGACCACAGTTCTAGCAGTCAATAATGAAAGCTCTTTCATTATATCACAGGAATTACTATCGATTTCTTTATTTGCCTATTTGCCTGAATCCCCATTTTGATTGTCTTGCAAATTATCATGTTGTAAATCCTCAGATATGGAAGTTAAAGCTGCATAACGATTTGAAGTGGGTACATTGTATGAGTGAGTGTTAACAGGGGCAAAGTAATCACCAATCTTCCTTTGTTTGGAGGGTGGGGGAGAAGTTAAATCTGCAGGCTCCCGAGAACGTTTGCATGCTCCCATGTCTCTATATTCACTTTGCCCTTTTCTGTTGTTAAGCTGCTTCGTTTAAAAGGTAAATAACAGCTAGTCACTCCAAAGCAATCTCCTCCTCCAAAATATTGAGCGTTCCCCTATTTCAAAGTTGTTTATAGCTAAACAAGTTGCAAAGTTTTCACTTGGCAGCAAGCCATTCCACCAGCAGAAAATGCCATCAATTATCCAATTAAGCAGGCAGGGCTCTTTTTCATATCGTCGGCAGACTATTGTAAAATAAACTGCTCTAAGTTAAAACAAGGAAAGATAAAAATCCTCAAGAAATTCTGAGCGAAGTGTTACTGACAAAACAAAACAAAATAAAAACTACTTAGCGTTTGGAGCAGTGAATTCAGCCTTCTGCAGCCTCTGCCGGAAACCGGAGATACAAAGCTTCTATTTCATCTCAAATGGGAACGGCTGAGAACTCATATCAGTTAGTTCTACAACCTCGCAAGATTTGTTTAAACATCTGCCCTTATAATGGACACACCCCTTCTTGGAACACAAAATCCAAGGCTGCTCGACATATAAGAACTCTATTCAGTAATAAAATAAATCTCCTTGGACCTGAAGTCAGTAGAATGCCTCAGCAATTATCAGGCGTGTAAATTACTATTAACTTTTGATTGTCCATTCATTCTATCGTTACTTCTCAGACAGAAAAGATTTTTAAATTCCAATGGAATTTTTCCAATACGAGTTTTTACCAACTTAGTATGAGCTCCACTCCTTCCAGTTATAATCAAACCCTCTAAGGATATTTCATCTAGTTGTTCCCATCAGGATCTAATTAGCTGGGCTGATACTCCAGCATCTTTGGAAGATAAGGAACGCCCTCTCCTGGATATTACTCTGGAGAAGGACTTAATTAACTCTTTTACAACTTTACCATTATTGGAGCAAGAAGAATTACCAACAGACTAGAGCAACTGAGAGCCAAACTTTTAGGAATTAAGGACTGTGGTCTTGTATCCTCGCCTCAGACTTCTCCACCAATGGAGGTCAATATGGAGGTGGCGCCGCCCCCACCCACCTTAGAGTCATTGTCTTCAGCTTCAATCAAACCCTATGAAGCCGCTTTGGTGGAAAGCAAGCTTTGCCACCAAAAGAATACAACTTTATTCAGTACGCCAGCAAAACAATGGATGGCATGGATGAGATTCGTAGTCGCCACCTTGTAGATTTTGAACTTGGAACGTATGATCCTTTGGCACAAAATCCAACTATTAATTCTTTTGTTAATGTTTTGGCTCCAGCTCAAACAGTCCCACTTAATAATGGGTGTGTGTTTATAGATTCAGATGGGCAATTTGAATTAATAAAGAAAACTGACAATTAAAAAAATTATCTCAAAAAATAGCAGGGTTCCAAAATAATTTGCAAGAACCAACTATACCCGTATCTAATCCCATGTCATGTACAAAGGTACCTTCCCTGCATATAACTTCAGTCAATATTCGAGGATTAAATAATATCATTAAATAATCCAGATTTCTTTCTCTATTGAAAAGGGAACATTCAGATATAGTCTTTGTGCAGGAGACTCACTTGAAAGAACCAAAACCCTGGCTTCTTAAATCTCCATTTTACCATATTCAAATAATAGCCCCTGGCTCCTCAAAGTCAAAGGGAGTTGCCATTTTATTGTCAAAGAACATACCATTTGTCATTGAAGCTGAAGAGATGGATCAAAGAGGGCAATATTTATTTTTAAAAGGACACATTAATGGGAAAAACCTGACTTTAGCCACCATTTATGTACCCAATTTAGCTCAAGTTGACTTTTTATAATCTACACTAGAAAAGTTGCAAATTTTTCAAGAAGGGGAATTAATCCTTGGAGGGGATTTTAACTTAGTTTTAGATCCTGCACTAGAAACAACTAGCTCTAGAAAGCATAGGGGCCCTTAATTAGAGCCTCAGGTAAATTTAGACATCTTTTAGAAAAACATCATCTTTTTGATTCCTGGAGATACTTGTATCCAAGGGCAAAAGAATATTATTCAGCCCATTACAATGTGCACACTCATATTGTTTTTCTTTTAGTTTCTCAAGGTCTTTTACTGGGATTGAAGTCTGCTGATATAGGTACTAAGTTACTTACAGACCATTCTTTTGAAAGGATTCTGGCCCTTCTAGGAGTGAGGATGCTTGAGTCTCAGCAGGATCCTGGCTGCCTCTCTAAGCCAGCAATTAGCCCAAATGGGCAACAGACAGCAGAGGGCTATATAGCTGTGGGCTTTGGGAGGAGGCTTTGTGGAAGCAACTAGTCACTTACCTGACATTCTAGCATCCACTTCGGCTTTTGACTTTGGCTTCTGGACCCCCTGACTTTGGCTTTGACTTCTGGACCCCCTGACTTCGGCTTCTGAACCTCTGACCTGCGATACCTGGACTGTGATTCGGTTTTGGCGCCTTGGACCCTCTTTGCTCACCAGCTACAGACCTTGGACTGCCCCTGGACTTTGCCTGACCCAGCCCCAGCTCGTGACAATCTTCATAGGGAAAGTGTTCCAACCCTTTAATCATTCTAATTGCCCTTTTCTGGACTTTTTCCAATTCTATAATATCTTCCTCACTCTTGCTAACTATAAAGGCCACACCATTTCTTTGACAGGACTCTTGCCCACAATAATACATGTAGTGATCCTCTGAGTTAAATTCACCCATTCCCGTCCATTTTAGTTCACTGATTCCCAAGATGTCGATGTTCAGTCTTCCCATCTCTTGTTTGACTACATCCAACTTACCTTGATTCATAGATCTTACATTCCATGTTCCAATGCAGTATTTTTTTTTTTGCAGCATCGGACTGTTCTTTCGCCATTAGACACATTCACAGCTGAGCGTCCTTTTGGCTTTGGCCCAGCCGCTTCACTCTTTCTGTGGTTACTTGGACAAGGTAAACAACATCTATTGGGTCGCCTTTGTCCACATGTGTGTTCACCCCCTCAAAGAACTCTAACAGGTTAGAGAGGCAAGATGTTCCCTTACAGAACCCATGCTGAGTCTTCCTCAATAACTTGTGTTTATCAATGTGAGTACTAATTCTCTCTTTGATAATGGTTTCTACCAACTTTCCCGGTATTGAAGTCAGACTGACTGGCCTGTAATTTCCTGGATCTCCTCTGGAACTGTTTTTTAAAGATGGGAGTAACATGTCCTCAGAAATGGAGGCAGATTTTAATGAAATATTACATATTTTTGTCAGGAGATCCACAAGTTCACCTTTGAGTTCTTTCAGAACTCTTGAATATATGCCATCCAGGCATGATGACTTATCAGTTTTTAAATTGTCTATCAGTCATAGGACCTCCTCTCTCATCACCTCAATCTGACTCAGGTCTTTCAACATCCCTCCCAAAATCAGTGGTTCTGGAGTGGGCAAGCATTTCTCTTCTTCCACAGTGAAGATGGAGGCAAAAAATGCATTCAGCTTCTCAGCCATTTCCCTATCCTCTTTCAGTAATCTTTTTACCCCTTGGTCATCCAAGGGCCCCACTGCCTCCTTGGCTGGTTTCCTGCTTCTAATATATTTGAATACATTTTTATTGTTGGTCTTTATGTTTTTTGCAATATGCTCCTCATATTCCCTTTTTACCTGCCTGAATATAGATTTGCATTTTATTTGCCACAGTTTGTGTTTGCTTTTTTTAGCCTCACTTGGACTAGCTTTCCACCGCTTAAAGAAATCCTTCTTACCTTTTACAGCTTCCATTACTTGGTTTGTTAATCATGTGCCTTTCCTGACTTGCAATATATATTCTATCTGAACTTCTAGGATTGCAGTTCATAGAATCATAGAGTTGGAAGGGACCTCCTGGGTCATCTAGGCCAACCCCCTGCACAATGCAGAACTCACAGATACCTCCCCCTAAATTCAGTTTTAAAGAGTCTCCAAGCTTCCCCAAATATAATTTATATCCACGAATCTCCGTGTCCCATTGACCCTATTTACCTTTCCTTTCAGTTTCCTCTTCACATGCCTCCTCATTCCAGAGAATTTACCCCTTTTAAAGTTAAAAGTGGTTGTGTTGGTCTTTGGGGACAACTCCCTATTTATACAAATGGTGAAATCAACAACATTATGGTCACTTCTCCCAAGCGGTGCAATCACCTTTGCATCTCTTACCAGGTCTTTGGTATTACTTAGGACCAAGTCCAGGATTGCCTCTCCCCTGGTAGGTTCCATGACCATCTGCTCCATAGCACAGTCATTGAGAGTGTCTAGAAACTCAATCTTCTTCTCCCAACCTGAACACATATTGACCCAATCAATGTCTGAGTAGTTAAAATCACCTATTACGACATAGTTTTTACTTCTAGAAGCTATATTTAATTCTTTGATCATTATATAATCATCCTCTATTTTTGATCTGGTGGGCGATAACGAACTTCTGGAGTTAAGCTTCATTTTGGGCCCACTATTTTGACTGAAAGTATTTCTAGAAGCGAATCTATTTATCTTACCTTCTCAATCTTACTGGACTGTATACCCTCTCTGACATACAGAGCCACACCAACTCCAATCCTTCCCTCCCTATCATTCTGATATAATTTATATCCAGGAATCACCGTGTCCCACTGATTATCCTAATTCCACCAAGTCTGAAATACCCACAATGTCTATTTCCCCCCAAAAAACTAAGCATTCCAACTCCCCAATTTTACCTCAAACACTTCTAGAAACATCTATCATTTCCTCCAGCTGCCTCAAGACTTTGCCAGGCAGCCCATGCTGTTTGTCACCATCTCAGTGGACAACTGTAATCCATTGCTCTGTAGAAAAGTGACAGCTAACCTTTTTGAGATGAGTCATCCTGAATCAGAGACATTTCATCTCTTGTTGGCTTTCCCCCAGGATTCAGTTTAAAAATTGTTCTGCCACCTTTTTGATTTTAAGCGCCAGCAGCCTGGTTTCTTCTCGGGACAAAAGAGTGGAGACCATCTCTTTTGTACAGCTCCCGCTTGTTCCAAAAAGCATCCCAGGGCCTAACAAACCTGAACCCTTCCTCCCTACACCATTGTCTCATCTACGCATTGAGGAATAGAGGGGATGCTTATTAAATTTGCCAATGATACTAAATTGGGAGGGGTTGCAGATACAGTAGAAGATAGAAACAGGATACAGGATAACCTTGACAGGCTGGAAAACTGGGCTAAAACCAATACAATGAATTTTAACAGGGATAAATGTAAAGTTCTGCATTTAGGTAGGAAAAATCCAATGCATGGTTATAGAATGGGGGAGTAGTCTTAGCAGTAGTATGTGTGAAAAGGATCTAGGGGTTTTAGTGGATCATACGCTGAACATGAGTCAACAGTGTGATGCGGTGACTAAAAAGGCAAATGCAATTTTGGGCTGTATCAACAGAAGTATAGTGTCCAGATCACGTGATGTGATAGTATCGCTTTACTCTCCTCTGGTAAGACCTCACCTGGAGTATCGTGTTCAGTTTTGGGCACCACATTTTAAGTATATAGTCACAGTACCACAAAAAGCTTCACAAAAATGCAAGAAATGCACAAATACCTCCACCTAAATTCACAAGATCTTCATTGCTGTCACATGGCCATCTAGCCTCTGTTTAAAAACCTCCAAGGAAGGAGAACCCACCACCTCCCGAGGAAGACTGTTCCACTGAGGAACCTCTCTAACGGTCAGGAAGTTCCACACCATCTTCTAGATGACAGCCCTTCAAATACTTGAAGATGGTGATCATATCACCTCTCAGCCTCCTCCTCTCCAGGCTAAACATCCCCAGCTCCTTCAACCTTTCTTCATAGGACTTGGTCTCCAGACCCCTCACCATCTTCGTCACCCTCCTCTGGACCCATTCCAGCTTGTCTATATCCTTCTTAAAATGTGGTGCCCAAAACTGAACACAATCCTCTTGGAGCAGAAGCTCCAGGCTTCTTATCTATAGGATTCTGAGAAACTTTCCTCAAACTTCGTGGAGACTGGGGAAGTAGCCCTTGTTCCAGTGGTTCAGAATCAGTTATAGTGGGGAGATCCTGGAACCTATTGCTGAGCAACAGAGGCTCAAAACATCTCCTGATTTTCCTGCTCCTTCAGTTTATATTTTTCTACAAACCCTCCTACTGTGTTGGATTCTCTTCCAGTTGCTGAGATACCACTTCCTCTTCCTCCTCTTGTCCTTTCAAGAGTGCCTTATGGGTTCTGTCAAGAAAATCCTCACCTTTCTTTATACACTGCAGTGTGGACAATCATGCCTCCAGTCCCCGTATCTTCTTCTCTAGCAAGGCTACTAACATACACTTGCTGCAAGTGTAATTGCTGCTACTCTCAGGTAGAAATACAAACATCCCACAGTCTTTAGATGTCACTGCCTCAGCTCCCTCACCAGCTGTGCTGCTGAAATCCATTTCAAAATTCTCTTTATCTTGACTTCCCTGTAAATTCCACTACCAACTGCCACTTGAGACTACTCGTGAGGAACTACCCACTTTCCTACAGAACACCCAGGCTAGACCCCCAGGCTAAGAGCCCTTTGGCTCATGCCTGTGGCAAGGATGAGCTTTGAAAGTTAAAGGTTCAAGTCCCTACCCACCTCTGACTCAACAGCCAGAGCAACAATAAAGGGTGGGGCCACCAACTATCCCCAGGCAAACAAGTGCTCCTCTCTCAGCAACAGCTTACCAAAAGTTCTGTCCCAGCTCCAAGCACCTTCCTCTAATGCAGCTGAGCCACTTCCGCCTCTGGCAAGGATAAGCCTTGCAAGTTAAAGGCTCAAGCCCCCACCCACCTCTGACTCAATAGTCAGAGCAACAGTAGAGGGTGGGGCTAGCAACCACCCCCAGGCAAAAAAAGCTCTCCTGTCTCAGCAACAGCTACACAAAAGCACTCAGAAACCCCTCTCCAGCAGGCACCAAGCACTCACACAGTTCCCTCCCACAGCAATCCTAGGTAATGTTCCCAGCAGTTTTGCTGTTGGAAAGGAGGCAGATAGATGTTGGAAAGGAGGCAGCAACATAGTCAGTTTTGGTGGTCTTGCACAAGTGTTCAAATCTTTTTTGGGGAGGGGGATTTGGAATCTATAGTTAAAAATTCCACTTATTTACTACCAAGCTGTCCTGAAACTATCTTACTTAACCTAGTGCATTCTAACAGAATAAAGAATTTAATGGGAAGGTTGGCCAATTACGGGTGGCTGCTGTTTGTATCAAGAGAAAAGAAAACTGATGCATCAAGCCAGAAAACTGATCCATACAGACTCTAAAAATGTTAAACAGGGCCATCACTTAAGACATTAGTTAGAGGGTCTACAATTTATTCTTTAGCATAATTTTCCTTGGTTGTCTGCCATAAAAAGGGCTGTGTGTTTGCTGACCCAACTCCTCCAAATCCGTGGTTTTGTACCAAGTAAAATAATAATCAGGGTTAAGAATATGTGATTAACTTATTCTAGGGAAAAAAGTAACTGACCAAGTTTGGGAAGGAAAAGTTACCTGGGCTGCCTAAGGAGGGTTCATTTAACTGAGGTTCATGAATTGAACTGGTAAGGAAAACAAAATGTTAGTCATGGAGAGCAGAAAATATATATGCGGAAACATCGAAAATCTGCTTTTAAAAGGACTTTCCTACATCTTGGACCATTCTAAATTTGAGAGAAAATAAAAAATTTAGGGTCATAAATATTTGCTGTCCTCATCCCCATCCAAGTTTGATGAAAATCAATTGAACAGTACATTAAACTAAGGATCCTAACTATCCTAGTTCCCTCAAAAGTATAGTTCTGGGATTTTTATCTTCTTCCCCTTTCTACCTACAGATGATTTATGATTAAGTTTAGTTTTAATCACTTGTCCTAATTTGAATTTAAGTATGTAGGTAGGGAGAAACATTTATATAAATAAAACAACTTAAGGCATAACTTGACAAAATGAATCAAACCCTCAGGCCGCTGGAGGGCTCCTATCAGGCCTGCAAGCACCTGGCTGTCATTTGCTTCCCTCTCCCTCTCTCTTGCTTCCTTCTGCATCACAGCTTGCTTTGCAAAGCTTGCTCAATCACACAGGATTTATGGAGCAAAGCTTCCATTTTCTCCATTGGCTGAGGCTTCTCCCTTGGGGGGGAAGGAGGGAGAGCTTGCTTTGCCAGGCTCTCTCAATCGCACAGCAGAGCTACTGAGCCAAACTTCTCTTCCTTTTATTGGCCAAGGCTCCTCAGAGCAAGAGTAGTCAGTTATCAAAGACTGTTAAATAAACAAAATATTGCAACACTGCTAATGGTTTAAGCAGGTTTTATTCTAAGAGTTTTAAAAAATATTTAATTGTGTTTGTGTCCTTTATAAATATTTAATTGTGTTTGTGTCCACTACCTAGCATTACATTTTGTGACACATGGCCCCACAAAGTCCCATTTATGTCAGATCTGGCTGTCATAACAAATGAGTTTGATACCCTGTTCTAGAGCGTAGATTTGGCAAATCACTCTAGCTATAGTGGTTATAGTTACCCAAAGTGTTGACCACAAGTTCTCTGACTTCACACACAAAAAAGTTCCTATTTTGATGGAGTGACCAGTCTAGCATGATCAAATTGTTCGACTTCTTATAAGAAAGATTCTTCAACATGCTCTATTTCAAATGTATTTCAGGGTTTTTGGGTTTTTTTAAACTGCTTAACTGCAGGAATGATTATATATCAAATTGTTCATGCCCAGGATTAAAGAGTGTGGGAAATCTCATGCTAATCCAACCCCGCCCCCCCCCCCCCCAAAAAAAAAAAAACACACAGACTCGTGTGTTTATCTGTTTGGATGGCTTTATAGCTATACAATTACATAATTGTAAATTACACTGGAAACCCCAGTATTTTGCATTGTGAAGTATGCTTTGTTACTTCTCTCTCTCTCTCTCTCTCTCTCTCTCTCTCCTTTTAGATGAACCCAGTCCTTGCCCTTGTGGCACTGATACCATCACTACTCACAGGAAGGAGGCCTGGTAAAATGTTGAAATGTCTAGAGAAAAAAATTACAAGGTTTTTTGTTGTTGTTGTTGCTGATGATGTTTAATCTCCCCAAGCCTGTTCCTGAGGTGTTTAATTTGCATTGGAAAATTGCATTTAGTATAATAATATTCAGATTAGCATGTTCCCCCTTGCTCATGTAATCCTTCCTGGAATATTTATGACCCTTTTGAAGTAGGTCATAATATTAATTCTTCAGGTCATCAGATCAACTGATAGCATGTATCCGTCTGAAAATAAGTTCCATTACTCCTATGTAACAATGTTCAGGGATGGAGTATAAATTTAGTCTGTAAGCAACATGGTAGTTCAACCATTTATTGCTATATTTCTGCAATCCCTGTCATTATATTGGCTGGGCAGATGATCTACAGACCTCTGTTCTTCATGCATTCATCTGTGGGAGATGGTATAGGCCAAGGGACAGATACAATATTTTTCCCTTACAAAAACCCATCAACAATTATTATTCACTTTCAACCTGGAACACAAACAATGGATGCAGTCACACAAGAGATTTGGCTCAACCTAGTCACGCCTCCCCTCCAGATTTAATGTGTGCGACCATACATGCACATCTGCCCCCCCCCCCAAGTCCCACCCATCCTTACCTCATTTTAGGACAGTCTGGGACCAGATTAAATAGCTACCAAGAACTTTCTAGTAGCAAATCTCTAAAGTACATGCAGAGCATGGTTCCCAGCTGTTTGAATGGCCAAGGTGTATGATGCATGCACCTCGCATGCACAGGAGTAGTCTGAAAGTTCCTTTTGCATATGTGCAGCCCGTGTCTCTCCTGGTAGCAGTGTGTGGGCTGTGTGATTGCCGCAGCATGCATCAAAAAGCACTGGCTTTTTCAGAGCCTGGATGCTGCCATGCCAAGTTTCCAATGCAGTCCCACCCAGTGTTTGGGTAACGACAGTGCCACTTAGAATTCAGTAGGCATGCTTTACGGAAAGGAAATGAAGGAGAAACACACAGGCGCCTCATGAACTTTTAAACATTTTTTGAGAATCTGTTTCCAGGACAAAGTAAGGTGAAAGAAAATGTACTGTTTGCAAATTTCTTCCAGTAAGTAATTCTTCCTGGCAGGGCTTTTTTTCTGGGGGAACAGGGTGGAATTAAGTCCCAGAACCTCTTAGTGGAAACAGATTCTCAAAAAATGTTTAAAAGTTCATGAGGGGCCTGTGTGTTTCTCCTTTATTTCCCTCTTGAGAGTTCTGGCACCTCTTTTTTCAGAAAAAAAATCCTGCTTCCTGGTAGAATGGCATCATAGCCTATGGTGGCTTTTAGAGCTAGCTATAAAGTAATGTTGTGTATCCTGATAGTCCAGCGTAGCCCAATGTCATTAGAGCTTGGAAGCTAAGCAGAGTTGGCCATGGTTACACACTTGGATGGAAAACCAAAAAAAAAACAAGGAAGACTGATAGAAATGACCCAAATAACTATAGACCCATCAGTCTCTTAAGTATCCTAAGCAAATTATATGCCAGCCATCTTAAAGAGAAACTGTGGGAGTGGATTGAGTGTAATAACATCCTGAGAGAACAGGCTGGGTTTAGACCGAGTTGTTCCACTCTGGATCATTGTGTAGTATTAGACCATCTTATTTCCAAATATTCCTCTAACAGCACCTCTGCCCTATACGCTGCCTTTATAGACTTTAAATCTGCCTTTGATATGGTTCAGAGGGACATACTGTGGGAAAAACTGAGAGGGATGGGAATTGATCAGAGGCTACTGGCATTGATAAAAGCATTATATAGGAACACCAAGATCAGGACAAGGATAAATCCGAAGGGACATCCCACGAAAGCCATCAAAGTAGGGAAGGGAGTTAAGCAAGGTTGCATCTTGGCACCACTTTTGTTCAACCTCTTTATAAACGATCTGGGGGAACATTTAAGTGGTCCAGAGGTGCATGCTCCAAAGATTGCAGATAGGCATATCCCGCTCCTGCTATATGCGGATGATGCAGTGCTGGTCTCTAGGACCCCTATTGGGCTAAAGAGAGCAATGAAAATTCTTGTGCTTTACTGCCAAGCTAATCAGGTTGAAATGAATTATTCAAAATCTAAAATGTTAGCCTTTGCAAATAGACCCAAGGTACATCATTGGAAGATAAACGATAGGGCTATTGAACAGACACGCTGCTTTAAGTACCTAGGGGTAGTCTGTCAGGCCTCAGGGGCCAGGAAGGCACATGTGGAATATGTTACAACAAGTGCAGCAAAAAGTTCAGGAGCCATAGAGAAATTCTATTGGACCTCCAGGGGGCAGAACGTGGTGGCTGCAGTTAAGGTTTTAAGGCCAAGGCCCTCACCCAAATTCTATATGGGGCACCCTTGAGTATAACAAGGAAGACTGAGGTTGCTATGCAAAAGAAGGCAATGGTGTATTATTTCTACTCATCTCTTTCCTTGAAAACCCCATTGTCCTGGAGCTGCAATTAGTTGCCTGCATCTTGATGGCACACAGTTATCACAACAAAGTATTTTAGTGACATATCACCTTGGGCACCAACTTAATTTGCTATGTATTTTGGATTGCATTAATACTTAGCAATAAATACTTTAAAAGTAGTATAGTAATATTTAGCAAGTATATAGTGTGTGTTTAGTATTCAGAATGCTTTGTATACATTATGTCAGTCATAAAAAAGAAGAACAAATTAGATGGAATTGATATCTATCCCATTTGACTGTCTATCCAGGAAACTCTTTGGTGTATGGAACTATAATCAAAGACTAGGGGGAAGAGTGATTGCACAGCCAGTTCAACATCTGTAAAGGTTTAGCTATAATAGTTCCAGAAAATTCATATACGAAATGGATGTTGCTTGGTTTATGTACAGCCTAATCTAGACATAATAAAAAATATTTCTGACTCCATATCATATGTAGCTTATGCTGAAAGAAGTTAGCATCCAAAAGGAGTAAGGAGTCTAAAATGAAATGTTGCATGGATGCAGTGGGGCGCAAATCAATTTTTTAAAAAAATTATAGTGATGGAGGAGGGATGTGACCAGTGGTCAAGAACAAAGGTTAGCATAAGTACAGACTTAGTCGTGACAAGGTTTATATCTCTTAATGTGCTATATGTTTTTGTATAAGAAGCCTAGAAGCAGAGTAGAAATAGTGGGTTGGGTTCTACCATATTTTCTGTTTAGTATCTTCTGATTCCCCTTCTCACTTCAACCACTGTTCCATGTGGCTTGTTTCCATCCGGATATTATAGTCCCTTGCAAAGCCTTTTTTGGTATAGCAATTTCTGCACCTTATGTTGCAAAAAGGTTTATACTGCTTTCAGTGCTTCCTAATTAGCCTTGCACAAATTTTATCGTGACCCAATTATAAAGTCTTTGAGTTTATTTGGAAAAATCATGCAAATGGAATGAGTTGGCATCAAAGAGGAAGATTACTGTTGGGCAATTGGAAAAAAGCAGAAACAGGTTGCTTATGAAATCTATGAAAAGACCATGGAAGTATAGCTCAGCAAAATTTTGTTTAGCTAGAAAGTTGGTCTGGGCATAGTAGACTTTGTCGAGGAAAGCTGACAATTCTATTGACGGTAATGTACAGAAAGGCATGAACAGGTATGGTCTATTTGAAATGGCAGGCATATCCATTTCCCATATGGCAGGAAAAGGAAGGTTGAGTAAGATGCATGACCCCATCTGTGAGATATAGAGTATCTTCATAGACCATAATTATAAATACAGTATGTGTATATTTTACAGCAGAAAGTCCATGTGTATCCTTTAGCCAATATGTGTTGGTTGTTCTTTTTAGTATCAAGACAGAAGATCATTTAAAATTCAAGAAAGGATGTTTCAAAGCAGACTCTAGGAAGTCAGATCAAAGAAGCATGACTGTCTTGTGGGACTGCTCTACTCAAGAGACAATGGGTAGTGTCTCTAAAGAAGAAAGCACTTTAGAAAGACTCCCTGATTTGAAAGATTCCACATGTTCTAAGGAAGATCAGTGGAAAATTTCTTCCTTCCCAAAGGAACCTGATTCAGCAGTACAATCTAACCCTGCAAAAACTGTGGACATGAATACTGATGAGTCGGAAGGCGATCTTGAGTACTCAGACCCTATCAAGGCAGCAGTGGAAACTTCTCCACCAGATACTGGAGCACAGACTGTTACTGTGGAAGAAAGATACCACAACAATGAACCAAATCAGTTAGAAGCCTTCAGCAAAGAACACTTAAACAAAAGGCAGGAAATGGAAAAGAAAGGCATTCAAAAGTTTGACTGGCTTCATGAGCACAATGAGAAGCTTCGGCCTCTCTGTGGAAACATAAATAAGCCAGTAGATGTGGCTGCAAACTTGTCTATTAGGGGTCAGTCTGCACAAGAAGCATCTTTGTTGGCTTTGCCAGTATTTAGAAAAAATTTAAATCCTCACTTCAGCAAAGCAAAGGCTGCTGAAGGTGCACTTTCTCCCAGGAAAGGTCAGGCAGTAGACTCTGATTTAGATGAAATAAGTTCTCTTAATGCTGCTGAATGGACATTACAGAAATCAGGGCTTCAGACACCCATGGACCTTGCTGTCCACAAACATGCTTGGAATGTTAATGTGAGAGACTCTGTGGAACCTCTTTCCTGTAGCACCTACGATGAGACAAGGTCCTACGTGTGCAATGATCTGCTGGATGAGCAGAGAAAAGACAACCAAGTCCAGGAAGAGGATTCTACTGTATACACTTGCATTGAATGCAGCATTTATTTTAAAAAGAAAGAACATTTGATGGATCATATGATTCAGCACAACAGGGGATTAGGAATGGAACAAGGCAGTGAGGGCAATGGAGGTCAGTTCACTTGTAATGAGTGTGGATGGCCTTTTGTGGACACTGCTTCTCTAGAGCAGCACAAGAGACTCCATCAGGAATCAAGAGAGAAAATCATTGAGGAAATTCAGAAACTTAATGAATTCCCAGATGAAGGTCGTGATGCCAGGCTACAGTGCCCAAAATGTGTGTTTGGTACCAACTCTTCTAAGGTGTTTGTCCAGCATGCAAAGATGCATGTTAGGGAAAGAAAAGATCAAGGTCTGAAGAATGTAAACTTGTTTGCAAGTTCTGGTGGCGGTGGTGATCCACGGGACAGCTCTGGGCACAACATATATAGACCCTTCAGGCCAAACGAGCATGTACCTCAAATTATATATGCACACAGTAGCAGCAAAGGTCTTAGTGTATGCATGCTTTGCAGCTTCCCTGCCCCAAATGAAAATGTTTTAAAAGAACATATGAAATATGCTCATTCCCATGTGACTTGGAACATGGAGATTTGTGATGCAGACATGAATCAACCTGGAACTAGTAGGTGTGCCTACAGCCCTGCCAGGTCAGGTCAGCTTTCAGAAACTGATTATGTGAGTAAACCAGAAAGGCTCTTTTCCCAACCCCACTCTGAAACAATGACCCACTATGAATCGCTCCATGGCTGTATAGCGGGCCACCAGGAACTTGATGAAAGCAATGGCGCTAATAAAAAAGACATCCCAATGCCTGGATTTCGGGCTAGGAAACGAGCTCCCTATAGCTCTTCACACAAGATCTTGGGAATGTCCACACTTACCTCAACAAAACCTCCATATGCCTGGAAACAAATGAGGAAGAAAAGCACAGCGTGGCCCACTGAGACTGAGAGAGGCAAGGTGAAAAGCCATCCAGGTGGTGTGGAAGAACTCCAACATAAATGGCTACCTATAAATGATAGCAGCATGGAAGAAGAATTCCCTTTAGCTACAGAAATAAAATTAGCAGAAAACAGATACTTCAGACCTATTGCTATTCCTCAGCCTGCCTTGGACCTCAAAAGGATATTTCGGGGCATTTTGAAAGCAACAGATTATTCCATAGCATCAGCAGGGCAGCAGCATCAGTTACGTCAAATGGTTCCTTTTGTTCTTCTCGAGCAGCTTAATTTTTATCCCAGAAAGATGAAGCAATCTACGATGAAGATTTTCAAGAAAAAGGTGTCACCTCCTTCCCAAGAGTTTGGAATGGATGAGTCTCTTCCCTTAAGTGTCTTCCTGTTAGACTCTCCTCTTGAAGGGTCTCTAGAACTGGATGATCTTCTGGATGCAGATTCATCAGTGCTGAAGAATGAGGAGAGGAAATGCCCATACTGTCCTGACAGGTTCCACAATGGGATTGGCTTAGCCAATCACGTGCGGGGCCACCTGAACAGGGTGGGTGTGAGCTACAATGTCCGTCACTTCATCTCTGCAGAAGAAGTGAAAGCTATTGAGCAAAAATTTTCCTTCCAAAAGAAGAAGAAAAAAGGTAGTATGTATTCAATTTATAATTTTCTCCATTTTTCTAATATTTTTTATTTCTTCAAAGATGGGTATGTATGTTCCACTATATATTCTCTCTGCAGAGGAGATGTTCTGTTACAGCATGCTTACAATGTATAGTTGTGGTGGTGTTTCTAAGGGGAGTTGCCTTATGTTATTATTGGTTTAAACCAGAGGTTCCCAAACTTATTTGGCCTAACGCTCCCTTTTCAGAAAAAAAATTACTCAGCACCCCCCCATGTGCTCCTAAGAGGGGATATTCTTTGCATGCAGGCGATGACACCATCGTGCCAGCCAGCAGGCAAGCCCAGAGTTCCAGGTGGTACACACAAGTGCTGCTGTACCGCCACTTTCCTTCACAGGGCAAACATTGTCTGTGCTTGTTGGAGGTTTCAAAAGAAGCCTCTGCTGCCTGCTGCTTTTGGGTTGAAAGTGGCTGGATGGGCAGCACCTTCCCATTTCAGTGCCCCTTAGCAGGGTGGCATCCTAGGCGATCACCTACCCAACCTACTCCCATGCGGTGGCCCTGCAGAAGACACTCAGTGTCTGGGGCATTGCAGTTGGCTGAAATCAACAGAAGCAACCATCTAGTAACCAGAGAACTGTAAGAAGCTTGAGGCTCTGCAGAAAACCTTGCAAGGAGAAAGCTACAGCTTGGAACTCTTCAGAGAAGTTTGTGCAGTTGTCTCAGTGCTTCCACTGTCCTGACTTGAACTGTACTGCTGAGAGAGAAACTGCAAGCAACCTTGAGAAGCTGCTGGCTGTAGCAAGTATTGGCTAGGATAGACTAATAAGTTTTTTGTTTCTGTATTTCTTGTTTGTCTATAAACCTCTATTTTTTTAATTCTGTCTTGCAAATAAACTGCATCCTTCTTATATTTTAATTGGAAGGAGTTCTGGTCCTCATTACTAGTCTAATTGGGTGAATTCACACTAAGTAGCAGACAAATAGGAACCCTCTATTTTTGTTAATTGGAATTTTTCTCTAAATTACAAATTCTGGACCCCTCCCTTCTGATGTTTTGACACCTCCCTTCTCTTCTCCCATTATGCTTCCACCGCCCCCTTATTTTTATTCACCACCACCCCCAATTGCACCCAAGGCTACCACTACCCCCTGGATCGTTCCAGCACCCCCGCCCAGGGGGGCAAAATCGTCCACTTTGGGAAACACTGGTTTAAACAGATACTGATCAGTAAAACTTATGTTATTTTTCTTTTTCTGCAGTTGCAAACTTTGATCCAAGTACTTTCAGTTTAATGAGATGTGAATTTTGTGGAGCTGGTTTTGACACACGTGCAGGGCTGTCCAGCCATGCCAGGGCCCACCTGAGGGATTTTGGGATCACCAACTGGGAGCTCACCATCTCACCAATAAACATCTTGAAGGAGCTGCTAGCAAATTCAACAGAACATCCTATGCTTCAGACTGCACTAAGAGCACATCCTTCATCCCCAAACCATGAGAGAGATATGCTTGGATTTGGGTCCTGCAAAAGCATAACCCCCGTATTTGAATGCAGCATTTCACGATCACCTTTCTCCTCATTGCCTTCATCCTGGGTAGAGAAACCCATACCGTCCTTCAGAGGTGGTAAGTAGTTAAACTTTTCTTGCATCCTGGAATATTTATTAATATAAGTAAGCATTTGGCCTCATTTATTCTTCCCAGGGATAATCCTAACTGTATGCATAAAAATGTAGAATCATAGAATTGGAAGGGATCTCCAGGGTCATCTAATCTAACCCCCTGCACAATGCAAGAAACTCACAAACACCTCCCCCTAAATTCACAGGATCTTCATTGCTGTCAGTTGGCCATCTAGCCTCTGTTTAAAAACCTCCAAGGAAGGAGAGCCCACTGCTTCCCAAGGAAGCCTGTTCCAACGAGCAAAGTTCTTCCTAATGTTGAGCCGGAAACTCTTTTGATTTAATTTCAACCCATTGGTTCTGGTCCTACCTTCTGGGGCCACAGAAAACAATTCCACACGATCCTCTAGATGACAGCCCTTCAAGTACCTGAAGATGGTGATCATATCACCTCTCAGCCACCTCCTCTCCAGGCTAAACATGCCCAGCTCCTTCAACCTTATCTCATAGGACTTGGTCTCCAGACCCCTCACCATCTTCATTGCCCTCCTCTGGACTCGTTCCAGCTTGTCTATATCCTTCTTGAAATGTGGTGCCCAAAACTGAACACAATACTCCAGGTGAGGTCTTACCAGAGCAGAGTAAAGCGATACCATCACTTCACGTGATCTGGACACTATACTTCTGTTGATACAGCCCAAAATTGCATTTGCCTTTATAGCCACCACATCACACTGTTGACTCATGTTCAACGTTTGATCCACTAAGACCCCTAGATCCTTGTCGCACATCCTGCTAAGACAAGTCTCCCCCATCCTATAACCATGCATTGCATTTTTTCCTACCTAAATGCAGAACTTTACATTTATCCCTGTTAAAATTCGTTTTATTGATTTCAGCCCAGTTTTACAGCCTGTCAAGATAATTCCTGTATCCTGTTTTTATTTATTTATTTATTTATTTATTTATATTAAGATTTATACCCCGCCCTTCTCACCTAGGTGTCTCAGGGCGGCTTACAACACAATAATTAAAACAATTTCAGTTTAAACAATTAAAATACCATTAAACCATAATTTAGTAAAAACAAAATAGAGTAAAAACCGGCGGCCTATAGATACATTTTTTCATCCAGGATATTTTACATTGTCAGTTAATATCATAGGCCTGCCGGAAGAGGACTGTCTTACAGGCCCTGCGGAATTGCCCTAGATCCCGCAGGGCCCGCACCTCTTCCGGCAGCTGGTTCCACCAATAAGGTGCCGTTATTGAGTAGGCCCGATCCCTGATGGATTTTAGGCGGGCCTCCTTTTTGTCTTCTACTGTATTTGCAACCCCTCTCAATTTAGTATCATCTGCAAATTTAATAAGCATTCCCTCTGTTCCTTCATCCAAATCATTTATAAAGATGTTGAACAAAACAGGCCCCAGGACAGATCCTTGAGGCCCTCCACTTGTCACTCCTCTCCAAGAGGATGAGGAACCATTCACAAGCACTCTTTGGGTTCTTGAGAAACCCATGCTGGCTCTCAGTAATCAAAGCTATATGTTCCGGGACCGACTGTTTGATGATTTGTTCTAAAACTTTTCTAGGTATAGACATCAACCTGACGGGTCGGTAGTTACCCAGATCCTCCTTTTCCCCCTTCTTGAAGATGGGGACAACATTTGACCGCCTTCAGTCTTCTGGCACCTCTCCTGTTCTCCAAGAACTCTCAAAAACAATGGCCAGAAGCTCAAAAATTACATCTGCAAGCTCTTTTAGAACCCTTGGATGCAGTTCATCTGGCCCTGAGGACTTAGTTTCATTTAAAGAAACTAGGTGTTTATGTACTACCCCTGTGCCGATCCTAGGTTGGAACACCATACCCTCCTTATATGTTCTGTTTTTGCCATGCTGAGCACTGTTTCCCTCAGATAAGAAGACTGAGGAAAAGTAGGAATTGAGCAATTCTCCCCTCTCTTCATTACCTGTTACATTTTCACTTTCCTGCCCACACAATGGGACTATCATGTCCTTGCTCTTTTTCTTACTCTGAACATAAGAAAAGAACCCTTTTTTGTTGTTTTTAGCATCTTAGGTCAGCCTAAGCTCATAGTGAGCTTTAGCTTCCCTAACTTTTTCTCTACGAGCACTGGTGCTTTGTTTATGCAGGAAATGATGTTGTTCATAGCAAACTGAGGTGCTTTTGCCAGACTTAAGATGCAGACCGATTTTCTAGGAGCCCAGTAGTGATGTGCATTCTGATCTGAACCCAGCGAAGACAGAGGTCCTTTGTGTGGGTCGTGGCGCTCTAGGAGGGGAAATAGCTCTCCCAGCCTTCGACGGCGCGCCATTGAAACCAGCGCGCCAGGTAAAGAGTCTGGGTGTTTTACTGGAGCCTTCACTATCAATGGAGGCCCAGATAGCAGCCACTGCCAAGTCAGCATTCTTCCATCTGAAGCGGGCAAGGCAGTTGGCCCCTTTCCTGGAGCATCGCGACCTTGCAACAGTGATCCATGCAACGGTCACCTCAAGATTGGACTACTGTAATGCCCTCTACTTGGGGCTACCTTTGTGCCGGACCCGGAAGTTGCAGCTAGTGCAGAACGCGGCAGCCAGGCTACTGTTAGGGCTCCCGAAATGGGAGCGCATACGGCCGGGGCTGCGCGAACTGCACTGGCTGCCAATTACATACCGAGTCCAGTACAAAGTGTTGGTTATTACCTTTAAAGCCTTGTATGGTCGAGGACCAGCCTACCTGAGGGACCGTCTCTCCCCATATGAACCCCAGAGGGCACTGAGGTCAGTCGGAAAAAATAAAATGACTATCCCTGGGCCGAGAGAGGTCAAGCTCCAGAACACCAGAGCACGGGCCTTCTCAGCTGCGGCCCCGGCCTTATGGAATCAGCTTCCGGAGGAGGTGCGGGCCCTGCGGAACCTTGACCAGTTCCGCAGGGCCTGCAAAACTGTCCTTTTTAAAAAAGCATACACCAGCTGCTGAATTATTGTGATTTAAGGACCCGCCAGTATGGTCCTGTTTCAAGGACCCATATTATCATAGAATTACTTAAACTGGCAGAACCAGCGTCAGAATGCCACCATGCTGCCAGATTAACTTAAATTTAACTTTGAATTTTTATATATTAACTGGTTTTTATAATGTTTAAATGTTTTTATTGTTAACCTTAAAGTTTTTATTTACTATTGTACATGTATAAAAGGTTGTTAGCTGCCCTGAGCCGCCTCGGCGGGAGGGCGGGATACAAATAAAATTTATTATTATATTATTATTATCTATCTGAGCCTAAGAATACTTTACTGGTATTTTTTCAGGTAGATTTTGGCATCCCCAAACCCTGTGCCCTCTAAGCTGTGGAGTGTTGCGAGCAAAATTGTACTTTGTGAGCCAAAAGAGCTACTAGCATTAAAGTTGTAAGGAAGCCTACATTTGACTTTTGAGTAAGCATAATTGGCTCAAACTTTGTGTGTAGGGTTACAAGATGTACTCTTTTTAGAGGACATGTCTTCTTTTTTGTGTGTCCATTGCTATTATTTAACCTAAACAATTAAAATTGTTGTTATTTTAAAAACGAGAACAGTTAGGAATATTCCTAGTTGGTAGTAATTGCCACAGTTTAAACAGTAAAAGGTAAAGGTGCAAGCACCTGTCATCACGACGTTTTAATTGCAGAATTTTTATGGGGTGCTTTGCCATTGCCTTCCCCAGTCATCTACACTTTTCCCCCAGCAAGCTGGGTACTCATTTTACTGACCTCGGAAGGATGGAAGGCTGAGTCAACCTCGAGCCGGCTACCTGAACCCAGCTTCCGCCAGAATTGAACTCAGGTCGTGAGCAGAGAGCTCGGACTGCAGTACTGCAGCTTTACCACTCTGCACCACGGGGCTCCTACGTTTAAATAGTAGGGGTATTTAAATGAGATTCATCATGATGGTCAGTTTTTTGAAGTAGTCAGTTGGGAAACTATGTCCTCTTTTTTGCTTTTCAAAATATGGAAACCATATTGAATTGAAGGTTTTACTATGACTGTTAGCTGCCCTGAGTCCGCTTTTGGAATGGGTGAGATATAAATCGAAGGTAAATAAATAAATAAATAAATCCATGTGCGTAGCCTTGTTGGTTTGAAGCAGCTGAACAAAGTCTGAGTCAAGTGGCACCTTTAATACCAGCAGAGTTCAATTCTGGATATAAGCTTTTGGGTATAAGCCAGGATTGACTGTGCCCCCAGGAAGCAGCTTGTTCCCTGCCAGCCCAACTTTGCTGGTTTAAACCAGGCTGCAGGAGAAGTCAAGCCAGCCCCAGGAACTGGCTAGCTATTTTTTAAATCGACATTTTCTTCTTGCGTATATTGGACTTGAAAAAAATCAGGCTATAAAAAATCCCAGATCCAAATACTGTACTGGTATTAGGATCCAAGCTTTTTGGAAATCCCAATTGTTTGGGGAGTCCTAGAGACCCAAAACAAAAAATACAGATTGAAAAAATATTGCACACCCTAGAACCCATTGGAAAAGGGAGATGGATATCTATATGCACCAGTGAAAGAAAGGATCTATATGTCATTCTAGTTCACTTTTTATTGCTAAACTGTTGTTTGTACTCAGACATATATTGAATCAGGAGTAGTTACTTCATTGCATTCCTGTTGCTGGAACAAATACTGTTCTACACAGGGATGTTTAAATATCACATTAAATTATACATTAGCAATATGAAGCAATGAAAAATCTGAAACTTGTTCACTGAGTTGATAACTGATGAAGTATTATTGGGTTGGTGAATTCAAAGCTGTAACCTTTCTAGTACTGCTGCTACAAGTGTGAACACATGAAGCTGTTTTGTACTGAATCAGACCTCTGCTCCATCAAGGTCAGTATTGTCTATTCAGACTGGCAGCAGCTCTCCAGGGTCTCAGGTGGAGGTCTGTCACTTCATGTACTATCTCATCTTTTTAACTGAAGACGCCAGGGATTGAACCTGGGACTTCCTGCATGCCAAGCAGATACCTCTACTGCTTAACCACAATCCCTCCCACCTGTGCACACACATGGCTTTATCTGACTGAGAAGACTGGACTACAGAAACGGTTCCTCTGAATAGTTAAATTACATTGTATTTCAAAAGCAACACATTTCTGATCTGCAGTTTTAACTATTGAAAAACTGAAAAACCATGTATGAGTTTGGCATGCATTTCCTACTCAGTGTCAAGTTCTGCACAGTCCTCATCAATGATCACCACTCAGAGTTTAGCAGAGTAGATTTATTCTATGATAACAGGCAGGTAAGGTGAGCAAGATATCTCTTTTACTGAAACTGAGGCTTGGGGCTTCAATTCTCCAGATATATGCTTGGGTCCATCCATTATACATTCAAAATGCTAAAAGCCAAAATTTACCAATTGAATGTCAAGTCTGCAAATTCAATGATGAGTTGATGTAGATACAAAGAAACTATTTTATTGATACTGGATACTTGTGGCCTAAGCCAAGGCTTGAAAAGACTAAAGGACATACAGTAGATACATTGCATATAAGGTACACTTCAAAGGGATTCATACGGGTAGGGGAATTGTGCAGAGGACATTCACATATCGATGTTACAAATACATTCTCATGTTGATTAGAGGCAAAGTTGGCCTTGATGCTCTCAAGCTCCTTCCTCTCCCCTGAGCCTGAGCTGAGAAGGCTCAGATAAGACTTTTCACACATCACCATTTCAAAGCAAGAACATTCTCTATGAGGGGGGGGGAAGTGGAGAGGGTTCGCTAGCAGCATTTGGTTACACTTTGGTTCTACCCAGCATGCTCTATACTTGAGCCAGAGTTATAGCCAGACTTGACATACTGCCCCCCCTAAGCCGCCTCTACCACCCTGTTGGAACATTTTTGATGGAACCTCTTGATCAGATCTGGGGCTGATATATCCTTCTCAGCTACCCACTCATTTTCGCTGGAGGGGAAATGTTTCCATTTTATCAGATAGTACAAGATCCCCCTTTTGACTTTAAAGTCCAGGATTTCTTGGACCTCGTGGTGGTTCTGGTTCCCAATCAGGATAGGTTGTGGGGCAGGTGCTTGAGGGTGCCAGACCGAAGCCCCGGGTTCCCGACGGAGTAAGCTGCAATGAAATACAGGGTGTACTTTACTAAAAATCTTTGGCAGCTCCAGCTCTACTGTTACCTGGTTGATGACCCTCGTGATTTTGAATGGCCCCAGAAACTTGTATGCTAGTTTCTTAGAAGGTTGGCTGAGTGGTAGGTTCTTAGTGGATACAAACACTGAGTCTCCTACTTTAAAGTCCCAAGCTGGAACATGGGACTTGTCATATTGTTTTTTATAGGCTTCCTTGGCTGCTTCTAAATTCTCTTGGATTGTTTTCTAGCTCCCGCTCGGCCCTTGCCACCATTGCTCAAAAGAGGTTGATTCAGGGGAGGGGTCCCCTCCTGGCAATAGTGGCATTGGCTTCCCCTCGTACCCGTTCACTGTTGAAAAGGGGGAAACCTTAGCTGAGCTATGCATGCTATTGTTGTACCCATATTCCGCAAACGGAAGCAAGTCCACCCAGTCGGACTGTCTATGGTTAATGAAACAACGTAAATATTGTTCCAGAAGCCTGTTCACATGCTCGGTCTGTCTGTCCGTCTGTGAGTGGTAGGCGGAACTCAACCCCAGTTCTATTCCGGCTAGTTTGCAAAACTCCCTCCAGAAGTTGGCAACGAACTGCGGGCCGCGGTCGCTAATGACCTTGTCGGGGAATGAGTGAAGCTGGACCACATGATTGAAGAAGAGGAGGGCTAGTTTCTTGGCAGTGGGTAGTTGAGCACAAGGAATAAAATGGGCTTGTTTGGAAAAGGTGTCCACCACCACTAATATCACCGTTTTCCCATGAGAGGGTGGTAGCTCTACAATAAAGTCCATTGACACCACTGACCATGGGCGCTTGGCTGTTTCTAGGGGTTTGAGCAGCCCCGGGGCTTTACCACCCCTTCTTTTCGCCATGATACAGATAGGGCATGAGGCTACGAATTCCGACACGTCCTTTTTAAGGGATGGCCACCAGAATTGTCTATTGATTAGGTGGAGCGTTTTGATATAGCCAAAATGCCCTGCCAGTTTGTTAGAGTGGCAGAACTGTAGTACCTCCGCCCTTAAGCTCTTGGGGACATAAAGTTTCTCTCCCTTGTACCACAGTCCATCCCCCCTCTTTTGGATATCTCCCAGGTGGTCGTTTCCCTCCCTCTCGGTCTCCATGGCCAGTTCTCGGTTCCTAGCCCCTCCAGGTCCCTCTTCTTCTGTGACCGTGTGGTTACTACTGCGGCCACCTGAGAGGGGGGAACTAAGGAGTCTACCACTTCCTCCCTCTGGCTCTTGTGTTGTGGGAGGCGAGATAGAGCATCTGCTAAAAAGTTTTTCGCTCCCGGGATGTGCCTTAGGGTGAACTCAAATTTGGAGAAGAATCCCGCCCACCTGATTTGCTTTTCGTTCAATTTCCTCTTACCCGTGAGGGCTTTGAGATTTTTATGGTCGGTCCAAATCTCAAAAGGCACTTTGGCTTCCTCCAGCCAGGATCGCCATGTTTTTAGGGCGAAAGTCACTGCAAAAGCCTCCTTGTCCCAGACTGACCAGTTTCTCTGTTCGCCTGAAAATTTCTGGGAAATATAGGCGCAAGGCTTCAATCGCCCTTCCCCATCCCTCTGCATTAGTATGGCTCTGACGGCCACATCGGACACGTCACATTGCACAATGAAGGGCCGCTGCTCATCGGGGTGGCTCAGGACCGCTCGCTGGTGAACAGGCGCTTTAATTTATCGAAGGCCGTTTGGCACTTCGGGCTCCAATTGAGACGGGCTCCCAGCCGTTTGGCCTCCGGCCCCTTCCCCTTCGTTTTTAACAACTCAGTCAGGGGGAGGGCGATCTGGGCAAACCCCTCTATGAAGGTCCTATAGAAATTTGCAAACCCGAGGAATGATTGGAGCTGTCTACATGTTCTCGGGGGGCGGGGGTATTTATGAACTTTATAAACAATGTGCTCAGAAAGTTTTTGTTCAAGGGGGTGGTGGTGTACCTGGATGACATCATTATTTATTCACAAGACGAGCAGTCTCATGTGAAGTTGGTAAGGGAGGTGCTAAGCACCCTGCTGAAACACGAGCTATGTGCCAAGTTGTCTAAATGCGAGTTCCATAAGACTGAACTGGATTATTTGGGATTCGGGGTGTCAGAAAAGGGATTGGCGATGGGCCCAGCTAGGGTGCAGGCCGTGTTGGAATGGGCCCCCCTTACCAACTTCACATGAGACTGCTCATCTTGTGAATAAATAATAATGTCATCCTTACCAACTTCACATGAGACTGCTTATCTTGTGAATAAATAATGATGTCATCCAGGTACACCACCACCCCCTTGAACAAAAACTTTCTGAGCACATCGTTTATAAAGTTCATAAATAACCCCGGGGCCCCCTGCAGTCCGAAGGGCATGACTAGGTATTCAAACTGTCCCATAGGCGTGTTAAACGCGGTCTTCCACTTGTCCCCCTCTTTGATGCGCACTCAAAAGTACACGTCTCTCAAGTCCAACTTAGTAAAGATCTTGCCCTCCGATACTGTGCTTAACAAGTCTCTGATGAGGGGGATGGGGTAGGCGTTGGTCGTGGAAATCGCATTAATCCCGCGAAAATCCGTACAAAGCCTAAGCGACCCATCCTTCTTCTTCCTAAATAGGACCAGGGCAGCGTGGGGGGCCGTTGCTGGTCTGATAAATCGTCTCTCCAAATTCTGGTCTAAGAATTTGCAGAGCTCCTTCTTCTCTGCCCAGCCCATGGGGTACAGTTTTGCTCTGGGCAGTGTTTCCCCTGAGATCAATTCTATGGCACAGTCTGTGTCCCAGTGGGGAGGCAATTGGTTCGCTCCTTGTTCACTAAACACCCCCATCAAGTCCCAGTATGCTTTAGGGACGGCGTGGATCTCCTCCACCGACATGCACGCCCTTTCCCTGGCCACCGGAGCTCGCGGTCCCCAGGCCAAATCCCAGAGGTGTGTTTTGCAAAGGGGGTCTATAAATCGGATAGTTTGTGCCCTCCACCGTATGCGGGGTTCGTGCTTCGCTAACCAGCCCACCCCCAGTACTACTGGGTAGGAGCACGAGGGGGCGATGACGAAGGACTCCTGATCCCAGTGTTCCTCAATCCCCATTGGCAAAAACTGGGTTTCTAATCTGCACGGCTCCCCTCGCATCATTGACCCATCCATCTGCTCGAATTGCATCGGGTAGGGTAAAAGCGAGCTCTCGAGTCCCAGAGCTTCCACCAGGTTGGGGGTGATCAGTTCCCGATTGCACCCTGAGTCTATTAGGGCCCGTACCTGCATGAACCTTTTCAGTTTGGTGTTCAGCAATCTCACTACTACAAAATACAACCGTCCCGTTACTCTCACCCTCAGCGGTGCCGGCTCCTCCTCGACCTGCTGGTTGGCACCCTTCAGAGCAGGTCGTTCTCGTTTCCCGCCGGCTCGGAGGCCCAAGTCAGGTCGCTCAGCTCCGCTGACAGCAGCACGTCCTCCTCCAGCTCTTCCTCCATGGCGAGGCTGCTCTTCGCCGCTTCCTTAGGGTGGCCGGTTCGTTTCTTGGGAGTCGGGGTGCTTGTCTTCGGCCCCCCCTGTGGGACCTTAGGGGGGGCTGGGCAGCTTGAGGCAAGGTGGTTTGGATCACCTCAGTGGAAGCACTTGCGGCGTCCCGCAGGCGCCCCCCCCCCCGACGGCTTTTTTGGGCTCGGCCTTGGGGGGGGAGCTTTCTGCTGCCCCTTCCCGGACTGGTGCTGGTGCTGCATCGCCACTCTCTTCATGTTGGTCTCGACCTCCCCTGCCAATTCTATCCAACCTACCAATGTGGTGGGTCTGGCTTGGGTGAGGGCCCGATCCAGAACCCTGGCATTCAGGCCCCGGGTGAAGTGTTCGATCTTCATCAGCTCACTCCATCCCCGCACCTTGGCTGCATTGGTTCTGAACTCTGCGGCGTATTCTCGGATGGTTCGGGAACCCTGTTGCATGTCTCTTAAGGTGGCTAGGGCTCGCGTCTCCTGGAGCAGGCCCTCATATTGGGCCAACAGAGCCTGGAGGAAAGTTTGCACATAGTCCAGTTCCGGGCTCATGGCCTCATACAGGCTTACGTACCACCTCTTCGCGGCTCCCTTCAGCTTCGACCCCAGGTAGTCTACTTGGCTGAGTTCGTCCGGAAAGGTGTTCCCCCAGTAGTACATTTAGCTGTTTGCCTGGATGGCGAAGTATTCCACCTCGTCTGGATCTCCATCAAAAGTGGCGTCTAACTCCCTGCCCCGACTTCCATCCCTTGGGGCAGCTGGCGCTCCCGGCCTCAGCACTTGCCCCGCCACCTGCGGCGCTGCCGGGGCTTGTGGCGGGGCCGCAGGTGGTCGAGCCGGTGGAGGCTGAGTGGGTCTCCGTGGCCCAGCTAACCCCAGGGCGTGGGAGATCTGGGCAGTCATAGCCTGCATCTCGTCTTTCAGGCCCTTGATCGCCCCATCTACTTCTTTTCGGACCATGGCCCAAAACATGCGGGTGTCTTCCTTGTGCATGTCTTTCAGCAGTGGCTCCTCTCCCCCTTTCTCTTCACCCTTGGGGTTCTCCTCCTGCTCTTGGACATCGAGGGTGGCCTCTGCCTCACCCGACTCCAGGGAACCCGGGTTGTCGGGCTCCGTCTCGGTCATCCGCACTCTCCTCATGTGGTGGGTCAGGAGCGCGTCTCTGCGAGTGGGTGCCTCGTCCATTGTGGTAGTTGGGGTCCGCGGTCGCCACTGCTGAGGGGTGATCACGAGCTGGAAGTGTGGAGGGGAAACCGCGGCTCGCCTGGCATCTAAGACGTGCCAAGGTGCCGCCAACTCTTCCTCCAAGTTGGGAAGTTCTCTGTCTCCTGGAATCTTTTCGGCCATCAGGTTACAAAGTTGCCAGGGCGGATGAGTTACAAAGGGAGTCTTTTCAAAATGTCAAGTCTACAGATTCAATGATGAGTCGATGTAGATACAAAGAAATTATTTTATTGATACTGGATACTTGTGGCCCAAGCCAAGGCTTGAAAAGACTAAAGGACATACAGTAGATACATTACATATAAGGTACACTTCAAAGGGATTCCTACGGGTAGGGGAATTGTGCAGAAGTCATTCACACATCAATGTTACAAATACATTCTCATGTTGATTAGAGGCCCAGTTGGCCTTGATGCTCTCAAGCTCCTTCCTCTCCCCCGAGCCTGCGCTGAGTAGGCTCAGATAAGACTTTTCACACATCACCATTTCAAAGCAAGAACATTCTCTATGAGGGGGGGGGGAGTGGAGAGGGTTCGCTAGCAGCATTTGGTTACACTTTGGTTCTACCCAACATGCTCTATACTTGAGCCAGAGTTGTAGCCAGACTTGACATTGAAGCCCTCCTCCACCCCCCTGTAGCATACCATTCTTATTAGCATCAGTGAGCCAGAAACGAAGTACATTCACTGAGAGTCAGATAACAGAGAATGGCCTTGGTACCATTGTGTTCTCTTTCCCAGGGGAGAAGTGGTTACTTTGCAAGGTGCAGCCATAACAGGCAAAGCATGTAAGAATACAATAATGATAAACTAAGCTGGACCAAATGAAGTTACATTTGTTCACCTAACAGTCCTGAGACTTAATTCATGCCAAGAGGTACTCTTGACACCCAGTACTTATAAAGTTTAACCCTTTGCCTGTTCATGCATTGGGTAACCTGTTTCATTTGCCAACAGAGTGCCTTGCTAGGGAACAACATTAAATTGTCCCTGTTTATACAACTAACATAAATTTTCAGATTTAATTTAGATCCATACTTTATTGTACAGTCAAGTCAGCATAAAACTAAATAATGTAGTGCACAGTATACTCAAGTACTTGAATAATTGCCTTTTGATACAATGTACATTTCCAGTCTATTGCTATAATGCTAGTTATAGCACTTCTTCAGGATGTGGCTGATCTTGTTCACTTGAGCCTCCTATTCACCTCACAGTACCTGACAAGGGTTTTTGGTTCAATATCACAATTGATTCCTATTCAATTCAATTTCCCAGTAAGGTTCCATGGGGATCAATATGGAGTCATGTTCTATTTACTACAATTCATAGGTTTATTTGGAGTCACGATGAAATCAGGAGACAAAGTCTGCAGATGATGCCAAAGATTTCAGGAAGGTATAATAGCAATGAAATACTGAAAACATCCACAAGAATCTGTCAAAACAGGGTGACGGGGGGGGGGGGGGGGAATAAAGATGAGATTCTGTGTGTCAAGCATAGGAGTTTCAAAAGATCCAAACAATGTTTAGAAACAAAGTATTGGTTTATTGATAACCCATGTTGCTTATCCAAGGACCATATTGAGAGTGATACAGTATATCGTATAGCAGCTGGATTTAAGCGATACATCAGAGGAATACTAAAGATTGCTAGAAATTCTAACATAGGCATGTGAAGTGCTACATTCACAGGCTCAGTTATCTTTTGTGGTTAATAACATCCTGGGTCCCAGGCTCAGGCCTGGGAATCTGTCCCGAGAGGCGTTATCTTCAAAGCTGGCATTCCTGCATTTGTTACAAGAGGTGTAAACTAGAGAACGGGTTACATGGCTTTGATATGCACCAGCAAAGAGAAAGGATAAACAATACAATTCTATACTTGCAAGAATATGTATGCTTGACATTGTGTAAGTCAAAGTGATGAATATTTAGACAAAAAGTACTACTATTTAATATGCTTGGGTTTCAGTTGCCTTCAGTACACAGGCAACTGAACCCAGAGGTGAAAACCTGTTGAATGTGCTGCAGCCATGAAAATGGCCAATTCAGTGTTGGGAATTATTTGGAGACTGAAAATAAGACATTGTTTTAATCTACAATAGGGACACATCCAGAACATTGTACACTTTTCAAGTCATCCTACCTCCTAAAGGATATTTGTAGAGCAAGTTTAAATGAAAAAGGGTGCTTAGAAAAAGGATAACTGAGGAAGGACAAGTAGAAGTTAGTAATTTATAAAAATAAACATTTTAATAAAATTATTAGCTATGTAGAGAGAATGGAGACCTCTTCCTGTGTGCAGTAACACTACAGGTCTCTCTGTAAATGTAGCCTTCGATGTATAGCGTGAACTTACACATAGCGAAAAACAGATAAACATTTATCTGGTGTCTTAAAAAGTATGTGTGTGTTGATTTATAAACCTGAAATGTTGGTATGGGGGTAGGGAGAGAAGAACAGTGGCTTTGTTATGGATGGTTACAAAGGCCAGTCAATCAGCACTGCATTGCCAGCGTCTCCTGAAAGCAGGAAGAACCAGTTAGCTCCATGGGTCAATCCAGGCTTGAAGTTTGTATGTCTGCCCAAAAGCATAATATAAACACACTTGATGTTAGAAGAAGCTGAGAACTGATGTCCAAAATGGTACAAATCTACAGCAATTTTAGTACAACTCAAGGTATCTATTTGTCAAGATGCCTTGCCATTTTCTGGTTGCTGATGTGCTTTCACTTTCCACTTCTCAGCTTGCATTGCACCTATCATTATGTAACAGTTATCACATTCCTTATGCCTAGTCTGAAGGGTTACCAGGGGCAACCAAGGTCGCTCTTCTAAGATTATGTGCACCTGTGGAAGGGCCTGGGAAAGACTGGGAGGGGGGGGGGGTTGCAGCTTCCCACTTTTCTTTAAACTTGGAAAAGTTTGAGCAAGATCTATATAAGAGGGGCAAAGCCCACCAAGTCAGTTTTCGCAAAGTCCATCCTGCCTTTAGGTGTCATGTGTCAATAAATATCCCTTACTGAAGTGGACTGTTTGTGATCATTGAACTGCTGGGGTCTTGAAATATTGCAAAAACTCCTTTCACCCTGGTGCATCTTACCATCACTGACCATGTTGGACGACAAGAAGACTAAAACCAAGGACATCCAGACTGACCTGATCGAGCCAGAGACACCTCTTCCAGAGGAGCCAAAGCTCGTGCCCAGGCTCATGATGACCAGAAAGAATGAGAGGGGCTCGAGAGGTTTTGTTGAATGGAAAGAGAGGGAGGCTATTGCCAGACATTCCCACTCTTCGGCGCTCTGTGGAGTATATCAGGCCTGGGGGTCCAACGATGAGACAGACAGCTCTGCAGGAGCCACAGCTGCTCATCTCGAGAAAGGACCACCTGGCTGGCTACAGGAGGGCATGAGGGTGCACAGCCAGCACCTACAAGATGAGATGCTCATGATGAATGACTACTTCATGCGGGAGGTGAGAACACTCACCTGTCAGCTACAAGATGTAGATGTTCAGGTCTCTGGGGCATCTCCCATACAACAACCAGCCCCCTACTCCTCCTGCACCAAGTGGGGGTTACCTCCACCACCACTGGATGTTGGAGGAGTACCAGCGGCACCAGCCACCCCCACCTGCGACCCCGCTGGAGCCATGCTTCACCCCGGGGCCCCCGAAGGTATATGAGTGTCAGCAAAGGGTTCATTGAAGTCCCAAAAATGATCAAAGGCGACTTGGTTAAGAAACTAAGTTTCATTTATTGATTACAACAATGTTACTCTCTACATAGAACTATTGAAACTGATAACGTATAGTCTGAGCCATTGGTATTTATGAATATACTTCAAAGACTGGGGCTTTAAATCACTTCTCATAATAAATCTACAGTTGTCCCTGCAATTGCTACTTTCACACGCCGCTTATCTTTCGCTAGGGATAGTTACATCCTCCCTCTTGGTGGTGTCCTTGCTCTCGATCGGGAGGTGCCAGGGCGGCTAGCCTGGTATTCTGCACTTCAAAGGCTGGACTGCCCTTTGGTGTTCTGGCAACCTCCTTTCCCACCCCTCCTTCCTTTGCAGGGTGCAAGTATTAGTAGGTTAGCATTTTATTAGGCATGAAGGTTAGTAAGCATGGATTAAGTACAATTAAAAAACATAACTGACTTCAATTGAACATTGCCTGACAATGAGGCCTGGTTCGACGGGAACCCCTCCAAGTTGGGATACTTTTTAGTACAAGTAAGAGGCCATCTCCGGGTCTTGGCCAATAACTTCCCAACAGAGGAAGCTAAGGTGATCTACATTGGGGGATGCCAGAGGGGGCAGCGGCAGATTGGTATGTAACCCTCCACGAGACACAATCCCCCACCCTGGCCACCACCCAGGGTTTATTGCAAGCTTCTCAGGTCCAGTTTGAAGACCCACTACAAGAGACTAATGCCATTTCAGCGCTCCACAACCTCAGGCAAGAGGCAAGGTCTTTCCGGGACTACACATCAGAATTCTGCATCCAGAACAGTAAGGCACACTGCTTGGACAAGGGGACAAGAATTGAGCAACATAAGAGGGGTCTCAACTCTTTGCTGTTCTTAGAGGCGCTGACCACCAGGAACCCACAGACCCTGGTGGAGTGGATCCATTTGGCATGCAAGATCAAGGACCGACAGAAGGTGGTGGTGCTCCGCCACAAGCAACAAGAGGGGGCCACCTCTAGAGAGGCTAAGGACAAAGGAGGAGGAAAAGGGGCTCCTCGCAAACCCACTATCACCCCCAGTGAGAAAGAAAGGCTTGTGAAAAACTGCCTGTGCTTCAAATGTGGGGGTGAGAATCATATAGCCAGCGCCCAAGTAACCCCAGGGGAGCCTCATCATTGGCCCCTAAGAAAGGAGAGCCGAAGAAAAAGAGTCCCCCCATCCATGGTGGAAAAAGGGAGAGCTGCCCTGCTCCACTACCTGGGCCGACGCGACGAGACCTCAGGGGAGGAGAGCGGCAAGGATCAGCCGGTGGGAAATGGCAAAGACCTGCTGTAAAGAGCACACACCAGCAGGTCCCCACCATCACCAAACCACGGGTGAGAGTTTCTGGGACTTTATATTTTATTCCTGTCACCCTAGTGAACCCATTAACAAGAAGGTTTGTGAATGTGAAGGCCCTGCAAGATTCAGGATGCTCCTGAGATCTGTTATCCCCAGGTTTGGTGGATGCCCTGGGGTTGACGCGCAGCACCCTCCCCTCCCCGCTCTTATTTGAGCAGATGGGCGAAGAGCCCATGAAAGGGGATCCCTGCACCCAGGAAATGAGTCCCTGCACTGTGGTGGTGGGAGCTCACTTTGAAGTGAGGCCATTTGTAATTGCTTCTGCCTGCTTCCAAGTGGTATTGGGGATCCAGTGGTTGGCCAACCACGATTCCTTTGTGGAATGGAGTGGTCTCGCCATCTACTTCCAGGATGAGAAGTGTAAAGAGCATGTATGGAAAGAGGACTAGGGCCCCAAACCTCTCCCCCAATTGGAAATACTGTTCCTAACCAGGGAGGAGATAGCCACCATTCCCCCAGAATATCAGGACCTAAAAGGTGTTTTTGAAGCAGCAGAAACTGATGAACTTCCCCTTCACCGCTCTACAGATTGTGCTATTGAATTGATTGAGAGGGAGGCCCTGCCGAGAGCCAAATTATACTTTATGAGTTGACAAGAACGGGAGGAGTTTAAAAAAATTCATTGAGACCAACCTCCAAAGGGGCTTCATATGGCCTGTGCAATCCCTCCATGCGGCCCCCGTACTTTTCAGGAAAAAGAAAGATGGGAGCCTTAGACTGTGTATGGACTATTGGGGGCTAAACGCCATTTCCATGAATAATGCCTATCCCCTCCTTCTGATAAAGGATCTCCTCACTGAGGTCCCCCAGGGAAAGATTTTCATGAAGCTGGACTTGCGCGATGCTTACTTACGAATGCACATCAAGGAGGGAGATGAGTGGAAAACGGCTTTCAACACCCCCTCTCCCTGGCCAGTTTGAGTACCCAGTCATGCCATTTGGACTGAAGGGGACCTCAGGAGTGTTTATGAATCTAATCAATGAGGACTTACAGAAGTACCTAGTTAAGGGTGTGGTCTGTTATCTAGATGATGTGTTGATTTATTCTGAGGACCTCCACTCCCATGTAATGCTGGTGGGGGAAGTACTACAGACGCTCTATGATAATAAACCGTTTGCCAAACTGACCAAATGTGAGTTTCACAAAATGGAACTGGACTTCCTGGGGTACCGGGTCTCAGCTGAGGGGCTGGGGATGAACTCTGCCAAGATCCAAGCTGTAATAGATTGGGCACCACCACCACCACCACTCCCCACCCAGACCTGGAGGCAACTACAAAGCTTCCTCTGTTTCACAAATGTCTATAGAAATGTCATAAACAATTTTGCAACAGACTTGCTAAAAACCACAGGGAAGGGCGCGGAGGCACAGAAACCCAGGGCACAGCTCGACTGGTCCCCGGCGTGCCAGCCTGCCTTTGATGAACTAACATGCTTATTCACATCTGAGCCCATCCTCATCCACCCAGATGAGAATAAGAAATTCGTGCTCCAGTGCGATGCAAGCGATGCTGCCCAAGCGGCTGTCCTGCTGCAAGAGGGAGAGGATGGGAAACTGCACCCCTGTGCCTACCTTTCAAAAAAAAAAATTCATCAACGCAAATGCTCAGTTTGGGACAAAGAGGCATCAGCCATCAAATTGGCTTTAGAAACCTGGCGCCACTACCTTGAAGGGGCCAAGGTGCCTTTCGAGCCATGGACTGATCACAAGAATCTAGAATCCCTAGTGGCCACCAGGAAACTTAGCACAAAACAGATCTGATGGGTGGGGTTCTTACACAAATTCCAATTTATGCCGGGGCACATCGCGGGAAAGCAAAACTTCTTAGCTGATGCACTTTTCTGCCTTCCACAACACGACAACAAAAAGGAAGTGTCAAGCATTAGATCTTAAAGTAACCAATCCTTGAATTTTTTTTTAATAACTAATAATTTTTATTATTTTAAATAACTCCATACAAAGAAGACAGCTTAGTCAAAATCTTTGGTATACAAGTAAGCAAGGCATTATCATTATACATCAAAATATAAATTAAATAATATAAATAATACATAAAGGAATTCTTTACAATCACTTACACACCTGTAATTCGTTAGGTGGACAGTTTAATAACAGTAAAGACTCAAACTAAATCATAAACATAGATAGTTAATATATAATGAAATCCAGATACTTTTTTGGAGTAGGTAGGCTTAATAAGGATTTCTCATTAATATAAGAGAGAAAGAAAAACCATTTCTCAACAAAATTATCAGCTGGTCTTGGATTTTCGTATCTTAATATGCTTGTAGACAATTTATCTTGGATCATCAAGTCCCATATTTTATTGTACCATTGGCGAATAGTTGGACATTTATCTGATTTCCAACATTGAGCTATATTGATTTTGGCTGCTAATAATAAAATTGAAAGAAGATCCATTTTTGTTTTAGAGCTTGGTTTGGTATGCCAAATATTTAGGAGGACAGACTCTGGCAAGAAAGGAATGTCAAAATCAATTATTTCCCCTGCAATTTTTATCACTGATTTCCAAAAAGCCTGCACTTGTGGACACTCCCACCAACAGTGCATCAACGCGCCCATTCCCCCACACTTTTTCCAACACCCTGGAGTTGAGATCAGATTGCCACAAAACAGCCTCACTGGCGTCATGTACCACCGGGACCACAATTTAAAATTTTGTATTTTAATGTACGTAGATCTAGATTTAAATAGAGAGCTTTTCCAAAGAGTTTTCCATTGCTCTTCTGAAAAAAATTTCCGGCAGTCCTTATGCCACTGATTTTGCCGTGAGGCAACCCGGCCCCACTCCCTTCCGTTCAGCACTCGGTAAATGCAAGAGATTGCCCCTCTAACCGAGGAGGAACCAGCCTTTAATCGAGACTCAAAAGAATTTGGTGTTCTATTTGCACAGGTAAACGGGATTACTTTGTGCAAAGCATTAAATAATTGATAATATTGCATCCACGGTATTGTCATTTTAAATTTTGTCTCCAATTGTATTTTTGTACTTATTTTGCCATTAGTTGTAATGTCAATCAGCCTAAAAATGTTTTTATCTCTCCAAATTTTTAATTCACTTATTGCTTCGCCAGGTAGAAACCAGGGCTGTCCAAGAAAGGACATGAACGGTGATGTTGCTGGAGTTAGAGTTTCTCTATATTGATCCCAAATTTTCAATGTGTGCTCCAAAAATGGGTTGTCCAATATTAGTCTTGGTCTGTCAAACCTTCCAAGCCAAATGCCCTCATGTAAGAGGATATTTCCCAAAGCTGCCTTCTCAATACTAAACCAAAGGGTTTCACACTCAGGTAGCGCATATATAAGGATATGTCTCAGTTGGGATGCTAAATAATATTTTTCCAGGAGAGGAACTCCTAGACCACCAAGTTCTGTCGGCCTAGAGATTAGAGATATTGAAACTCTATGTTGTTTGGAGTTCCATAAAAAGTCTAAAACATTTTTTTGCCATTTCTTAAACTCCAATTTGCCTATTGAAATAGGCAAATTTTGAAATAAAAAAGTAGTTTAGGAAATAAAAAGGACTTCAAAAGGTCCACTTTTTCTAAAATTGAAAAGTTGCATTTTGACCATTCCTCTATTGATTTTTTAATTGAAAGAATAGTTGGGGAGTAATTTGCCTGAAATAAATCCTTAAGGTTCACTGGAAAATTAATCCCCAAATATCTCCAAGATTTTTCTACCCATTTGTAGTTGAAATTCCTCAGAACATCTAGTTTTAAAGAGGAAGTTACCACCATAGGATAGATTTCTGATTTCAGGAAATTAACTGTAAAGCCGGAGTGTGCGCTGAATAAATCAATAACCTTCTTCAGATGTTGTAGAGAAACCATAGGGTTGCTGAGGTAGAATAATGTATCGTCAGCAAACAAGCTGACCTTGTGTGTTTTACCTTTCAGCGAAATACCCTCTATTTCTGGGTTTTCCCTGACGGCGTGAGCTAGTGGTTCAAGAGACAGTGCAAATAAAATCGGTGACAGTGGGCAACCTTGACGGGTGCCTCTGCTTAGAATTAAAGTATCCAAACGAAAATGGTTAACATCAATCTGTGCATTTGGTGAGTCATAAATAGCATTAATTGAGCGAACAAAATTAGGACCAAATTGCATAAAACTTAAAACAGATTTCAAAAAGGGGATTTCTAATTTTTCGAACGCTTTTTCGGCATCCAGGGAGAGAATCAGCGAGGGCATTTTGGATATCCTACAGTAGTGTATTACGTTGAGAGTTCTGCGTATATTATCAGTTATAGATCGCCCTGGTATAAAACCAGATTGATCATTGCTAATGTAGTTTGCTATTATTTTATTCAACCTTTCCGCCAAAATTGTTGAGAAAATTTTAAAATCATGATTAAATATTGATATTGGACGGTAGGAGGAGGGACTCAATTTATCTTTCCCTTCTTTGTGTAATACAATAACTCTCGCCTCTTTCCATGAGTTAGGTAATTTACCGTACGTCATTACATTATTACAAGTGTTAAGATGTTCTTCAATTTGGTCTTTAAAATGCTTGAAGAATTCTATCGGGAAGCCGTCTCTTCCCACCGCCTTGTTGTTTTTAATTTTTGCCAGTACCACTCTCAGCTCTGTTAAGTTAATTGGTTTGTCTAAAAAAGAGGAATGGTCCTTTGACAATAACTTATTAAAACTAATAGAATTTAAATATTCCACAATCTTTTTAGGATTGGGGTTAGATGTAGTATACAATTTTTTATAAAACTGAAGGAAAGTTTCGGTGATGTCTTTTGATTTGGAAACAATCCGACCAGCAGATGTTTTAATAGCGTGAATCAATGAGTTTGTTTTCTGTTGTGAAATTTTGTTTTTCAAGAGTTTAAGTGACCTTGGAGTTCTGGTAATATATTTTTGTTTTAAGTATAGTAGTTCTTTTTGAATTGTAGATGTTTCAATTAGTTCTAATTTTTTCTTTTTCAGATCTAGTTTTCTGAGCGTCTTCTTGCCTCCATATTTTATGTGCTTTTTCTCTAATAAAGAAATACTAGATTGTAAGTCCAGAATTGTTTGTTGTCTTTCTTTTTTACATTTGGATGCAATAGAAATCAGTTTACCCTTAAAACTGCTTTAAAAGCATCCCAGACATACTCCTGGGAAACTCCACACGTTGCATTGAATGAGAAGTAGGCTTTAATTTGTTTTTCAATTTCTTCAGAAACTGTTGAATTAGTTAGCAGTAGTTTATTTAATGACCAACGGGGCCCCTTGTCATCTGAGTCTTGTGGAGAGAGATCACAAGAGACCCAAGCATGGTCAGAGATGTTTCTCAACCCAATGGAGGCATTTAAAAATTTATTCATATAAGACTTTGAGACTAAAATAAAATCAATCCTTGAATAAGTGCCATGCACCGAAGAGTAAAAAGTATACTCTGTAGAGCCAGGGTTTAGTGTGCGCCACACACCTACCAGGTTATTACGGTCTAGGACTTTTTGCAGAGTGGTCGGCTTCATCATCGAGCCAGTGGGGTTTCTTTTTTGTGAGTTTTATCATAGAATGGATCTGAAATTAAATTAAAATCACCTCCAATTATCACTTCCCCCTTTTTGAAATCATTCAGCACTTCTAATGTGTTTTTAATAAACTCAAATTGGGCCAGATTAGGTGCTTAAATTGATGCTAAGGTTACCTGGGTACCATTTAGCTCACCTTGCACAAACAGATATCTTCCAGAGGGATCTGCTTTGATTTGCTGGCATTGAAATGGTGTATTCTTTGAGATTAGTATCGCCACACCCCTTGACTTAGATGTTCCTTTGGCTTGGAAGGTTTGAGAGAACCAGGAAGACTTCATAAATTGTGTAAGTTTAGATTTTTGGTGAGTTTCCTGTAGAAAGACAACATTAGCACGTTCCTTGTACAATAAATTAATAATTCATCTACGTTTGATGTGATTATTGAGGCCTTTACAATTCCAAGTAATAATTTTGTATTGCTGAGACATCGTTGTTTTTCCCTTCAACTGATTCTTAGACCTAGAATAAAGTAACATACAGTGTATTGACCTCTGAGATTTTCTTCTACGTTAAAGTATCTGTTGACTGGATGTTATGCGAATAGAAAAGTAAATTAAAAGACAAGAACAAGAAAAAGCAAACAGATCTGACACTTAAAAACACTTAACACTAAAGCCCCAACAGGAGCTAAGGTTCCAACCTCTTACCACCGTACCACCAATAGGGAGTTGCCAAACTCTCTCCCTAACCAGAAACCTTCCTATTAAGCAAGGGAGGCTAAACACACTTCAGTAAATGTAAAAAATATAACAAACCACTCCTTCCCTCCCTTTCATATTTTAAAGCAAGCTTCTAAATATGCTATCAAAAGTTAACTTCCAGGCTTTCAATTTAAGAGTTATTTCAACCTATTAGACCTTAACATATGTGTATTATTACATTATAGCTAACCATTAGTGAGCAGAGTGACTATACTTTTAAAATACTTTTTATCCCTACATTCAAAATTGTGTTCCCAAAAACCATAAACATAATTCATTAACACCAGTTTTAACCAGGTTTTCTTACACTCCCTCTCCCCCCCTATGAATTATTAAACAAAGTAAATTCATGCATGGCTTAGTTCAACAAGTATTCTACAAGGAAATCCAACTGTCTTCCAGTTTACCTGTCACCTAATATTAGAAATAAAAAAGGAAATTTCATTTATCATCAAGAAGTTTCATATGACAATCAATATTAGTTTAAAGTGACAGATCATTTTAGCAAAGTTTCCCTCTTTGGAACACTTTTCCCTTACCCCCCCCCCCCCTTAAATTTATTAAGTAAAATTAACTCTCACATGACTTAATCTTAAGTGCACTTTCAGAAATAGTCCATATGTCTTCTGGTTTACCTGTCATCTATAAATTACAATTAAAAAGAAAAATATTTCATTCACCCTCTTAACAAAAATTCATCATGTGATCACTATGTCTTCTAGATTGCTTGTCATCTATAAATTACACTTTAAAAGAAAAATATTTCATTCAACCTCTTAACCAAAATTCATTATGTAAAAGTATTTCATTCAACCTCTATAGAGTTTATGTAGCAAACAACTCTTATTAAGGGTGTTAAATCAAATTAATAAAAATTCATTCTGTAACAATCAATGCATCTTTTAAGTGGTAAATCCTATTGACAATAATTCATTTATCACAAGTCTTAACCCTATTCTGTTATCCAATTCATTCTCATAATAAAAAACTAAATCCCATTAAAGTCACTATAATAAATTTAAACTGCAGGAAGTCCTCCATAAATTTGTCTTTGCTAAATTTCATACTCAGTTCAGAGGGTAGTTGCCAATTTCTTTAGAGCAGTCTTATATATAGTCTTTCTAGTCACTCTGCATACTCTTCCGAAGTACGTTCCTTTGTAGTTCCAATGAAGTTCCTATAGGGCATAAGTTCAAACCGTTGCAGAGGTTTGCTGGTCTTCTACCGTTGGCAAAAAGGCGCGCAAATCCTCCTCCTCTCTGTTTGATAGTTTTATGTTGAGGTTGTCCAGAAGCAATTTCCCCCTTTCAACGTCTGATGCCTTGAATAACTTGCCCCCTTTATACACTAAAATGTCAGATATTGGTCTCCATCTAAATCTTATATTTTCATTATAAAGCTTAGTAGCAAAGAATTTCAGTTTCTTCCTTTTCTCCAGTGCCTCAGCTGGCAGATCAAGCCCCTCAAAATTCAGTGCTCCTTGCCTTCTAGCCTCTTGGAGGATTTTATCTCTTGTTTTGGGATATACAAATTGTACTAAAATATCCCTTGGTCTTCCATTTCTTGCCGACACTAAGGGTCCCAAGCGCATTGCCCTAGCAATAGCTGGGGCTGCACTGCTTTCTTGTGTAAATACCCTGGCCAGCCATTTAGACATGAACAATGCCAAATCCATATTCTCTTCCGCTCCGTCTTTGATCCCTCTGAATTTTAAATTAAGTGCCCTCCAGCGATTTTCCAGGGCTATTATTCTAGTGTTTAATAGAGATTCTTTGGCTTTCAGATGTTTTAGATCAGATTGTAGAGCTAATGAGGCTATTTTAGCTGTTGTTTCTAAATCATTCGCTATTTCTTCCACCCTTTTATTGACTGGTGCAAGTAAGCTTTCTACAGTTTTTTTAAAGTAAATGTGGATATCTTCCTTTAACTGCAGCAAGTCTTTTTTACAAATTGGGGCTTCCTCATTATTCAATTGGTCTCTGCTAGGCGAATTCTGCCCTGGGGCCATATTAGAGTCTGTCGTGGGGGAAGATTTTTCCTGCTCCGGGGAAGAGTTGGGAGAGAAAAAGTGTCTTACCGATGGTGATGCGTCTACGGTAGCTTTCACTTTTATTTTCGTTGTTTCTTTAGCCTTCACTTTAGTTTTAAAAGTTTTTCCCATCTGGGATCTGGTACAAAGCCTGCGAGTTAGCTATAAGGCCCAGGTTTAGCTGGGAAGGTTGAGGAGCTTCACTGAGATACGTCTGCCATTGCTCAGCGACGCCCCCCCCCCCAGTCCTTGAATTTTAAAACAAAGTTTGCTTTATTGATAATCCATGTGGCTCAGCCGAGCTAGTTATTGGAACTGATACAGAGTAACAGTAAAACACATACTTAAAGATGGCACGTCAAAGGTTCTATAAACAGTTCTACATTCTCTAAACAATTCTACATTCACGTGTGAAACTTCTCACTGTAATGTCCTTATCTCTACTGCAGTCAGCTCATCCTGGGTTCCAGCCTTGCTGGCATGGGAATTAGTCCCAAGAGGTTTTATCTTCAAAGAGTACATTCCTGCATTCGTTAGTAAAAGCGAAAGGAACAAAGGGGGGTTCTCTACTTTGAGGTGCATATGCTCAATTCATGGTTAGTAACATTTCTATACTTTGGTAACTATAATAATAAAAAAATAGACAATGCTTGACATACTGCCCCCCCTGAGCTTTTGCTCGGGGTTTGTCTGGGTGCAGTAGGTAAAATCTTTTCAGGAGGAGGGGGGGCTCGGAGATCGGATGATTTTACCCATTCATCACAACTGGGGGGAAAATACTTCCAACAAACTAGATAATACAACATCCCTCTTTTTTCTTTAACATCCAGTATCTCCTGCACCTCATGGTGACTTTGACCCTTCACCTGAATAGGTTTGGGCTCTGGTGGGTGGGGGTGCCAGCTCGTAGCCCCCAGATCTCGCCAAAGAAGGTTGCAATGGAAAACAGGGTGAATTTTACTAAACAATTTTGGTAACTCCAACTCCACTGTCACCTTGTTTATTACCCTTTTGATTTTGAATGGCCCCAGGTATTTGTAAGTGAGTTTCCTAGAGGTTTGTGGTAAGGGTAAGTTTTTGGTGGACAAGAACACAGTTTCTCCTACTTTAAAGTCCCACTCTGGGGTATGTTTTTTGTCATATTGAGCTTTATAGTCCCGTTTGGCTGCTTCCAGGTTCTCCTGGATGATGGCCCACCCTTTTCCCAAAGTTTCCCACCACTGTTGACAAGAAGTAGGTGGATTGGTTCCCTTGCAACTGGGTAATAGGGGAAAAGGCTTTCCTTCATAGCCGTTCACGATCTTGAATGGGGTTGCTTTAGCTGAGCTATGGAGGCTATTGTTGTACCCATATTCTGCAAACGGCAATAGCTCCACCCAGTTGGTCTGCTGATAGTTCACATAGCACCGCAAGTACTGCTCCAGAAGTGCATTCACGCGTTCCGTCTGCCCGTCTGTCTGCGGGTGGTAGGCGGAGCTTAGTCCTTAGAGCCAGTTTGGTGTAGTGGTTAAGTGTGCGGACTCTTATCTGGGAGAACCGGGTTTGATTCCCCACTCCTCCACTTGCACCTGCTGGAATGGCCTTGGGTCAGCCATAGCTCTGGCAGAAGTTGTCCTTGAAAGGGCAGCTGCTGTGAGAGCCCTCTCCAGCCCCACCCACCTCACAGGGTGTCTGTTGTGGGGGAGGAAGGTAAAGGAGATTGTGAGCCGCTCTGAGACTCTTCGGAGTGGAGGGCGGGATATAAATCCAATATCTTCTTCTTCGTCTTCTTCTTGCTCCCTGGCTGTTAGTTTACAGAAGTCCCGCCAGAAGTTGGCAACGAACTGCGGGCCGCGGTAGCTAATTACCTTATCCGGGAAGTAGTGGACCTTAACCATGTGTTGGAAAAACAAATAGACTAGCTTTTTTTCTGTAGGTAATTTCTTGCAAGGAATGAAATGCGCCTGTTTTGAGAAAGTATCTACTACCACCAATATTACGGTTCGGCCTTGGGAGACCGTCAACTCCACTATAAAATCCATAGAGACTACAGACCAAGGGCGTTCCGCCATAGGGGTGGGCTGGAGAAGACCAGGGGGTTTCCCACCTCGTTTCTTTGCCATTATACACATTGGGCAGGTACTCACAAACTCAGAAATGTCCTTTTTCATTTGTGGCCACCAAAATTGTCTGTTGACTAGCTGCAGTGTTTTCATGTACCCGAAGTGTCCAGACAATTTATTACAGTGTCAATGTTTTAACACTTCTTGCCTCAGGGTCTTTGGAACATATAATTTCTCATCACGGTACCAAAAAACCCCAGCCCCCTTTATCAGTCCTTCGGGTCTTTCTTCCCCCTCCCATTCGGTTTCTTCAATCAGTCTGTTCCCCCCCCCACAGTTCTGGCATTTCTTTTTTCCTCCCCGAGCGAGTGGTCACTGCACCCGCTAGGGCGCTGGGAGGGATGATAGAACCCACTACCTCCTCCTTTTGGCTCTCGTGTTGGGGCAATCGAGATAGAGCGTCGGCCAAGAAATTCTTTGACCCGGGGATGTACCTCAGGGTGAAGTCGAATTTTGCAAAGAACCCTGCCCACCGGATTTGCTTTTCTGTCAGTTTCCTACGCCCCGTCAGTGCCTCTAAATTTTTGTTGTCTGTCCAAATTTCAAATGGCACTCTCGCCCCCTCCAGCCAAGACTTTAATGCAAAAGTCACTGCAAATGCCTCTTTGTCCCACATTGACCAGTTGCACTGTTCTTGGGAAAACTTTTTGGAAATGTAAGCGCACGGCCATAACCTCCCTTCCGAGTCTCTCTGCATTAATATTGCTCCGACGGCCACATCAGGGGCGTCGCACTGGACCACAAAAGGCTTAAGCTCATCTGGATGGGTTAACACTGGCTCGCTTGTGAACAACCGTTTGAGCTTCTCGAACGCCTTTTGACAGGTGGGAGTCCAAATTAGTTTCACCCCCATTTTTTTCGCTTCGAGACCCTTCCCCCTAGTCTTAAGTAAGTCTGTCAGGGGTAACATCACCTGGGCGAACCCCTGAATTAAGTTTCTGTAGAAATATGCGAATCTGAGGAAAGATTGTAGCTGTCTACATGTCCTCCGGGGTTCCCAGTCTAGCACCGCCTGTATTTTGGCCAGGTCCATGGCCAGCCCCTTCCCAGACACTCTGAACCCTAAATAGTCCAACTCTGTTTGATGGAATTCACATTTGGACAGTTTGGCATACAACTTGTGTCTGTACAGGGTAGTGAGCACCTTCCTCACTAATTGCACATGGGACATAAGAACATAAGAGAAGCCATGTTGGATCAGGCCAATGACCCATCCAGTCCAACACTCTGTGTCACACAGTAGCCAAAAAAATTATATATATAAATTATATATATGTGAATTCCACATGTTAATCACCCTTAAGTACTTCCTTTTATCCATTTGAACCTGTCTGCTCAGCAATTTCATCGAATGCCCACGAGTTCTTGTATTGTGAGAAAGGGAGAAAAATACTTCTTTCTCTACTTTCTCCATCCCATGCATTATCTTGTAAACCTCTATCATGTCACCCCGCAGTCGATGTTTCTCCAAGCTAAAGAGCCCCAAGCATTTCAGCCTTTCTTCAGAGGGAAAGTGTTCCAGCCCTTTAATCATTCTAGTTGCTCTTTTCTGGACTTTCTCCAATGCTATAATATCCTTTTTGAGGTGTGGCGACCAGAACTGCACACAGTACTCCAAATGAGACCGCAGCATCGATTTATACAGGGGCATTATGATACTGGCCTTTTTTATTGCAAATGCACAGTCTTGACATTTTCAATGAGTTATCTACCATGACCCCAACATCTCTCTCTTGGTCAGTCTCTGCCAGTTCACACCCCATCAACTTGTATTTGTAGCTGGGATTCTTGGCCCCAATGTGCATTACTTTGCACTTGGCCACATTGAACCGCATCTGCCACGTTGACGCCCACTCACCCAGCCTCAACAGATCCCTTTGGAGTTCCTCACAATCCTCTCTGGTTCTCACCACTCTGAACAATTTAGTGTCATCCGCAAACTTGGCCACTTCACAGCTCACTCCCAACTCTAAATCATTTATGAACAAGTTAAAGAGCAAGGGACCCAGTACCGAGCCCTGCGGCACCCCACTGCTTACCGTCCTCCACTGCGAAGACTGCCCATTTATACTCACTCTCTGCTTCCTATTACTCAGCCAGTTTTTGATCCACAAAAGGACCTGTCCTTTTACTCCATGACTCTCAAGCTTTCTAAGGAGCCTTTGATGAGGAACTTTATCAAAAGCTTTCTGGAAGTCAAGGTAAACAACATGGTGAAAATTCTAAGAGAGGTACCTTGGCCAGTGAGACAAAAGAGGAGAGAATACCAAGCGTTAACAGATTTTCTGAGAGAAAGAGAAATACCCTATACATGGTTAATGCCAGAAAGCCTTTTTTTTACTTACCAGGAGAATAGATACAAGATAAACTGCATTTTCAAAGCTCAGAACTTTTTGGATAGAGTGAAGGGAAAAGAAGGCAAGGAAAAGAAGGAGGATGGAGAGGAGGAAGAAAGCTCGAGTGAGGAGAACCCAAATGAACCACAGCGATATCCGACAAGACAGCAGACTAAAAAAGATAAAAAGGATAGTGATAAGCAACTCTCCTGCCAAAAGGAGGAAGACTTTCAGATATTTGATAAAAATGGAAATGGACATAATTTGGTTGCAAGAAATCCATATTCTAACTAAAGACCAACATCTTCTGAAAAATAAAAAACTTGGTAGCTTATTCACAGCAACAGATATGAATAAAAAGAAAAGTGGAGTGGCAATATATATTAAGGATAAATTCAACCCACAATTGCAGTATGCCTCTGAAGATGGAAGAATTCTATTAGTGGAGATCACAGTAGACAAAAAAAAAATTCTACTGGCAAATATTTATGCCCAAATGATCAACAAGAGAAATTCTTTCAAGACTTACATCTTAAACTATCAAATCTGGAATATGTAGAATATTGTTTAATAGAAGACTTTAATTTAGTTTTTGATAGACAACTGGACAAAAAACGGCATAGACAAACTAAAAGCAAAAGTCCCCAATTGCCAATAAGTTTTTTGAAACTAGCAGAAGAATTGGATTTGGTTGATGTAAGGAGAACAAGGTACCCAAATTCTAAAGATTTCAAGAATTGATATGTGCTGACTTTCTACAAATCTGCTCAAATATCTAGTTGAGACAGAAATTCAAACAAGAGTTATCTCAGATCATAGTCCTGTAATGATAAAGTTTAAAGGTACACCAATGAGAAGATTATGGAGGTTAAACACCTCAATTCTGAAAGATACAGACTTTCTTAAAGAATCTAAGGTTGAAATGGAATCCTTCTTCAAACAGAATATAATGCAAGATGTAAAGATGCAAATAGTTTGGGACACCACTAAAGCTTATCAAGATCAAGCAGAGTTCCTTCCTAGAAGATACTTGAAAGACAATGTTAGAACAGTTTGTAATATTTTAGAATATTATGAAACTCATCCAGAGAAACAACTGGCTTGAATCTGCTTGGATGCTGAGAAGGCCTTCGATAATATTCATTGGAAATTTATGTTACAGCAACTGAAAGGTATGGAATGTGGTGAAAATTTCTTGAGAGCAGTAGAAGCAATATACTCTTTTCAAAGAGCAAGGGTGACAGTGAACGGTGAATTAAAAGATGCAATTAATATTCAAAAAGGTACAAGACAAGGCTGTCCACTATCACCACTACTTTTTATTTTATCTCTAGAGATACTGAACAATCAGATAAGAGAAGATATAAGTATCAAGGGAGCAGTGATAAAAGGTGAACAATACAAATTGAGAGCTTTTACAGACGATCTGGTTTTTATATTAGAGCAACCAATAGAGTCAATAGACTGTCTTATAAACAAGATTACACAATTTGGTCACTGGGCAGGACTGAAGATTAATTATCAAAAAACAAAATTTTGGACAAAGAATATGACAATGGAACAAATCCAGTCTCTTCAGCAAAAATCAGGGGTTTTGTATGAGAAAAGAATCAAATATCTAGGTGTACTTATCTCAAATAAGTGTAGCAATCTGAAAACAGACAATTATGATAAACTACTCAAAGAAATTTAAAAAGATTTGGAAAAGCAGCATGACTTGAACCTATCCTTAATGGGAAGAATAGCCTTAATAAAAATGAATATCCTCCAAGGTTATTATTTTTGTACCAAACTATTCAAGTATTTCTAAATAATGGTTTTTTTCAAGAACTGAATAAGATGGTCTCCAAATATGTTTGGCAAGGCAAAAAACCTAGAATCAAACTAAAGGCACTGCAAGACTCCAAATTAAGAGCAGTCTTTCCTAGTGACATTGACCACCCTTCAGGGCCTGATGATCTCCACCACTGATGCAATTCAGTGGGGAAGATTCCATGCCAGTCAGCTTCAGTGTTTTCTTCTACCATACCAGTGTCATATCCCCAGCAACATCAATTTATCACTCAGGGTTCTGCTGAAGGTAAAGATCAGTCTGAGATGATGGACAGATCTATCCAACCTACTGTCAAGTCGGCTGATTCAATAACGAGTCTTCATTGAAACAAAGTATCTAGTTTATTGATATCATAGTTCTCGACTACAGTAAGATTGAAAGACTAAAGATCATACAGTAGAATGCTATCATATAAGGTGCACTTCAAAGGGATTCTTGAGGGAGGGGGTACTATGCAGGGCACATTCACACGTTGATGTTACAATTTCTTTCTCAGGCCACTTTCGGCCTTGAGCACCGGTGGCTCCAACCTCCCCCGGTGCCTAGCCTGAGAAGGCTCAGATAAAGTGTTCACATATTCACATTTTAAAGCAACACTACATAACAAAAGAAAGGAGGGGGGTGAGGAGAGTTCAAGCTAGCAGCAATGGAATACAGTATGGCTTTACCCAGGGTGCTTTTCCCCTGAACCAAAGTTTAGACACAGACTTGACCAAAGTTTTAAGCAGACTTGACACCTACTGCAGGGCAAGTTTTTCTGGACACTGGAATGGCAACAGATTTATACAGATGCCAACCTATCTGGTTGGGGGGCCACTTTCCAGAAGATCCCAGTACAAGGAAGATGGTCCACCCAGGAAGCAAATCTACCCATAAATGTCTTGGAACTCAGAGTGACCAGACTGGCCCTTCTTCACGTTGCCTCCAACTTCAAACTACACCATGTCCTGATCTGCATGGATAATGTCGCAGCCAAGGCTTATATCAACAAGCAAGGGGGGTCCAGATCCCAGACACTCCACAGAGAGTCTTGCAAGCTGTTTTCATGGGCACAGAAGCACATACTCTCCATCAGGGCGGTGCATGTTCAGGGGATCTGCAACATTCAAGCAAACTGGTTGAGCCGAGGACAGATCAGACAGGACTAATGGGCACTCAGTTGGAAGTCCTTTCTAGAAATTGTGACACATCTAGAAGAACCAAAAGTCAACCTCTTTGCATCTCCCAACAATCACAAACTGATACATTTTTACACATGTTATTACCACCCAAAAGCGGAAGCCACAGATGCCTTAACAGCTCCTTAGCCAAAAGAGCTACTATTTGCATTTCCTCCAATCCCTCTTCTCCCCAGACACATCAGAAGAATCAGGGAACTCAGAACTGAGATAATAGTAGTGGCTTCCTATTGGCCAAGGAGACCATGGTTTGTGGTCCTTCAGGAGCTCTCAGTTCTAAAACCACTGACTGCAGGTAACCAAGGACATACTACACGAGGGCCTAACCCTTCATCCCAGACCAGAGTGGTACCATTTGATGGCTTGGTGGTTGAAAGGAGAAAACTGTTGCAACTAGGCTATTCAGTGCAGGTTACTGAGACTATCTTAACTGCCAGAAAAGCTTCCACTCAAAGAATCTATAACTATGCATGGAAGGTGTCTGTCTGGTGATGTCACGGAAAGAGATTGATCCACTCCATCCACCTATGTTAAACTTCCTACAAGATGGACTGGCAAAGGGCCTGGAAGCGACCACTCTCTGTTGGCAGATCTCAGCATTATCCTGTTTTACTGACATTCCACAGAGTTTAGAGATAATAGTATGTGACTATGTATTTTAAGAAAGTATTGCAGATGTAGACTTATATTCTTTGAAAGTATTTCTTATGCAGAATAAGGCTAATATGTACTCCTATGCCCAATTCCTTGAAACTAATAAAACTTTTTGAAAACACAATTCACCTGTACCTAGATGACAATCTAACTTGGGCCCCATCAATCAACAGGACAAACTGAGATACCATTCGGACTATTCAGTGCTTGAAGGAATTCAGTTTTACTGACATTCCACAGAGTTCCTATTTCCAAGTACCAACACATCTTGTGTTTCCTGAGATGTGCAACTCTGTTGCAGCAACCACAATCACATAGATTCCTGACATGGAAGCTTAACACAGTACTTCGGGGTTTAACCAAGCCACCCTTCAAAACCATTAAGGAGATTCCACTAAAATTCCTCAGAATGAAGGTCCTTTTTCTGATTGCTATTACCTCTGCCAGGAGAGTTTTGGAGTTTGGAGCCCTTTCAATAAAATCATATCTATGCGTTTTCCATAAGGAAAAAATACTACACACTGATCCAACCTTCTGTCCAAAGGTAGCTTTGCTCTTCCATAGGTCGCAACAGATCTGCTTACCTTCGTTTTGCCCTCATCCAGTATACCCAAAGGAGAAAGTGTGGTACACGCTTGATGTGTGAAGGGCTTTTAAATGCTATATCCACAGAACGGAGGCCATACACACAAGATGCTCTTTTCATTAACCTCTCTCCATCACAAACGGGAAAGAAAATGTCCACTGCGGCCATAAACAAAACCATCCGTTTGTGTATAGCAGAAGCTTTAAAAAACCAAAGACTCCCAGTACCTGCAGGCATAACAGCTCATTCATTTCACAGCACAGTCACAAATGCAGCCCTAGCAAATAGGGTGTAAGTAGAAGAGATTTACAAAGCAGCCACCTGGTCATGCATTTCAACGTTCATCAGAAATTATAAGATTAATGTATATGCATCAGCAGATGCAGCCTTTGGACACAAGGTGTTGCAACATGTGCTGAAGAACATAGATGGCAGAGGCTCTCCCGTTCTCTAGGGACACTGCTTTAATATGTCCCGCAAGATGTCCTCCACCTCAGAGGGAGAACAACCATTGGATACTCACCATGAAGGGTCCTTTCCTCTGAGGATAGGAGAACATCTTGGCCCTCCCAGCTCACCATCAATGGCCTCCAAACCCATTTCATCAAGCACTACAACACACCCCGCCTCAGAATATTACAATTATCACAAATTATCACTGTGTAGATAAAGGCACAAAATTTTCATACTTCACTGCTTAAAACCCAATATTCTCATCTTCTACTCTATTTCTGTTGGCTGTTATCTCTTGCTAATTATTGTTAAAGTTGTTTGTTCCAGTATGTTCCAGTTATTACTATTGTCAGAGTTACTGAACTGGCTTGAGGGTGACTCCCAGTAGGAACAGGAAGTGGAAAAAACATTCCTGCCTTTCTACAAGTAGGATGGGAAATCACCCACAAGATGTCCTCCTATCCTTAGAGGAGAAGGACCCTTCACAGTGAGTATCCAATGGTCATTCTGCAGATATGAATTTCCATCCACTCAACCAACTCACCCCCCACCCTGCGGATGTAGGAAAAGAGGGTTGTGCTCAGCACAGTAGCTGACATTCCTCATAAGCCTTTGCACTGGTCTTTGCAAAAAGAAATGTCAGATTTTTGTCTTTTAAATTTCCTGTTAGCACAAGTTATCCAAACTCGTGCCATTCAGTTCAAATAGTCAGCATAACTGTAATCTTAAACTGAAAGTTAACATACAATTAGCAAGTATAACCACTGACTTATCTAGTAGAAATTGAGGTGTATCTTCAAGATGGAAGTAAATTTTGAAATTGCCACTGTGTGTATGCTCTCTCTCTCCAGAGCTGAATTAACAATAAGGCAAACTAGGCAACTGCCTCCGGGCTCTGCATCTTTGGGGGCCCCGGGGCCCAGGCCAATTCCCCCCCCCCGCCCAGTTTTCATGGCTGGCATGTTCCTCGCATGCCCCCGCCATCCTCGACACTCCTTCAGCACAGTTGCCACACTCGCCCTTGCCACCACCCACCTCTCCGCCTTCCGGTAGTGCTGCAGGGACTGGCGGGGGCGGGGAGAGCATGTCAGCCGCCCTCCCCTGCAGCTGTATCTTACATGAAGGCCTAGGGCTGCATCTGTTTGCCACCTGCTCTGCTTGCTTCTGTCGAGCAGCTGCGCAAGTGGCTAGCAAAGTGGCAACAGAGAGCAGACAACCCCGCCAAAAGCAGAGCTACTTGGAGACTTAGCAGCAGCCTGAGACCCCAGGGCTGCTCTTTGCTGGCAGCACAACTCTGCTTCCCCCTCCTCCCACTTTCCCTTTCCTCCCGCGTGTGATGCAGGCAGGAGGAGGGTGGACAGGAGAGAATGCGCACATTGCCCAAGTTAAAGGGCTTCATATAAAAAGCTGCAGAGAGCTATGGGAGAAGATATCAGCAGACAATAGGTAACTGCGTTTTGGTGGAGAGGAGAGTCTGTTATAGCTTGGTCTGCTCCCCAGCCTAGAATCAAGGCAAGGGAGGGTGAACAGCATGGGCTGTAGTAACCTGTGGCTATTAGCCACAGTGTGTGTGTGTGTGTGTGTGTGTGTATATATATATATATATATATATATATATATATATATATATATATATATATATATATATATATATATATATATATATATATATATATATATATATTTGGCCGCTGTGTGACACAGAATGTTGGACTGGATGGGCCATTGGCCTGATCTAACATGGCTTCTCTTATGTTCTTATGTTCTTAACCTGTTGGCCTGATACAGGGGAGCTTGTGCGTTGTGAGAATGAAGGAGCTGCGAATTTCTCCAAGAGGCTGCTGGACGGAAGGACTTGTTGTGTGTGCACTCGAGCGCACCAGCCCCTGCTGCAAAAACTAAGTGATTGGCTGTTTGTAGGGCTTGGAGCCTAGTTGTTATTTGCTGTTGCCCTCCGCACACTCTGTCCCTTCTACTCATGAGTCACTGGATTGGCTAAAGCGGATCGAGTTTCACTCACACAGCAGTCATGTCAACAAATAAGTGGCCTCCTTCCCTTACTCTTGCCTCCTCGCTGCCAGCCACTTCCAACTCCACCACCACCACCACCCTCGCACACTTATGCCCATAGCGCTTGGAGAACGTGCTGCCTGGCTCTGGTTGCACCATCTCCAGCTGATTTTTTTCCATTGTTTTGTATTGATTTTTTAAAACTACCTGCCTCCAGCATAACACATTGGTTGGCTCATGGCTCTGGTTGGCTGAAACTGCGTGGCGTTTATAATTGTCCTATTGGTTCTCGTCCTCTACCCTCTATTCCCCCGCCCCTCCCATTTCCAGCAGCTGTGCGCCATTTGCTTTGCTGTACATCTGCTGTTTTTGTTCTGCTAAGCTTTCCACCCTTGACATTCTCTGCTCCACTGTTCATCCAACATTGTCACCATGCTGGCTTCTTATATTTTGCTGAACTCTATTGCCCACTGATTTGAGATCAGATTTGTATTAACCACTTTTTAAAAAGTGTATGACACACTTCAAAAATAAGGCAGTACGGTTCTTTCATGACATCTGTTTTAGCCAGCTGAGTGATGCCCTGGAAAGGATTGAGTTAACTTTCTAACAGGGGTGGCCAAACTGTGGCTTGGGAGCCACATGTGGCTCTTTCACACATATTGTGTGTCTCTCAAAGCCCCCTCTGCCCCATCAACCAGCTTGGAGAAGGCATTTCTCTCTTTAAAGCAGTTTCCCAAGCCAGTCAGTGGCTTGGAGAATGCATTTAAAGTTGCTTTCTTTTCACCTCCCTCCCTCCATCTATTTTTCTTCCTTCCTCACAGCTCTCAAACTTCTGACATTCATATCTTGTGGCTTTCAAATATCTGACAATTATTCTATGTGGCTCTTATGTTAAGCAAGTCTGGCCACCCCTGCTTTCTAGTCATTAGCAGACCATGTTAAAAGGCTAAGCATCACATCATTGTGATGCTGAATATCTAAAAGACATCAGTCTCTATGAGCCCACATGCCATCAGTGTGCTTCTAAGATCAATATTGGTTAGTGTCGCCTTCCCTGAGAGTGACAGAGCTGGCAACCAGATGCTCATTAACATTTTCTGTACTGGCTCCACTTTTGTGGAATAAGCTCCCTGTGGAGCTAATAAGGATCACACTGCTGTTGGTCTTTGGAAGGACAAAATTGCTTTGTTTCTGTGGACGTTTTAATGAAGTTTTGCATGTGTGTGTGTTTTGACACCTAACAGGTTTTATGATTTTAGAAATATGTTACCGATTGGCTTAGGAAGAAAGGTAGGATATAAATATTTTAAAATAGAAATAGAAAGTACCCTGAGTAAATAGAATACTCTCATTTGAAGCACCTTTTACAAGAAATGGGGCACATATGACCCATACCAATATGAGAACCAATGCACAGTGCAGTTTTAAAGTACTTCCTTCCTATAGAATATGTGTGCATGCTTATCTTTAAATAGGATGCATATCTATTGAAGGTTATTTTTACTTGCAGTTGCAATCAGGGTAGTTAAAGAGCCACAAAATGGTTGATACTCCCTCTTCCACACTTACTTTTGAGTGCATGCCAGATAACTGTGAATTCTGTTCTCTGTCACTATGTGCTAACTATTCATCAACATGAAATATAAAGATATTCTCATATATGTGGATATGGCAAATTTTTAAATACGTTTCCCTGTGCTTACCAGCCATAGAGTTGGAAGGGCCCTCCAAGGTAATCTAGTCCAAGCCCCTGCACAATGCTGGAAATTCACAAATCCCCCCTGCCTAAATTCACAGGATCCCCATTGCTGCCAGATGGCCATCTAGCCTCTGTTTAAAAACCTCCAAAGAAGGAGAGCCCACTGCTTCCCAAGGAAGCCTGTTCTACTGAGGAACCACTCTGTCAGGAAGTTGAGCCAGAAACACTTTTGATGGAGTTTCAACCCACTGATTCTGGTCCTACCTTCCGGGGCCACAGAAAACAATTCTGCACCATCCTCTACATGACAGCCCTTCAAGCACTTGAAGATGGTGATCATATCACTTCTTAGCCACCTCCTCTCCAGGCTAAACATGCCCAGCTCCTTCAACCTTGCTTCATAGGACTTGGTCTCCATCCCCATCACCATCTTTGTCACCTTCCTCTGGACCCATTCCAGCTTGTCTATATCCTTTTTAAAATGTGGTGCCCAAAATTGAACACAATACTCCAGATGAGGTCTTCCCAGAGCAGGGTAAAGAGATACCATCACTTCACATGATCTGGACATTATACTTCTGTTAATACAGCCCAAAATTGCATTTGCCTTTTTAGCTACCAGTGCCTGCAGGCTGCAGCAGGGGCCATGGGCAGTGGGGCGGGAGCTTCAACTCTGAGATAATTTGCAAGGGGCCCCCAAAATTTCAACTGCCTAGGGGCCTCCACAGGGTTTAATCTGGCACTCTCTCTCATAGTTAAACACATCACATAATGGCATTATGCATTGCTTTGCTCCCAACAGCCAATTATGCAATTTTGCATAGTGTATTGTGTTAAGCTACTCATAAGAAACAGCAACATGGAGAAGGCAGCAGTTCCACATCTCTCTTGTGACATGTAGTTCTGCTCTGAGCTAGTTTATAAACACAGTCAGAATTAAAAGCTGTTCAGGTTGCACAAGAAAGAGAAGAACAAGGAGAAGGAGGAGGAGATGGGATTTATACCCCACCCTTCAGTACCCAAAGGAGTCTCAGAGCAACTTTCAATCTTCTTTCCCTTCCCCTCCTCACAACAGATACCCTGTGAGGTAGGTGAAACTGAGAGAGCTCTGACAGAAACTGCTCTTGAGAGAAACAGTTCTGAGAGAACGCGTGACTGACTCACAGTCACATCAGCAGGTTCATAGGAGGAGTGGGGAATTAAACCTGATTCTCCCAGAAAAGAGTCTGCACACTTAACCACTACACCAAGGCGATTTGTACACTTGGCAGAAAATCCTGTCTGCGCATATTTAAAAACAATAATCTACATTGCATATCACTATCACTTCTGTCTTGCTTTGCATTTTCGTAAGTCTTCTACATTCATTTTGTTGAATGGGCACCGAAAATGCTTTCACCCTGGAGTTGCCCCACACTTCTCAAGATTACTATTGAACAGGAGTTTTCCTGAACATCCAGATCTAAGGTTGTAATGGTAGAACTTTCCTTCCAAGTTTTCAAACTACTCCCCAAAGCCCCATCCATCGTTTGCTTTCAAGAGCACTGATTCAGGGAGTTGCTAGGTGTGCTGCTGAAAGGCACAACGGTGTGTGCTCTCCTCTGAGCAGGGCTTCCCTCGCAAGGAAAGCCTGGCTCAGAGGAGAACACACCCCGCCTGGCTGCTGTCACCTTCAAGGGGAAAGCAGCCGGACAGGGTGTTGGAGCAGCTTCTCTGAGCCAGGCTTCCCTCGCAAGGGAGGCCCAAGTTGGAGGAGAATGCGCCCCACCCGGCTGCTCTTTCCCAAGGTGAAAGCAACAGGCAGGGCATCGCCATATCTTTTCCGAGTGCGACTCTGAGGAGAACACCTCAGCAGTGCGCTCTCGGAGATCCTCCGCGCCTCTGAGAGCGCACTGCGCAGGTCTGGCTAAGCCAGAGCCTGCCCAGCCCTCCTTCCATTCCACTGCACCTACTCTCCCAGGCAGGCAAAAGAGGCAGCAGTGACATGCATGCTGCTCAGAGGCTGCCCTTCTTTGCAAATGAAGGCAGCCTCTGAGTGGCAGGGAGGTGGCAAACTGCCCCCCTCCCCCAGGCAATGGAAAGAGGCGGTGCATGGCAGCAATGTGCTCACGTAAAGGGGGCAGGGTCCTGGCCTTGGGCTTCCTTCTTTTGCAAATATAGACGTAAAACTCCACAAAAGGTGAGGAACAAATTTTTAAATGTAGAAGCATTTTGAATGATGGGACTTTGTAGCAGGCAGATTCAGTGCTCAGTAGATCTGGAGCAAAGCTGAATGGAGAAAGGGCCCATGCTAGTCTCTTCCTATAATGCTTATTCAGGTTTCTGAGCTAAAAGCAGGATAGAATTTTTTTTTTGCATTCTCTTTTTTTAAATTAAACTTTTATAAACAATATACAACAAATGCAGTCCCCTGTGCAAGCACCAGTCATTTCCGACTGGGGTGACGTTGCATCACAACATTTTCATAGCAATCTTTTTTATGGGGTGGTTTGCCATTACCTTCCTCAGTCATCTACACTTTCCCTCGGCAAGCTAGGTACTCATTTTACAGACCTCGGAATGATGGAAGGTTGAGTCAACCTTGAGCCAGCTATCTGAACCCAGTTTCCGTCAGGATCAAACTCAGGTTGTGAGCAGAGAGCTTGAACTGCAGTACTGCAGATTTACCACTCTGCACCACGGGTCTCTTCACAAAATAGTTAACCCTTTAAATCCCCTCCCCCTCCAGACAAAAACCTATAATGGAATTTGACACTCTAAGAGTATAAGTTAGGCAACATGATAAAAATCAGGCACTTTGGTTCTGCTGCTCTTTATACAAACAGCCCACACAGAAACTTCCCTATAGCATGGCCAATGGCTTAGATAAAAATCATAGTAAGAGAATTTATTGAAAGTGAATTCTGCATAATACACAAATAAAATGGAAACCTACTGCTTCTAAGGGGGAAAAGTATGTTGTCTTTTTGCCTGTTGATAGATATTTGATGTTTAGACTTCGATAGATTTGGGAGGATGTAACTCTGCTTAGGATGCCACTCTTGGAATTTTGTACTATCTCCTTTTTTGGTTTTGTCAATTCATTATTTAAATCTAGGATAAAGTGCACATTGGAATCCTGATATATGTGTTAACAGATAAAGTATACAGGGTTCTACCCCTCTATACTAAAAGGGGGTCTTTATTCAGATACTCTGGGAAGAACACCCCTCAGGGACAAAGACACCAGACTTCAGGTTCTGAAATATATATTGGAAATTTATTTAAATATTAATTACTACAGCATTCAACAAAATTAGGGACAATGTATGCCCAAGGTTACATGGTTACATGGGCTCATGGGTGTATGGTTACATGACCCATGGTCCAAGGTCACATGATTACATAGTTTCTTAGTTACATGGCTATAGTCTTTCCTATGCTCAGGTTCCTTAACCTATTACATTTAGCAAAAGCAAAACCATTGTATAGATAGCAAAAAGCATGTAACCCTCACCTCTCCTATGGCTTCAGGTGGTTGTCTATGCAGAAGTGTGGCGGGGTCTTGCTTCTCAGGAGGCTTCCCTTAAACTCACTGTTAATTAACTAACTGACCAACCCCTTTGATCTCCTCCTAAGTTATACTTTTCTCCACAATGTGGAGATATTTAACAGATACCAGATAGGCCACTGAACCCTAAAGGGAAAAATTCCCATCTGGGACCAAAGACTTTCCCACAAAAGCCTGGGAACCCTATCTCACCCATTCTAATCAATACCTTAATACACATATATCATAATAAAGCATACAATCACATTGACATATATGAGACCAGAAATATTGCCCATATGTAAATATATATATATATATATATATATATATATATATATATAAAAGGGAAAGGCTATGTGTGTGTGTATATGCAGAGAGCTATATAAAGCCCACAAAGATTCTATATAGCCACTATACTTGCCCTGCATGATTTTCTAACCAATAGATCCACTATAGTTCCCTAGCCTATTAGGAAAGCCTAACAAATCCATTTAATAAAAATCTCTTCTCTGTGTCTACTTGAATCCTGACAGGCTTCCCATTTGGCAATCTCTCTCTCACCCCCTCCTTTCTCCATTTCACTATGGTATTGGGATAATTGTTATAGAAACCCCCTATAGATCATTTCGGCCTCCTATCAATCTCATCTTTTCCCAACAGGGTACAGACAAACATCATAATATTATTCTATAGGATTCAGGCTGTTTAACAATATTTCTCCACACTGGATGCACTGGAGCTCCATACAAGGGCATTGTCTAAGTCCTCTTCCGCAATGAGATTAATAACTTGTTTTCCCAGATCCTCATTAGTACTCCTTGTGTTGAGGACACCGTTATCAAAGTTTTGAGAACAAACTTGTTTACAGTATTTTTGTGCAGCTATGCTGTCACATAACAAGATATTGATGCCACACATACTTTTGCCGATAAGTTTATCCGGCCAGCCGCTAATTAGTACCAAATGTATTTTCCCAGATAAGTTCATCCATCGGCCAACCGTCCCTTTTTATTAGAGAAATCCGGGCCCTTCAGCCATATAGAAACATCATATATATAAAAAATCCAATACATGTTTAGTAAGTGAGAAATCCTAGAATTCTGAGTATCTTTGTTATTCTTACAAAATGTCTGTCTGTGTTGATCTTTAACCTCTGAAAAACTGAAAATAAAGAATGTGGGTAAAATATCTGAAAAAATAGAACTACTTAAATAATTAAATAATGTTCAGTTCTTAAATAACCATGATCTGACTATGACCTGCCTGATCAATTATGAAACATTGTGTACTGTGGCGGAACTGGCCCAGTTCTGCCTTCAGACCTGGTCCTGTCAACTCCCTTTTGAGTTGCCAACTCCTGAAGGGAGCTTATCTTCTTCCCGCCACTAGGGCACGCTGCCACCACCTGCTCAATTTAGGGGTTCCTGACTGAGAGGAACAGGACTCCCAATCCCCCTTCCTGCCAGCACCTGGTTATGACAGAGACCTAAGTCCTTCTTTGGGAGACCCCTGGAGGATTGGCACCCTTGCCAACTGTATGCCTTCCCCCTTCCCTGGACTCCCCTCTTGCAGTAGCGTGGTCTAAGGTGGTTGGGGAAACTAGGTGGTACAGAAGGACTACCTTTTTAAACTGACAAAATATTTATTTAAAACATTCAACTATATACAGACATTTTAAAATAGTGAACAGAAGAAATAAATCAAAGTAGAGAAAAACGCTCCTTCTTCCCCTAATATAATACTTGCCCTGGCCATACCATCCAGAACAGACAGACTCACCAACCCAACTGACTGAACTCAAAGCCAAACTCAAACTGAAGGCTTCCCGCAAAACATCACTAATATAAAACCCAGGAACTGGTTTACCTTTTTGCAGCATTCTGGGAGACCAGCCTGACAGACTTCCTGTCGCTCTAGGAGGCTCCTCAGAATTGCTGTTCCCAGACAGGAGGGGGGCGGGGAGGAAGAGACTACGCCCAAAGCCTGTCTCCAGTTTGACAACATCCTTCTGGCCAACTCCCAGACAAACACCAGCCAAAATGGCATTTCTCCACATGTACATTAAATTTATTATTAAAACTTTAACAGTAGTGCAATTTTAGATCTTTAAGGAAATATTGGAGAATTTACAACTTTAAAGAAGAAAACTTTTGCATATTGTCAGAGAAGCATATCCAATATTATTATCTTTACTTCTTAGAACACTAATACAGTAAAGGCAAAATAGGTTGGGAAAAGTACATCATTAACTTGTTATGCAAGCAATTAAAATTTACTGTCTCATTAATTTAACATGATCCCACAATACCTATTAATAAACTTAGAGCTTTAGATAGGGTTGCCAATCCCCAGGTGGGGATCCGTGGGGATCTGGGACTCTGGGGGGGGGCTGTTTTTTTAGGTAGAGGCACCAAATTTTCAGTACAGCATCTAGTGCCTCTCTCCAAAATACCCCCCAAGTTTCAAAACGATTGGACCAGGGGGTCCAATTTTATGAGCCCCAAAAGAAGGTGCCCCTATCCATTATTTCCTATGGAAGGAAGGCATTGAAAAGGTGTGCCGTCCCTTTAAATGTGATGGCCAGAACTCCCTTTGGAGTTCAATGATGCTTGTCACAGCCTTAATCTTGGCTCCACCCCCAAAGTCTCCTGGCTCCACCCCCAAAGTCCCCAGATATTTCTTAAATTGGACTTGGCAACCCTAGCTTTAGATGATCTGTCAGTTAAAGCCTGCAGTCTCACTCAGTTCTTAAAATGTTTTATTGAGGTTCCTCAGAACCTTTTTTGAGCAGGAACACACAGGAACGCAGTTCTGGCTGGCTTGGCATCAAAGATTGTGGCCTAATATGCAAATTAGTTCCTGCTGGGTCTTTTTTACAAAAAAAAGCCCTGTGCAAAACATTGGTGACATCAGGGTGTGTGACCTAATATGCAAATGAGTTTCTGGGTTTTTTCTACAAAAATAGCCCTGAGGTTCCTCATGGTAACAGAAATTAATTTGAATCTTTTAACAAGGTATATTGGTTCCTTTTTGCTCATTGGTTCCTTTTTGCTTATAAGTGCAAGTAGACTAATTATTCCGTACCTTTGATGAATCTGGATGATTTTATGACCACTGCCTATCCTGCTTTTCTATGGGCAGAAACACTAACTGTGGGCTGATTTTATTGTCGCTTTCTGTAATTTTTGTCAAACAGCAGGCTGTGAAGAGGCTGTATGCAATAGAATTTGGCTTCCCAACCCCCCCCCCGCCCTGCCGGGGGACCCCTGGATTGGAAGCCTCCTCCCCCGCTCTCCAAAAATCTGGGGGTGGGGAAACGGCACTGTGTCTCTTTCCCTGGCTGCCTCCCTCCCTCACAGGCTTCAGGCTTCTCCCTTCCTCCTGGTCAAAAAGACCCGCCCACCGCCAGCCTGCTATTCACTCCAGTCCGGCCTCCCTTCGTGAGGTGCATGCTGGGACTCGTAGTTCTTGCATCCTCTCCAGCTGCCACAGGCGTCTCCTTGGGGAGTCTGGCCGGCGGGGGGGGGGGAGCTCCGCCCCCAGAGGACCATGTGCGTTTCTACCTCCGGAGGCTTCAGTCACTGATTGAAAGGCTTCCTCTTGGGATGGGGTGTCTGTGTTACTTTGAAGAAGCTGGCAGCAACTCGTGAGTAGAGAGGCCAATTCCCGTTCAGTGTTGCCAGAAATGGGGGGGGGGGGAAGTCTGCCGAACACTTCATTATTCTCTATGTGGAGATCAATTCTCATAGGGTATAATGGAGAATTGATCTGGAGGTTTCGGGGGCTCTGGGGCGCTGTTTTTTGAGGTAGAGGCACCAAATTTTCAGTATAGTATCTAGTGACTCTCCCCAAAGTATCCCCCAAGTTTCAAAACGATTGGACCATGGGGTCCAATTCTATGAGCCCCCAAAAAGGTGCCCCTATCCTTCATTATTTCCTATGAAAGGAAGACATTTAAAAAGGTGTGTGGTCCCTTTAAATGTGATGGCCAGAACTCCCTTGGAGTTCAGTTATGCTTGTCACACCCTTGTTCCTGGCTCCGCCCTGATGTCTCCTGGCTCCACCCCCAAAGTCCCCAGATATTTCTTGAATTGGACTTGGCAACCCTAAATAGAATGTCATTGTTTTGCAGACACACCCAGTGACTTGAACTACTTTAGAATGTTTTTGGGGTATTCTCTTGCTACTAAATACCTGGAGACCTGCTTTGAAGGGTGGACTCTATGGCATTTGAAGGGTGGACTCTGTGGCATTGTACCATACCGAGGTCCCTCCCCTCCCAGATCCACCCCTGCAGTCTCCCGGTATTTTCCAACCCAGACCTGGCAACTCTAGTCAGCTTACTTGATGAGGGGCTTGAAGATTTTAAGGTGGCAAGGCCCTATTTAAAAGGGGATGATAATGTAACAGCTGTTAAGCGCTTAATGGAAAAATCATTTGAACAGTTTTCAGAGCTTCTTGGTTTTCTTAGTACGGATGCTGAATTTCAATATTCTGAACTAAAAGATCTTATAGTGGGTTCTTTGCAATGATGAGGCGAGGTGGTAGTGATCATAGCTCTTCTATTGAATACAGCATAGTATAGGGCTGCCTCACAAGACTGAAGACTGGGCCAACAAGGCCAACTAAATATACACACAAAGTTCCACGCTAGCATGCTACTGGTCCATTCAAACCGGCAGGGGGCTCGTGATTGGAGCAGGGCAGCAGGGATTTGGATCCTACTGCCTATTGTTCCTGAGTCCCAAAGCTCAGTCCTATAGGCTCCAGTGAGCCAGGCAAGAAATAGATACAATTCCAACCACATATACAACAGATCTATAACACAGAGACATAACTTCCAAAGTCTTAGACACAGGAAATTGCCATAAATAAAAGAATATATATAATCCTTTAATTTTGTACACTGTTTCAAGTAGAGAATATGGTCATTAGAACCCCTGAATTGCTACCACCTCTTGCTCCTGGCAACCTCTGCAGTGAGTCACTACAAGCAGGGCGTTTTTTGAGCAGGAACGCACAGGAACACAGTTCCGGCTGGCTTGGCATCAGGGGTGTGGTTTAATATGCAAATGAGCTTCTGCTGGGCTTTTCTACAAAAAAGGCCCTGACTACAAGTGTGTGCGTGTGTATGTGTGTGTGTGTATATATATATATATATATATATATATATATATATATATATACACACACACACACACACACACACACACTTGTAGTCAGGGCCTATATATCTCTATATATTAAGAAGTAGATTAATATATATTATATATATTAAGAAGTTTTGTCAGTCTTTTGATACGAAAATTAAGAAAAATGTGATTTTAAAAGTTTGTTCAGAAATGCTTAAAATAATTTTCCATGACTTAGAAGTAAATGAATAAAGCATTTATTTTCTGTGCTATTCTTCACTTTCAAGTGCAGTATATATACCTCCTGCTTCAGTTCTCTGTTCCTATATTTGCTTTTCCTTTGCCTGTAAAACCACGTATTCTTCATTTTACATTTTCTGCCAAGCAGATGCCTGGGGACTGCATTTATGATAAATAAAGGAGGATCATTTAACCTGAGGGCAGTACAGTCCTGGGTGCATTAATAAGCAACTGAGCTGAGAAACTCTGAGAAGAGGACCAGTTTTTCTGTCCTAACTTTCAAAATCCAGACATCTGGCACTGTTATTAAATTCTTACTGTGTGTGTGTGTGTATATATATACTTTTAAAATCAGCATATCTCTCTTAATTTTCGTATCAAAAGACTGACAAAACTTCTTAATTTATTAGGTATGACTGATATTGGAAATCCTAAATAAGGGTGGGGCTGACAGACTCCTCTCAGGCTTTATGATCTGCTCATTGTAAGAAAATCACCTTATGTGCCAAAAAGTCCATAACTGAGTGAAGTTTTATACCGAAGTATCTGTCATGGATTTATTTCCCACAGTAAAAAAGGGCTTTTCAGTAGGACAGAACTTGAGTGTACATATCATGGTCCTAAAATATATTGCTAGTTTACTAGCTTCTGCAGAGAAGGCAAATTAAGATTAGTGTCATGACTGTTTTGTAACATCTTCAAGTATGTATTCCATTCAGGGCTTTTTTAAAAAAAATCCAATTCCATTACAATGTAATGTTTACAGTGTAAGTTTGCCATTTGGAGCTGGAAAACTCTGAACATTTGTTTTTATAGATGCAAAAATAAATATTTAAAATGCATAAAGCCTTAAATAGGAAAAATGCTAAATTACCAAAAAAAATCAAGAATTTCATATATGATAGGTCATTAGTCAGTTATGAATGGTGTGTGACTTAGTTTTGGAAAATTTCTCATGTCATAAGATCGTGATTGCATTTAGGGCAGTTGAAAACAGGATGCCACTTCTAATCCTCGCGTTGCCTGAAATCTTAAACTGCTTTTCCATTTTCTCTTTAGCCTAATTAGCAGGCTTCTCTGTTTCCTGCTTTCGTCTGTCCTGATTCCTCTACACTTGCAGGAGGCCTCCGGTTGTTCTGGAAAGTTAGGCGCTCTTCTGCTCTGGTCTACTGGAGCATTAAGCTCAGGCGCGCGGCCGAACGGTAGTTCGGGGTTAGAGTTGTTCTGCCTGGATCTATGTTTCGCCTCGCTGGCTTCGAGCTCTTCCTGCTCACTCCGGAGATCCCTTGGTCGGCGTCTCTGGGCTGACTCGGCACTCGATTGCTTCACCTGAGCCGACGCGCCGGCGTCCCTCCTGACTGCTGCGCCGCATGTGCTGGACCCAAGATGGCGGCCTCCACCCCATCGCAGCCTAAAGCGACAAAAGCGGCGGCGGCGCGGCCTCGGGGCGATGAGACGGGTGCAGGGGCGCCGCCTGAGGCTGGTAGGAGCCTGGCCCCGTGGAGCACCGCAGAGCGCCTCTCCTCTCCCGCTCCCCCGGGGCGAGCGGGGCGGCTGTGCTTTCCGGGCGGCGGGGGGAGGGGATCGGGCTGAGTGACAGGAAGCGGCGCCGTCGTTCTGCAGGGTCCAGGGCACCTTTCCTGTCAAGGCCTCGCTTCCCGTCTCAGGCCTCGGTGGAGCCTCGGTTGCGCAGCCCCCAGAGCGCAGGATAGTTTGTCCTTTTCTGCTCTGCTCAAGCTGTTCCTCCTTGTCGCTCTAAAGTAAAAACACTCGCATCCGGGATTTATTTACTTGTAATTGTTACTCCCCTGAGGGTGTTTACTGAGCGTGACATTTTTTTGCTGTGAGTAAACGATCAGGGTTAAAAAGAAATAACCTACTGAAAACAAGTAGGAATACAACATTTTAAGTAAATTAACTAATTGGTGGAATTGCTGATCATGATCTCACTGATTTTCCGTCACCCCCAAAATGCCTTTAGTTCATTTAGTAGTCCTGTGGCAGTTTTTGTGGCCAGGGACATGGATAACTTATGTCTTCTGGTACTAAAATGTGGTCTCATAACCAATATGATAATTTTGTCTTAATTGTCAACATTGTGTTGACAATTAAGACAAAAATCCTACAGATTTTTACTGTTATTGCTATAATTCGTTGTGCTTTTCCAGCTTTAAGATATATCATAGGGTTTATTATTTTTATGTATAATTCAGTGTTCAGTTTCTCATTCAACTTGCAGTGGAGATTTTCTTTATTGCTCAATGGCTCCACATATTTTTATGCTCAAGCTATACTAAGGGCTCAGATGTTGCAAAGATACCATCAGTAACATATTTACTTCATATTTTTTTTTGTAGTAAGTAGTACAGTACATTAAGTGGAAATCACAGGGCAGCTGAATGATTTATAAAGTAACTTTGGACCTAGAGAGCCCCAGCAAACCTGATCTCAACAGATCGCAAAAGCTATGCAGGGCCAACCCCTATCAAGTACTCAGATGGGAGACCTCCAAGGAATATCAGGGCTGGGGCAGGCAATAAAAAGCCATCTTTCTGAATGTCCAAGCCCCAGTAGGGATCATCAGAAATCAGCCATGATTTCCATGCACGAGCAGACATGCCCCAAAGCGCATATATATATATGGTATTTAATTATATATGGCATATTTTAACCCTCTAACATTGTTAGTTTTCCAGTTTCAAACTTAGACCCCATATTCCCTTTTTTCTTTGATAGTCATGGCTTCTGAAGAGGAAGATGATATGGTTACAACAGAAATGGAATCGCCACCACTCCAGAAGAAGAATTCTGTGGCTGGGTCACTAGACCAAATTCCAAGCAGAATAGGGAACTCGCTGTCTCCAGAATCTTCCAGCAATAAGGCAGACTCCCAAGATTCTAAAAGTGAGTCTCTTTTGTTGTTGTTGAGGCATCTGTGGAACACTGTGCATGATATCTGCAGTAGTGTGAGTCTCCTCCTCATCAGACTTAATAGCTCAGATCTGAACCCTTCACAGACTCTTTGAGAAAGGAAAGATACTATAATAACTTTTAATTTGCTTCTTTCTATTGGTGCAAAAATATGCAAGCTTTTAACAAAACTGCTATTCACATTAAAAAGACTGGAAGAAATTTTGTGCATGTCAAGACCTAGCATTTTTGCAATAAAAATGGAGATTGGCCCAATAAAGTACATTGCCTTCTAAATATTTTTGTGTGTTGTTAGCACACAAAAATAGCAGTACAACTCTTAAATTTTTCGATAGGATTGTTCATTTAAAAAAAATTATACAAAGTACCGTACATCAATGAACAGCAGCGCTGAATCACAGCCTATTGATGGAGGGTGTTTCCATCTTGTAAAGTGCACGGTGAAGCATGATTGATGCAATTTTAATTCCAAAGATGTTTCTAACTTTCTGAATTGATTGTATTTGTTCCTGAAATGAAGAAAAGCTTTGCACACTTGAGTTCAGCTTTAGGATAATTACCAGTAGCTAGTCATTACCTGTAGACGCCATTCTTGGCTGTACTTGGGTAACTATTTTAGATAATCTATGATGATTGAAAGATGTTCAAAATAAGGATTATAGTGCTGTTTCAATAGGGGGACTTGATATGGCATATGAATTATCTGGGACCAATTTCATGCATCAGGTAAGTCTGCAAAAGCAGTGATTGCATGTGGACAGTGGTTAAGTTTTGCAAATGAAGTTTGCAGGGGGAGTTTGGTCACCAATTAAATACTTTTTGGTTAGTACTTATTAAATTCATTCTTCACATAACAGATTGCTGGTGCCAATCTTTTGTGTCAAACCAAGGCTGAGTTTGAGATATCTGAGAGGCTGACTTTTAAAGAGAGACTCAGACTCAAGACTGCAGTGTGCACAGGTGGTCTGCTGACAAGTAGCAAAGAGAGTGTGAGGTTAAATTTAACCTTGTCTCAATAAGTCACTCTCCTCTTTCCAGCACCAAACCTCACGACGTGCGAGGTCTGTGGCGCCTGCTTTGAAACCCGCAAGGGCCTGTCCAGCCATGCCCGTTCTCACTTACGTCAGCTCGGTGTGGCTGAGTCCGAGAGCAGCGGAGCCCCCATCGACTTACTGTATGAATTGATGAAACAGAAGGGCAAACAGGACAGCGGCCCCATCTCTCCAAGTCTTAGCAAAAAATCTGCTTCTCCCAAAGAAGTGACTGCAGGGTCCTCACGGCCAACATTGTTGCCCCTCACTACAGAACGGCCTCAAGAGCCACCTGTAAACAAAGCAATCAAATCCCCTCCAGGTTTCAGCTCCAAGAATGTTGCCCAGCCAGGATCTCCCATACTCAAGAAAGTGACACCTGGTCTGCCTGGTTCTCCTCCACCAAAGAACCCTGAAGACAAGAGCCCTAAGCTACCGCTGAGCCCCCTGCAGAGCTCTCCTAAAGCACAGTGGCCACAACTGGAGGAAGAAGGCCCCTTAAATCTAAGTGAGTCTGTTTGATGCTGATGCTTCTTGCTGTGCGTAACACTGGAGAGTTGGCAGAGAGCTTTTGTGTGTGGCATTACCCTGTGGTGTGAATCAGTTAAGGGTTCTCTCCCCTCCCCCCCCCCCAATCCTGCCAGACATATTTGCCATCCGTTGACTGCAAAGGCTGCTGCACTCGCACATATTGTGTTCACCACAGTAAAGGAAGGGCATGGGAAGTAAACTGGATATGTTAATCTCCTGCAAAATGTTCCATTCTTATTTCTAGGAGAATTGCAGATATTAGATAAAGATTGGTCCTTTGCTGTTAGGCAAAGAATGTTTCTTCTCAGATTTATATGAGAGCTGCTTTTTTTTTTTTTTCCTACTGCTGCATGCCTGCCTATTAGAGTTTTCTTTCCAAAGGAGGCACTTCCCTCTAATTCTGCAAGTTCTTTTCCCGGTCTACCTCTGGGAGGGTCAGTCCTATTTATATTACTCCATATACATGCCACAAAGCTTTCCCACACATCCATTCAGTTTGTGCTTAGAGTCTTTGCTATTAATTCATTATTGGAAAATAGGAATGATTCTAAATCAGAGGAATAGTATCTGTTAACATCTGCTTCACCTCAAGAAAAGGTTATGATTCTGAGGACGGATATTAAATTTTTTAAAAATGTCCATTGCGGAACAAAGGGTGAGGAGTTCAGTGCCACAAGTACTTCAGAATTCCCAACTGGAGGCAATTTCTGCTGCTTTTAAACCTTACTGTTTTTGACTTTTTACATGGCGCACCTGCATGTTGTTCACATGCCTTCCTTATCAGGGCCAGCTGTAAGAGTTGATGCTCATGCTAGCAATTCTTAGGTTGCTTGAAAAGATGATGCTTGAAAATTAGCACAACCATACTGCTTGTGGACTCTTCTGCTTCAGAGACAGGTGCCTTCAGCAGTGTTAGTGATGGAAATCATTTGTTCAGAAAGCTGTCAGAAACAGCATAGACTACTCAATGCCATGTTATCAGTTTTTCCCAGGAGTTATGAAAAAAGCAGGAGTCCAGTAGCACCTTTAAGACCAACAAAGTTTTATTCAGACTATAAGCTTTTGTATGCATGCAGACTTCATCAGACAATGGAATGGGGTACAGTGAGCAGAGCTACATATAGCTGGTGAGCAGTGGTTAAGAATGCAAAGTTGTACAAAGTTAGAATCCAGTGGCAAAATAGTGAAATTAAAAAACGGAAAGAACATTTGGTCTAGATAGCTTTTGCATGGTACCTAGGAAACAAATTAACAAACCCAGAATGATACCCAGAGAAAACCTGTTACAAGACAGATCCAAACGCAGACAATAACATAACACCACTAGTGGTCACACACAACTCTCAACTGAAAACAGTTCAACGTATCATCAACGACTTACAACCTCTGTTGGATAGTTAATTGAATCTCTTTCAAAAGTACTGGGGGGGTAAACCTTTTCTTGCACACAGACAGCCCCCTAATCTCAAACAACTCTTCACCCACAATAATACAACATTTCATTTGAGCATAGACACCGATACCAGAGTTTGCAATAAACCCAAGTGCCAACTTTGCTGCCACTTACACCCAGACAACACAATCACTGGACCTAACAGCATTAACTACACCATCTCAGGCTCTTTCACTTGTTCATCTTCCAAGATAATATATGCCATTAAATGCCAACAATGCCCTTCAGTTCTCTACATAACGCAAACAGGAAAAACCCTTTGCCAAAGGATAAATGGACACAAATCTGACATCAGGAATTACAAAACTGAGAAACCTATAGGAGATCACTTTAACCTTCCAGAACATTCAATGGGTGTCCTCACAGCAGCTGTTTTACTGCAATGGAATTTCAAGAACGGAGAGGGAAATTGTTGAATTACAAAGTATTATGAAACTCCCCAGGACTGAACAGGGATATTGGTTTCTGATCTCATTACATATGCTAAACCCATTCTCACCAAATATAGCCATATATCCATAGCATTCCAGTGTATTTGTCCTTTAGAAAAGTGTATCAGAATAATGCTTTTAGCACGGATATACTCAAATAAGAGATATTGACTGTTTATCTCATTACATATACTAAACCCATCTTCCACTATATTTTAAAGTATTCTTTTTTTCTAATAGCAAATTAGAATGATGTTTATAATGTATGTTACATGTTAAAAAGTAAATTAGGTGGACAGGAATACCTCTGGGAAAGAGATGTTCTCCGTTTAACCCAGACTTGCAAGCAATAGAGCAATTAACAGGCTGCAATTATTGCCTTATGACACTCTCCCATTCTGACATGTTACTGTTTTATTGGTCTCCCATGCAAATGCTGTCTAGACCAAATGTTCTTTCAGTTTTTTAATTTCACTATTTTGCCACTGGATTCTAACTTTGTACCACTTTGCATTCTTAACCACTGCCCACCAGCTATATGTAGCTCTGCTCACTGTACCCATTCCATTGTCTGATGAAGTACATATGCATATGAAAGTTTAAAGTCTGAATAAAACTTTGTTGGCCTTAAAGGTGCTACTGGACTCCTACTTTGTTTTATTGCTTCAGACCAATATGACTGCCCACCTGGATCGATCATTCGTTATGATCTAGCATAAGTGTCACTTGTTGGGCCCGGCCATGCATGTCATAAAATATAACACAAGGTACCAGAGATATAAACTTTATAAAGATTATTTCAGATGGCAATAGAAGGCAAATGACAATAGCAGGCTTGATTGGATTAGGTGTGATATGCAGAGGGGTTGTAGATACCAGTGTTGGTAATGAGACAGGAAACCTAGGTCTTAATTCCATCCAGGAGGATTCAGTCCAGGAGGGTGCAAAGAATAAATGGACACGTCTAACATTAGAAACCACAGCATTCCATAGCTGGCGTAAGAAGAGCAGAGCTGTTTCAAAGGGGAATTAGAAATAGAGACTGCTGGACTGCAGTTGATAATAAAGCTCGACAGTGCATCCTCCTGGAGGGAAGGGTAGTTTTCCTGTTTCATTACCAACATGTTCTGTTATCATTTGACATCTGAAATTTCTCCAAGATATAAGGACCAATCCAACTGTTCTGTTTCCTAATCAGGGTCTTTTTTTAGAGAAAATCCAGATAGGAACAGAGAAATCAATTTTAAAAAAAAAGAAAACTTTTCAGAATAAGCCAAAATAATTTCCTCAATGTACAGTATGTTGCGCTTGTCAGAAGAACCCTCCCTCCAAAGAAGTCTTGAAGCTGCCATGGGACTCAACTTTGTTTCTCTCTCTCTCTCTCTCTCTCTCTCTTCCCTTTCCCTTCCTTCCCAAAAGAGGAGGAGCAGCCCTGGAGAAGGAAGCAGAAGTTTTGTGTGTGTGTGTGTGAGAGAGAGAGAGAGTTGGGGGGGGGGGAGGAAAAGAGGTAGGCTTATCTTTGTGTCTCTTCCACAGGAAGCAGCCATGTAGTTCTGTGTGTTAGTGAGGGGGGAGGGAGGTAGGAAATAAAGAGTCACTGAGGGAGCTGGGGGGAAAGCAAGCTTGCAGCAGCAACCCTGGAAAAGGAAGCAGCGGGGTTGATCTGAGCCCTTGGGCTGAATGCATCCTGAGGGCCACATGTTTGACATCCCTGGATTAAGAGGTGCTTCACAGTTGTTTCTGGTGAGAGAACAATGAGTTTTTGCTGTTGCTATGACTGGTCAGGGGTACATATGTCTATTGGTGTTCAAGTAGGAGTAGAGGAGAGTCTTCTGGTGGGCCAGTCCAGGGTGGGCTTATCTGATGGTGTCAAGGCCACCTTACCTACTGGGTTTTGTTATCTTTTAAGCAGCCAAGTCTACAGTACTACTACTACTAGCAATTTTGGGCTGTATCAACAGAAGTATAGTGTCCAGATCACGTGATGTGATGGTATCGCTTTACTCTGCTCTGGTAAGACCTCATCTGGAGTATTGTGTTCAGTTTTGGGCACCACATTTTAAGAAGGATCTAGACAAGCTGGAACAGGTCCAGAGGAGGGCGACGAAGATGCTGAGGGGTCTGGAGATCACGTCCTATTAGGAAAGGTTGAAGGAGCTGGGGATGTTTAGCCTGGAGAGGAGGCAGCTGAGAGGCGATACGATCACCATCTTCAAGTACTTGAAGGGCTGTCATCTAGAGGATGGTGTGGAATTGTTTTCTGTGGCCCCAGAAGGTAGGACCAGAACAAGTGGGTTGAAATTAAATCAAAAGAGTTTCTGGCTCATCATTAGGAAGAACTTCCTGAGCAATTCCTCAGTGGAACAGGCTTCCTCGGGAGGTGGTGGGCTCTCCTTCCTTGGAGGTTTTTAAACAGAGGCTAGATGGCCATCTGACAGTGATGAAGATCCTGTGAATTTGGGGTAGGTATTTGTGGGTTTCCTGCATTGTGCAGGGGGTTGGACTAGATGACCCTGGAGGTCCCTTCCAACTCTATGATTCTAGTATAGAAAGTGTCAGTCTATATCCTGAGAGATCTGATCTGCCTTTAACAATGAATCTCATACTTGTTTCATCTGAGTATCTTTAATTTTAAAATCCCTGTTTGATCTCTTTAGCTATCTTATTATATTGCAGTAGTTTAATTTAAACTGGAGTCCTCATATCTGATCTTGCCTTGATTAGGCAGCTGAAAAGTTACTAAGGAAAAATGAGCATTTGTACAGATACTTCTGACTCCCGTTTTGAGCTGTAATCCATCCCTAATTTTACCTTTTACCTTGAGTCATGAATATTTGCTTTACACTTCACATACTAGACACCACTGTGAGATTGTCTACCTTTGCTATTGCATGTTAGTTGGCTTTGTCTAGGCTAAACTGTGTTCCATTTAACCAGTCATATGTCAAAGTGGAGTTTTATAGAAAATACCTTGTCACTTCTAAGTATTTAAAACTGCTTTAAATATTTATAGGCACTTTGGACTTGTATGGTGCAGAAACTGGCATAAATCTGCATTGACTAAATAAGGTCTTCAACAGCTGTCACTCCTGCTCTCAACCCCAGTTTTTGTTAACAGATCATGCAATAGGCAGGTAGATTGCAGGACCCCCTGTGATCTGGCTTTACTTTAAAATCAAATGTTATAAATGTTGGATCAAAGACATTCCTAGGAGCTTGCAGGTATGAAAAACTAATGTTTTGGAAAGTAAGCTCTTGAGCTCTTTGTCACTGTTATGGATGACTGTTCACATTTTTGCAGTCCAAAGGTATGGATTGCTTGGCAGAAAGCAAACCCTCTTATGCACTGTGCCTCAAAGTAGCAGTTTGTATTTTTTTTAATGCCTGTTCTGGTTGGAATCTTGTTTTTCTGGCAAGAACTCATCATTTAGTAGTTGGAATTTCTATTGAATATTGAACAGCTAGCTTTTAATGTTGCCATTCTTAAAAATGTCTGGTGGTTTAAGCTGAAATGGTAAAAAAGGCTTCAGTGTCGTGTTTTCAGGAGTGAGAATGTTTGAAAACTTGACCTGGCCTAGTGCATAATAAATCTGATTTAATTTTAGGTCTTCTATGGGAATTTTTTGCTCAGCTGATAAGGCAGCAACAGTGATGCATATCACCTTTGAGCCTCCTTGTTAAATTTGGTTGGGAAACTATTGTATCGTGCCATTTTTGGAATAATGGATCCGACAAAGACCTTTTCAGATTGTAACAGGTGTTTGAGACGATTGTGATCAATGTGTTTTCTTTCCGCAGCTGTAGATAGTGACTCGGGCAGAGAAATTGACTGCCAGTTATGTGGTGCCTGGTTTGAAACCAGAAAAGGGCTGTCAAGTCACGCTAGAGCCCACCTGAGACACCTGGGAGTGAGCGATCCAGATGCTAAAGGATCTCCTATTGATGTTTTAAATGATCTCATCAAAAATGAAGACTTCAAAGGCCGTCTTTCCTCTCTCCTCCCTAGTGAGAGAGAATCATTAGGGGAGACCGGGAGCTCTGATGGACTCAGCCCAAAGAGCACCGCTGCAGCAGTGCCTGCCATAGGCATGAAACAAGCACATTCACCAAAGTCTTTGGGCAAACAGCCATCTGCACTGTCACCTCACTCCCCTCCACCATCCAAGAAACTGAAGCCGCATGGCCACAGACTGTCAGCTGTGGCCACTCTGCAAAGGAAACAGGGTCTTTCTTCCAGCATGTACTGGGCATCTGATGCTGAGATGGCTCCACTCAATCTCTGTAGGTTCTATCAATGCTGGCTCCTCCCCCCCTTCCCAGTCTTGTTTATGTGACATGAAGTTGTGCACCTGACATCCAGGCCACCGAAGGGGTGGGGAATCAATCTCTTTGAGCCATGTGCCTTTCCCTAAAAGCTTTTTTCCTGCAGTTCTCCCAGAAGGCCTCTATGTGTGCTGAAATTACTCCTTCCCCTTTGCTTCATGTTTTTGCCTTGCTCCAAAAGGAAGACATCTTTCTGTTCCAGATAGAGCAATGCTGTACGCTTACGTGCTTTACACTTAGGACTGTCCCAAGACAAATGAACTCCAAACTGCTTTGCCTGCTGATGAAGGGAGAATTGTGACTGTGCTGTTTGAGAGGAGAGTATGCAAGTTGATATATAGCCCTTTGGGGTCATTGGCTGAACTCTGACTGCAGTGCTTTTTAGAGCACTCAGTGACTTCACTCAATGTTAGCAGAATGCTCAGTAGTGTTTTTCCCCTTGGCAATTAATTGTCCCAGCAGTTACTGAGCAAAAAAGAAGATTCCCTTTCGTTCTACAAATACAAGTTCACCAGGGCTACATCCCATTCCAGGGATGGAAGAAACACGATGGTGGGATTTGAGCCATTTCCCTCACTCAATGAAGGGAGAGTGTTTAGGAGAGAAGGGTCATCTGTGTACTGGTGATTTAAAGTTCCTTAAACCCTGTATTAAGTGTATATTATCCTTGTGCACTGATTGTTCTGCGTTACCTCAAGAAGTCTGTGTTGCTCAAACTTAGGATGGAAAAAGCAAAGTACTTGATCTTTGGTTCTTCCCCAGCCGTGACTACATTCCTTGTGACTACCCTGACAGGGAGAATGAACCAGGCATTGAATTCTTCTGCAGGAAAGGCATTCAGCGTTTCTTGTTGTAGGATTGAGTGTTTAGATGGACAGCATGCGCTTTCAGCCAGACATTTACTCTTGTATTTTGAAAAGTGCTATGAGGATACTTTTTGTGTAGGAAATTAGCTTTCATGCCACATTGCTTTGTGCACACCAGGATTGCTTTCTTTAAAAACAGGATTGGGTGGGGGCATTGGCAATTGCAGAAATTCTCCCTCACTGCCAAAGATAATATCATGATTTAAGCCAGTATCATAATGCCCCTGTATAAATCGATGGTGCGGTCTCATTTGGAATACTGTGTGCAATTCTGGTCACCGCACCTCAGAAAGGATATTATAGCACTGGAAAAAGTGCAGAAAAGGGCAACTAGAATGATTAAAGGGTTGGAACACTTTCCCTATGAAGAAAGGTTAAAACGCTTGGGGCTCTTTAGCTTGGAGAAACGTCGACTGCGGGGTGACATGACAGAGGTTTACAAGATTATGCATGGGATGGAGAAGGTAGAGAAAGAAGTACTTTTATCCCTTTCTCACAGTACAAGAACTTGTGGGCATTCGATGAAATTGCTGAGCAGTCAGATTAGAATGGATAAAAGGAAGTACTTCTTCACCCAAAGGGTGATTAACGTGTGGAATTCACTGCCACAGGAGGTGGTAGCAGCTACAAGCATAGCCAGCTTCAAGAAGGGGTTAGATAAAAATATGGAGCAGAGGTCCATCAGTGGCTATTAGCCACAGTGTGTGTGTATGTATATATATATAGATACACACACACAAATTTTTTGGCCACTGTGTGACACAGAGTGTTGTACTGGATGGGCCATTGGCCTGATCCAACATGGCTTCTCTTATGTTCTTATAACTTGCCTATACTGTCTCTTTCCCATGTCTCCAATGTCCCCTGCTTTGACCACATCAATCCAAGCTTTTATGCCTCAGCAGGGGTGTCAAACCCATTTGTTTTGAAGACTGAATCTGACATAAATAAGGCCTTGTAGGGCCGAGCCATGTCAGGTTGGGCTGGGCCATGTGTGTACCTATTTATGATTAGATAGCAGAGATATAAACTTTATAAAGGACAAAGGCAAAGGTTTTTTTTAAAATCTTAAACCATCCTTAAAATATTAGCACTTGGTCTTAAAGGTATTTTCTTTGTATTTCTCCCATGGGGCCCAGGGAACTGGGCAAAGGAAGCTCTGGCTGTTTCCTTCCTTCCCTAGGGAACCAAGAGGGGGAGGACCCTCAGCCAGTAGAAGGAAGAGAGGCTTGGCTCAGCCAATGGAGAAAATACAGGTTTTGCTCTGTAGCTCCTGTGCAGTTGAGCAAGCCTGGCAAAGCAAGCTGTGATGCAGAAGGAAGCAAGAGAGGGAGACGGAAGCAGATGACAGGCAGTTGCTTGGGGGCTTGATAGGAGCACTCTGGGGGCCTGGTTCGGCCCCCGGGCTGCATGTTTGACACCCCTATCTTACAGGAATTTGTGGTTTAATTTGTTTCTTTCGGTCAAGCCTGCTGAGGGATCAGCTTTGTCTTGTGCAAAATCCTTGCACTATGTGCCTGCTTCATATAGCCTTGCAGGGGAGTAATCTAGCTGGTGGCCAGGTTGAATTCTGTTCTGTATCTGATCCTTCTGTAGCCCACTGTAACCACATGTCTTCTTTTTTCCCCTCAGCTTCTGGAGCAGAGCCTGTGCGAGACATCAGGTGTGAGTTCTGTGGTGAATATTTTGAGAACCGGAAGGGGCTGTCCAGCCATGCCAGGTCACATCTGCGTCAGATGGGGGTAACGGAGTGGTATGTGAATGGCTCCCCCATTGATACACTCCGAGAAATCCTGAAACGACGGGCTCAGCCTCGGACCAGTACCTCTGGCTCCCCAGCACAGGGTCAGAACCCCATTGCCCCATCTCTTCTTGGAGGCTCTCTGGAACCATGCAGTCCAGGGGAAAGTCATGTGCCTGCCATCACTAAAAAGCCACCGCAGCCAGGAAGTCCTCTGGGGCAATCTTCTACCTCTTCCCCTCCCCCAACTGCTAGAAAAATTTTCTCTGGGCTTCCATCTCCCTCTTTGCACAAGAAACTGAAGCAAGACCATTTGCGAATGGAAATCAAGCGGGAAATGATGTCTGGGGGACTTCACAGTGAGTCACATCTGTCAGACAGACCTTGGTCACGAGAGGAGATATCTCCACTCAATCTCTGTAAGTGTTAGTAGTGAAATTTTGTATATAAGGTTTATAGAATATCTGAAATGTGAACAAGTGAGAACCTGGGAGCCAAACCCTAGGGATTTTCTCCAATTATAAGATGGTAGCCAGGTCCCAGTTATAATGCTTGTCAAGCAGTCAGGTCTGCTGAGTACCATTTTAACATATGTTTGTGTTTATGCAACCCAGTCTGCACTTGAAGTCAGCGGGACTGTCACTTTCCTAAATGGACTGCTTGTAGGAAGGACAGAAGCAAAAAAAAAAAAGTATTTAGCATCTTATTGAAAAACTCCTGTTTCCTAGTTGCAACAAATAAACAGACATTTAAGTGCACTCATCTCCAAGTGCCTAATTGTTCTACAGTTTGTAGAGGACTGAGCAGAACGCACATATGGAAGATCCAGGTTCAGAAAGCTAGATGGGAGGTTTAGAGGTCAGTATGTCGGATCTAAATGAGATAAATGCTTCATAATTTTCTCTGCTTTGAAAAACGTTGCAGAAGTAAAAAAGGGTATTTTTAAGGGTGTCAGCTTACTGCTAATTCCTTGCTTTTGAGCTAGTCTCTGTGCCCTTTTGTCTGTGCCTTGCAGCTTCTCGTGCTGATCCTGTGCGGGACATTCGTTGTGAGTTCTGCGGTGAGTTTTTTGAGAACCGAAAGGGGCTTTCTAGCCATGCCAGATCTCACTTGCGCCAGATGGGAGTAACTGAATGGTCAGTCAATGGCTCCCCCATAGATACACTCCGAGAGATTATAAAGAAGAACAAGCCATGCTTGATAAAGAAGGAGCCGACCGCAATGACCATTGAGCTTCCAAAGCCTATGGGGGAGGATGGAGGTATGCCAAAGTCCCCTGGGAAAATGCTGCAGTCCATGACTTTGTCCCCTCTGGGCGGGAAGGCAGGAAAACCAAACCTTGGTCGAGAGATTTCCTTATCTCCACTCAAGTCGCAGGAGGGTTTCTTGGCATCACTTTCTACTAAGCGCCCACTGTTGGATGAGAAGCTGAGTGGCCCCAGTGAAATGAAGCAGAAAACCTACATCCAGACTGAGCTGCCATTCAAAGCCAAGCACGTGCATGAAAAGCCTGCTCATACATGTAAGTGCCCCCCCCAGTGGGGAGAGGTAAGGCTGGGATCTATAAAACCTTCTTAGCATTCTGTTGTGAGGCTTGGGGAGCTTTTCTGGTGTGTAGAGGTGGGTGTGAAGTGGGATGAGGAGACCTAGCAGAATGCAAACAGACTTCAAGCAGGCAGTAGTTTCTTGCAGTTTTCAGAGAAGACCTCTGATACTGGCCAGCATCTTGATTGAGGCAGATCTTAACAGTGCTCTTCTGAGGGTGTGGGTAGCCAGCAATGGGTTAATGTGTTGACTCTCTTCCTCCGGTTCTATCTAGTTAAGTTCCCTGTAGTCTCTGGTTTACCATTTATTTCAGCACTGTTGTGGATTTAGACATCATGGTTACAAACCAAATAGTGTCATACTCCAGAATGATCAGATATATGCATCTCGTCTATGAAGGGGTTATGGGGTTTTGTTTACTTAGCTTGTGAGCTGTGGAGGAAGGGTATTAAAAACAACGCTTTGGGAAGTTCAGTGGGTTTTTCAAACTATTCACCTTACTTTCGTAGAATCTTATCAGGGGGAATAGATGTAGTGACTTGGAGAGAATAATACCTGGTGCCTTACCCTTGAACAGTTGATTAACTCCTTTGCTGAGAACTTTGCTCAGTATAGATCCCATCTGCCATTTCTGCTCCCAGCCAGTGAAGCCTGCTGTGAACTGTGTGGCCTGTACTTTGAGAACCGCAAGGCGCTGGCCAGCCATGCTCGTGCCCACCTCAGACAGTTTGGAGTGACTGAGTGGTGTGTGAACGGCTCTCCAATTGAGACTCTGAGTGAGTGGATCAAGCATCGACCCCAGAAAGCTGGAGCATATCGCAGCTATATCCAAGGTGGGCGGCCCTTTACCAAGAAGTTTCGCAATGCCCCTCATGTGCGCGACAATGAGGCCCCTGGGAAGAAAGCTCCCCTGAGCCTGCAAGCAGGCAGCCCTCCACTGCTGAGCAGAAGTCTAGGAGGGGAGATGGTGCCTAGTGAACCCAGCAAAGCTGTGGATGGAAGCAGCGAAAGACCTGCAGTCACCTCACCTCTTTCACTGGTAAAGATGGAAGAGCATCACCAACATAACATCAACAGTGAGTCACTGCTCCCAATTTGCCAGCACAAGTAAATGTAGAGGAACTGTCCATCACAGGGCATTTGGGGCTGCCAAAGGGTGGGGGGGGGGAAGATGAGACAGACAGCCCATCAGGAGGGCACAAATTAGATCTATCACTGGCTCTACATGCTGATCCAAACAATTTGGCCAGTCCTAGGTAACGGGCCTCAGGAAAATTATTTAATTGGTTAATATGTTAAGATCTTAGAACATAGGAACATTCCCAGTCAGAATGATAATTCACTACATTGGGTTGAACAAAGTTGTTCAGAAAATGGTGCATGATTTTAAGAACTCCTTGAAGTTGTTTCCCCACCCCAGCCTTTGTTGTAATAAAAATAATTTTCAAAGTGTGGCTTTTCATGGCAAATCTTCCATTTGCTGCATCCCACTGTCCTGTTCTGAAACAGATTTATCTTCTGTTCCTTAGAATTTGAACAGAGGCAGGCCAAGCCCCTTGAGACTCCTGCACTTCAAGAAGAGGAAGCCAGCGACATGCAGCAGAAATCTGAAGAGGTCCGCCAGGCACACCCCAGAGTGAGACCAGTACCATCCTTGGTTCCTAGGCCACCGCAAACTTCCTTGGTGAAGTTTGTGGGTAATATCTACACACTGAAATGCAGGTATGTGCTATTCTGCTATCTTGTGTAATGTAGTGGTTGAGAGTGGAGGACTCTAATCTGGAGAACCAGGTTTGATTCCCCACTTTTCTATATAAAGCCTGCTGGGTGACCAGTCACAGTTCTTTCAGTCCCACCTGCCTCACAAGGTAACTTGTGGGGAGAGGAAGGGAAAGATGATTGTAAGCCACTTTGAGACTCTTTAAAGTAGAGAAAAGCAGGGTATAAAAATCTACTCTTCTTGCTTATTTCCTTGTCTGTAGTGAAACTGGAATAGAAGGTAGTATAAGTAACTGTACTATGCTGATAGACTCAGGTGGGTAGCCGTGTTGGCCTGAAGTAGCACAACAAGTTTGAGTTCAGTTGCACCTTTAAGACCAACAAAGTTTTATTCAAGGTATAAGCTTCTGTGTGTATGCAATTTCCCTTTCTAGTCTGTTCCTGAAGTTCCTTTACAATGCAACAGCTACTTTGAAGTCACCCATTGAATATTCTGGAAGGCTTAGTCTCCATGCTTGAGAGGAGATGGATAATGGCAGGGTCTCAGTTAATTACTCTCGATTAAGGATACACCTGCCCATCAATCTCCAATTTTGATATATTTATTTCCTTCAGTGTGTTTTCCCCTGCAATTAAACCCAAACAAATGATAACCATGTAAACTGTTTGGTCCTTGAATCTGTAAAACATCTTAGTTATGCTGTGTGCTGACTGCTTGTATGAACGGCCTATATGTATGGACTGGTAATTTCCATTTCATTGTATCTGAAGAAGTGTGTGTGCACATGAATGCTTATAACTTGAATAAAAATTTGTTGGTCTTAAAGGTCTAAAAGTTCTGGAAGAAAAGAGACTGTCCTCTAATGGGACTGACATTACATCAACATAGAACAAAGTTTTAGGGAGTACTTGGTTTCAGTGTGTGCTTTGAGATGAGTAATTCTTTGAATAGTCTCCAATAAGCATTGTGTTTTCTTTGTGCAGATTTTGTGAAGTGGAGTTCCATGGGCCCCTCTCCATCCAAGAAGAATGGGTGAGGCATCTCCAGCGCCACATCTTGGAGACTAACTTCTCCAAGGCAGATGCCTTGCGAAGTGGGACCGACATGCCTGCAGCACCATCTGTAGCTGAGGCCCAGTAGGAAGTGCCAGCATTCCAAGGGTTTCTCCCTTCTAAATGAACAAAATTAATGGTTAGCGAAAGAGGTGAAAGCAGTATTTAAACTTCTGGGCTCTCTTGCTTTCCTGTAAGTGAGGTTTTTGTAGACCTACTTGGACTTGGGGCAGGGGGAAGGATCCCAGAATTTGAGCACTAAAGAAACCATGCTGGTTTTGTGGACATGCTCCTTACTGATGGCAGTGGTAATCCAGGCTGTAGTTTGCTTTTGTGCAGTCAGAGGAAGGTGTGAAACAAAGTGGAATAGGAACGTCCTAGTCCTCCCAGTGAATGCAATTTCACCAAAGACCATCTCTCTTGCGGGGAAGATGTACTCGCTCTGTTGCAGATCAGGCTATGGGAGGTGTGATGGTGAGAGCTGTGAATATGAGGTTCTAGTGGAAGTTATGGACATGAGGATCTGTTTGAAGTCAAGTATAAGCAAGTTGGGAGGGTGGAAACAGAGTCATTTTGCTCTGCGGGGAAAGCTGTTGATTCTGTATGTGATCCTAGAGTTATTGTATGTTTGGGTCCTTAGGTGACAAGTCTTCAGTTTCTGTAGCCGTTGGATCCTGTTGTGCATGTTCATTGTTCATGTCCCCTAGCTGTGTATTGGGGCTTTCAGTCAACCTGAATTAAAGGGGAAATCATGACCTCTTTGACCCATATACATTTTCACTTTCCGTCACTTCTTAATGTCATTTGGTCATCCCTGTCCATTTCATGTGGGACTGTGGAGAGAACCAGGCTCTGCCATGTCATGGTAATCAAATATTGGTAGAAAGGTGTGGTTCTTTCCTATTGTTTAGCCTTGGGCTGCAGAATGTAACAATAGTAACAATAGGCTGTATGTGATTTGGTTGAAATCAGGGATGGTTTGTCCTGCTTGGCAGCTCTGGATAAGCAAGAGCTTAGAGCAGTGTGATCTTTGTGGAATCCTCAGTGAAGCTCTGTTTTTTTTTCTTTTCTAGCAGGCACTTGGTACAATTCCCAAACCAGCAACAGTAGGCCTTGATAGAATTTCTGCTTTCCTGCTCTTGCCCATTGTTGCTGTCCTCTCTCTCCACAGAACCTCAACTTTTTAAAATCTAGTTTTGTGTAGAAATAACATTCATTTTTATTTGGAACCCAGGCTGAGTAAAGTCTGGAAGGAAATTACTTTTTAACTTTTTCAATGGGCATATTCTGGTTATTACTGTTCCTAGGAATATGTATATTAGATTAAACCTGTTCTGGAAACAAAATAGAGAATCCTGAGTGTGTGCTTTTTGACTCCCTATAAATGCGGGAGAGGATGAAAATGTGTTCTGGCTTTCATAGAAGGGAAGACCAGAGCCTTACCAGTGATGTGGAAACTGTTCGTTGAAGAAGCCTAAGGCCATATCACCCAGCATGCTCTGAAGTTTGTATTGCTGGCTTTTATAAAGCATATCTTAATCATTTATTATTGTTACACCTGACGGAATTTCACTTTTGGTTTCCCAATATTGAAGACTTTCTCACATTTCAACTTGTACAATGGCAGTAAATTCTAAACCAAACCAATATGGGAGTTAAGTAAAAAGCACACTGAAGGCCTTGGGTGAACGTGCAATGTCACAGAAGGCTCATGATAAACAGAAGTTGACACCAGTTTCTCTATGTGTGAAACTCATTCTCACTTTCTGATTTTCAAGTTCTTCTCATTTCTGTATATACTGCAACATTGCTGAGCCACATAATATGTGATCAAAACCAATACACCAAATTTTATTTTCTCTACAAGCACCTATAGTGCAGAAAGAAATCCAAGCACAAAACAGAGCTACTACATCAGTATATGTTGCACAAGATTCAGAGTGCAGCAGTGTTTTAAACCTTGGCTCAACCCAGACATCTAACTAATGGTGTGCACAAATTTTCCAGCACAGAATGATGTACATGTAATAGAGATCCTCTCCATGCTGTTACATCCTGCTATGGTTTTCCATTGTACAAATCAGAACTTAGCCCTATAACACAGGATTGTAAAAAACAGTTCATAAGTGTTCTGTACCATATCAAGCCGAAATCCTTATTAAAGGTATATTAATTCTGTTCTTCGGTGCACAATATTGCTTCAGTTGCTTAAAAATTTGAGTTAATCTCACTTGGCTATTACTGCCTGTTCATCAGTTTATTTGTCCCTTTCTCCAAAGGAAACTTTTTTTTCTTTTTTAGACAGAGGACAAATCCCAGGAATATCACTCAGTCTGCCAAGCTCTTATATCCAAGTTGTGATGCTGGAATATCAATAAAAGAAAATCACTATGGAAATTAAGTCGTTCAGTAAAGCAGCACTCATATATATTCAAAACTCACAGCAACTCACAGCAAGAGTCAGGCACAACAAGCACAATGACAATTTAAAGATGTAGTACATATGTAACAGTACAGAATCATAAAGGAAAAAACAGTCCGCAATGTTGCAGTTCAGTCACTGCACCAGAATAGTAAAGATACTCAAATACAAAGTCTTGATAGTCGTTACAGTGAAGACTTTAAAGAACCTTTTGGGGAACATTTTTTGGTGTAAATGAAAACTTCCAGTTGCCAAATCTCCTGGAAAAGTCCAGAACTGTCTTGGGAAAGTCCAGAGAGACATGTAGTCTGGAATCTCAATGCATTTTGTACACTTTTTCAACCTTACTTTTTTGTGGAACTGCAAAATAGAATTACATACAGAAATAATACAAAAACACAGCCAGTTAAATCAGGTCTAATTTTGGGCAAGAGCTCAAAGGAGCAGAGCTCTGAAACCTCTAAATTGTGCTCTTTTTTTTTTTTTACAACCCCCCCTCCCCAAACTTGCTTCTGGGCTCCATTGTTCAAACCCCCTGTGAGAATTTTACTGAATTCTGAGATTTGACAAACTTTCTAATTTTTTTCCCCCACAAAAAATTGGAAAATAACCAAAAAAATATAAAGAAGACAGATGGAAATCATCATATCACTGTGGCCACAAAGGAGAAAATAATTCAAAAAGTATGATGGGAGTATTTTTATTTGTAGATGCTGAGCTGATATAATTTAGTATACCTTCCATTGATGTCAGGGATGTGTTGCATATGCAAATGTGTTGTGCCAATGAGCTCCAACAACTCTTTATCTACAAAATGACCCCTGATGTTAATACATGGGAAAGTGGAAACAAATAGGCTTTTCCCTAACTCTTAAACATTAAATTCTAGCTGCCGCTTCAATTCTCATTCTATAATGGGTTCTTCTAGCAGATAACCCTACACCTGCTTCTTATATACACTAAAAACAACAGCATTTGAAATTTAAAGGTAAAAGTATCACAATAATGTAAAGACACAGCCAGTTAAATATGAAGGAACAAAGCCAAGTAGGCTTACCCCCAACTTTTAAGCATTTAATTTTAGTCACAGCTTAATTTCTCATCCTATTCCAGCAGATAAATCCACCCCTGCTTATGTTATACACTATAACTGCAGTGTTTGAAATTTAAAGATACAGAATATTTTAAACAAATGGAGAAAAATCTAAAGCTAAATTGAGACCTAAAAGTGCATAGGATTTTAGTTGGAATATAAATTGAGTTTCCCTTTGGAGTAATATTTGTTGGACATGTTCAGTTGTGTATCTTGGTGATTGGTAGGTATAAAGGACACAACACTTAAGTTGTTCTGGTGTTGTGACCTTTACTCAAAAAATGGTCCACCATGGGTGAATTCATATTTGAACTCCTGGTTCTGATTTGATGTTCCAGTATACTTCTCCCAGCCCTCATTGACATCCCAATGTAATAAAATCCACAGGGGCAGATTATGAGATGGACCACTTGTTTTGTTGCACATGTAGCAAAAAAAGGAAATTGCAATTTTATGCCTTTATCTGCAATCTCAAACACATCACCAGTCAGCATGAATCTGCATACTTTACAATGGCCACATCTGTGGTTTTCATTACTAGGCATGTCTGTAGTCCTGGTCTTTTTATCAACATCTGCTCTTACTAGTAAGTTCCTAATGCTTTTCTCTCTATGCAGACCAACTTTAGGAGGAAAAGCACAACCTGGTAAATGAGAAATGACATGCCAATGTTGTAAAATTGCTTTGCGGATACCAGGGGCCAAATGAGAAAATTGAAAACAGTTTCTTCTGTTTATATTGTAAAAAATTCCATCCTTTTCATCCTATCCACTTTCTTCTTTGCCCCAACCGCTATATTCTGAGGATAACCCTGAGAATAAAACTAAAAAATGCTTGGATTCCTGTTGGTAATCCTCAGGGTCAGTAGAGTTACATTTAACCCTAAGAAACTGGCCAAATGGTAAATTGCTTCATAGATGCTAGTGGGGAGGGAAATAGTCAAAATGTAAAAATGAAAACTTATCTATAGGTTTATGATATAATTTAACTACCAGTTTAAGGTCTGTAATGTTGTACACTACAGTGTCCAAAAATTAATGGAAAATAAATCATAATGAATTTCAAACTTGATAGTTGCATGCAGGGAGTTCAGCCAATAAAAAAATCCATAACGAGATCAACTGAGTCAAACAGCAACAAAAATCATCTGAGTTTTCAAAAGTTTTATTGGTTTCAGAAAAGATTTGGGGTAGGAGATAGGGAAAATGGGAAAATAAAAGCACAATACATTAAAGGTTTCTTTAAAGGTTACCTTATTTTGCATAAGATACTTTCCATGAACACAAGGATAATTCCACAATATTTTCTTTACATAAATTGTCCCGTATTATTTTGTCTAAACTGCATATAATCCATTTTAAAATTTTATAATATAAGTATTCTGTTATCTAATAATTTTGACAATTCCAGTAAAGGTAAATTTTATAATATAAAATACCGGCAAAAAGAAAAAAGAAATTAGTTCACACCAGAGAATCTTAAGAGTCCTGAATGTCCAACCAGGCATAACATTTCATCCAATATTTTCTTGCTTCTTCTTTAGATTTCCCAGCCATCTGTTGGGATAGAAAGTCCAGCTCTGCTGTCTCTAGAACTTTTCCCACCAAGTCCATTTTCGTGGGAATTTCTTGAGATTTCCATCTCTGCACCAGAAGGATCCTAGCTGCTGTGGTAAAGTGTGCCACCAAATGTCTCATCTCTTTAGAATAGTCCTCAGGAAATACGTTCAATAAAAATAGTTCTGGTTTGAAATGGATCTGAGTCTTCATAATATTCTGTAACATTTCATGCACCATTTTCCAATAATCTTTCACCATCTCACACGTCCACCACACATGGTAAAAGGGACCAATCTGTTTAGTGCATTTCCAACATTTGTTAGATCTTACACAAGTATAGATCTTACACAATTTCTGTGGGGTCACAAACCATCTATAAAACATCTTGTAAAGGTTTTCTTTAAAGGTTACTAACCTAGTTAGTTTAACATTAAGCTTCCACAGTCTCTCCCATTCTTCTAATGTAACAATATAACCAAAAAATTTTGCCCATTGAACCATACAGTCCTTTACAACTTCATCTTGTGTCTTCATTTGAAGCAGGAATGCATATAGTTTGGAGATTCACTTTTCTTGTGGGCCCAAAATAATTTTATCAAATAAGTGTTTGGCCTTGTCTTTGGCATATCTGAACTTGCATTCTCAGCCAATTTAATATCCATATTTTCCAATTCTTCTTTGGTTTTCAGTTGATTATCTTTTCCCAACAGGTCATCATACCTATAGCTCTGATTTAATTTTAGGAGATTTGGATGGGTAAATGTTTCTACTGGTGAAACCCATCTTGGAATTTTTTGATAAATTCTAGTCTTTAACCATGACCACGTATGGTACAAGGATTTTTGAAACCAGTGATTCTTAAAATAGGAGTGGCCTTCAAGTCTTTGATACCAAAAATATGCATGCCACCCCATAGTCAAATCATGTCCTTCTAACAACAATTGTCTCTTGTCATTCAACAATATCCAATCTCTTATCCAAAGAAGTGCAGATGCTTTATAATACAATTGCAGAAGGCCCATACCTGCTCCTAATTTAGAGTCCTGCAATATCTTTAGTTTAATTCTTGATTTTTTGCCTTGCCACACATATTTAACAACCATCTTGTTTAGTTCTTGAAAAAATCCACTATTTAAAAACATTGGGATAGTTTGAAACAGAAATATTAACCTTAGTGAAATATTCATCTTTATTAGAGCTATTCTTCCCATTAAAGATAAGTTCAAATTGTGCCATTTTTCCAAATCTTTTTTATTTCTTTAAGTAGTTTGTCATAATTATCTGCTTTTAAGTTGCTACACCTGTTCAGTTTGCTTTATTACGGTCCATGACCAAATACACAGCACAATGCAGGCCAACAACCACCACAGAAAAATTGTAAAAATCAAGATGGACTTAAATAGGTAAAACATAAGATATTTTAAAAATAAATGTGAAAATAAAATATAAGACATTAGTATGAATAATGAGATATGACAAATAATACAGTACTGGTCAAACATCTTCTAACTTGATAGATATAGTACATATGGTAAAAAATTTAAAGATTATACAGCTCCAGAAAAATATTAACTAGAATACACTGGTTAAAATTACAATCTGTTACCTCAGCAATGGCTTGTAAGAACCATAGAATGCAATTTGATTGCATGGGAACAAAATTTGGCAACTTTATGCATGGTCTCTGTATTTGCATCAGTTTCAATAGCATTTGTGGTGGGAGGCAAAATACTCAGGCATTTAAGAAAAGGTAAAATACAAGCTTGGAAATATTCAAAAAACAGTCAGTTCAAGACCCCTTCTTTACGTAATCCTCACGAATTCTCCTAGCTGCCGCCATAAATTTGGCACAATTAATTGTGAATTGGGGGTTAAAATCTGATAACAGCATATTTCGGATTTTGTAATCAGAAAACCCAAGACATCCCTCCAACAAAGAATAAATGTACCTGGTGCGTATGCCTAGGTATAGGCCACACCCAAACAAAACATGGTCAATCGTTTCCACTTTGTCTGCTCCACAAGGACAAACCAGCTCAGCCATAGGCACCTTTCTAAAGCGGCCCTCAATGACTGCTGAAGAAAGATATTATAACGGGCCATGGAAAAGGCCCTTCTGTGGGATGGTATTGTTTGATTTGAGAGATAGGGGGATGGAGCTAGCACATATCTCGTTTGAGGGGGAGCTAGATAATCTGGGACCTTGGCAATATATCATTCTGTCTCTCAATGTCTTGTAGTCTCTGTTTGACTATGGCCCTGGCTTGATCTGGGGAGATTCAGGTGAAAAGCCAAATGTAGACAATTTCTGATGGATGGCTCTAACCCAAGAAGAACAATATCTATCCTTTAAAATCAACCATGTGATATTTGTGGGGCAATGGCTGAGCTTGAGCCAAGTGGTGATTGAAAGTAGGCTCACTCTAGCCTCTATCTTCAGCAAGCCAGTTTCCAAGCGTGGTACTGCATTGGAAACGCAGGTTGGAAAGTGGAAAATGGCTCTCAAAAATTTGGACTGAATTTTCTCAAGGGGATCAAAGCTTGATAAGGATGGACCCAACATAGTTCCATAAGTGAGTTGGGGTATTGTTTTGGCCAAATAGAGTTTTAATGCAACTGGTATAAAATGCCTCCCTTTCATGAGAAAAAAACCTAATGGTGGCCTGGGTCGATTTATGACCAGAATTGGCAGCATAGTCATGGTGAGCCTTCTTTGACCCTGAGGACTGAATCATGACCCCCAAATATTTGTAAATTGTTACCTGTTGCTACACCTGTTTGAAATAACAACACCTAGATATTTGATGCTTTTTTCATACAAAAATCTTGATTTTTGCTGGAAGGATTGAATTTGTTCCGTAGTCATATTCTTTGCCAAAAATTTTGTTTTATGATCATTAATCTTTAATCCTGCCCAATAGCAAAATTGTTTGATCTTATTTATAAGACAATCTATTGAGTCCATTGTTGTTCTAGTATAAAAACTAAGTCATCAGCAAAGGCTCTGAGTTTATATTGTTCATCTTTTATCACAGCTCCCTTTATACGTGCATCTTCCCTTATTTGATTATTCATTACCTCTAAGGATAAAATAAAAAGTAGAGACAATGGACAGCCTTGTCTTGTACCTTTTTGAATGTTAATTGCATCTGTTAGTTCGCCATTCACTGTCACCCTAGCATTTTGTGAGGAATATATTGCTTCTCCCACTCTCAAGAAGTTTTCACCACATTGCATGCCTTTCAGTTGCTGTAGCATAAAGTGCCAACGAACAATGTCAAAGCGTCTAAACAAATTAAAGCCAATTGCTTCTCTGGATGACTCTCATAATATTCCAAAATATTACAAACTGTTCTGACATTGTCTTTCAAATATCTTTTAGGAAGGAATCCTGCTTGATCATAGTGTATTATGGATTGTAAAACTTTCTTCAAACGTTGTGCCAATATTGCAGCAAAAATTTTATAGTCCACATTTTAAAGGGAAATTGGATGATAATTTTTAATATCTTTCAAATCATTATTTTCTTTCGGAATCAAAGCTATTGTAGCTTCTTGCCATGAAACTGGAATTTGGCCTTCCTCTTGAATCTTTTAAATAAGGCGCTTAAATGGTAAGAGTAAAGACTCTTCATAAGCTTTGTAGAATTCTGCAGGTAGTCCACCTGGACCCGGAGTTTTACCATTCTTTTGAGATGTCATTGCCTCTCCAAGTTCCCTTATTGTTATTGGCTCATTCAGAATTTTTTGTTGTTCCATAAATTTGCTAAGGTTATTTTGATTAACATATTCTTCTAAATATTTCATGAACTTGCTTATCTTCATATAATTTTTTATAAAACTGTTCCATGATTTGATGTATTTCTTGCTTTTGAGTTTGCTGTTCTCATCTCTCAATATCGTAATTATTCTTTTGGCCTTTTCTTTTCTCATCCTATAAACCAGCTACCTTCCAGGCTTATTGGCATGTTCAAAGAAATTTTGTCTAGCATACCTCAATTTAATCTCCACCTCTTCCATAAGAATTAAATTCAATTTGTGTTGCATTTCTTTCACCTTTTTTTGGAATTCATATTTTGTTGGTTGTTTAAGAGTCTTTTCAGCTTCTCCAACTTGTGACTTTAAATTTTGAAAATTTTCAGTTCGTTCTTTCTTTTTCTTAATACTATATCTAATTGCAAGGCCCCTATAAAAAGCTTTAGCAGCGTCCCAAACTACTTGCATCTTTACCTCCTGTGTTGTATTCTGTTTGAAAAAAGATTACATTTCAACCTTGGATTCTTTAAGAAAGTCTTTATCTTTCAAAATTGAAGTATTTAATTTCCATGATCTTCTCATCCATGGGCCTTTTAGCTTTATCGTTACAGGGCTAGGATCTGAAATGACTCTTGTTTGAATTTCTGTGTCCACTAAGTCTTTAATCAAACTTGCAGAAAGCCAACACATATCAATTCTTGACCAAGTTTGGTGACTAGAGGAATAGTAAGTAAAATCTTTGGAGTTGGGATATCTTGTTCTCCATACATTCACCAAATCTATTTCTTCTGCTAATTTCCAAAAACTTGTTGGCAGCTGAAGACCTTTACTTTTCATCTGTTTGTGCATTTTTTTATCCAGTTGTCTGTCAGAAACAGCATTGAAATCTCCTTTTTAGGCAGTATTCTACATACTCCAAATTTGATAATTTAAGACACAAATCTTGAAAGAATTTCTCTTGATGTTCATTTGGAGCATAGATACTTGCAAGTAAAAATTTTTTGTTTTCCATTGTAATTTCCACTAATAAAATTCTTCCATCTTCAGAAGCAAACTGCAGTTGTGGGTTAAATTTATCATATATATATATATATATATATATATATATATATATATATATATATATATATATATATATATATATATATATATATATATATATATATATATATATATATTGCCGCTTCCCTTTTCATCTTATACATGTCTGTTGCTGTAAATAAATTTCCAAGTTTTTTATTTTTTAAAAAATGTTGATCTTTAGTTAGGATATGAGTTTTTTGTAAGCAAATTATGTCCATTTCCATTTTTTGCCACATATCTAAATGTCTTTCTCCTTTTGGCAGGAGAGTTGAGTCCATTCACATTGAAACTATTGAAACCATTATGGGGTTTGCTTATCATTATCCTATCTTTTTTAGAATGCTGTCTTGTATGGTATCTCCGTGGTTCATTTGGGTCTTCTTCACCAGAGCTTTCTTCCTCCTCCTCCTTTTCTTTGCCTTCTTTTTTCTTCATTCTTCCAAAAAGTTCTGAGTTTTGAAAATGGAGTTAATCCTATATCTGTTCTCCTGGTACGTAACAAGAAGACCTTCAGGCATTAGCCACATGTAGGGTATTTCTCTTCCTCTCAAAAAATCTGTTAACACTTGATATTCTCTCCTCTTTTGTCTCACAGGCCAAGGAACCTCTCTTAGAATTTTCACCATGTTTCCAGTTATCATCATAGGTACTCTTACTTGTTTCAAAATGTCATCTTAGCCCTCTTTTTTGTGAATCTCAAATGAACTTCACTAGGTAATTTGTTTTGTCTTGTATAGCTCGATGGCACCCGTCTAACTTGATCAAACTCTTCTTCCATCCTCTGGGGAGTCACCTGTAAAATTTCAGCCAAGGCTTCACTTAAAATTTTCTGTAAATCTTCATTTTTCTCTTCTGGTATATTTTGAAACCTCAACATGTAGGTGACTCTATCTACTTCCAGCTGCAAGAGTCTAGAATCTTGTATACTCTGTTCTTTTCCCAGATGTTCTTTTGGATATTCTCCATCACCTGACTCTCTTAATACTTTTAAGGCTTTATTGGTCTCAGCTGTCTGTCTACTATTCTCCAAAAGCTCTTGTTTAATCACTGCCATCTGTTCACCAATATTGTCTACTTTACTTATCAGCCGTGTTATAGCAATCATTAAAGTAGTTTGCAGTTCTTTCATGTCTCCTTGCATGGTTGTAAATTTCCCTGGCCCGGGTGGAGCACTAGGTGAAAGAAATGTTTGCTTTCCTTCTTTGGTTTCTTTTTTTTATAGTTTCTTTGGGAGCGGTCCCAGCTTTAGTTCCATTCTTATTAAAGTAAGCACACTCACAACCACAAGTTCAGTAAGGCCTTTTCAACGTTTGTTTTAAAACTCTATGTTCCTGTTTGTGGCAGATAGATTAATCTCTTCCCTTATTATAAAATAGTTCTAAAAAGAAAACAACCTTCTAGCTTCTATCAACAATTTGTGGTAGTCAAAACAATGCTAAGAATAATAATAAACACAACTTTTTAGTTCACCACACTAGATAGCCAGTAGACAAAACAATCCAGTTCACTACAAACACAGCAATTCACTGTTAAGTGTTTTCCAGCAATGCTGATTCAGATACAATCCAGCTCACCACCATGTCTTTCAAATACTTTCAAAAGTTCATCAGCTACAAAGTATAAATTTGTAATCCAGGGCTGAATGCCCTGTTTGTAATCCAAAAGTGAAACCCAAAATTAAACAATAAACCAGTAATCTAAACAAAAGGGAGAGAAATCCAGCAAGCCCAAAAACAAGAGCAAAAATTAATAAGAAATAGGAAAAAGTTCTCCTATTTGGTGATACACAAAAAAATGAAAAATGAAAGGTGCATAAAAAGGAAAATCCAAACCAAAAATATTTAAACCATGTCAAAAAAAAATAATCCAACCACAGATAAACAAAGGCAAAAAGAAAAAAAAATTAAAAACAAGCTTAAAAGGTTATATCCATATCATCCACAGAAACCGATAAAAATCCACTTTGGAAGTTTGTAAAGATAGTCTTCTTACAGCCAAAGATCCTGCAATGCCTTATAAATCAATATCAGGTACCCACCAACGTTTAAAAGTTAATTAGAATTCTTATAAATTCAGTTCAGAGAACTTCAGTTTATGCTTCAAAGTATCTTTTAGCCAACCATCTTTCACATCCATGTATACTTATCAGCAAGCATCTTTCCCAAAATCCAAAGCATTTTTCTCCCCCAAGGGGGTTTAAAGTAGATCAGTTAAATTCAGCCATCAAGTCTCTTATATAGGTACAGATTGGTGTAATCTCATGCAGGTATTTTCAATGTTCAGGTTAGGCAGAAACTTTTACAAGCCTTGAAAAAGAATGAGGGAGAGTCCCCCCCCCCCTTCTCAGTCTTTTGCCCTGCTTGGAATCTGCTTCAGTCCAGATTTTCCTTTTTCCTGCTTCTCAAAGATACTACCAATCCAGAAAGTAGTATAGGAAAGAAACACTTACAAGTAGTAGAAAGATCAATGTCACTTGTCTTGGAATTGAAAAGCTTGAAGATCCAGAATGTAGTGTTGGAAGAAGAGGGAAAGAAGCCGGTGTCTGACACTCTTGCCATTTAAAAACAGCAATCGGCGCAATGAGGCTAGAGAGAAGTGGGATCGGGGAGCAGCCACCTCTGCTGACACCCCCAGTCTACCACTCAAGCTCCCCTGCCTTCTCAGACCCTTCCTGGGCCCCAGAGTTGAGTCGTCCTTCGAGGGTGACCCCTCAACGAGCCAATTTGAAACCGCGACGGTCCGAGCTGCTTTCAATAGCGCGCCGCCGAAACCGGAAGTCAGCAGCAAAAATCATCAATAAAGTGTTTTTAAAACTTAATATTCTGAAAATGATTAACATCCTGTGTTATAATGGATGTATTTATGAAACAATAAGTTAGCTATGCCTAGAACTGCCTGAATTCCCATGGCAATTCCTGACACCTGAAAGAAAAATGCTGATCCAAAACTAAAGAAAGAAAAATGCTGATCCAAAACATATTTTTTCCCCAAGTCCCCAAGTCCAATAATTCAGTTAGAAAAAAGTGGGCAGATCACCATCAGATTGGGAAGTTAAAGTACTCTCAACTACCATTCTGGTCTCCACATGTGTGATATTAGAGTAGAGATTGGACATCCAGAGTTACCAGAATAGTATTTTTAATTACCGGCTTGTGTTCCACCAAGTTTATGAAATGAGTTGTGTCCTTCACATATGATGCAATTTTGAGGACAGAAGGCTGTGAATAATAGTCAGTGTACTGTGCAAGGGGTTCAAGAATGGATCCCAATAGGTCATCCTGGGGGTGAATTGTCTCTCGTGAATTTTTGAGAGAGCATAAAAAATGGGCACGCAATAATATTTTTTCTGTAAAAAACTGGCAACTTGCTCATACATCCCATGTTTAAAGAATTAATAACTACAATTGAAATGAGATTTCTGATACTTCTTTTATCATTCATGATTCTAGAATAATGAGTAGTATTATTTAACAGGGTGTCAACCATAGTAATGTACGTAATCTTCCTTATCCATGATCACAATGCCTACCCCTTTCTCTACTTCCTTGATGACCAGACTAGCATCTCTTGCCAGATTAGTAAGAGCCTGTTTCTCTTCTAGTGTCATATTTTGCCTGTGAGAAGGTCTTTTTGTTTCTAACTCCTGAATGTCTATACTGAAATGGATGGATCCTGAATGGATGGCATTAAGGTAGATTTAGATCTAAATCTATTATATTGGTTACAGTCCACATTCCCAAATCAAAGTCTTAAATTGACCAATCAAGAGAAATAAGTCCCTTCTGGTGCAAAAAGGATCATATCTCACAGGTACAAAGCTAAGACCATAATTTAGTGCAGGAGTGTCAAACGTACGCCTCGCGGGCCTGATCCAGCCCCCAAAGGCTCCAATCAGGCCTGCCAGCAAGTACCCATTGTCTGCTTCCTTCTCCCTCTCTCCTGCTTGCCATGGCCATTTTTGTATTTTTCCCTGCGATGAGGCTGCCGAGCAAAGCAGCCCCTCACTCTTTCCTTCCTCTCCCTCCCTCTTTCATAGGGAGGAGGGACCTCAGACAGTGGAGGAGCTTATCTCTGTATCTCTGTGTGATTAAGTTTGCCAGGCTCAGTCAATCACACTGCAGAGCCAAGCCTCTCTTCCTTCTAGTGACTGAGGCTTCCCTCTCCTCATCTCCTGGGGAAGAAGGGAAAGAGAGCCAGTTTCCTTGATCCTACTGGTGGAGGGATACAAAAAAAGCAGTTTGAAGACCAGCAACATTTTAGTCAAGGTATGAGTTTGTTTTGCTAGGGAGAGACAGAGTGTGTATGTGTTTTGTTGGGCTTGTTATGGGTACAACTGAAGTTACTCCCCCTCTATTCATGCTCTGCTGATCCAGTGCCAAGATTAGACTGACAGTGCGTGCCCAGCACAATTACTTTGATTTTTCTTTCACATTTTCCCTTGATTGATTGGGGATTTTTAACTTAGATTTCCCAGATAGTAGGCTGGTACTGACCACTATAGCTGGCTGTCTCTCTATTCCTGAACTGCCTCATACAAGCTGCAGTTATTTTTCCAGGGAAGACTACAGTTTTGTAAATAAACACATAGCCCTTAGTCTGTGCCACGGTGCCTTCACATGTTCTTGACCAGCACATGAAGGAACTTATGTACAAAAGCTCACAATGGCCAGCCATTTCATTTTCCTCTGCATCATAAGCATTCATTTTCCTCTGGGTCATAAACCATGATATTTCTGTAATGAATATCAGTAAATTAGAATCATAGAGTTGGAAGGGACCTCCAGGGTAATCTAGTCTAACCCCCTGCACAATGCAGGAAACTCAAAAATACCTCCCCCTAAATTCACAGGATATTCATCGCAGTCAGATGGCTATCTAGCCTGTGTTTAAAAACCTCCAAGGAAGGAGAGCCCACCACCTCCCAAGGAAGCCTGTTCTACTGAGGAATTGCTCTAACTGCAAGCTCTTCTAGTATCCTTGGATGCAGTTCATCTGGCCCTGAGGACTTTGTTTCATTTAAAGAAACTAGATGTTTATGTACAACACCTATTCTGATCCTAAGTTGGAACTTGATACCTTCATTATATGTTCTGTTTTTGCCTTGTTGAGCACTGTTTCCCTCAGAAGAGAAGACTGAGGAAAAGTCGGAATTGAGCAGTTCTGCCCTCTCTTCATTACCTTTTACAATTTCACTTTCCTGCCCTCGCAATAGACCTACCATGTCCTTGCTTTTTCTCTTATTCTGAACATAAGAAAGGAACCCTTATCCACAGGATCCTGAGAAACTTTGTTCAGGCTTCGTGGAGGCTGTGGAAGTAGCCCTTGTTCCAGTGGTTCAGAATCAGTATTGCTGAGCAGCAGGGGCTCAGAACATCTCCTGATTTTCTTTCTCCTTCAGGTTACGTTTTTCCAGGAACCCTCCTCCTGTGTTGGGTTCTCTTCTAATTGCTGAGATACGTTTCCTCTCCCTCCTCTTGTCCTTTCAAGAGCGCCTCATGCGTTCTGTCAAGAAAATTCTCACCTTCCTTTATACAAAGCAGTGTGGACAATCGTGTCTTCAGTCCCTGTATCTTCTCCTCCAGCAGGGCTGCTAACTTACACTTGTTGCAAGTGTAATTTGTGCTACTCTCAGGTAGAAATACAAACATCCCACAGTCTTTACACGTCACTGCGTCAGCTCCCTCTCCAGCCATATTGCTGCAATCCATTTCAAAATTTTCTTTATCTTCACTTCCCTTTAAATCCCACTACTAACTGCCACTTGAAACTACTTGTGAGTAACTACCCACCTTTCTACAGAACCCCCAGGCTAAGAGCCTAGGCAAGAACTTTTACGCTCTTGCCCCCTGGCTCACCCCAAAGGCTCGTGCCTCTGGCAAGCATGAGTCTTGCAAATTAAAGGCTCAAGCCCCCACCCACCTCTGACTCAACAGCCAGAGCAACAGCAGCAGGTGGGGCCAGCAATTACCCAGGCAAACAAGCTCTCCTCACTCAGCAACAGCTACACAAAAGACACGAAAAAGCAATCAGAAACCCCTCTCCAGCAGGCACCAAGCACTCACACAGTGACCTCCCACAGCAACCCTAGATAATGCTCCCCAGCAGTTTTAGAAAAGCAAATCAAGTCTCACTCACTGTAGCAGCTGCACTGTTCTAGATGCAAGCACCTTCTTATACTGCAGCTGAGCCACTTCTCAGGGGGTAGATGATCTGCCTTGGCTGCCCCCCGGTATTCTGATGTTCCTAATTCGCTTCCTCTCCTCCTGAAGACAAATCCTGTTCTGAGCTCGAGATGCTTCTGTCAGCCCAAGAGGCAGGCTTCCTGTATGGTGTATTTCTACATGTCCATCTTCAAACTTTTTTATTTTCATAATCCAAAGCATCTTAATTCAATTTTCTGATTTTAGTGTCCTTAAGTTTCCTTTCAAACTCCCTGATGCTGACCTTTAACTCCCCTTGTTATTTCCCCGGTGATTTTCTTTTATTGGCTTTACACACTGGGAGACCCTCTTTTTTTGGGCTCTTTTGCTGGAATATCAAGCAGGATTTCTGTATAAAAGATGTCCTTGAATATTTCCAAACTCTGGATTCCAATCTCAAAATAAAGGGTCAGAGAGGGGTGGGGGTGGGGGGGGATGTCTTCCTACCACTACTCTTTTGAGATTTTTCACAGGAGACTCCTTCCCGCCTTCTAGGCTACCCCAATTCTCAAGCTTATGGTTTGAGGCATTTCAGAATCCTCTGCAAGGATGTGATTCATCTTTTCCCTCTAAATCCATACACTTTTTAAGGGTTCTTCTCATCTCAAGGCAGCTACAGTGTTCTCTTATAGACAAGATGAAGACCATAGGATTGGCTCCTAATGAAGTAACTCCTTAAAAGAAACATAGTTCTCAGTTTATCCCATCCAGGAAGTTTACAATCTGGAATCTGAGCTAGTGAGCCTACTTAGGATTTTGACTGTTTATAAATCTACTAATTGACCTGATAATGTGTGAATCAGGTTTCAAACCTTTTTGAGCCTGTGGGCACCTCTGGAATTCTGACACAGGATGGTGGGATGCAACCACAAAATGGCCACCACAGGAAGCAAAAGTTGTTGGAAGAGGAGGACCTGGTGCTGACTCTAAGCCTCGGGGGGGGGGGGGGTGTGCGGTTTACCAGAAAGTTAGTTATATAGAGAGGTGGACTGTGGGTTTCCTTCCTCTTTACTTTCCCTGCCTCTATCCTTTGATGTGTAGACTGATAGTACAGGGAAATTGCCTCCCTCCCTCCCTCCCATTCTTTCTCTTTCTCACACACACAAAGGAGGAGCATAGATCCAAGTGGGCAGCCATGTTGGTCTGAAGCAGTAGAACAAAGCGGGAGTCATGCACCTTTACCAACAAAGTTTTATTCAGAACGTAAGTTTTCGCGTGCTCCAAGCACACTTCATCAGACGAGGAATCAGGTACAATGAGCGGAGCTACATACAACTGGTAGGCAGTGGTTTAGAATGCAAAATAGTACAGATTTAAGATCCAATGACAGAATAGCAAAATTGAGCAAACCTTTGATCTGGATAGCATGAGTATGAGAAAGCAATAAAGCAGTAATATGTAAAAATGTGAGAATGTCTGTTAATCACTCTAGTGTATAAGCCTGGGCCAAAGAGAGGGCAGACATTTTCCCCATCCAACTAATTTGCCTTTTAACATGTAACATACATATAGTTTGCCGTTAGAAGAAAAATACATTAAAATATAGTGAAAGATGGGTCCCTATTTGAGTATGTCAATACAGCTAAGAGAGAAATACATTGGATAGTGATGTTGCACTCTTCTTTGGCATGATGGAGACAGGATACCTCTCTGCATCCAGACCTATCCAAATTAGTTAGATTAGACTCTATCTCTAAGCTTTAGTATTTAGAATGTAGTTCCTAAATAAAAGGACTCTTATTAGTCTTGAAACTGACAAATGACTCTTTGTAACTCTGCTTTCATACGAAGAACAAAGCTTTTGTTATATGTAGTCAAGGAGCACTCTGCTAAATTGAGATGGGATACTGGATTAACTGTACCAGTTACTCTCAACAGAACTGATCACAAAATGGCTGCTGCAGGAGGTGGAGTCATGCACATAGAAGAATCCACTTTCAGAGAAGAGTGGTAATTTAAAATTTTTAAAAAGGGTGAAATAATAAAACACTGAAACAATGTTATTTTAATCTGCACAGCTGATCAGATCTTCAGTGGTCCTTCAGAAGCCCTGCTGCATAAGAGTCCACCCACTTTCTAAAAAACTCTTAGTGGGTGCCAAGAAAGGTGTCAGCGAACACCATGGTACCTATGGGCACCATGCTGGGAACTAGGGTTGCCAATCCCCAGGTGGGGGCAGGGAATCCCCCAGTTTGGAGGCCCTCCCTTCGCTTCAGGGTTATCAGAAAATGGGGGGGGGGCGGATTGTTTGCTGGACTCTCCATTGTTCCCATAGGGTATAATGGAGAATTGATCTGGAGTACGGGGGGGGAGGCTGTTTTTTGAGGTAGAGGCACCAAATTTGCAGCATGGCATCCAATGACTCTCCTCAAAACCCACTCCAGGTTTCAAAAAGATTCTATAAGCCCCAAAAGAAGGTGCCCCTATCCATTATTTCTAATGGAGGGAAGGCCTTTTTTTAGGTTTTTTTAGGTTTATTTATGATTTATATCTCGCCCTTCCCACCAAGTGGCTCAGGGCGGCTTTTAAAAGGTGAGTGGTCCCTTTAAATGTGCTGGCCAGAACTCCCTTTGGAGTTCAATTATGCTTACCACAACTTTGCTCCTAGCTCCACCCCAATGTCTCCTGGCTCCACCCCCAAAGCCCCCAGATATTTCTTGAATTGGACTTGGCAACCCTAAATTTCTAATGTACCCTTTTATCTGCTCATTAGAGTATATTGTCCACTAAGGTCTACATGTTTTGATTTCAGTGATGGGACATATGGAAAATGTTTACTTTCACCCACAAGAAATTGGTGAAGCCTCTCTGAAATATCCCAGAAACCATGTTAGGAGTATTTTGTACATACAGAGCAAACTTAGGTTTTCCTCATTTTCTTGCCAAGGAACTTAACTGCTTGCAAAAATAAAGTTTATCTGGAAGCTTGCAACTGAAGAATTAGCTAGTTCAGAACAATGGCCTGAATCAATTCACATTAAGGTAACTTAAGGGTACTTGAGCTTCCTTCACCAGGAATGGTTATTTTTACTAACTTGCCCCTTACTACCGCAGCCCCTCCAAATATGTCATTTGAGGATCTGTTGACATTGTGTTTCAAGGTAACAAAATGTTTACAGACCTCAGGTGAGGAGAAACTGCAAAAATCACCCTCCTTTCAAATTCTGTTAACTGCATGATTGGGTACAGTTGAATGTGTGAAAGTCAGTGTCCCATGCTTCTTAGCATCTGTTATCCTTATGCAGAGTGGCCCAACCCATCAAAGGCAGTGAGTGCCACAATAAAATGGCTGCCATGGGAATTAGGTTTTCTGTCAAGAGTTTCCCCATAATGTTTGGTGGTCCTACCCAAACATCTTCCCATGATAGAGGCCGCTGTTTCCAAATGTTGGCTCTTGAGCTCTTCTGAAGTACCTCCCACTTCAGAAAATTGGATGGAGGCTAGGATAGGCTGTTTTTGAGAAATGATGCTTTTGGGGGAGAAAGAAGTGGATATCAAGAAACATACTGGTGGACCCCATGGCAACCATAGGTACCACAGTGGGGATTACTGTACTTAGGGCTGCCAAAGTCATAATGCTGCAGTGACTAGAAGCCTCAACTGTTAATAAGCAAAACAAAAAAACCAAACCTGTGATTAAAGGCATCATAAAAATCATATATGTTTCTGCAATAAAGGCTTAGTATTATCAACAAATTTGCCTAGTCCTTATTTCTACACCAATCTTATAAATTATCAATTAATTGTAATAATATACATAAAAAATAATCAGCCATGGCAGTACACTGAATAGACACAGTCCAAAGTCCATGATGACAGTTTCTTCATAATAATATCTAATGTCTTAAGAATTAGTGTCCAATCTTTGTGTAGTTTACGTTGTTCCCAGGTATTCTCCATTAGTTAAATCAATTCATACTACTCTATGGTATACCATAACACAACCAGCCAGGCCAAAAAGAATGCAAACATATCACACTGCAAGCTCACACTGACACTAAATGATTCAAGGCTGAATATAACAGGAAAAGGCGGCAACAATGCACTGCAAACAAAAGGAATGCTGAGCTTCATGTCTGTGTGACTGTTGTCATGCTCCCCTGCACCCCACCATAAGTATTCTTTTGACTGGCATGACTTAACTAGGCCTGCCTGCTTGCTGCTGTTCAGCAACCCCCACCCCCCAGGACAGCCCCTGTGACTTGGCAGTTGCCAACTCCAGATTGGGAAATTTCTGTAGATTTGAGGGACATTTTCCCTACAAACTCGGGTTTGGGGCAGTCCGGGACCATTCAAGGGGGAAGCGGCAGGCGAGGTGCAGGTGAGGCTTGAGAAACAGTGCAGGCGAAAATGTGTAGGCATCGGAATGGGTGTTTCTGTAGATTTGAGGGTTGGAGCCTGGAGAAGGTGGGGTTTGAGGAGGGATCTCAGACAGGTACACCATACTCAGGGGCGTAGCTAGGGCTTTGGGGGCCTGGGGCCCAAGATTTATGTGGGCCCCCCTATGTGTGTGGCGGGGGGGAGGGGAGGGGCTTCCCTGCCTTAAGACGGCGCGCGGCCCTCCCCACATCCCTCCGCCCTCGCAGCCTGCCTCGCGCACACTTTGCAAACTTTCCGCCCGAAGTTCCTCTTTCTGGCGCGCCGCCGGGGCCAGGAGCGGCTGAGTCGTCGGCGCCTGGGAGTTGAGGGGGCCGGAGAGCTCCAGGGCGCTGCTGCCGAGCGCGGGGATGCGGCCACTGGGCTCGCAATGCCTCCGCCTCCTGCTGCCCGCCGCCGCCTTCTGCTTCCTGCTGCTGCCCGCGGCACGTGGAGCAGCAGGAGAAGAGCTCGAGCAGGCGAGGGTCGGACGCCGCTTCCCCGCCCCGAGCTGGGACTGTGGCCGGAAGGTCTGCGCGACGCTCCGGAGCCCTGCCGGGGAGGGGAGGGACCCCCTTTGGCAATGCGGGGGCCCCCAGACCTGGGGCGATCCGCCCCCCCTCCCTACACCACTGACCATACTAGGGCTGTCAACTAAAAAAAAAATTGGTAATATCTGGATTCGGAAATATTCGGTAATAAATTTTTTGGTATTCTGGATATATCCGAATATATAGGTATATATATTCGAATATATAGGTATATTCGGATATATTCAATATTTGGCTACCATTATACCATATGGGCCATTGAAGTCAATGGCAAAATAGGGTATATTGGAAGCCACCTGTAGGGGAGGGGGTTTGAGGGGAACCTGCAGGAGACTCTCACTTACAAAAACCCCAAGTCCCAAAAAGATTGGGCCAGGGGGTCCCTGTCTGTGGCCTCCCCAAAAGGCCCATTGCTACTAGTGCTGGGGAAAGCTCATTTAGCCACTTCCTCCACTATAATTGCTGTGGGAAAAGTGGCTCTAGCCAGACTTCATGCAGCATTCTTTCTGAATCAGGCAGACAGCATGATGGGAGAAATTTTGGGGCTGGGCCATTTTCCCACCAATCAATTGACCAATTACTGGGCTCTGGGCTGGGACTCTTTCTGGGCTCTCTCTAATTTTAATTTAGGGAGGAGCATTTCCCTGACTTCTCAGACCAGACTGAGAAAGGATGCAGGCACAAACAGGTGCTCACTTCATAAACCCTCAGTGCCATCGCTGCAGTCTTTGGGGTGGGAGCCTTGTGGGAAACGCTGCCTAGCGGGGGAGGTGGGGGATGAGCAGCAGCCACCAATGCAGAGGAACTGCTTTCACTGCTGGCTTCCTCAGCTCCTGCCGACCTTGTCCTCTTGGCCCACCTCTGCTTAACCTCCTGGGAAAGCTCGTCTTGCCATTGATTGAGCTCACTGACCCACTCAGCGACCTTGCCCTTAACGCGGGGGTCACACATGGACACCAGCATGTAGACCTTCGTGATTGCCCAAAGAAGTTGCTCAAACCTGCTTTGCAGATGTCTCATGAGCGCGTGCACCACTGGAAGGAAGTCTTCACATTCTTTGCATCACACCAGAAACTGGGCCAGTATCTTGTGGGCCATGGGAACGGCCAGTGTAATGCTCACCATGTTAGACAAGAGCATCTCCGTGAAGGTCTTAAGAACCTCTGCAGTCTGAGAGACGGTCAACCAGCTCTCCTCTGAAATGACTCTGCTCTCATCAATCAGGGCATCCAGGGCTGCTCTCAGCTCCACCAAGTGCTCCAGCATGGCACAGGTGGAGTTCCAGTGAATGCTAACGTCCCCCATCAGGTGGTGATCCGGCAAGCCGATCAGCACCTGTTTCTCCTCCAGCAGACAAGCGTCAGTATTGCTGTGGGAGAAGTGACTCACGATGTGTCAGCATTTCTGGAGCAGAAGCCGACAGTCATGGGTCGCCGCGATGTAATCATTATCCTTTCGGGATGACTGACCCAAGGCGTCTGTCACCACGTTGTGGATCAGGTGGGCTGTGCAGGGAATGTGTAATGCCATGCTTGGTCATCGTGATCATGTTTGTGCCACCATCTGTCACCATGTAGCCCTTGGTGACCCCACTGCCTACCCAATCCTCTATTGACCTAGTGATGATGGCACTGATGTTGTCCCCCATGTGCGACCTGTCGATTGGTTCGGCATGTAGCAAGGCCTTGCAATAGCCCGCCTGGGGGCCCTGACCTTGCCTGTCGCTTCCACCACCCCCACCCACCTCCCTGGCTTGCCACCAGTGTGCAGTCAGGAACAGATACCCTTCATGTGAACTGTGGGGAGTCCACAGATCTTAGGTGAAGTGAACAGTTGCCCCGGCAGCATGGGACAAATGCTCCCTCACCACAGACTTCATTGCCCTGAAAAATTTTAGCACAATGATCCCGCTCATCATGGTGCGGCAAGGAACCTTGTACCAGGGGGCAAGTGAACGGAGCATCCCTCGCAAGCCATTACTCTCCACGAAGGTGAAGGGACATCCCTCTGTGATCATTTCGGCAGTGTGCCAAGTGACCTCCGCAGTAATGCGCTTCCTCACTGCCTTTGTTGGCATGTTAAAGTCACCCCCACCGAGCATCTCAGTCACAGTTGCCTGGCGCTCCCTTCTGATCCCAGAACTCCCTGGGAGAGCTCTGGAGGTGGATGCAGCAGCAGGACCCACCTCCGTACTGGGTGGCGTGGCCCACTTGGGCACCCCACAGGCAGCATGTCTCTCCCCTCGATGAAGCTCCGCCGCATGGTGCTTCATCAAGTGGTTCCACAACCTCACACTCGACAGATGGGCAAGATCCCTCCCACGACTGATGCGTTCGCTACAGAGCTGGCACTGCGCAAACCGGGGATCCTCTGTAATCTGGAAGTGCTTCCAGACATTGGAGAACGGTTGCCCACATTTACGGGAAGGTGGGGTCACCGGAGCCGCCTCCTGTGAGGGGCTCGGGGAATGTACAATGTGCTTTGGGGTGGCAGGAAGAGATGGCCATCAGGGAGGAGGGGGTGGAGATGGCACCAGAAGGTGCCTCTCCATCTCTTCCTCCTCCACCTCCGGCAGCATCTCCTCTTGTCCATCCCCTGAAGGCCTGCTGGAGTCCAGAGGAACCGGAGAAGTGGGTTGGTCGGTGGCCACCGTCTCCACCAGCTCTGCCATAACCCTCCACATCCTTGGGGTGATGCTGCGAGACAGAAAACTGTCACTCAGCCCCAGCGCCAAAGGTGACTGGTCTTGTTCCCCCTCCTCCCGCTGCTGAGGCTGAGCAACAACAGCTGGAGGAGTGAGTGCCTGAGCAGACCCCTGCCGAAGCACCTACAGGCACCTCTGCTGGGGCAACCCCAGAGGCAGCCACGGGGAAGAGGCAGGGCCTCTTCCTTGCACCACTGAACCTTGAGAGTGGAGTGGTGAAAGGCCCCTCTGGAGCAGTCCCGCGCACAAGTGTTGGGGTCCTCCCCCTTCCCCTCCCCTCCTCTGGTCTTCTCTTTAACTTTGCTCCCAGGGCCCCTCTGAGTTTCCTTCCTGCCACTCATATCTCCCCTTGGCCAAGCTCTGTCTAGACTGAGGAATAGTGTTTGGGGTGTTTAGATCACCTAATACCTGCTACACTATGCAACTTGACCAATTAGAACCTGACTCCTTTTTAATTATCCTCCTCCCACCAAAGCGGTTTTTTTTAAGAGGTCCCAAACCTATTCTGTTAAAAATGTCCTTTTTTGTGTTTGAGCTGGTAGTAGTGGCTTAAACTAGGGAAACCTGACCATACCTGGCTGAATGTTATAAAAGGCTTCCTTGAGATGGACAAGTAAACCTTTTTAGTGGGACTTTAAAGCTTCTCCTAACTGAAATTTACTGGGACAAACCTGATTTCCGTTTAAACAAAAAATGCAAGTGTCCCCTAAATGAAGGAAAATCTGGTGTAACCCTAACTAAATCAAGGAGGCTAGCCTACTTGAGCTGCCTTTAAAAAGTAAAGCCTTTGCTCTTTTTAACGATCCTGACACCCTATTAAAATCCCAAACTGTCCGCAGCCCTACACTAAGTTAAGTTAAAGGAAAACACATATCAGACAGTCCCTCCTAACACTAGCCTAACAATTTCACAGGATCCTATTTAAATGCGCTGCCAAAACAACCAACAACTCCAAGAGCCCCAGAAGATCAAAATAAAATTCCTGCCACTGCACAAGCAGGCCACAGACAAACAGAACCCAAAAAGCAGCAAACAAACCAAGCCCCCCCCCCCCAAAAAAAACCCCTCAGGCCACCGAACCAGGCCTTCTCACAAACCCACCCAAAAGCACAAACCACAGCAACCAGACGAGGTGGGCCACAGGAAAATGGCAGGAGGAAATAGCCTGTGCCAAGGAACCGGAGCACAGCAAACTACCAGAGGCCCAAAGCAGGAGAAAAGCACAGACCAGAGATGGAAACCAGCCCCCCCCCCCCCCAAACCCAGGTAGGCCACAGGAAAATGGCCTGTGCCAAGGAACCAGAGCAGCAGACTGCCAGAGGCCCAAAAGCAGCAGAAAAGCGCAGACTAGATATAGTTCAAAAATACTTTCAACAAACCAGACAATCTAATAAAATTATAAACTGATTAAAACAAACAATCCCAGCCAGACAAGACCAGAGCCACCCAACCCCCCCCCCCCAAGCAACTGCCTCCAACAGAAAACCAACCAGATACCCCAAGGCAGAACGAAAAAACAAGGTTTTCTAATAGTTAGAAACAAAAACCTGCTTATAAAAATTCCCCAATCCCCTTCCCCACAATAAGGGGGAAAAGGAAGGATCTCACCCAGTCATGCTGAAGTCCAGGTCCAGGAACACCACCAGGCCATAGAGAGCAGAGCACTGTGCCAAAGCAGCAGAGGCTCAACACCAGCTCACAGTCTCTCTATGGCAACAGGAACAGCAATGGAGTGCAGGGGGCAAGAGATGGTAAATAAATACCCTCTCTCTGTCCATGGACAGAACAGAACAGTTTGAAAATAAATTGTTCTGTTCTCTGATTGGCTTGAGGGGGAAAACACGCAATTCCATTGGAGAATTGCAGTTTCTCCCTTCCCCCTACTTTCCACAAGAGAAACAGCCCTGCAGGGTTCTCCAAAGCCATGCATTAGCTATCTGCAAAAATGCATGGCTCTGATTGGTCAGAGGCCTCCCTCCCCCTCATCCCAGCCAGAGGCAGGGAGAGGCGGAAAAGGCAATCACAGACTGCCTTTTTCCTTTCCCCATTGTTTTTTATGGAAGGAAAAGCTTTACTGAATATTTCCGAATAATACCATAATTATTCGGAAATCAGTTATTCGGAAATGCAAAATAGGCTTAAAAGCCTATACAGAATACCTATTTCCAAATATTTACTGAAATGCTTTTATTCAGTAAATACTCGGTAAACCCTTTACCGAACTGACAGCCCTATGCCATACATTCCACCCTGCAAACTTGCCATTTCCTTCTGGGGAACCATTGTTGCCAATATCTAGGTAAGGGCTGCAGATCACTCAGAATTACAACTGCTCTCCAGATGACAGACATCAGCTGCCCTGGAGGTGGGGGGGGAGTGAATGTGCCTTCACTTGGGTGGGTAAGAAGACAGCAAGGAGGGGAGCACTCACCCAGAGCCTCTTTTTAGAACCTGTTGTACTTTCCTTTACAATGAGCCTCATTCCTAGTATATAATAAAATATTTGTAACAGGCTCATTAAATACATCTTGCTTTTCTTATACTTCATACAGCAAAAATTTATTACACTTATTTTATTTATTTATTCTATAACTTATATCCCGCCCTTCCCACAAAGTGGCTCAGGGCCGCTCACAGCAAACGACAAAACAATAAACAAGGTACAAAGTTAATACATTTAAAAGTCAAAACATTTAAAAAACCTAAAAACCTTAAAATCTTAACATTAAAACTATCCAGTATATTTCACTAAAATCTGATAAGCTACATTTATCTAGTCGGCATAGACTAACCGGAAGAGGGTTGTCTTACAGGCCCTGCGGAACTGAGTAAGATCCCGCAGGGCCCTCACCTCTTCCGGCAGCTGGTTCCACCATGTGGGGGCCATTGTAGAAAAGGCCCTGTCTCTGGTTGTTTTGAGACGGACTTCCTTGGGCCCGGGGATGGTGAGAAGGTTTTGAGTCCCAGACCTCAGTACTCTCTGGGGAACGTGTGGGGAGAGACGGTCCTTCAGGTAGGCAGGTCCCAGGCCATATAGGGCTTTAAAGGTAATGACCAGCACCTTGTACCAGACTCGGTATGTTATTGGAAGCCAGTGCAGAGCCCGAAGGCCCGGCCGAATGTGCCCCCATCTTGGGAGGCCCAATAACAGCCGGGCCGCGGCATTCTGCACCAGCTGCAATTTCCGGGTCCGGCACAGGGGCAGCCCCATGTAGAGGGCATTGCAGTAATCCAATCTCGAAGTGACCGTAGCATGAATCACTGTTGCTAGGTCGTCGCGGTCCAGGAAGGGGGCCAACTGCCTTGCCCGTCTAAGATGAAAGAACGCGGACTTGGCAGTGGTTGCTATCTGAGCCTCCATCTTTAGGGACGGCTCCAACAGCACCCCCAGGCTCTTGACCCTGTCCGCCGCCGTCAGTGGCGCACCGTCAAAAGTCGGCAGGGGGATTCCCCCCCCCCGGTCCACGACGGCCCAAACAGAGGACCTCTGTCTTCGCAGGATTCAGTCTCAGTCCACTCAGTCTGAGCCACACAGCCACGGCCTGCAATGCCCGATCTAGATTTTCTGGGGCGCAGACCGGTCGGCCGTCTATGAGTAGATAGAACTGAGTGTCATCCGCATACTGGTGACACCCCAGCCCATACCTTCGGGCAATCTGGGCAAGAGGTCGCATATAGATGTTAAATAACATCGGGGAGAGAACCGCTCCCTGGGGCACTCCACAATTAAGTGTGTGCCTCCGGGATAGCTCTCCCCCAATCGCGACCCTTTGTCCCCGACCTTCAAGGAAAGAGGAAAGCCACTGCAAGGCCAGCCCCTGAATCCCCGCGTCGGCGAGGCGGCAAGTCAGTAACCGATGGTTGACCGTATCGAACGCCGCCGATAGGTCCAACAACATCAGCACTGCCGAGCCACCCCGATCCAGATGCCGTTGAAGGTCATCTACTAGGGCAACCAACACCATCTCCGTCCCATGACCTGGGCGGAAGCCGGACTGGAGTGGGTCAAGGATGGAAGTGTCCTCCAGGAAAGTCTGTAGCTGCCTCGCCACTGCCCTCTCAATAAGTTTGCCCAGAAAGGGCAATTCCAGCATGCTTTTTCATTAAAGCCTCCATTCATATTTTCAAACTGACTCAGCTCACAATCAATGTAGTTTGAATAGCTTTCTGCAGATTCAATCTGACACTACCCATTTTAAAGAAAAAAGAAAGCTACCACCGCAGCTGAGAGCAGTTTCATGTAGCAAATAGCTTCAACTAAATTTGAAGGGAGCACACCAATTTTTACAAGTAACAGGAAAAATCCAATGATAAATTAATTCATGGAGTGTATGACTGTATTCTGAAAATCCAGAATGTTTCCTTCTGAAGTAAATACATATGAACATCCAGATTCACATATGGTTTAGGCTTATATTGCTCCAATATAACAACTTTAAAATCCTCACATGACCCATTTGACTGTAATGCTGTACTAATGGAGCATCTTCTATTGCAGGGGTGTCGAACTCATTTGTTATGAGGGCTGGATCTGACATAAATGAGACCTTGTTGGGCCAGGCCATGTCGAGTTGGGCCGAGCTATGTCAGGCTGGGCCATATATGTCTCTATTCTTTATAAAATTTATCTCTCTTACCTATATATATAAACTTAAAACATGCTTAAAACGTTAGCACTCATTGGTCTTAAAGATGATTTCTTTGTATTTCTCCCATGGGATCCAGGAAACTGGGCAAAGGAAGTTCTGGTTCTTTCCTTCCTTCCCCAGGATGCTAGAAGGGGGGGAGGAGCTTCAGCCAATAGAAGAAAGAGAGGCTTGGCTCAGTAGCTCTGCTGTGTAATTAAGAGAGCCTGGCAAAGCAAACTATTCCTCCCCCCTTCCTTCCCAAGGGAGAAGAAGAAAAAGACTGCAGATTTATACCCCACCCTTCTCTCTGAATTAGAGACTCAGAGCGGCTTACAATCTCCTATATCTTCTCCCTTCAGAACAGACACCATGTGAAGTGGGTGGGACTGAGAGGGCTCCCACAGCAGCTGCCCTTTCAAGGATAGCTCCTCCAATAGCTATGACTGACACAAGGCCATTCCAGCAGCTGTAAGTGGAGGAGGGGGAAATCAAACCCAGTTCTCCTAGATAAGAGTCCGCACACTTTACTACACCAAACTGGCTCTCTCTGAGGAGCCTCAGCCAATGGAGAAAATAGAGGTTGTGTTCTGTAGCTCCTGTGTGATTGAACAAGCCTGGCAAAGCAAGCTGTGATGCAGAAGGAAGCAAGAGAGGGAGAAGGAGGCAGATGACAGCCAGTTGCTCGGGCCTGATAGAAGCCTTCTGGGGGCCTGATTCGGCCTCTGAGCTGCATGTTTGACATCCCTGTTCTATTGCCTTTGTAATGCAAGATTTATATTCTACTATATGAGTCCTAATGGGTTGCATAGTAGAGCCAACATATATATTGCATAAGAGGTGGCGCAATTGGTTCTGAGCTATTTATATTTATAATTTTGATTTATAAACTGACCTTTGAGTTCATAGAACTCAAGGCAGTTAACAACAGAAAATCTATACCATTTAAAATCCAAAAACTTAAAATAGCTAAAAGAAATTTTTAAGATGGCACTAAAATCAATTTGTGAATTGTATTACTGTCTTGCAAACAGCTGGAGAAAAAAAGATAGGGGGGGGGGAGGGAGTGCCAGATATAGGATGGTACCCATTGCTGTCCTCAACCAAAAGCCTAGTGGAACATCTCTGCCTTAAAAGCCCTGCGGAACTGCACTAGGCCCTGCAGGACATGGATGCTATTCGGCAGAGAGTTTAGGCTGAAAAGGCCCTGGCTCTGGTTGAGGACAGCCAGACATCTTTTGGGTTAGGGATCACCAGTAGGTTCTCAGAGTGTCAGGCTCTTCAGGGAACATATCAGAGGAGGTAGTCCTGAAATAATGCAGCACAGGTTGTATATGTACTGTCCATGGCATTCCTACCAAGGACCCATGCTGCCACATTCTGGACCAGCTGCAGTTTTCTGGATCAGTCTTGAGGGTAGGCCAGCATAAATCAAATTACAGTAATCCCATCTGGAGATTACTGTTGCATGGATTACTGACCAGGGCAGGGTGCGCCAGGTCAGGCCAGTTGCCTTACCTGGCACAGATGGTAAAGCAATGTAAGATAAAGGCTCGCAGCACTCAAAAGTACAGAAAAAGAGCAAAAATGCTGTTTGAGAAATTCCCCCTTTATATATAGAAATACACCTGACACAGAGATTCTACACTCCCTGCCAATGACATCTAAATTTACTTTAGAAGAAGAAAAAGATATTGGATTTATATTCTGCCCTCCAGTCCAAATCTCAGAGTCTTAGAGCAGCTCACAATCTACTTTATCTTCCTCCCCCATAACAGACACCCTGTGAGGTGGGTGGGGCTGAGAGGGCTCTCTATAGTGTTAGTTTAGTAGTTACTTAGTTAGATAGCTGTTAGTTGTGGGAGAGCGGGGTTAGTTATTTTCCCGCCCTTTGGGCCCCCACCTTCCCACCCGCCTTTCTCATTCCTTCGCATGGAAAGATGGTGGGGGGTTTTCCGACGCTGCTCCAAGTGTGGGAGTAAAATTGCCCCACCGGACGGACATTCGCTGTGCCTGTTGTGCCTAGGAGAGCAGCATAGACCGGAGTCCTGTGTGCATTGCGCCAAGTTCTCAAAACAAACCAAGAAGAACAGAGCAGCAAGGCTTGCAGCAACGCTCATGAGCAGGCACTCTCCCCTCAAATAATGTCTTCCGAGCAGGCCGAACTCCCCGTTGGCCCCACGGACCCGTTGACATCGAGATCGGTCAACACCGATCGGCCCCCTTCCGATGCCGATCGCCCTCGTAAGCACTCGGGCTCGGCTGTCGTCTCGGAATCCTCGGCACCCGCAAAGCGGCATAAGGAGGATAAGGGGATGCACGTGGAGAAGGGGAAGAAGGCCAAGAGAGCAGAGAAGACAAAACACAGCAAGTCCGCGTCTCAAACTTCTCCTGTGCCGATCGCCTCGATGTCGACACAGCTAGTCATCTCCGATTCGGACTCAGAGATTGACCCAGCTCAACGCTCCGGCACCGAGAGGAGCCGACCAGGTCGACTCACGCCGGCACCGGGGACCCCTCACTCTCGAAGCCCACTCTCTCGAGGTCGATGGCGGGAACTTCATCGGGATCAATCCCCGAGCAGTCGCTCCCCTCGCTACAGAGAGGGGGATCGTTCTCCGCATCGCCCTGCGGCTCAGATTCCATGGGATCAACGTCAGTGGCAGTACTTATACGGTGCCTACCCCATGCAGCCACCTTTCCCATGGCTTCCCCCGAGGCAGATGGACTGGGACCAATCGTCTGAGACTTCCTATCGGTCCCGAACGTTGTATAGAACCCCGTGACGTGCCCCTTCGGCATCGATGTCAAAACCACCCAAGGTCGAACATCTTAGCCGTCCTCGAGAGCCGGCACAGCACGCATCTTCGGGGAAAGCAAAAGGCACACCTGCAGACCCGGAGTCACCACCGCTGCACCACCCATCAGAGCATTCAAATTCCCCTGGAGCGTTGCTCAGGTCCCTGGAAAGATCATCCCCCGAAGAGCAGGAAGCCTCCTCACCGGGAGAACCTTCCCCACCACTGAAGACTACTGAGGAACAGCCCATCTCGCCCTCTGAGCACTTAAAATCATACGGAGACCTCATAAAGAGGATGGCTCAGACGTTATCCCTCCCTATGGTGCAACCACAACCAGTGGTCACAGATAATGTCTTTGACATTGTCCAAAGGGACACGTCGACGGCGGTTGCTCTACCACTCACCAACGTGATGCTGCATACAGCGAAGTCTTCTTGGGACAAGCCAGCGTCCATGCCTGTCTCTTCACGTCGGCTGTACCACATGTATCGCATCCAGGAGGCCACTGCAGAATTCCTCTACACCCATCCTAAGCTCAATTCTGTTGTGGTGTCATCGTCCTCCAAGGCGAAGAAGATGCACTCTACGCCGCCTGATAAAGAAGGCAGGAAACTGGACTCTGTGGGACGGAGACTCTACTCAGCGGGCGCCCTAGGGGTCAAGATTGCCAACTACACAGCGTGCATGGGCCGATATCAATATGCCCTGTGGGATCAGGTCTCGACCATCCTGAATACTCTTCCGGAGCAGAGCAGGAATGCCCTCAAGAAAATCCAGAAGGAGGGGATGACCTTGGCTAAACAGCAGCTGAACTCAGCCAAGCACTCGGGGGATACCTGTGCTAAGACCCTGACCACAGCCATTTCATTAAGACGCCACTCCTGGTTGAGTTCTACTGCTCTGCAACCAGACATGCAGGCCTACATCGAAGACCTTCCATTTGATGGCACAGGCCTTTTCAGCTTGAACACAGATTCTGTCCTGCAAGAAATGGACAAAAGTATCAAAACGTCCAGAAACCTGGGGGTCTCGGCATCTTGCCCACAGGCAAAGCGACAATAGACAAAGCCATGGCAGAAGAAGCCTTATTCTAAATCCCCAGATCGACCTTGGTGTACAAAATCTGCAGCGACATTGTCAAGGCCATCATACCCAGCCAAGCCAAAGTACTCTCCGCCGTCCACCCAGGCGTCTAGACAGAAGGGCCCCAAGCAGCACAAGCAGGGTCTTTGACTGCCTACCATCGTTACACCACCCTGCCAATATGGACCTTATCCGCCTTTCCCGTTTTTTCCCAGCATGGTCCCAAATTACATCGGACCAATGGGTCTTATCCATAATATGGTGGGGTTATGGGATAGAGTTCAGTCAACACCCGCCTACTCTGACGTTCGTTTATACCACACCCTCACGAACCCTTCAGGAAGAGGTTCAGTCTCTCCTCAAACAAACCATCGAAAAGGTTCCCACGAACAAACGGGGCCGCAGGTTCTACTCCCGCTATTTTGCAGTCCCAAAACAGGATGGACCTTTGGGCGCTGAACGTGTTCATCACGTAAAACAAATTCCGGATGACCTCGCTGCCCTACATCTTTCCTCTTCTCAGTAACGGGGATTTGATGGCTACGCTGGATCTGAAAGACGCGTATTTCCATATCTCCATCCATCCCTTCCACCGGAAGTTCCTGCGCTTCACGATTGGAGATGACCACTTCCAGTACAGGGCCCTACCCTTTGGCCTCTGCACAGCTCCAAGGGTCTTTACCAAGACAATGGTAGTCATCGCCGCCCATCTGCGACTGAAGGGGATAACCCTGTTCCCGTATATCGACGATTGGCTCCTAGCAGCAGGGTCAAGAGAGGTTCTACTGCAACATATCGACATCACTCTCGCCCTCCTAGACGAGTTGGGGCTTCAGATCAACCAGAAGAAGTCGCATCTCCAGCCCTCTCAGAGAGTGCAGTTCATAGGCGTGATTCTGGGTACCCGTGCCTGCAGGGCGTTCCTCCCTCCAGATCGTGCAGATGCCATCATCCGTATGGTACGCTCTCTTTGACGAAATCTCACAGTCTCAGCCTGTCAGATTCAGAGGCTCTTAGGGCTCATAGCGGCTACAACCTCGGTCCTAACCTTCACGAGGCTTCACATGCGGACCCTGCAGCTTTGGTTCCTCAGGAACTTCAGGTGCAACCTCGACTCTCCCTCCCGCCTGCTGACGGCTCCTCCAGAGGTCCTGTCGTCTCTCACCTGGTGGGGAAAGAAACATCTCCTGACGGAGGGCGCGCCCTTTCACAGACCGCCCCTTTCCATCACAATCACGACAGATGCGTCCCTCTGAGGCTGGGGAGCTCACATGACGGGGTTCTCCGTAGGGGACCGATGGCCCAGCCATCATGCCCACCACCACATAAATTTTTTGGAGTTGCTAGCCATTTTCCATGCCATCCAGTCCTCCCAGACTCTTCTAAAGGGCAAGTCGGTGGCGGTCATGACGGACAACACAACAGCCATGGTGTACATAAACAGGCAGGGGGGTACAGTATCCCTCAGACTCTGCAAGCTTGCCATGATCATTTGGGAGTTGTGCAGGTCCTTGGGGGTGTCGTTGCTGGCAACTCACCTTCTGGGGGACCAAAATGTCCATGTAGACTTCCTCAGCCGAGGGGGAGCTTCGCTTCACGAGTGGGAGCTCAACTGGGAATTCCTGCAACTGGTCTTCCATCAGTGGGGGACTCCTGCACTGGATGTCTTTGCCACACGCAACAACAAAAAATGCGAACTGTTCTGCTGCAGGGTGTCACGGCTGGGGCCGGGTCAGGCAAAGTCCAGAGGCAGTCCGAGGTCTGTAGCCAGTAAGCAGGAGGGTCTGAGGCGCCAAATCCAAATCAGTGTACAAGTATCGCAGGTCCGAGGTCCAGAAGCCGAGGTCAGGGAGTCCAGAAGTCAAAAGCCAAAGTCAGGGAGTCAGGAACCAAAGTCAAGCCGGAGTGGATGCTAGGATGTCAGGGAGATGACTAGTTGCTTCCACAAAGCCTCCTCCCAAAGCCCACAGCTATATAGCCCTCTGTTGGCTGTTGCCCGTTTGGGCTAATTGCTGGCTCAGGGAGGCAGCCAGGATCCTGTCATAACTCAAGCATCCTTGCTCTTAGGAGGGCCAGAATCCTCTCAGAACTCAGGGCTCAGGGAGCGTCTTGCTTGTGAGCGTGCCGCCCTCCTCCGATCCCTGAGGTCCTGCCGGAGGCGGTCACGCACACGAGCCACCCGAGAGGGCGAGGCAGGGGGGCTGGGATCTTCTCCAGCAGGAGGCAGGGGCACTGGTGCAGGTGGCAGGGGCACAGTTTCCTCGTCAGACTCAACTTCCTCTGCAGGGTCCCCAGCACCCATGACACTATCCCCCCCCCCAGGGCCCTCCTCCGTCGAGGGACCTGGAAGGTCGGGGTGGTCGTTGTGGAACCGGTGCACCAAGTCCGGGGCATGAAGATTGTCCTCGGGCTCCCAAGACCGGTCTTCTGGGCCATATCCCTCCCAGTCCACCAGGTATTGGAGGCCTCCACGATGGTACCGGGAGTCCAGGATCTGGCGCACCTCATATTCTTCCTCGTCATCCACCAACACCGGTGGTGGCGGCGGTGGGCAAGGAGGCCGAGCTGGGTCAGGGGGTGCAGCTGGAACAAGGAGGGAGCGATGGAACACAGGGTGAATGCGGAGGTGGGGTGGCAACTGGAGCCTGAAGGCGACGGGGTTTATTTGGTCCGTGACGGGGTAGGGTCCAATGAACCGCGCATCCAGCTTGTGAGACCGACCAGGCCGGCGCAGGTAGCGAGTTGAGAGCCACACCTGATCCCCTGGCTGGATTGGGGGGCCTTCCTGCCTCTTCCGGTCCGCAGCCAGTTTATAGGCTTCCTTGGCCCGCTGTAGCTGCTCCTGGAGCAAGTCTTGGCTGGCGCGGAGTTCTTGCAGGTAGGCCTCGACGGCGGGGACATTCGTGGGTGGCAGGATCGCCGGGAAGAACCGAGGGTGGTACCCGTAGGTTGCAGCAAACGGGGTCATTTGGGTGGACGAGTGGACCGCGTTGTTGTATGCAAACTCCGCTAGAGGCAACAGACTGGTCCAGTCGTCCTGCTGGTAGCAGGTGTAACAGCGGAGATATTGCTCTAGCGTGGCATTGGTGCGCTCTGTCTGACCATCAGTCTGTGGGTGGTAGGCTGAGGACAGGTGCACTCGAGTACCCAGGCTGGAATGGAGGGCTTGCCAGAACCGAGAGGAGAACTGGGGGCCCCGGTCTGAGATCAGGTGGGCTGGGAGTCCGTGCAGACGAAAGATGTGTTGCAGGTAGAGCTGGGCTGTCTCCTGAGCTGTGGGAAGTTTCGGACACGGAATGAAGTGGGCCATCTTGGTAAATAGGTCGACGACCACCAAGATGCAAGTCTGACCTTTGGATCGTGGGAGTTCTGTAATGAAGTCCATCGAGATGGTGTCCCAGGGTCCTGAGGGTGCGGGCAAGGGCTGTAACAACCCCGAGGGTTTGGCCGGGACGTCTTTGGCCCGCCGACAGACATCACAGGAGCTGACATAGCGGGCAACATCGGAGCGCACTCGTGGCCACCAGAATTCTCGCGTCAGCAAGTGGGTGGTCTTATGCTGTCCAAAGTGCCCGGCGGGTAACGAGTCATGAGTCAGGCGTAGCACTTCTGCCCGCAAGGGCCCGGGCGGCACATAAAGGCGTTCGCGGTGTAGCAAGAGACCGCCTCGAGTCGTGAACTCGCCTGCTGAGTCGTCTTGGAGTGCCTGGAGGTGTTGCTGGACCCAGGGATCGTTGGCCTGGCTAGCACGAATGTCCTCCACGAGTGTGGGTGAAGTGGAGGTGGCTGCAAATACTGAGGGTGGCAGGATGGGAGCAGCGGGCGCGGCCTCAGTTGAAGCAGGGGCGTATTCCGGTTTCCGGGACAGCGCGTCTGCTTTCCGGTTCTGGGTATGGGGGATGTAGGAGATCCGGAAGTCAAAGCGAGAGAAGAATAGGGACCACCGGATCTGGCGCTGGTTGAGACGGCGGGTGGTCTGGAGGTGCTCTAGGTTCCGGTGGTCAGTGAGCACTTGAACAGGGTGGCGAGCCCCTTCAAGGTAGTGCCTCCAAACCTCAAAAGCCGCCTTGATCGCGAGCAACTCCCTCTCCCAGATGGTATAGTTCCTTTCCGCAGCCGTGAGCTGGCGCGAGTAATAGGCGCAGGGCTGGAGTGGCTGAGACGGCTCCTCGCGCTGGGACAGCACTGCTCCCAGGGCCACGTTGGAGGCATCAGCTTCCACCGTAAAGGGAAGCTGGGGGTCAGGGTATCTCAGGAGTGGCCCGGTGGCAAAACGGGTCTTCAGGGTGGAGAAGGCGTTATCGGCCTCTGGGGACCAGCAGAAGGGTTCTTTGGGGCGGAGTAGTTGAGTCAGGGGTGTTGTCAGGGAGGCATAGGCCGGGATGAATTGCCGATAGTAGTTGGCAAAACCAAGGAATCGCTGCAGGTCTTTGCGATTCTGAGGAGCCTGCCAGGTCAGGACCGCTTCTACTTTTTTCGGGTCCATGAAGATCCCTTGCGGGGACACAATGTGACCGAGGAACTCGACAGAGCGCAGGTCGAAGTTGCACTTCTCCAGCTTGGCGTAGAGGCCATGGGTTCGTAGGCGCTGCAGGACCTGGCGGACGTGCTCGGCGTGCTGGGCAGGATTGCGGGAGTAAATTAGGATGTCATCTAGATATATGATTGCGAAGCGGTCGAGCAGGTCCCGGAATATGTCGTTCATGAACCTCTGGAAGACAGCGGGGGCGTTGGTCAATCCGAAGGGCATCACCAGGTGCTCGTACTGCCCGTACCGGGTCCCAAATGCGGTCTTCCATTCGTCTCCAGGTCGTATGCGCACCAAATTGTACGCTCCACGGAGGTCCAGCTTGGTATAGATTTGGGCCCCCTTTAAGCGATCCAAGAGTTCAGGGATCAGTGGTAGAGGGTACCGGTCGCGGATGGTGATCTTGTTCAGGGCCCGGTAATCATTGCACAGCCGGAGCTCCCCACTTTTCTTCTTCACGAAGAGGACTGGAGCAGACAGGGGAGAGGTTGAGGGTCGGATGAAGCCGCGTTTCAGGTTCTTATCTAGGAAGTCTCGCAGAGCGGCCAACTCAGGCTCCGACATTGGGTACAGACGCCCCACCGGGAGTGGTGCCCCAGGTACCAAGTCAATGGCACAGTCATAGGGCCGGTGAGGGGGAAGCTGATCCGCTCCCGTCTCTTCGAAGACATCGGCGAAATCCGCATACTTCTGAGGGAGCTGAGGACCACCACTCGGGATGCCAGCTGCCAGAGTGGTGGGAGGAGTCAGATGGGGGCATGGGTCTTGGAAACGTAGTTCCTGCTGGGCCCAGTCCACGATGGGGTTGTGCAGCTTCAGCCAGGAAAGGCCCAGAATCAGTGGGAAGCGAGGCATGCGGGCGACATTAAACTGCAGCTGTTCTTGGTGCTGCTGGACGTGGAAGGTGATGGGACAGGTCTCCTGGGTGACAGGCCCAGAACGGAGGAGGCGCCCGTCAATAGCCTCCACCAGCGACGGAGTCTCTTTTGTCTGCACCGGGATCTGGTGCTGTTTTACAAAGGCGGCATCTATAAAACAGTGGGCTGCTCCCGAGTCCAGCATGGCATACACGAACAGCCAGCGTTCGTCAGGCAGACGGAGTTTGACTGGTAGCAGGAACGGGCCCGGGGTATCAGCCCGCTGTTCGGAGGACCCAGCTAGTCGCCCCAGGCTGGGGGGTCCACTTACGCCTGGGGCTGCCCTTTTGGCGGCGGTGGCGGTGAAGGCCCGGGTATCTGATGCTTAGCAGGGCAGCCAGAGGCATAGTGGCCTGCCGTGCCGCAGTAGAGGCACAGATTCTGTGTGCGGCGTCTGGCCTTTTCCTCTGGGGTCAGGCAGGGTCGAGCAGCTCCAAGCCGCATAGGCTCGTCCTCGGCGCTGGTACGAGCTGAGGATGGGCGAGGAGCCAAGTGGCACGGCGCAGGGAGCTGGCGCCCTCTGGTCTTGGCTTGGCGGCGACTTTCCAGGCGGCCATCGATGCGGAGGCAGAGGGTGATAAGTTGTTGAAGCGTGGGTGGTGGCTCCACCCTGGCCAGTTCATCCAGGACCTCCTCTGCCAACCCCTCGGTAAACTGGTCCATCTGGGCAGCCTCATTCCACGCCAAGTCTTGGGCCAGGAGTTTGAATTCGGTGGCATACTGAGCCACCGAGGATTTGCCTTGTTTCAGTGCCCTGATCTTCCGGTTGGCTGTGGCTGCTTGGACTGGGCTAGAGAAAGCAGCAGACAGGTGGGCCTCAAACCCTTGGTAATTAGTTAGTAGGGGAGAGGATGCGACCAGCAAGGGTGTGGCCCATTTGGCCGCCTGCCCCTTTAACAGACTGATGATGAAACACACCTTTGTCTTGTCATTGAGGAAGTCCCGTGCTCTCAGTTCAAAGTACAGCCGACACTGTGCTAGGAAGGCAGGAAATTCTTCCACGGCACCCCCAAATCTGTCAGGTGGGGAAACTGGGCACTTGGCTGGAGCACTGGCCACAGGTTGTTGCTGCAAGTGCACTACTGCCTGTGTTAGCTGCTGTACCTGGGCTTGGAGCGCAGCCAGTAGTTCTGTGGTTTCACTTGCTTCAGCATCCATCCTGTGGAGTGGGTGTTTGTCGGGTGGAAGCAATCTGTCACGGCTGGGGCCGGGTCAGGCAAAGTCCAGAGGCAGTCCGAGGTCTGTAGCCAGTAAGCAGGAGGGTCTGAGGCGCCAAATCCAAATCAGTGTACAAGTATCGCAGGTCCGAGGTCCAGAAGCCGAGGTCAGGGAGTCCAGAAGTCAAAAGCCAAAGTCAGGGAGTCAGGAACCAAAGTCAAGCCGGAGTGGATGCTAGGATGTCAGGGAGATGACTAGTTGCTTCCACAAAGCCTCCTCCCAAAGCCCACAGCTATATAGCCCTCTGCTGGCTGTTGCCCGTTTGGGCTAATTGCTGGCTCAGGGAGGCAGCCAGGATCCTGTCATAACTCAAGCATCCTTGCTCTTAGGAGGGCCAGAATCCTCTCAGAACTCAGGGCTCAGGGAGCGTCTTGCTTGTGAGCGTGCCGCCCTCCTCCGATCCCTGAGGTCCTGCCGGAGGCGGTCACGCACACGAGCCACCCGAGAGGGCGAGGCAGGGGGGCTGGGATCTTCTCCAGCAGGAGGCAGGGGCACTGGTGCAGGTGGCAGGGGCACAGTTTCCTCGTCAGACTCAACTTCCTCTGCAGGGTCCCCAGCACCCATGACACAGGGGAGGAGTGTACCCCATGTCTCTCGGGGACGGTCTCCTCATCCCGTGGACTTATCACCGGGTGTACCTGTTCCCACCCATCCCCCTGATTACCAGGGTGCTGCAAAAGATCTTGAGGGAAAGACCAGTGGGCATCCTAGTAACGCTGTGGTGGCCAAGGCAGCAATGGTTCTCCCTGGCTCTGCGCCTTACCAACGGACATTTTCACCACTTCCCTCAGGACCCGAACCTTCTGCTCTCTCATCAGGGGCACCACGATGTTCCACATCTAAAGCTGACTGTGTGGTGCCTAGAGGCTCTCAGTTATCAGAGAGGGCTCACTTCATCATGCTAAACAGCAGAAAATCCTCTACCCGGAAATCGTATTCGTACAAGTGATCAAAATTCATCCAGTTCTCCGTGGACTATGCCTTAGACCCGGGGGTGGCAGGCTTGCCTATAATCTTTGACTTTATGCTTTCTTTGCTGGACAGAGGCCTTATAGTGTCCTCGGTACATGTTTACTTGGCAGCGATCTCGTCTGAGCATTCCCAGATTGATGGACATTCCGTCTTCACTCACCCGGATACCAAGAGGTTCCTCAAGGGCATTGCTAGACTGTATCCCGCAGTGCGGGTACCTGCCCCAGCTTGGGACTTGGCCCTGGTTCTTCGGGCTTTAGTGGGGAAGCCCTTCAAACCGATGGCCACCTGTTCTCTCCAGCTACTGGCGTGGAAGACAGCATTCCTGGTAGCTGTTACATCTGCCAGATGGGTAGGTGAGCTGGCGGCACTTCGATGCGATGCCCCTTATCTCTGTTTCACTGCTGAGGGTGTGGTACTTCGCCCTGATATCACCTTTTTGCGCAAGGTGGTCTCATCCTTTCACCTCAACACAGAGATCTACTTGCCGGTTTACTTCCCCAATCCAGCTACCGAGTCTGAGCGTAGGTTGCATGCCTTGGACGTGAAGAGGGCACTGTCCTTCTATTTGCACCGTACTAATCCCTCCCGGAGGGACTCCAGGCTTTTCGTGTCGTATGCAACATCCTCTCTGGGGCAGAGGATATTGTCTCAGAGGCTGTCCAAATGGATTACGGAGACCATCCGGCTTTGTTATCTCCTGTGCAAAACGCCTCTCCCAGGACCGCTTAGGGCCCATTCCACGCGGGCGATGGCAACCTCGGCAGCGTTTATGAAGGGTGTTCCCCTTCAGGACATTTGCAAGGCTGTCACCTGGTCGTCAGCGCATATCTTCGTGTCTCACTATGCGCTGGACTTGCAGCTAAGACTCTTCGGTGGGCCGTGCTGTGCTGCAGTCTGTCTCCTGCTGATGGACCGTCGCACCCTCCTCCAGGTAGGACTTGAGTTTGTTAGTCTCCCATCAGTGTGATGCACAGAGACCATGAAGAAGATAAACAGGTTTCTCACCTGTAACTGATGATCTTCGAGTAGTCATCTGTGCAGTCACACTACCCGCCCTCCTTCCCCTCTGCTGCGGGTCCATCTTTGGGGGCTTATGCAGCGGCCAGAAGGAACTGGCGGGATGTCCGCTTCCGTCTCAGTGAGCATGCGCAGTGGGGCTTCTGGGCATGCGCACTGGGACGTCGGTACGGAAATCCACACCTTTGAAGTTTACCAATCGAGATCGGCGCTGGCGCCTCATCCCATCAGTGTGACTGCACAGATGACCACTCGAAGATCATCAGTTACAGGTGAGAAACCTGTTTTTCTTGGATCTTAACAGTGAGAAGCATTTGACTAAGTATTTTAATTACAGTAACAATGTTTCTTCATATAGTTTCCTATGACTCTTCAGGTTTCCTGGAGACAGTCTCTTTATCTGTGTACTTAAACTCTCAACCTTTTGGAAACGACAGTTTATTTCAACATATCAAGATGTCCAAATCCAATTCCTTTCACAACAAATCGGGGGTCCCCTCAGAGCAAAACCCCCTGTCAAGTCTAGTGTCGGGCTTTCTGGTGCCCTAGAGAGAATAGAAATATGCCCAGGCAGCAAGAGGGTGTGCATGATGGGGGAGGGGGAGATGCTGGGGAAAGGCGGCATTGCCTAACAGGTGGGAGCAGCAACACTTCCCAGTGGGTAGACAACAGGGAGGGGAAGAGAGAGAGAGCAGACTCAAGGTAGCTGCGTGAGCATCCATGTTACCTGTGTATGTTGCTCAGCCTGCCCTGTCGTCAGCCACGAGGGCCACCGTCAGAGCACAACAGAGGAGAGACTGGGGCCACATGAGGCTGAGCCGGGCAGAGAAGCCAAACCTTCCCTAGTGCTCCTCCCCACCTGTGGCTGCACACCTGGATGCTGTGGCTGTGAACAACAAGATCCCCTTGTAGCCTGTCAGGCAGAAGAAATGCATGGTCAACAAGCACCATGGCGGCCCAGTGAGTAAGCAGGAGCCTCTTCCTTGCCTGTGTCTTTCCTGGCTGTCTCTTTCCTAGAGCTGTAGCTGGCCAGCTGGTTGCGCGCGTGCCCAGCTGCCTCACCCAGCACCAAGAAAAAGAAGGCCCACTGCAGGACCAGGGCTTGCAGGTGCAGAGGGATCGGCAGGTGCAAGGGGGCAAAGCAAACCCACATGGTGGCAGCAAGCACTGTGGGGGCAGGGGGCCCAGCTGAGGTGCAGCATTTATCAGAGCCCTGCTCCAACCTCGTTCCCTTGCCCATTGGGCGCACTGGTGTCTTGTCGGCAAGCACTGGGAGCTGCCAGCAGGTGCTTGGCCTGCCTTCCATCCCACTGCGGGAGTGGCTTTTTGCTCCCATGGCCCAAGGCAGTAGGGGGAAGGAGGGGGTGATAGAAAGGTCTCCTTGCTCAACCCTGCCGCTGCCTCTTCCGCCTCATTCTCACAGGTTCTCCAGCGCTGCGGTCTGTTTTGGCTGGGGGCAAAGCTGGTTCCCCCGCTCTGTGCACTTCCTCCTGCAGGGCGCCTGGCACACCTGTTGTCAAGAACTGCGTCTTGTCATGATTGCATTCCTTGTGTATTAATATAATTCTGCTCTTATTCTGCCATATTATCATATCTGGAGTATTTTTATGCTTTGTTTTGATTCTGTCTGCACTCTTTGGAGCTTTGTATAAGTAACGGTTCTACCCTAGCCGGTTACACACATTCCCTCTCTAAGTGGTGAAGGTCACCAGTTATCTACAGAGCTAGAGAATCTTAACTTTCACTTTTAAAGCTGTGTGAACTGTGTGTGTGTGAAAAGGGGGGGGGGGGGGACTGAAGGTCTTTGAATATTACCGTAAGCCTGCCAGAATTTAGGCGCCTAAGGCCTGCATTGTGACCTGTTCAACACAGGTCAGTTTTAGCAAGACTTGTCTTTGCTGTTGACATGTTTATCATTTAAATAAAACCTAATTTAATTTACATCAAAGAGGTGGACAATGATTGCGGCACAGAACTTGATACCTGTGGCCAGATGCCACCCTAGGCAGCGGCCTACTCTGTCAGCTCCTTAGTGCTGGCCCTGCCCCCTGTGTAATGGGGCAGGAATTATTCTTCTTTTCAGAAAATACAACCCTTTTTTAAAACCTGAATGGGAGTTTCAGCAAAACTGCCGAATTGCCCATGCTAAAATCTCAAAACCAATTATAGTGTCTGCGTAAACCAGTCTTCAGCTTCGGCTGACTCTTAGACGTTCCATTCTGATACTGACTTTTTCCTCAGAATTGATAGAAAACAGTTAAGGCTAAAAGTTGTTTTTCTTCACTCCAAAGGTGTCAGTCTCATTGACTCCAACTGATTCCAGCTGACTCTGTCAGAAGCCAAACTCACTGACTATGTGACTTCCCAAAGACCAACTGGCCGAAAGGCTCCAAAAAAAGATCATGCCCTCAGCACTCAGCTAATCATATATTTCTCCTCAGCTGGCACTGGCCAACCAGAGGAAAGGGTGGAGAAAAGGGAGCAGCCTGTCACTCAAGCTCTCCATTCCAGTGAAGAGTTAACTCCTCACCTCCCAACTGTCAAGCATGGTATACCCATTCTATATATTCTATTGATGTTGTGAGCCGCCCTGAGTCCGCTTCTGGAGAGGGCGGGATATAAGTCGAACGTAATAAATAAATAAATAAATAAATTACAGGAGCCAGATTTTAGAATTATTATTGTTATATTAGAGAATTTAGATTACTAACCCAAAGTTAAAATGTGAGCACATCAAAGTAGCAACCCCCACCTTTCTTCTTTCGCTTTTACTAACAGATGCAGGAATGTCCTCTTTGAAGATAAGAACTCCTGGGACTTGTTCCCAGGCCCAGCCAAGCCTGAACCCAGGATGCGCTAGCCACAATATAAATAAGGAACCCAGAGTGTGAATTTCACATGTGAATGTAGAATTGTTTATAGAACCTTTGATGTGCCATTTTAAAGCTTATATTCTAGTGCTACAAAGTATCAGTCCCAATCTTCAGCTCGAATGAGCCACATGGATTATCAATAAACCTAACTTTGTTTCAAAATCCAAGGACTGGTTATTTTGAAATCTCATGCTTGACACCAACTCTCTGAAACTGCTGCACTCGGAAAGCTGTCAAGTGCTATCCGTTACACATGCACTTTCCCAGATGTTTCTATGGTATTTTATCAGTGATACTGTATGCAGTGGAAGTTCTATATTAATAAATAGACAAGAACATACTTGGCCATCTGCTCTATTTACCTAGAGCTAGGACATCATGGCATTTGGAACTGTATAAGAACTCCAGAGGTGTTGTAGAAGAAAGATGAAATGAGCACAAAATGTATTCATTTTAATGGAGCCACAAAGGGAAATATTCTGCCAGAGATTCTGCAGATACCAAATTCTTTTTAAAGGTGTTTTTGTGTGTGTGGAGGAGTGGGGCTACCCCACAAACAAAAGAAAGGATAAATATAAAGGCTGGGTTAATAACAAGCAGGGGAAGATTGCTTAAAACATTTTAAAGCTGTGCACAGAATTATTAGCTCTCTTTTGATATATTTGGCTGTACAGAATCGAGGGACTGAATTTTGCAAATTAAGATGAGCTCTCAGCAGCCTACTTTGATGCTCAATTAAAGTACATACTCTAGCACAGGTGTCCCAACATGGTCCCTGTGGGTGCCATAGCACCCTCTGTTATGATTCCTGGCACACACCAAGGGTTTTTAGAAAGTGTATGGCGCCAGATGAGCTCTTGCCCAGTAGAGCTTCTGATTGGCTACTAAATAACATTGGGCTGGTGGCAACTGCCAGGATGGTGTTGGTGTTATTCTCTCTTAGACTCTTCTTTCCTGGTGTATTTTTTTTAACCTTACTACTCTTAACTCCTGCACCTGAGTTTTCTCTCTGTGTGGCTCCACCTCCTGCAGCAGCCATTTTTTTGTTGACTCTGCCTCCCATTGTCATTTTGTAGTTGTGCCCATCACTCTGTCAGAATTCCAAAAGCACTCATAAGCTTAAAAAGGTTAGGGATGTATGAACTGGAAATTCTTGGAGGACAGGTTTAACTTAATTTAATTTTTTAATTTATACCCCGCCCTATCCCACAAGTGGGCTCTGGGCGGCTGAAAGATTGGTGCTGGAAGAAAGAAAAAGAAAGGATGGATGGATGGATAGATAGATGATAGATAGATAGATAGATAGATAGATAGATAGATAGATAGATAGATAGATAGATAGATAGATAGATAGATAGTTAGTTAGTTGCTGGAAGATTGGAGGCATTTTCGATAAGGGGAAAGGAGTAGATTTTGTTCAGTCTGAAAGCGATAGGTTATTTCGCTTGGAGAGTTCCCCCTTTCCAGTTTTTTTTAAAAATAAAAACAATATTTTTATGTAATAACAATAACTCCATCCTTCCGAGGTCGGTAAAATGAGTCCCCAGCTTGCTGGGGGGAAGTGTAGATGACTGGGGAAGGCAATGGCAAACCACCCCGTAAAGTCTGCCATGAAAACATTGTGAAAGCAATGTCACCCCAGAGTCGGAAACAACTGGTGCTTGCACAGGGGACTACCTTTACTTTTAATAACAATAACAGCTAAATAAAAACTTATCATAAGCAACTTATCAGTCATTAAAGATATACTACAAGTATCAGTTCCTAACACACCAAAATTGGTATTGCTGAATTGTTGGTCAATACAAGAAATGCCCCTTTCCAGTTTTAACAGATGAAAATAATTTTAAAAAAGAAACTTAACAGCACATCTTGCAATCTATTAGTGGAAGAGGCATGAGTCCAGTAGCACCCTGACTAACAAAATGAGTTTTCATAAGTCATTGCATGCTTCTTCAAATACAGCTAGAATGTGAGTCCATTAGTCCTTATATCTTGGAGAGTGAAGTGATTTCGGATGCCAAAGAACAACAGCAGCTGCTCCTAATGAGAGAAGAAACCTAGGTCTCAATTTAGCCCAGGAGGATGCATTGAGCTTCATTATTAGTTGCAATTCAGCAGACTTTCTAATCTCCCTTTCAAATACCTTTGTAAGAGGAGTTCCAGTGGGGTTCCTTTTTGGCTTTGAAGAGTCCCTGGAGAAGGATTGCATTCAATTGTCTACAGAGGATTTCTGAGGTCATTAAATTGACTTAAATTCACCAAGATTCAAGGCTTCTTTGGAACTGATTAACATCTTTTTTTTATGGATACTTTTTTATTTATTGTTCTATTTAGTCTACAAAGTAAATCCCCTCAGAATTTAATATGCATGTCTTGGCCTTCTCCCTGTCTGGAAGAAGTAGGCAGCAGGTATTAGGATCAGTTATCAGAGATGAATGTAAACTGTAGTCAATGTTGGAATTCACTGTGGTTGGGTGCACTGGGTTCGATAGATTAGGAGGTGTGTTAGTTAAGGAATCTATCTTAACCCAGCTTTGACAACTCTGTAATGACAGCTGGTGATCTAGCCGGCATGCTAGGTCACAGTGACCTTATCAACAGGCTGGTTTGAGCCGGCTGAAGACAAGTGAAGGAACCTGCTGAGTCAGCATAAGAGTGGACTGCCAGGATTGGCTGACTGAATTATAAGTGGACTGTGTCTGTAATGCACAGGTCTCTCTTTGAGAGTGGACTTGCTGGTGAAGCATTTTGTTCCTGTGATCAATGTATTGGACTGCACTAGTGAGCACGAGTTGTATATACTGTAAATACACTACTTTGGCACTAGCTGCAGGTGTCTGGCTGATTTCTTTCCTGGAGCTCAGTGTCGGTCTCATCACACAGCTCTCTCTGCTAGCACCCGCACCGACAGAGAGCACTTTTTCAACAGGAAAGATGGAAAGCACTTTCTAGCAGAAATTACAGCTTCCAATAGTCAGGGCTCATTTCCAGTGGGAACACACAGGAATGACGTTCCGGGAGAGAGAAAACAAAGTTTTTATTTATGTATTACCTCATAAGGCAGCAGCACATGGTGAAGCTCTCTGTGCCTGTCTCTGCTCCAGCTCTGCTTTTCTTGCAGTCAGCTGGAGCTTCAAAGGCTATAGTGTCAGCTCTTCAAAGGCAGGAAAGGCTCTTTGGAAATCTGGCCCCACCCCCTCAGCCCTGCAAGGGGAGAGGTTGAGGCCTTACTTGGAGTTACTGCCTTCCTTGGATTGCTTGGCTGGGTGCACTTGCCCTTGGGGGAGGAGCACTCCTCTGCTGAAGGCAAGTGTATTGTGCCACCACAGCAGGACAAGGCTGGGGCCGGTGCCTGCCCTGTCAAGCAGGCATTGGTGGAGGCAACATGGGGAGGGTGCCTTCAGCCAACACCTTGCCAAGCGAGCAGACATCTCGGGGGAGGTCTTTCACCTTTCAGGTGGGGGGGAGCAGGAGAGTTCCCCGGCCATGCAAGGCCTGCCTAGGCTACTGGGTGAGTGGGAGTCTTCTGTTGGGGCCACGGGATTCTATATCTTCTTTTCCCACCCCCCCTCTCTCCTTCAGCAAAGGAGACAGCCTCCGGGCCTTTCCTGGAGATTTCCCCGGCCATGCAAGGCCTGCCTAGGCTACTGGGTGAGTGGGAGTCTTCTGTTGGGGCCACGGGATTCTATATCTTCTTTTCCCACCCCCCCTCTCTCCTTCAGCAAAGGAGACAGCCTCCAGGTCTTTCCTGGAGATTTCCCCACAAATCAGGTCAGTTTCCCCTCACACACTTTTTGGAAGAAGTGGGCTGCCCTTTCTCTCCAAGAGATAGGTCTCTTTCCCCCACACTCCGGGGGGAATCTATCTATCTGTCTGTCTGTCTGTCATCATCTATCTATCACTGCTCATACTGATATCACCTTATGCAGGAGTTAGAACCAAAAATTATTTTAAAGACCTTACTCAGTATTATTTCTGTTAGATTTGATTATTGTACCAATGAATTTTGCCACTGAGGTGACACGATCATTTGTATGCAATAGTAGCCATGACACGTTAACTCGCACATTTAGCAATTCCATATTTTTAATTAAAGGGCTGATGAAATTAGCCCTCAATTTATTAAATATAGAGCACTACCATGTGTTCAATAGTTTTGATTTTATCGCATGAGCATCTGCATATTGTATTAGAGGGGAGGGCGGGATATAAATAAAATGATTGATTGATTGATACTCTTATTATATCTGCCCTCCAAAACTGCTGAGGGAACAGTGTTCATTCTTGCCAAAGTAAAAGCTCTTTTTAGATTTGGGACTGTCAGTTGATAAAAATACTTTGGCAGTTGCATCCAGATGGCAATTCCCAAATAAAGTGATGAAGATACCCTGCACACCCTAACAGATGTGCTTGTAACATCCAGCTTCCTTACACGCTTTTTTGTCTTATGATGTCTTTAGTTTCTGTATTTTTAATGATATCATTTGTTATTCCTAGGCATTTCCAGTGGTTTGCCACATTGGCTATAATGTTTATCTGCCTGGATAAGCCCGAGTAGATCCTCCCTCTGATTTAAAAACCTTTATTTTGAAGAGAAATGCTTTAATCCAAGCCCTGGCTTCCATTGATAATTCGCCTAGTTCCACTCTCAGTGCTATGCCCAAGACACACCTGTAGTCAACAAATGCCTGAAAAAGTCATACTGAATGGAATCCATTTTTTTTTTCAGAATTGGCCTGAATCCAAATTTCTGCACCGTACAGGAATTGGTTTAGAACCTTAGCATTAAACACCTTTAAGGCTGAGGGGACAAGTTCTCCTCCGGATAAGTAGAACTTTTTTATAATTCTCCCTACTCTCAAGGCTGTTTACCTTACTAGATACAAATGTACTTTCCATGTAAGAGATGCTTCAAAGTGGATTCCCAGATATTTAAATTATTTTCTGTTTAAAGCAATTTATTATACAGTAATATATTGTAATAACACTTATTTGTTATTAAAAATTAATACATATACATTACATTTGGTGACCCCCGGCAGTGTATTTTACTTAAATTGCTAAAAAAAAGGTAATCAATTTTATCTATTAAAGAATCTTAATAAAAAAGAAATCAACATAAAGCAAAAAGAGAAAAAGAAAGAAAAAACCATAAGTTATAATTGTAATCCATCTTCATAATAGTTCTTTAGTCATTATCAAAAGAACAAAAAAAGATATATTCCCATATTCTCACTTTTTTACTATTGTCCATTTAACGTTCTTTTAGAGTATAATCATTGTCAAAAATTGCTAAATATCCTTTAACATGCCATTATTTTTCAACATATTTTTGAAATTTTCCCCACTCATTTTTAAACTTCTCTAAACCATGTTCTTTTAAAATTCTTGTAAGCTTGTCCATTTCACTCCAATGCATAACTTTTAAAGTTCATTCCCACTTTTCTAGTATTTTGTCTTGATTCTACATCTGCGCATATAATATCCGAACAGCTGAAAGCATATACCAAATTATCGTTCTATCTTGTTTTGTAAATATTTCCATTTGTAATCCCAACAGAAAAATGTCTGCTGCCTTCTTGATATTATATCCCAAAATTTTCGAAATCTCTTGCTGAATCATTTGCCAAAATTGTTTTGCATTTTCACAAGTCCATCACATATGGTAGAAAGATCCTTCTTGTTTTTTGCATTTCCAACATCTGTCCGACACCTGATTGTTCATTTTTGCCAGTTTCTTAAGTGTCATATACCACCTATATAACATTTTGAAACAATTTTCTTTAATGTTGTAACATGTTGATATTTTCATAGAGTTCTTCCATAAGTATTCCCATGACTCCATCTGTATTTCCTTAATTATATTTATTGCCCATTTTATCATTTGAGATTTAACTACTTCATCTTCTGTGGACCATTTCAGTAATAATTTATAAGTTCTTGAAATCAATTTTTCATTTTCACCAAACAGCATTCTCTCCAATTCTGTTTGTTCTTGTCTTATTCCATCATTCTTGATGTCCTGTTCAAGCAAACTCTTAATTTGTTGCAATTGAAACCAATTATATTATATTGTAATTCTTCAGCCAATTTTAATTCCACCTTTCCTGCATGTATTTTTAAAAGCTGTTTATATGATGACCACTTCTTTTCTTTAGTATCTGAATATAATTTTATTACTTCTGTTGGCACAATCCAAAGCGGTTTCCTCTCATCCACATATCTTTTATATTTTGACCAAGTGTTTAGCAAGTTGCTTCTTATATGATGCGGAAAAAAACCCATCCATCTTATTTTTCCCATAATACATGTAAGCATGCCAACCAAAAACATTTCCATGGCCTTCTAATGCTAGTAATTTTCTGTTTAGTAATGTCATCCATTCCTTAATCCACACCGGGCATATTGCATCATGATACAACTTTAAGTTAGGCAGTTGAAATCCTCCCCTTTCTTTCGCTCCAGTCAAGATTTTCATTGTAATTCTTGGTTTTTTCCCGGCCCATACAAATTCTGAAAGTTTCCTTTGCCATTTATTAAATTGTTTGTTATCTTTCACTATTGGAATTGTTTGAAACAGGAACATAATTCTCGGTAAGACATTCATCTTGATTGCAGAAATTCTGCCCAGCAAAGACAAATTCAACTTATTCCATTTTATCAAATCTCCAACAAACTTACACCAAAGCTTCTCATAATTATTTTTGTACAAGTCCAGATTTTTTGTTGTTACTTCCACACCTAAGTATTTTACTTTGGAAGTAACTTCACACTGTTAATCTCTTTAGTTCTTCCTGTTTACTTTTTGACATATTTTTACACAAAATTTTGGATTTTTCTTTATTTTTATAAAAGCCTGCCAATTCTCCATATTCTTGTATCTTACGAAGCAACAATGGTGTTACATGAGTGGGATTTTCATTTATAAACATTACATCATCTGCAAACGCTCTGTATTTATAAGAAAAACCTTTCAATTTCAGTCCCTCTATCTCTTTATCTTCTTGAATTTGCATTAACAAAACCTCTAAAGTCATTATAAATATCAATGGAGATAGAGAGCAACCTTGTCTTGTTCCTTTACTGATTATCATTTTTTCCGTCAAATCTGCATTTACACAGAGCCTTGCTTGTTGTTCAATATATATCGCCTTCACCATTTTTATAAAATCTTCTCCCAATCTCAGTTTCTCCATCACTGCAAAACATAAAGTCCCAATGCACATTGTCAAATGCTTTCTCTGCGTCTGCAAAAAAATAATGCTACTTCTTTTTCAAGATGTTTCTCATAATATTCAATAATGTCTATAACTGTTCTGATATTATCTCTAATTTGCCTCCTGGGAAGAAATCCTGCTTGCTCTTCTTTAATAAAATTGTTCAAATGCTGTTTAAGGCGTTCTGCTAAAATTCTGGCATATATTTTTTAATCATTGTTAAATAATGAAATTGGTCTATAATTTTTTACATTCGTAGCGTCTCTGTCTTATTTTGGTATCAACGAAATTACTGCTTCTTTCCATGTGTTAGGGATTTTCCCATCTATTCTTATAATATTCATCGATTTCTGAAGTTTTGGTAATAGCGCCTCCGCGAAGACTTTATAAAATTTTGCCCTGAAACCATCTGGACCAGGTGCTTTTCCTAACTTCATTGAATTAATCGCCGCCTCTATTTCTCCTTTTTCAGTTGGTTCATTCAATACCTTCTGTTAAAGGATTTACCTTAATTTTCTGTAGATACGCATCAATTTTTTTCTATCCACCTTTTGACTTTTAAATAGCTTGGCATAATATTTATAAAATTCTCTTTTAATTCCTCCCTGATCAACAATGTCCTTTCCACCCGATACAATTTTATTAATAACTTTATTCTCCCTTTTTTTTATTTGCCAAGCCAAGTATTTTCCAGGTTTATTCGCTCCTTCAAAATATTTCTGTTGAAGTCTTTTTAAGTTCCATTCCACTTCTTTATTCAACAAATGTCTCAGTTGGCTTTGTAATATTGTAATCTCCCTTATAATTTTCTTTTTCTGAGGTCGTTTTTTAAGCTCCTCCTTTTTTCCAATTTCGTTCTGAATGTCCATCATTTGCTTATTTTTGGCTCTTTTATCTTTATTATTCAATGTAATTAAAATGCCCCTCATTACCGCTTTATAGCCATCCCACACAATTTGAAATTGAGTGTCCTCTCTTTCATTTATTTGAAAGAAGAATTCAGTCTCCTTTTCCAGAGACACCACTACCTCCTGCTTCTGTAGCAAATCTTCATTTATCCGCCATCTTAGGGTCTTTTTTGCTGATTTTGCAGACCACATTATTGGATTGTGGTCTGCCCCTATTTTAGGAAGTATCTCTATTTTCTTTGTTAATAGTCCAAGAGCTTTTGTAATCCATAACATATCAATTCTCAAGAAAGAATTATGCCTTGCTGAAAAGAAAGTATAATCACATTCTTTGGGGTTAAATTCCCTCCAAATGTCTTCCAAACTCTCTTGTTTTACCAAATCAAAAAATGACTGATAGTTTCCCTTCATTATTTTTTTCCACAGACCTGTCCAAAATATTTTTAACTGTTCCATTAAAGTCTCCCATTATCATAATTTGCTCATACACCACTTGGTCTAATTGTTGCATAATGTCTTTAAAGAAAAAATCTTTTGCTCCATTTGGGGCTTACACTCCCAATAACAAAGTTCTTTTGTAGTTCGTCACTTCCACTGCAATATATCTGCCATTATCGTCTTTAAAAATCAATTTTGGGTCTAATTCTTGTTTGATATAAAAACAACGCCCCTTTTTTTCTCCTTGGCCAATGAACAAAATTTCATACCAAGTTGTTTGTTCCATAAAAATTTGTAATCCATTTGTTTAATATGTACTTCTTGCAGGCAGATTATATTACATTTTTGTTTCCCAATCCAATGAAAGGTTGCCCTTCTTTTTTGTGGTGAATTTAGTCCACTTACATTCCAAGATATTAATTTGTAATCCATAATGGTTTTTTATTCTTAATTTGTTCCTCCAAATTCCTTATGATCCCTCAAGAACTTTGTCATTTCCTGAGTGCTTGTAATTATGAATCTCTTTCCTTTGTATTCAAAACTCAAACCCTCTGGAAGTATCCATCTGTATCTCAATTCATTTTCTCTCAGCTTTTCTGTCAATTTTTTGTACAATCTCCTGTCATTAATGACTTCCCTTGGCAATTCTTTCATGATTCTTACACCTCCAATGTATTTTCAAATTGTTTACTCAGAATCTTTCCCACCATATCTCTTGTCACAAATCTTACTACCACATCTCTTGGTAATTTTTTTTTTCTGACATAGTCCGAATTTACCCTATAAATGTAGTCATAAAAATAGCTGGTTTCATCTGGGTCTTCAGCAATGATTTTTGTGATATATGTCCTTTCCTCTTTTAACCTTATTCCTCCAATTTCCTTAGTCCCAAAATTACCCCCTCCTTTATCTTCCTTAATTTAAGATGATGTAGCTGGATCCAGATCTTTGTTTTTATTTTAAATTACTCTTATATTAGTCCCGGATAGATATAGATCTTTTACCTTTTATGCCGCTATCCTTCTGCACACTGCTCTTTCAAAGATAGATATTAATCAGTTCCGAGTTGTACACATGCGCTGAGAGAAGCTGGCAGCTTGCTCGACCTCTCCTTAGAACTATAATCTTAAAAGCTCAAAAAGAATGTGACTACTCCATCCTCAACGACAATTAAAAGAGGAAACTGATGTAGGAGTTTCTGGAGAATGAAAGAATTTTTATTTGAGCGTTCAGAGGGTAAGAAAGCAATTATTTATTACCCTTCTAAGGCTGTAATGCCCAGGGCGAACACAAAGCTCTCATTAGACTCATTGGAAGATAGTGGGAGAAATGGCAAAGAGTATAAAAGAGCTTTCCGAACAACTGTCTGTATTTCAAAATATTGTAACAACTTCTCAGGAAAAGATAAGAGCGGAAATTAGAACAGTGAAGGAAACTGTTACAGACTTAGCAGCTGAACTTAAAGAAAAAATGCAGATGGCTACCACAGCTAATGAGCTGGCTACTAAAAATATCAAAAAATAGAGCAGCTATCTAGCCAGCTTATAGTGCTATCAGACCAGAATAAGAGAGCCAACCTTATATTTGCAGGGATCTCAGAAGAGATAAACAATAAGCTTTTAGAAGGAACACTTAGAGATTGGATAGAAGAAAACTTTGAAAAAGAAGAAGGATTTGACCTTTTGAGGTAATAAAGTCTGGGTAAGAGAGGACTTTTGTCAAGAAACTCTTAAGAAAAAAAATCAAATGAGACCTTACGGGCAAAAACTATATGATAATAAGGTAAAATTCTCGTGGGGGTATCCATCTTCAATAATAATATTTAAAGACAGGAAGAGGTTGATAGCCCGAAACCCTAAGGAGACAAAGGGACTCTTAAGACTACTGGGAATCGCCACAGATGACTTGAGAAAACAAAGAGCGGAGGAAGGCATGGAGGCAGCAGACGACCCAGGAGAAGGAGCATCAGTTAGGCATGATAAAAGGCAAAGGATGGATTCTCATGAGGAAACCTCATAAAGGGAAGTATACAAAGGTTCAATGAGCTAACTTTATGGAATAAGCTGTAAGGGGAGGATTGGGGTGCATACACTCTGGAAGGTGGGGAGATGGGATGATGTTTTCACTCACACTATTGTCTCAACCACAGGGAAGGGGGGGAATGGAGGGTATTTCCTAATAAATAAAGTAAACCACCCACAGCCAGGGAGGCCAAAGATAAAAAACAAAGAAAATGGTTAAGACAATAAGACTACTCTCATTGAATGTAAATGGTTTAACATCAAACCTCAAGAGATACAGGTTAACTAAAATAGCCAGAGAACAAAGGATAGATTTGATGTGTCTACAAGAGACACACACACAAAAAAAGATAGAAAAACATTAATAAAAGATCCGAAATGGCAGGTCTTAACAGAAGCTAGAGGGACTTCCAAGGCCAGGGGGGTGGCAACCTTGATCCATAAGAACTTTACAGTGGAGGATGTCAAAAAATTAATAGATAAGCAAGGTAGATACCTATTAGTTAAGTTTAAACTGGAAGGAAAACGAATCACTGTAGTGAACACATATGCACCAAACAAAAAGCAAAAGAAATTTTTAATTAAGGTCTTTAAGAAGATTCAACAATTCTCAGAGGGAGAATTGATAGTAGCAGTGGATTTTAATACAGATATAACAAAGAATAAAAATATTAAGTTGGGGGAATGGGGCC